>NC_045958.1:14586545-15238545 GCF_010909765.2 Amblyraja radiata
GCAAAAATTGAAAGTCGGGAACAGCAGGTAAGGAGACTCTGCGTTCCAGAATTTGAAAGTCGGGAACAGCAGGTAAGGAGACTGCGTTCCTTCCACTTACCTTACAGGTGGAGACATGGACCAGATCCACGAAGGCTGCGGAAAAGCTGGCGGGGGAGAACCGCGGAGTTGCGGGCAGCCGGCAGCAGCAGCCAACGGCACGCCAATCTCCCGTAGTGGGAACAGCTGTGCCCGACTTCGCTCCCGCACCGGCCACGGCCGGGCGGTAGAGCGAAGCAAAAAACTAACAGAGTCGTTGACTCCGATGAGTCCGACTCTGAATAGCCGCGAGCGGCCAGTGCCTGTGCGCATTGGGGCCGGTTGGAGCGGCTTTAGAAGCAGCCGCGAGCGGCCAGTGCCCGTGCGCATTGGAGCCGGTTGGAGCGGCTGGGAGCGGGGAACAAAGCAGCCGCGATGGCCAGTGCCCGTGAGCATTGGAGCTGGTTGGAGCGGCTGCAGGAGGAACAGCTTCAAGCAGCAGCGACGGCCAGTGCCCGTGAGCATTGGAGCCGGTTGGAGCGGCTGCTGGAGGAAATACCCCAAAGTGGCAGGCTCCGGGAGATGGAGGCTAGCCACAGTGAGCAGTTAGTAAGCCCCACAGCAGTACCTCTTGTGGGGCTGCACAGTGTTCTCCCTCATCAGAGGGGAGCACGGAGGGTCAATCCTGGGCTGACTGCAGGAACTGGAGCAGGAGCGGCTTCAGGAGTAGCGGCTTCAGGAACAGCCGCGACGGCCAGTGACCATGAGGTGGCCAGTGCCCGAGAGCATCGGAGCCAGCTGGAGCGGCTGTTGGAGCTGGTAAGTGGCAGGCTCCGGGAGATGGAGACTAGTCACAGGGGGCAGCTAGTAAGTCCTACAGCAGTACCTCTTGTAGGGCTGCACAGTGTTTCTCCCTCATCAGAGGGGAGTATAGGGGGTCAATTCTGGGCTGAACCTGAAGAGGGGTGCAGAACATACCCCTAGTGCACATGGGGTGCAAGAAAACCTATTGGAAGACACTTACCATCAGGGAACTGCAAAACACTGAATGTTCCCAGTATTAACCAGTGTATTTGAAAACATGGCAGGGCCAGGGACTTGAAACAACAGAAAGTTCTGAAAGTCCTAACAGCGGGAATTACGGGTTTCGCCCGCACAATAAACAAAAAAGACA
The DNA here is from genome assembly GCF_010909765.2 of Amblyraja radiata. Classification (NCBI taxonomy): domain Eukaryota; kingdom Metazoa; phylum Chordata; class Chondrichthyes; order Rajiformes; family Rajidae; genus Amblyraja; species Amblyraja radiata. Next base: position 14,587,738 of record NC_045958.1, read on the forward strand.
TGACACAAGATCACCAGGATGCACTGGCTTTATTTTGCAACTACCAATACGAGTAAACAGCATTAGGAAGAAGTGCCATCCAACCGGCTTTAGACCCTAATTTGCAGGCCTATACAAACCTGGAACCTCCAAACCACCAATATTACTATTTGGAGGCAACTTATCAAAACAGGTAAAATAACTTGACAAAGAGGGTAAAACGCTGGGGCTCATTAAAGCAACGTCTAAAAACTACTTCCTGGGGAATGCGCTAATCCTCAACACCGACTCAACTACAGATCCAGACACCGGCACCTCAACGTCCACGGAGGATGCCGAAAAAGTAACAAACCTACTAATAGTAACCATGGAGGAAGGTGGGTCTGGTTCCTTACGAGGTTGGTGGGAGATTACAATTCTATCTGGATGCATGGAATAAATTAACTACCGACACTTATATTTTCAGAAGTATAGGGTTATACCATAGAATTTATACAAAACATAATCCTCCAGTTCAGCATGTACTGAACCGAATGTTCGTGCTTACAGGCAAAGACAAAAAAAAAAAAAATCAAAAGCGCATACTGAACCACAGTGCCCATATAAAAAAGGAGTAATGGAGGATATCCAACACGAATCACAGGAATTCGTGTCCAAAATCTTTATCATAAAATAGATGGTGGTTGCCACATCAGCATAGATTTGACTAATTTGAATACTTTCGTACTTTATATTCATTACTAGATGGGAACCTTTGTTACTGCTAAGTATTGTATTGTATTGTATTGTATTCAAATTTATTGTCATTGTCTCAGTTAGAGACAACGAAATGAATTTCCCTTACAGGCAGTATCATAAAAATAAAAATAAATAAATAATAATAAATAATAAAATATATTTAAAATAAAATAGAATTTAAAAAAAAGCACAAACACTGAAAGTCCACGACACAACATAACACAGTGGCACCAAGGTGAGGAAGGCACCATAGTCCAGCCAGCCTCCCCTCCGTTCTTCCCAGATGTTCACTCGTGGTCGAGGCCTTCCTAGCACCCGCAGTCGCCGCCCCGGGTGGTCCGATGTTCAGGCCCTCACGCCGGGCTGGTGGAACGCCGACGCCGAACCCCGACGGTGAACATCCTCCTCCTCAGCGGCCCGGACGTCCCGATCAGTCGCCTCCCGCAGCCGGAGTCCGCAGCTCCCTAATCAATTGATTCCTAGGTTACTACATGGCAAGCATCGTATTAAAAAATGCTTACTATACAGTACCCATTAGAGGTGACCACAGATGTTATTTAACACAATGGATCATCTGGGGTTCACCTTTAACACAGTTCACATGTAAGTGACTTTGCCGAAAGAAAAGGTTACAGCCTTAATGGAGGCTTGCAGCAAAACAAAACCATCCATCAGACTGGTAGCAAGAATAATTGGCATTATAGTGGCTGCGTTTCCAGCCACACAAATCGGACCTTTACATTATCAAAAATTACAGAGGGCAAACATTCGTGCACTCAACAATTATGGGGGTCATTCTGACAGACCAATGAAACTACCAACAGAGGTCACAATGGAACTAAAATGGTGGAAACATAACATTAGGCATTGTTCCGATCCAAACATTATCAGCTACCCGGCTATGGAACTACATACTGATTCCAGTGCACTTGGCTGGGATGCTACCAATTCCATCTCCAGCTGTGGCGGAGATGGAATGCACAGGAGGCATCATTATTACAAACACTGGGCATAAACTACCTGGGAATGTTGAGTGCATTCCATGGCTTTAAGTCATATTGTTCTGGGTTATATCACCAGCATGTTAGACTACAAATTGACAACACCACCGTGGTTGCATATATCAACCATATGAGTGGAAACATATCGACATCATGTGACAATCTGACCAACACAATTTGGCAATAGTGTATCCAGAGAGATATTTGGATATCATCTACCTACTTACCAGGTAAACTGAATTTAGTGGCAGACAACAGGTCACGCTAATTCTATGAAAAACACTGAATGGATGTTGGATAAAAAATGTATTGCTGAAATTACAGCACGGTATGGAACACCAGATATCGACCTATTCGCATCCATGCTCTCACCAGTTATCGAATTATGTTCATGGGAACCAGAACCTGGGGCAGTGGCTACAGATGCATTTTCGCTGCATTGGGGGATTATCTATTTATGTATTCCCTCCTTCTGCCTCATCAGTCGGGTATTTAGGAATATACAGTAGACTCCGCGTCTGATATTTTGATAGTACCCGATTGGCCTGCTCAACCATGGGTCCCGGTGATACACGACATGGTTTTAGAACCATGCATCACCATCCATCATAGACCTAATTTACTGGTTCTTCCCGCAACAAGGGGTAGTTACCCATGTCATAATTATATAAACCTATTAATTTATAGAGTTGAAAGCACCTCTACTACACCTGGGACTGACGGACCGAACAGTGGATATTATTTCAGCGGCCCACAGACAGTCGACCAAAAAACAGTACTTGGTGTCTTCAAGAAATGGGAAGTACTGTCACAACAATAAACATCACCCACAGATCTATGAACATCCCGTATGTTCTGGAATTCCTGGCAAGCATCCATTACGATGAGAGGCTCAGTCATAGTGCCATCAACTGCGCCAGAAGTGCTCTGTCAACATACCTGTGGCAAGGAACAGAGCGGCATTCTGTTGGGACACACCCTGGTAACCAAACTCATGAGGGGCATTTTAATGTTAATCCCCAAGAACCAGGTACTCCCAAATATGGGATGTGAGCATTGTACTGACCATGTTAAGAAACTGATCTCCAGCTACAGCTCTGTCCCTACAGAAACTGACTATGAAAACAGTCATGCTGATGGCCTTGGTCACGGCACAAAGGGTCCAGTCACTACAGAAACCAAGGCTGGACAACATGATTATTTCATCTGGAAATTTAACTTTTCACATCAATGAAATAGTCAAACAGAACAGGCAGGGGTCAGCAGGCCTAAAAACAGAATTCAGGGCCTACCCGACAGATGGTCGTCTCTGTATTGTAACACACTTACTATTATATATGGAGTATACTAAGATCATCAGAGGGAAAGAAATGTCACTTTAATCAGCTACAAACAGCCACTCAAAACAGTGACAGTCCAGACCATCTCTAGATGGCTAAAACAGGTCCTAATAAAGGCTGGAGTAGACACTAGCATTTTTAAATCTCACTCCACCAGGGCTGAAGCTACATCGGCAGCTATGAAGTTGGACGTTCCTATGGACCAAATCCTCAAGACAGCAGGAGGAAACTTTCCAACGATTTTATAACAAACCAGTCATTGATCCTGGAACATTTGCAGAAACAAATTTAAGTTCTGTAATATAATTTACCCCATAAATAGGGGCAATAATTGGTGTAAATATATTTATCGTTGGGTTTCAATATCGTATTGATGTCTAATGATGTTAACTCTATTCTCCCCATAATCAAGGCAGATGTGATGCATGGACTCGTTTCCACGGCATGAAATCACAGAGCTTTAAAATCTTCACGTAGTCACTCACGTGACTCTGAAGTAAAATAGTAAGATTAAACGAGAACTTACCAGTTTGAAGTTTGATCGTTATTTTATGAGGAGTAACGTTGAGGGAATACGTGCCCTCCACTCCCACCCTTGATCATATACTCAACTGGTATCTCTTCTCTAATCTTACTATGTTTAGTCATTACAGTTATCTGTGATTTCTCACCGCTGCTTTGAAGAATGACACGCATGCGTCCTGGCGGGGTTCTTCACGTATTCCCTCAACGTTACTGCTCATAAAATAACGATCAAACTTCAAACTGGTAAGTTCTCGTTTAATCTTACTATTCTCTGCCACAGAAGGTAGTTGAGGCCAGTTCATTGGCTATATTTAAGAGGGAGTTAGATGTGGCCCTTGTGGTTAAAGGGATCAGGGGGTATGGAAAGAAGGCAGGTACAGGATACTGAGTTGGATGATCAGCCATGATCATATTGAATGGTGGTGCAGGCTCGAAGGGCCGAATGGCCTACTACTGCACTTAATTTCTATGTTTCCCTCTCCTCACCCCTCTCCCTCTCCCACCCATCCCTCTCTCCCCACCCCCCTTCCCTCTCTACCCCACCCCCTTCCCTCTCTCCACCCGCCCCCTTCCTCCTACCCCTCTGTCCCTCTTCCATCACTCCCCCTACCCCTCTCCTCCTCCCTCCCCACTCTTCCACCTCTCCACCTTCCCCCTCCACTCTCCCTCCCCACTCTTTCCCCTCTCTCCCCACCCCTCTCCCCCTCCCTCCCTCCTCCCCTCCCTCCCCATCCCCCCCCTCCCCCACATCTCTCTCCCCATCCCCCTCTCTCACCCCCTACCCCGCTCTCCTTTCCCTCCCAAAACTGTCCCGTTTCCTACTCCTCCTCTCCCCTCCCTCCCCTCTTCTCCCCCCCACCTGTGAGTTTGGGGGGTGGTTAATTTGAGTGTGATGCCGCAGCCCCCCCTCCCCCTCCCCCCCCCCCCCCCCCCAAACGCTGTTGGGGAAACAGACCCAACGGGTCTGCACTTGGTCTAGTTATTATATAAAAGTCTGTGGCTGCCGCCTGCCGTCCGTCCGTCTGCCTTTCAGCCTTTTGATTTGTTCCATCGTGTGATGTCACAATGCCCAATGCTCACAGATGTCCAATCGGAATGGATCCATTTACATGGACGGTTGTCGACTGCCTTTCTTCCTTTGATTCCTTGCTACGCCGAAACCAGACGCAGAATCGCCGACATCTTTTCCATTTCGGTAGAGATTTCACCTTTCTTTCTAAGTATCCGCTTCTCATTACATTTCGTCGTGTTTAAGTACACATTTTTAATCAAATCCTTCTCCCCACCCCCCCCCCCCCGCCCCCAATATTTCAAAAATAAACTGGCTTCTCACCCATAGAAGCAGCCCCAACCCCAGCCCCTGGTGAACGTTCCATCGTGTGATGTCACAATGCCCGATGCTCACAGATGTCCAATCGTAATGGATCCATTTACATATGCCTTTGCAGGAGCCCCAGCCCATGGTGAACGTTCCATTGTGTGATGTCACAATGCCCAATGTTCACATATGTCCAATCGGAATGGATTCATTTACATATGCCTTTGCAGGAGCACCAGCCCATGGTGAACGTTCCATCGTGTGATGTCACAATGCCCAATGCTCAAAGACATTGTTGCCATAGAGGGAGTACAGAGAAGGTTCACCAGACTGATTCCTGGGATGTCAGGACTTTCATATGAAGAAAGACTGGATAGACTCGGCTTGTACTCGCCAGATCTTTTAGGACCGAGATGGTGAATCTCTGGAATTCACTGGCACAGAAGGTAGCTGAGGCCAGTTCATTGGCTTTATTTAAGAAGGAGTTAGATGTGGCCCTTGTGGCTAAAGGGATCAGGGGGTATGGAGAGAAGGCAGGTACAGGATACTGAGTTGGATGATCAGCCATGATCATATTGAATGGTGGTGCAGGGTCGAAGGGCCGAATGGCCTACTCCTGCACTTAATTACTATGTTTCCCTCTTCTCACCCCTCTCCCTCTCCCACCCATCCCTCTCTCCCCCACCCCCCTTCCCTCTCTACCACCACCCCCTTCCCCCTACCCCTCTGTCCCTCTTCCACCACTCCCCTACCCCTCCCTCCCCACTCTTCCACTTCTATCCCCTTACCCCACCCCTCTCCCTCCCCCACCCCTCTCTCTTCCCCTCCCTTCCCCTCTCTCCCCCACCCCTTCCCCTACCTCTCTGTCCCTCTTCCACCACTCCCCGTCCCTCTTCCACCACTCCCGCTACCCCTCTACCGCTCCCTCCCTCCCCACTCTTCCACTTCTCTCCCCTCTCCCTACCCCTCTCCCTCTCCCATCCCTCTCTCCCCCACCCCCTTCCCTCTCTACCCCACCCCTTCCCTCTCTCCCCCCGCCCCCTTCCCCCTATCCCTCTGTCCCTCTTCCATCACTCCCCCTACCCCTCTCCTCCTCCCTCCCCACTCTACCACTTCTCTCCCCCTTCCCCTCCACTCGCCCTCCCCACTCTTTCCCCTCTCTCCCCCCACCCCTCTCCCCCTCCCTCCCTCCTCCCCTCCCTCCCCATCCCCCCTCCCCCACATCTCTCTCCCCATCTCTCACCCCCTACCCCACTCTCCTTTCCCTCCCAAATCTATCCCGTTTCCTCCTCCACCTCTCCCCTCCCTCCCCTCTTCTCACCCCCCCCCCCCCCCCCCCCCCCCCACCGCAAACGCCGTTGGGGAAACAGACCCAATGGGTCTGCACTTGGTCTAGTATCTTTTAAATGTCTTGGAGTGGGTACTTCTGCAGCCACTCCAAGACAAGTCAAGTCAAGTCAAGACATCCTGGACCCTGCTGCCAAAGAGGCAGTACACCATTCGGTAGTGCCATTTACTGCCACTGAATCTCCTGTTTGCCCCCCTAATTATTGAGTCTCCTATCATTATAGATCACTATAGCTCTGTCTGACTTCACCCTATCACACTGTGCCTCCGAGCCAGAGCTGCTGCCACTGACCTGGCTGCACCTGCTGCTCTCCTCTGCATAGTCATTCCCCCTAACAATATCCAAAAGTGTATACTTGTTTTTGAGAGGAGTTGCCACAGGGAATTCATGCACTCTTTGCCTATTCCCTTTCCTGATGGTGACATATCTATATTTTGCTTGTACCTTAGGTGCGATCACCTCAAGGTAAACACCGATATGTTATGTTCTTATTCTCAATGGGATAGGGAAGCAGAGATCACCGATGATTGAATGGTGGACTAGACTCGATGGGCTGAATGGCCTAATTCTACTTCTATAACGTGATCGTGAACATGAACTCTCGGGTGATCCTGAGTTTGTCCAGTCATAGCTCTCGTTTCCTCCTGCAATCAGTCAGGAGCTGCAGCTGGATATACTTCCCACGGGTGTAATCCGGAGGGACACTGGAAGTCTTCTTGACATGTGCAGGAAGGAATTGCAAATGCTGGTTTTCACCAAAGAGAGACACAAAATGCTGGAGCAACTCAGCGGGACAGGCAGCACCCCTGGATCAGACAATAGACAATAAACAATAGGTGCAGGAGTAGGCCATTCGAGCCAGCAGCACCATTCAATGTGATCATGTCTGATCATCCCCAATCAGTACCCTGTTCCTGCCTTCTCCCCATATCCCTTGACTCTGCTATTTTTAAGAGCCCTATCTAGCTCTCTCTTGAAAGCATCCAGAAAACCTGCCTCCACCGCCCTCTGAGGCAGAGAATTCCACACTCACCACTCTCTGTGAGAAAAAGTGTTTCCTCTTCTCCGTTCTAAATGGCTTATCCCTTATTCTTAAACTGTGGCCCCTGGTTCTGGACTCCACCAACATCGGGAACATGTTTCCTGCCTCTAGCGTGTCCAAGCCCTTAACAATCTTATATGTTTCAATGAGATAACCTCTCATCCTTCTAAACTCCAGAGTGTACAAGCCCAGCTGCTCCATTCTCTCAGCATATTACAGTCCCGCCATCCCGGGAATTAACCTTGCTGCACTCCCTCAATAGCAAGAATGTCCTTCCTCAAATTAGGGGACCAAAACTGCACACAATACTCCAGATGTGGTCTCACTGGGGCTCTGTATGCTCTGTATGACATTAAAAAGGTTGTGTGAGTTGTCTTGCAATTAGGTCAGGAGGGATTAGACCAGGGGGGATAGAACGGACTCAAGGTACATGGAAATGATTTCAGTGGGGCGGGAGCAGGCAGAAACAATAGATCTGCCAGGGATGGGTCTCAACCTGAAATGTGAATCTGAAGAAGGGTCTTGACCCGAAACATCACCTATTCCTTTTCTCCAGAGATGCTGCCAGAGCTGCTGAGTTACTTCGGCATTTTGTGGCAGTCTCCTTGCCATCTACATCCCATTGGAGGAGCACATCAATGTCCTAACTGCCATTCCTACTGCACTGTCCAAAGACAAGCTACAAAAAAACAGGCCTTACTTTATCTTGCTGCCATCCTCCGCTCAGCCTCCTTGTCAAAGCCTCAGCACTTACCCTCAACAAAACCCGAAGCCTCATAGAATCATAGAGTGATACAGTGTGGAAATGGGCCTTCTGTCCAACTTGCCCACACCGGCCAACATGTCCCAGCTATACTAATCCCACCTGCCTGATCCGATCTGAATCTGAATCTGAATCTGAATCTGAATCTGGTCCATATCCCTCCAAACTTGTCCTATCCATGTATCTGTCTAATTTTTTATTAAACATTGGGATAGTCCCAGCCTCAACTACCTCCTCTGGCAGCATGTTCCATACATCCACCACACTTTGTGTGAAAAAGGTGCCCCTCAGATTCCTATTAAATCTTTTCCCCTTCACCTTGAATCTATGTCCTCTGGTCCTCGATTCCCCTACTCTGGGCATGAGCTAACACCTCAGCACTTATTCTCATCAAAGCACTTGCACCTCAATACACAGCATCTCCCAATGTGACCACCCTCAATAGACCACACAGCTAGTATCTGCCTTCCTTTTATACGCTATTCGTAGCAGTAAGTCCAGGACACTAACACCTGGTTTTTAAATCTCCTGTGCTGTTCCTCCTCTCAGCTGCTCATTTGCTGCTTAAATTATACTAATAAAATATGCTAATATATAAATATGCTAATAAAATTGAAAATAATTATGTAATTCTGTTTGATTTAGTTAAATGTTTTTTGTTGATAACACCCCAAGGTAAATGAAGGGAATTAGCATTCAAATATGTCTTTGGTAATTAATGTCTTATACTTAACATATGTTTTAATTATTTTAGCAATAATCTTATCCAAGCTCTGGGTGGAGAATAAGAGCAGGAAGTACCAATCCCCTTCACCTTGGCTGTTTTCTTCGCCCAAATGGCCATTGATGCAAATCAGATGTTATTTAAAATCAGATGCCTTTCAATTCACACCTAAAGGAGGCTGCAGAAATTCTTGGACATTGCTTGGCCCACATAGGCATTGACTTGCTCACCTATTGAGAGGACCCCCATAAAGCACCGCCTCAAAAAGGCAGCTTCTGTCATAGACTCACACCTCCTGGGCCATGCTCTCATCCTGCAGCCCATTGGGAGGAAGATACAGGAGGCACTAGGTACAGAAGAACGAATAATAAAGTATCATTTATGCATGGCAGCAAGGTGGAAGATTTGCTGCCTTACAGCACCAGAGACCCAGGTTCAATCCTGACGACAGGTACTTGTCTGTATGGAGCTTGTACGTTCTCCCTGTGACCTGTGTGTGGGTTTCCTCCGAGGTCTTTGGTTTCTTCCCACACTCCAAAGACGTACAGGTTTGTAGGTTATTTGGCATCAATAAATGTAAATTGTCCCCAGTGTGTGAAGGTTAGTGTTAGTCATGTGTGGACTCAGTTGACCAAAGGGCCTGTTTCCGTGCTGCGTCTTTAAACTAAACTAAACTAATGTGGCGGCTCCCAAGGGTCGTGCCACCTTAGTGTCGAACCCCTCGGCACAGGAGTGGTTCAGTCCGGAGGCGGCCCTTAGCCGGAGGCTTTAAAGGGTGGGGTTTTGGGTGCCATCTTCCTCTCGTTTGGTCTTCCCTACAACCGGGAGGATCAGAATAAAAGGTGTCTCTCTCTAAACACGACTCCGTGCTTTATTCCAAGACACACGCTACATTGGTGACCCCGACGCTCCATTGGCGTCATGATGGAGAGAAGAGAAAGCCCTACCTCCTCACAGGCCGGCCTGGCCCTGTCTCTGGACGCGGTCTCCGTTAAACTGCCCAAGTTCTGGACCACCCGGCCACTCATCTGGTTCCAGCAGGCGGAGGCCCAGTTCAACCTGCGGGGCATCACGGTCGATGCCACCCGCTTCTATTACCTGGTGGGGGCCCTCGACCAGGATGCGGCTGAAGAGGTCACGGACTTCCTCGCAGACCCCCCGGACAATGATAAATACCTCGGCCTTAAGGAGCTCCTGCTCCAGATTTACGGACTGAGTAGGATGGAGCGGGCAGGAAGACTCGTGCATATGCAGTGCCTAGGCGACAGACGGCCATCTTCCCTCCTAAAGGAGATGGTGGCTCTACTAGACGGGCACACGCCGTGCCTGATGTTCGAGTACACCTACCTGCATCTGCTGCCGGCCTACATTCGTCTGCAGCTCACCGACGCCTCGTTTGCCGACCTTCGGGCCCTCGGAAGGCGCGCCGACGCCCTGTGGATGGCGCGCCCTGATGACGTCAGCGCGCTGGGCGTCAGCAGAGACGGGGTCGCGCTGAGGTCGACGCGCCCTGATGACGTCAACGCGCTCGCCGTCAGCAGGTACGCCGATGATGTCACCCCAGCAGCTCCCGAATTCCCTCGGTGGGGCGGGGGAGATGTGGAAGGAGTGACAGCTCCAGCCCGACGGCCCGTACGATCGCCCCCAGCGGCAGTGAGGGGTACTGCACCTGCAGCCCAGCGCCAGCAAGCTGCAGGCACCACCAGCAGGAGCAGGCAAGCTCCAAGTGACTCCAACAGGAGACGTTGGTGCTACTACCATCAACGCTGGGGTGCTGCAGCACAACAATGCCGCCAGCCATGCACATTCCCGGGAAACGCCTGGGCCGGCTGCCAATAGTCCCCGCGGCGGCCGGCCAAATTCATCGCCTTTTTGCCTGGGATCGGCGCTCCGGGACCCGCTTCCTCGTGGATACAGGAGCGGAGCTCAGCGTCCTGCCCCCTTCGCTGGCCGACATTCGTTCCGGTAAGCGGGGGCCCGTCCTCACCGCGGCAAACGGCAGCCCCATCCGCACATATGGACTGCGGATGGTTCCCATCGTGCTCGGCTCCTGCCATTTTTCATGGAGCTTCACCATTGCCGACGTCTCCCAACCATTGCTCGGGGCCGATTTCCTCCGGGCGCATTCCCTCATGGTGGACGTCGGACGTCAGCGTTTGATCAACGCCACCACGATGGAGCCGATCACGTTGCGTGTGGATCAACCGGTGGGACGGCCACTGGCGTCCGTGGACTCCCGATTTGCACGTATCTTGGCTGCGTTCCCGGACATTCTCACTCCGCAGTTTCAATCAGCAACCCCCAGCCACGGAGTGTTGCATTATATCCCGACTACCGGCCCACCACTCCATGCACGAGCACGGCGACTGCCACCAGATAAACTGCGTCTGGCACGGCGGGAATTCCGCACGATGGAGGCCTTGGGGATCGTCCGCCCTTCAAGCAGCCCTTGGGCGTCCCCACTCCACATGGTCCCCAAGTCAAGCGGGGGCTGGCGGCCATGTGGGGATTACCGACGGTTGAACGCGACAACAACAGCGGATCGATACCCCGTACCCCACATCCAGGACTTCACGGCCCATTTGGCTGGGGCCACGATTTTTTCCAAAGTGGATTTGGTACGGGGTTACAATCAGATCCCAGTTCACCCGGATGACGTGCCGAAGACGGCGATCATCACGCCATTCGGGCTTTTCGAGTTTACTCGGATGCCGTTCGGCCTCAAAAACGCAGCACAGGCCTTTCAGCGCCTCATGGACGGGGTTTGTCGCGGCCTCGATTTCGTGTTCGTGTACCTGGACGACATCCTGGTGGCCAGCCGCTCGCAACAGGAACACTGTGCTCACCTTCGACAGCTCTGTCAGCGGCTCAGCGAGCATGGTTTGGCCATCAACCTGGACAAGTGCCGTTTTGGGGTGAATGAAATTGACTTCCTCGGCCACCGCGTGACTGCGCAAGGCGCGGTTCCCCTGCCTGACAGGGTCGACGCCATCCGCCGGTTTCCCCGCCCACGCACGGTGCGTGGCCTGCAGGAATTTGTCGGCATGGTGGCGTTTTATCATCGGTTCGTGCCATCCGCGGCCCACATCATGCGGCCCCTGTATCAACTTCTGGCGGGTGGGCAGCACAAAAGCGTTGAGTGGACCCACGAGGCGGAGGCAGCTTTCGACGGCGCGAAGGAGGCCCTTGCTCGGGCCGTACTGCTGGTACACCCGCGGGGAGATGCCCAGACTGCTCTCACGGTGGACGCCTCGGAGTCGGCGGTTGGTGCTGTGCTGGAGCAGCTGACGGGCGGAGGTTGGCGGCCCCTGGCCTTCTTCAGTCGGCACCTCAACCGTGCGCAGACCAAGTACAGCGCGTTCGATCGTGAGCTCCTGGCTCTGTACCTGGCTGTGCGCCATTTTCGTTACTTCCTGGAGGGCCGCCCGTTCACCGCCTACACCGACCATAAGCCGCTCACTTTCGCCCTGCAGAAAGTTTCCGATCCCTGGTCCGCACGTCAGCAGCGGCAATTGGCCTATATATCGGAGTACACTACATCTATCTGCTACATCCAGGGGAAAGACAACCGGGTGGCCGACGCATTGTCCCGGCCCGCTATCAACGCCGTGTTCGAGGTGGCGCCCGGAATGGACTATTCTGCTCTGGCGGCGGCACAGCTTGCGGACGATGAGGTGCCCGCCTACCGGACTACCATCTCCGGCCTCCGCCTTGAGGATGTCCCTCTCGGTCCTGGGGGAGAAACAATCCTGTGCGATGTGTCGTCCGGTCAGCCGCGCCCCATCGTCCCTGCCACCTGGCGCCGGAGGGTGTTCGAGGTGATCCACGGACTGGCTCACCCATCAATCCGGGCGACAACGGCACTAGTGGCTGCTCGTTTCATGTGGCACGGTCTGCGCAAGCAGGTTGGCCATTGGGCTCGCACCTGCATTCCGTGCCAGACGGCAAAAATCCAGCGCCATGTCCGTGCGCCGCTCCAGGAGTTTGGTCTACCTCACCGGCGGTTCGACCATATCCACATAGACATTGTAGGGCCTCTCCCGCCGTCCCGGGGCATCACCCACCTGCTTACAATGGTGGACCGCTTCACGCGGTGGCCGGAGGCCATTCCGTTGACCGATACCTCAACGGCTACGTGTGCTCGTGCGTTGTCCGCGCACTGGATTGCTCGCTTCGGGGTGCCGGCGCACATCTCCTCAGACCGGGGGCCACAGTTCACCTCCGAGCTGTGGTCAGCCATGGCTCACTTGCTGGGGGTGCGGCTACACCACACCACGGCTTACCACCCGCAAGCTAACGGTCTGGTGGAGAGATTCCACCGGCAGCTGAAGGCAGCACTGAAGGCACGACTCTCCGGCCCGGACTGGATGGACGAGTTGCCGTGGGTCATGCTGGGCATCCGGACTGCTCCCAAAGAGGACTTGGGCTCATCATCGGCGGAGCTCGTTTACGGGTCGCCACTCACGGTGCCCGGGGAGTTCGTGCCGTCGGCGCCGGGGCAGCAGGGAACGCCCTCATCCACCCTACAGCGCCTTCGCGAGCAAGTTGGCAGGCTCGCACCCGTCCCGACGTCCCGCCATGGGACATTTCGCCCACACGTGCCATCAGCCCTCAGGGACTGCCCGTACGTCTTCCTGCGCCGTGATGCCCACCGGACTCCACTCCAGAGGCCGTACGAGGGTCCGTTCCGAGTGCTGGAACACGGGCAGTCGACTTTTGTCCTGGACATGGGGGGCCGGCCGGAGGCAGTGTCGATCGACCGGTTGAAGCCGGCACACCTGGACATTGACCAGCCGGTGCTGGTTGCCCAACCTCGGCCCCGAGGGCGCCCCCCTTCACGGCTCCCTCCGCCTGTCACTCCACCTGTCCTCCCGCCGGTCCCTCGTCCTGTCCCTCCACCTATGCCTCCGCAAGCCCCACGAGCGGCTAACTTCCGCACACGGGCCGGCCGGGTCGTTCGCCCGCCGGTGCGTTTCGTGCCTCTGGTTCTGGGGGGGGGTCCTGTGGCGGCTCCCAAGGGTCGTGCCACCTTAGTGTCGAACCCCTCGGCACAGGAGTGGTTCAGTCCGGAGGCGGCCCTTAGCCGGAGGCTTTAAAGGGTGGGGTTTTGGGTGCCATCTTCCTCTCGTTTGGTCTTCCCTACAACCGGGAGGATCAGAATAAAAGGTGTCTCTCTCTAAACACGACTCCGTGCTTTATTCCAAGACACACGCTACACTAAATTAAATATTCATTCTCTCCTTCATTCATTCATACAGGAGTCTGAGAACCGTGACCTTGAGGTTCAAGAACAGCTTCTTCCCATCAACCTTCCCATCAGCTTCGTCAACCCAGCACTAATCACAACCCTACCTCAGTAACAATTTACTGCGCTCTTTATTTTGGTTGCCTTATGTACTTTGATTTGCACTATTGTGGTCTGGTTATCTAGCGCAGCTGATAAGTTATTATATTATTGATTATTTCACATTTACTGGTTATGTTATTGCGTTAATGAGCCTGTAAAGCTGCAGCAAGTAAGAATTTAATTGTTCTGTTCTCAGTGCATACGACAATTAAACACTCTTGACTTGGCTCACCACTCTTGAAGGAACCCTTAATTGCACAATAAATCCTTCGTGTATGAGCAAGAGAGCAATAATTCCTACTTGATGCCCCCCCCTCTCCCGCCCGCTCTAAATTTAGCTGAACAATGAATAAACCAGTGGTTCTTAACAGGAAGATTAGATATCATCAAACAAACACAGCGTAGAGTCCTTTATTAGCCTTGATATGGAGACCAATTTGATTTGATTTGATTTGATTTGATTCCTTTATTGTCATTCAGACCTTTCGGTCTGAACGAAATTTCGTTGCCTGCAGTCATACACAGTAACAATAAATAACAAAACATACAATAAACACAAATTAACATCCACCACAGTGAGTTCACCAAGCACCTCCTCACTGTGATGGAGGCAAAAGTCTTAGTCTCTGTCTCTTCCCTCCTTGTTCTCCCTCTGCGCTGAGGCGATCGATCCAGGCCGAAGATGCCGCTCTCCAGTCCAGCGGACCTCCGTGGTGATGTCGCCGCTGCCGAAAGCCGGAACGTCGTCTCCGCTCCGAGTCGGCCCGCCACAGCCTCAGCTCCGAGTCCCACTGCATCAGCTCTGAGTCCAGCTGCATCAGCTCCGAGTCCCACTGTAACAGCTCCGAGTCCCGCAGTCTCAGCTGCGGGCCGCTGCCGAAAGCTGGAACGCCGCATCAGCGAGTCGGGCCACCGCCGCTACAGCCCCGAAGACGGCCAGCCTCGCGTTGGTAAGTCCTGGCTGGCTCTGCCTCCGGAGCCTCGAGGTCGGTCGCAGGTTGGAGACCGCCAGCTCCGCCATTAGGCCTCAGCGCAGACGGAGGCAGAGAAGGGGGATACGACTAGAAAAAGTCGCATTCCCCCGAAGGAAGAGACAAAAAAACATGTTTCACCCCCCCCCCCCCCCCCCACACACATATACACAGCCTAATAAACTAAAATGTAACTAAAACAAGACAAAAAAAAACAACAAAAAAAGTAAAGGCAAACGGACTGCAGGCGAGCCGCAGCTGTTAACAGCGCCGCCACTTCCGGATGCCACCACCGGGAATCTGTCAACAGATGCAGGCTCATGATTGTATGTTGCCATTTCCATTTCAGACCCAATGGCAATTGAGGGCGAGTTCCACCAGAGGCTTCTGCTGATGTTCTCTAGGTTGCACGGAAGGATTCAGAACCAGAGTTATCAACGGCAACTTGGCCATACAAGACTGCAAATTTAATGGGAACACTGGAGATCTAGATTGAAACTATTTAAATATTGCCTGAGGGCTAATTTGGAATGAAGTTCAGGTCAACAATTTTGGCCGTGTCCTGGGCTGACCCACAAAGGAGCCTAAGTCGATTTCTCATTGTGTTTGTGAAATATTATTTTCATTTGCTAGAATTTCCTTCCTTTACTTTTTCTCTTGTTCTGATTAGTTCTCTGCTGTATCTCAATTTCTTTCAATTGGAATAAGAAGAAAATTGCCATTCCACCTCTTCAATCATATTCTGTTATTGAATTAAATTGTGTCTGATCTATATCTCAACTTTCTGCCCAACTTAGTTTCTTGTTCAATATGACTGACAATATGCTGGCCTTGGGGCGTGGGGAGCGGTGGTGGCTCGCTGCTGCGGCCCGACCCCGGAGCTCGAAAGCTCCAGCTACAGACCGGTGGACTGTCGGGGCATCGGGAGCTCGCGGGTCCGGGTGGGAGACCGCTTTTCGGAGCTCCCGCAATGCAACTTCTCCAGCCCGTGTCACTGGGTTGGAACGACCTGGAGCGGGGCCATACATCGCCCGGCGCAGCTTTAATGGCTGCGGGACATTCCAGCGCCCGCCGGGGGCTCCAACTTTGTGACATTTAGACCTGGAACGGGGCCGTACTTCGCCCGGCGCGGCCTAAAATGGCCGTGGGACTTACCATAGCCCGCCTGCGGCTTCGACATCGGGAGAGAAATGGTGCAGGGGAGAGAAAAGACTTTGCCTTCCATCACAGTGAGGAAGAGATTCACTGTGATGGATGTTTCTGTAAATTGAATTGTGTGTATGTCTTGTAGGAAATTGTCTCTGTTTGTATGGCTGTGGAAACGGAGTTTCGTTTGAGCTTCACTGAGGTTCAAATGACATGTAATAAATAATGTTATTGTTATTGTTTAAACATCCTCATTATTTTAGTATGAATTGGTTAAAATTCAGCAATTTTTAGAAGAGAATATCAGATTTCCACTACTGTGGGGGAGAAAAGTGCTTCTCAATGTTACCCCTGCACCAACTAGCTCTATTTTGCTGGACTCCTGAGCAGAGGAAATGGTTCACGTACTGTAACCAATTCTTTAATCAGCAATTAGGAGAGGTGAATACTTGCCTGCACTTTAATTGGTTTTCATTTGCTTGGTAATCTATCTTCCATTTTAATATTTTTAGTCTCAAACTCTTAAGTACATGTCATGAATTTTGAACCTTGAATGAGCTTGGCTGATTGTTTGTTTGCTTAATTGATTGATTGTCAAGTCAAGTCAAGTCAAGTTTATTTGTCACATACACATACGAGATGTGCAGTGAAATGAAAGTGGCAATGCTCGCGGACTTTTGTGCAAAAAGACAAACAACCAAACAAACTATAAACACAATCATAATTGATTGACTGATTTATTGATTAATTATGACACAGAAGAAGCTGCTATCATATCCAATACAGCACCCAACAGAGCAGTCCCATAACCCCTTCACCAATTATTCCCTTATAATTCAGCATCTTATTTCCTCTCCAAATATTAATTCATTCTTTTGCTAATTACTTACACTAAAGAGTAATTTACAGTTGATTAATTCATCTGCATGCCATTGAGATTCTTTCCTGAAATTGTTTTTCACTCTCAACATTCCTGCTCTATCAACTGGGATTTTTTTTTGGACTGAACAAAAAGCAAAGTGCTGGAGGGGCTCATCCGGTCAAGCGACATCTGTGGAGGGAATGGACAGATGACATTTTGAGACTGGACCCTTCTTCAGTCAGATAAAGAATCCCAACCAGATACACTGTCTGTCCATTCTCTCCCCAAATGCTGCCTGACCCAATGAGTTCCTCTGGCACTTTGCTTTTACAAAACCCCACTTTGACAACAATCTCTTCCATCTCCACTGACAGTTAGCAGGGTATGATGTCACAATGGGATCCCATTTACATAAACTGCCCACCATCAGTGTCCCACCCCACAACGATGTCACAATGGGATCTAATTTACATTAAAAACAGTCTGTTTTTAAAAACACAGCAGCTTTCCATTCAGATTGATGTTATATTTTACAAGTTATTCACATTTTAAACTTTAAAAAATTACCTTTTCACTTAAAAAATTAAACCACTTTAAAACTTGCCCTGCCTGTTACAATGTTACCAAATGACAATACATCCAGTACAATGAGAGATTTGTTAGTTTTGTTGTAAGGAGAGAGAGGCAGTGGGGGAGGGGAGACAGGACTCCCAATGCAATGAGAGATTTGTCACATTATAAGGAGAGAGAGGAGAGGGAAAAGAAGAGGGGGAGGGAGTGCTGGGGGATGTAGGGAAATGAGCCATGCCTGCGTAGTTGGGGAGTATGGGTGAGTGGTGGAATATTGCATTGGGGGAACAGAGCCTAACGGGTCCCACTTGGTCTAGTAAATATATAAATCACTGCAAAAATGATTGTCGCCATTGCTTTACCAAAGGGTGCGGGGCGTGGGGGATGTGGTGGGGTTTGGGGTGTGCAATGGGGTGGTTGAAGATATTTTTCAATAGCTTTTGGAAATGCTGCCAGAAGAGAGATATTGCTCATAATTGGGGTTTATGATTGGAAATAAGGCATTGGCCTGTTTCAGATTGAAACTCCAGAATTACTATCGCCAAAAAAGCATCAGTAAGTGAAAAAACACTTTCTTTTCTGACTTTTGCTGCCCTGTATTTGAGTGCAATGAGGTGGAAAATCAAGCCCTACAATATCTATAAACTTAAATACAGATGTCATACTATGGTGTACCATGCAAATACTCACTTTGCATTGATGTATGTTGTAACTCTATGCAAAACTCTTCAGGGCAAAATCAGTTCATCTTATTTTTGCAACAAACCCAATTAAGATACATAATTATCTATGGCCAAAAGACTCTAAGATTATGGATTAGCACTTCACTACTTAAGAGGATCTTGAGCCATACATCATCAGCAAAGATAGATTCTAAAGGAGAAATTATTTCCCTTCTGTTCAAATAACCTATTGATCTCAACATACCATAACACTGCATAGGAAAATTAATTATGTCGTCCTATTCTATTATTCAAACATAAACTCATTTGTCAGCTTCACTCCTTAATCCTGCACATCCCTTTGGTGAATTTAAACCATTTGTCTTCCAGTTTAGTGCGTGCATTTTCAAATTATATTTTCTTTATTCATGTGTGTCAACTGATACTGCCTACGATACCTGCTCCTGAAGCAATTTTAGAAATTTCAAAGCTAACGTGATGTCTTAAGATTGTAGAAAGATGCAGTTAATATGGAAATAGAGTTTCATACTTTGACACAAGCAATTTTATTGTGAGAGCCAGATTAATTTCCTTTTTGTCTGCAGTTGTGGCAAAATTAGTAGCAGCACCATGTTCAATCAAATCTATTAATTTTCCTATGAGGTCATTTTCATCTGTATCTAAGTTTCAACAATCTGCCTTTAAAAGAACATAAGATAGACACAAAAAGCTGCAGTAACTCAGCGGGACAGGCAGCATCTCTGGAGAGAAGGAATGGGTGACGTTTCGTGTCGAGACCCTTCTTCAGACTGGTTAGGGATAAGGGAAACGAGCGATATAAACAATGGCATAGAGAGATAGAGGACAATGGATAAAATAGATGAAAAAGAGTAATGACAAAGGAACCGGGCCATTGTTTGCTGTTTGTTAGATGAAAACAAGAAGCTAGTGCGATTTGGGTGGGGGATGGATAGAGGGAGAGAGGGAATGCAGGGTGCTACCTGATGTGAGATAAATCCAATTTTCATCCCACTAGGCTGTAAGCTGCCCAAGCGAAATATGAGATCAGGTAGGTTCAGACGGGCTGAGCGTAGGTGTTCTGCGAAAGGATCGCCCAGTCTATGTTTGGTCTTGCCCATGTATAAGAGTCCAAATCTAATTTGTTACTTCACTAATAAATGGCCTTCGGGACATAGAAAAATTGACTTACAAGAGATATGTTTGCACAATAAAATTTGACTGAATTTCACCACTGTAAATAGTGCTAGATATGCTGAACTACAATAAAGCAGAAAACTACAGACATAAGATATGTGAAATACATACAGAGAAAGCTTGGCATGTTCAACTCTCTCAGCAGTATCTGTGGAGAAAGAAATCTTTGAGATCGATATGGGCATGTGAAGTAGAATAGCCTACAGAGAAATAAGTGGGAGAATGAGATTGATAGGTTTGCTCTGGCAACAAATGTTGGTCTCCTTCAACGGTTTTTTATTGTCATAGGAAAACAATAATAACATCAGAGTGCTGGACTTTGTCTCTGAAATTCAGTTCTGTTGGGTTTAATGGCATGACTTTCGTAAAGTGCACTACAACACGTCCATTCTACTAAAAAGTAGATTTGTGTGATCACTGAAGCTGAATTTGTGGACAGAATTATCTTGAAGCTGATAAGAATAATTGAAATTGTTCTTGCATTCATTATTTCTAACCTGGACAATGTAGATTATGTAGAGAAACATAGCAGGGAGTGATGCTGGAACATGTGCAACTGGTCCATGCAACCTACTAACTATAATGTGCATGTGTGTATACATTGTACAACATATATGACAAAATTATTAAAAACATGGCTATTTTTCATATTTTGAAAAGGAAGAATTGTACACATTGAAGAAACTCGCATCATTGGCATTTTAACAACTTTTGAATTCAGAAAAGTGCCATTTGTTGACTCAATTGAATAACATTTTCTGTTATTTCTTCCACTGGATCAATGTCTGGAAGGCAATCTTAACCATATATCTCTTATGTATGTGTGCGTAAGTATGCATAAATACAGATATACAGTACTTATACAATACAATTCAATTTATTGTCATTTGGACCCCTTGAGGTCCAAACGAAATGCCGTTTCTGCAGCCATACATTACAAACAAATAGACCCAAGACACAACATAATTTACATAAACATCCATCACATCGCTGTGATGGAAGGCCAAAAAAACTTATCTCTCCACTGCACTCTCCCCCCCGATGTCAGAGTCAAAGTCAAAGTCAAAGCCCCCGGCGGGCGATGGCGATTGTCCCGTGGCCATTAAAGCCACGCCGGGTGATGCAAGGTCGCACACCGGGTCTTGATGTTAGAGCCCCCGGCGCGCGCTCGCAAACTCCCGCAGCCATTCCAAGCCGCGCGGGGCGGTGATGTAGGCCCCGCTCCAGGAGCTCTTCAACCCCGCAACTCGGGCGGGAGAAGTCGCCGTTGCGGGAGCCCTGAAAAGCGGACTCCCTCCAGGGACCCGCGGGCTCCCGGTGTCGCCGCCCGCCAAACCCGCAGTTGCAGCCACCGAATCTCCAGAGGTCGGGCCGCAGCAGCGTCCACCACAGCTCCACCCGCTCTGGACTCGGCCAGCTCCGCGACGGTGAGGTGAGTAGTCGGCACCACAGCCCCCGGTCTTTCTGTTGGAGGCCGCTCCTCGTTGCAGCCCCAACGACAACGGAGACCCGACAAAGAAAAGATCTTGTGATTTGATCTGCTATTTCAGCAAGAAATATCTTTATGCTGCAATCTTTAAGTATCAGTCTGGCATCCCATTTCTGAGTGTCAGATTTGCCATGTGATATTAACACAGGGAATCTATCATGTTTGAATTGTTTCTCTCCCAGACTGGAGTCATAATTTTATTACTGTATCAACTATCTCTCATCCACATACCCTCAAGAATTAAGCTCCATCGTGTTCTGAATCTTCTACGGATTCGTAACAGCATAAATATAAATTGTTGTGGAAAGAGGTGTCTGTGAGTTGATATCTCTGTGCCTCTGCTTAATACAAACTTGTTCTGCCAACAACTCTTATCATCAGTTGTAGTACGGTCTCACATATTCATCTATATATTTGTCCAATTCGGTTTATCCTTACAAAGATTTCTTTTGTATTTCTTTTAAAATAATATCTTTATGTGTCTTGGACTATCTCCACTGCTGTAATCGGAAAATCATCTTCTGCTGTTTTCAATGTGAAAACCATGTTTTGCACCCCTCTATCTGAATTCCCATATGGTAACCCTGATAACATATCTAATCAAGTATTTTGCTTGGTGCTTTCATGTTATCTGTGCAATCATGTTGAAGTAGGAAAATGTTCTATCTTTGCATTCGCAATGCAGGCCTTGGTAGAGTAGCGGTAATTTGCTAACAAAGACGTATGGTCTACGACCAAGGTAAAAGGTCTTTCCAATTGGAATAGATCAATCACATTCTATCTCTAATGTCTCTTTCACAATTGGATTGCAAATTTTCTTACGCTTTATCAAATTATTTATGCAAAGACAAAAATGAGTAAATTCTAATACAACATTTGAAGAATCATCCACAAGTTTTGAAATATGTGTTACATCACAGTGAAATAAATAAGGATTAATTTACCTGACCATTTTTATATGTCACATGCCTTTCGCTTTCCTTCTTCCCAGTTTAGGTTTTTATCTTTCTTTATTAATGGGTGCAAAATCATCATAGTTGATAAAAGTTCTGGCAAAAATGTGTGTAAAATAATATTCTACGTTTAAGAATGACACATGATTTCTAAGGAATTTAGATCTCCTTGCCTTCTCAACAGCTTCCACTATTAGTTTAGTTTAGTTTAGAGATACAGCACGGAAACAGGCCCTTCTTCCCATCGGGTCCACACTGATCCCCCAACACTAACTCTATTCCATGGAGCATAGGGGGATAAGGGGTGATCTTATAGAGGTGTATACAATCATGAGAGGAATATATCGGGTAGATGCACAGTCTTTTGCCCAGAGTAGGGGAATCGAGGACCAGAGGACAGGTTCAAGTTGAAGGGGAAAAGATTTAATAGGAATCCGAGGGGTAACTATTTCACAAGGGTGGTGGGTGTATGGAAAACGCTGCCAGAGGAGGTAGTTAAGGCTGGGACTATCCCATCGTTTAAGAAACAAACATAAGAGATACATGGTTAGGACAGGTTTGGAGGGATATGGACCAAGCGCAAGCAAATTGGACTAGTGTAGCTGGGATTTTGTTGGCCGGTGTGGGCGATTTGGGCCAAAGGGCCTGTTTCCACACTATGACACTATCCTAAACATAGAAACATAGAAAATAGGTGCAGGAGTAGGCCTTCCAATCCACAGGAACTGATCCTGAATCTATTGAACATTGGAAAATGATCACCAATGCGTCCACTATTTCTAGAGCCACCTCCCTGAGGACCCTGGGATGCAGTCCATCAGGCCCTGGGGAATTATCATCCTTCAGTCCCATTAGCCTACCCAATACTATTTCTCGCCTAATGAAAATTTATTTCAGTTCCTCGACCCCCTTAGATCCTCTGTCCTCCAGTACTTCTGGGAGATTGTTTGTGTCTTCCTTAGTGAAGACAGATCCGAAGTACCTGTTCAACTCTTCTGCCATTTCCTTGTTCCCCATAATAATTTCACCCGTGTCTGCCTTCAAGGGACCCACATTTGACTTTGCTACTCTTTTTCCCTTAACATATCTAAAGAAGCTTTTACTGTCCTTTTCAGCCCGTATTGCCCGTTTTGTTTCCTTCTGTTGTCCCATGAAAGTTTCCCAATCCTCTGGCTTCCGGCTACTCTTTGCGGTGTTAGACATCTTTTCTTTTAGTTTTATTCCATCCCTAACTTCTCTTGTCAGCCACGGCTGCCTCCTACTCCCCTTAGAATATTTCTTCCTTTTTGGAATGAAATGATCCTGTGTCTTCCGGATTATGCCCCAAAATTCCTGCCATTGCTGTTCCATCATCATTCCATCTAGTATCCCTTTCCAGTCTACCTTGGCCAGCTCCTCTTTGAAAGCTCCTCTTTCATGCCTTCATAATCCCCTTTGTTCAACTGCTTCACTGCCACTTCAGATTTAACCTTCTCCTTCTCAAATTGCAGATTAAAACTAATCATATTATGATCACTATCTCCAAGCGGCTCCTTTACCTCGAGTTCTCTTATCAAATTTGGTTCATTGGACAACACTAAATCCAGAATTGCCTTTTCTCTGGTCGGCTCCATTACAAGCTGCTCTAAGAATCCATCTTGGAGGCATTCTACAAACTCTCTTTCTTGGGGTCCTGAACCAACCTGATTTTCCCAGTCTACCTGCATATTGAAATCCCTCATCACCACAGTGGCATTACCTTTGTTACATGCCAGTTTTAACTCCTGCTGCAACTTACACCCTACATCCAGGCTACTATTTGAGGGTGTGTAGATAACACCAATTAGTGTCTTCTTGCCTTTGTAATTCCTCAACTCAATCCACAGTGACTCTACCTCGTCAGTCCCTATGCCTTCCCTCGCAAGGGACTGAATTCCATTCCTCACCGGAAGAGCTACCCCACGCCTCTGCCCACCTGCCTGCCCTTTCTATAGGATGTATAACCCTGAATATTAAGTTCCCAGACCCGATCCTCCTGCTGCCATGTCTCGGTAATCCACACAATGTCATATCTACCAATATCTATCTGAGCCTCAAGCTTCTTATACTTTGCGCATTCAAATACGGTACTTTTAATTCCTTACACATCTCACCATTCACATCGATCCCTATTGCACTTGGCCATACTCTCCTATCCCTTTGTGAGCTTTCTTTCCCATTAATTCTGGGGTCATTAACTATCCCTTTACTCCCTTTCCCTTTAACTCCGTCCTTGACTATCTCATTTGACACTTCCCCCCCCCCCCCCCCCCCTTATTTAGTTTTAAACCACCTGTGTCGCAGTGGCAAACCTGCCTGCCAGAATGCCGGTCCCCCACCTGTTAAGGTGCAATCTGTCCCTTTTGTACAGTTCCTCCTTACTCCAAAACAGATCCCAGTGGTCTAAGAATCTAAATCCCTGCCCCACTGCACCAGTTCCCCAGCCACACATTCAGGTCCTGTATCTCCCTGTTCCTGCTCTGGCCAGCACGAGGAACTGGAAGCAAACCGGAGTTAACCACCCTGGAGGTCCTGCTTTTCAGCACTTTTCCGAGCTCTCTAAAGTCACGCTTGAGAATATTCATCCCCTTCTTTCCGACATCCTGCACACTAAGGACAATTTACAATCTTACCAAAGCCAATTAACCTACAAACCTGCAAGGCTTTGGAGTGTGGGAGGCAATCAGAACTCTCAGAGAAAACCCATGTAGGTCATTGGGAGAAGGTACAAACTCCATACAGATAGCACCGGTAGTCAGGATTGAACCTGGGTCTCTGGCAATATAAGGGAGCAATTGTACTGCTGCGCTACAATGCCATCCTATTCTTTAACTTGTTACAATCCACTTATGTGCACTTTCACATCATTAGTTAGAATGTTAATATGATTAAGTTACAAAATGGAGGTGAGAAATCAGACGGTATCTAAATTTGTTAGGTACAAAAATAAGCTGGAGAAACTCAGTGGGTGCAGCAGCATCTATGGAGCGAAGGAAACAGGCAACATCTCGGGCCGAATCCCTTCCGGGTTTCGGCCCGAAACGTTGCCTATTTCCTTCGCTCCATAGATGCCGCTGCGCCTGCTGAGTTTCTCCAGCTTTTTTGTGTACCTTCGATTTTCCAGCATCTGCAGTTCCTTCTTAAACATCCAAATTTGTTACACTGAAACTGATTAGGAAATTAGAATGGTTAAACCAAATGAAGTTTAGACAACTAATATGCGGACCACTTCCAAATCTGAGGAAGGACATTATTGCCCTAGAGGGAGTGCAGAGAAGGTTCACCAGACTGATTCCTGGGATGTCAGGACTGTCTTATGAAGAAAGACTGGATAGACTTGGTTTATACTCTCTAGAATTTAGGAGATTGAGAGGGGATCTTATAGAAACTTACAAAATTCTTAAGGGGTTGGACAGGCTAGATGCAGGAAGATTGCTCCCGATGTTGGGGAAGTCCAGGACAAGGGGTCACAGCTTAAGGATAAGGGGGAAATCCTTTAAAACCGAGATGAGAAGAACTTTTTTCACACAGAGAGTGGTGAATCTCTGGAACTCTCTGCCACAGAGGGTAGTCGAGGCCAGTTCATTGGCTATATTTAAGAGGGAGTTAGATGTCGCCCTTGTGGCTAAGGGGATCAGAGGGTATGGAGAGAAGGCAGGTGCGGGATACTGAGTTGGATGATCAGCCATGATCATATTGAATGGCGGTGCAGGCTCGAAGGGCCGAATGGCCTACTCCTGCACCTAATTTCTATGTTTCTATGTTTCTATGTTTCTATGTTTCTACTGTGCCTGCAAATGCCATGGTTAATTATTTCTTCGATTTTCTCTTTGATCTCTTAATTATTATTATTATTATATGGTGCAAGATCATTGGCCTGAATATTTGTTTTTCTTTGCAAGGGTGACTCACCTGTTGCATAGTTATATTGGATAATTGGCCTCTGCAGAGTTTTGCTTCTGTGCCACTGAATGAATTGTATTTGTCAATGCTTATGCTTATCACTTCCCCACAGATATTTTTATGCCTTTGTGCAGCAGCTCACATGGTTTCATCCATGTAACTCCTGTAGAATCTAAATGAGGAAACATGATTAAATATCGTATTGAATATCATGATATATCTCTCAAAAATGTAACAGAGAAAGGAAAGAAAAGATAGGATTTAGAGAGAGAGAAAAGGAAACATTTGTTTTTCATTGCAAAAATAATTTAAATCAGATAATAAATGAGGCCACACACTTATAAACAGTAACTTGCATGAAAGGAATATGAATTAAATGTGAAGGTAATAATGAGGTACGAGACTGCAGATGCTGGAATCTTGAGCAAAACGCGAAGTGCTGGAGGAACTCAACGGGTTATGCGGTACCTGTGGAGGGAGTTAACAGGTGATGTTTCAGGTCGGGACCCTTCTTCAGACTCTGCCTGACCTGCTAAGTTCCTCCAACACTTTGTGTTTGCTGTTGTTGAAGTTCATAGCAGCAACCTCATGGCCATTATATCAAATGCCTTGGAAAAGTACCAGTAGAATAACACCGACAACCAAGATGAATCAGACATAAATCCAATGTAATCCACAAGAAATATTGACCTGCTCATCTCACCATTAATCCAGTTATTAAATCTGGGCCCTGAACTTTATCTTAAAATCTGTAACCTTCTGGTCAGAAATTTCTTTACCATCATTTTCAGAGCTAATTTAATTCTACGATTGAAACCCATATTTTCCATTCTGTAAAATAGGGGCGTTTGCTCAGAAACCCCTCTGCCCCAAATGTTTTGCGGGTCTGTCTGACACTTGTTTGAGGTTACATTGTGTCTTAATAACTCTCTTTGATTTGTATGCCATACCCCCCCTGTTTCTATTATATGAATATACCATCAACTTTCTTTTAGCTTTGAAGAAATCTTTGTGCTGAAACACTAACATTTCATTCCTCAAATATATTATAGTCATAGAGTCATGCAGTTTGGAAACAGGCCCTTCTGCCCAACTTGCACAGGTTGTCCAACATGCCCCATCTACACTAGTCCAACCCACCTGCATTGGGCCCATATCCCTCTGAACCTATCCTACTCATGTACCTGTCCAATTGTTTCTTAAACGTTGCGATGGTACATGCCTCAACTACCTCCACTGGCAGCTCTCTGCCTCAGAGGGCGGTGGAGGCAGGTTCTCTGGATGCTTTCAAGAGCTAGATAGGGCTCTTAAAAATAGTGTAGTCAATAGACAATAGACAATAGACAATAGGTGCAGGAGTAGGCCATTTGGCCCTACGAGCCAGCACCGCCATTCAATGTGATCATGGCTGATCATCCCCAATCAGTACCCCGTTCCTGCCTTCTCCCCATATCCACTGACTCCGCTACTTTTAAGAGCCCTATCTAGCTCTCTCTTGAAAGCATCCAGAGAACCTGCCTCCACCGCCCTCTGAGGCAGAGGATTCCACAAATTCACCACTCTCTGTGAGAAAAAGTGTTTCCTCGTCTCCGTTCTAAATGGCTTACTCCTTATTCTTAAACTGTGGCCCCTGGTTCTGGACTCCCCCAACATCGGGAACATGTTTCCTGCCTCTAGTGTGTCCAAGCCCTTAACAATCTTATATGTTTCAATGAGATCCCCTCCCCTGTCATGTCTCCTACTTTCAACAAGCCATTCATACAACTGTAGCCTTCCACAGTACCAAGGAAAATCAAAGGTGGTACTGGGAACCCAATGGTCTTTTTAACATGGTTAATTTTCCAAATTTTAAAATCTCTGTACTCCCAGAATACCAGTCACCCCAGTCCACCATCTGCTAATCTGCAAATCTGACTGACAATCACACCCATCCCCCTAACACCATTATCCCCTTAAACCACCAGTTTTCTTGCTTCCCTGCCTACCGACCCCTCCTCTCCACTCCCTCACTAGCCCCTGGGCATGTTGGCAACCCCTCCAACCAGGCCTGTCTCCACAAACACCACTCCTAACCCCACACCTCCTACTGAATCTGCTCACTTCTACCAACTGATCCTCTGTAATTGGCATTCCATTTGCAGGGGTAAATGGAATACCATTGCCATTTAATTGCCTATCCTGGTCTCATTCTAACGAGCTGGCTGTGACCATTTGCACGATTGTGATTAGATTAGATTAGCTTCGACCACCCCGGGCCGCGGAGCTTGAACCGGCCCGATCGCAGAGCTCGGTTGAGCCGCGGGACTGACTACCATTGCCCGGTGGGGTAACAACATATCGCCTCAGCGCAGAGGGAGAACGAGGAGGGAAGAGACAATAACTTTAAGACTTTTGCCTCCATCACAGTGAGGAGGTGCCTGGTGAACTCACTGTGGTGGATGTTAATTTGTGTTTATTGTGTGTTTAGTTGTTTATTATTATATCTATGGCTGCAGGCAACGACATTTCGTTCAGACCGAAAGGTCTGAATGACAAATAAAGGATCTAATCTAATCTAATCTAATATAATTTTCTGCATTGAACCAGACCCAAACCATATAGTTCCATGCATCAGTCCAGGCTGTTAAGGCCATGTAAGTTCATAAACTGAACTGAAATGAACTTCATATAATTCTGTGGTCTGATCCAGGCTCTAACTAATATTTGTAATGTTTACACATTTATATATCCTCGATATTAGTTGGATTTACAAATACTTTCTCCTAGAACCACAGAATGGCATTGATGAAGGAGCCTATCACCAGTCCTATGGTGTCTGCTTTGTCACTCAGTGATGTCATGGCAGAATTGTACTTAGTTTTCACCTCCAATTTCCTCCCAAGAACCTTTAAATCCCCAGAAACCCACACAGCTCAAACTTCCACAGTTAAGTTAAGGGCCTGTCCCACTTACATGTCCTTCGCATGCAAATTACGCGGCCTCGTGGTCGCGTTGAGCCGCGACGGTCCCGCGAAGGTCGGGTGCAATTACACGCCAATGCACAGCCGTCTGGAGCGCGTGATGTCATTTGAAGATGGACACAAAGCGGGAGTAATTCAGCGGGACCGGCAGCATCTCTGGAGAAGAGGAATGGGTGACGTTTCGTGTCGAGTCTCTTCTTCAGTCTGAAAAGAAGGGTCTTGACCCGAAACGCCACCCATTGCTTCTCTCCAGAGATGCTGCCGGTCCCGCTGAGTTATTCCTGCATTTTGTGTCTATCTTCAATTTTCTTGGCCCCGCTCTTGGAGTAGAAGTGGGGGCGGGCCCGGACCGCAACGGCCGTGGGCCCCAGGCCGAGCTCGGTGATCGTTTGCCTGCTTCTGCTGCTGTTGAAGGTGAGACGTTGCGTCGCGCCAGGGTCTTGGGCCTGTCCCACTTTGGCTGTCAGTTCCGCGACAGGCCGTTGGCGCGCAAAGATTTTGTTCACTACCAAAATTTCGGAACCCCGCGCGATGTCACGCACAACTACATACCCCTCCGCATTTCTAAGTGGGACCGGCATGTGCGGCCATACGATACCCGTGCGCCTCAAAGCGACCACGAGGTTGCGTAATTTGCGTGCCAAGGACACGTAAGTGGGACAGGCCCTTTAGTTAAAACTATAGCATTATTTACACCAACGGGTCTGTACAGGGCACAACATATTTAGTTTAATTTTGAGATACCGCGCGGAAGCAGACTCTTCAGCCCACCGAGTCCACACCGAGTCCACACCGAGTCCACACCGACCAGCGATCCCTTCACATTAACACTCTCCTACGCATACGAGGGACAATTTACACTTATACTAAGCCAATTTACCTACATACCTGATATCTGGAGTGTAGAAGGACACCGAAGATCTCGGAGAAAGCCCACTCAGTCACGGGGGGATCGTTGAAACTCCATACAGACAGCACCCGTGGTCGGGATCAATCCCAGGTCTCCGTCGCTGCAAGCACAGTAAGGCAACAAATCAGCCGCTGGGCTACTGGGCCACCCTAAAGTCCACCTGTTTATCTATAATATATTGAACATCAGGATTGAGGCAGAGAGTTTGTTATCAAAGCAAACCATCATGTTGATGTCTAAAGCTTTGTATGAAGAGTCCGGGAGAAAGGGAGAACCTGGTTTAACTATCTCCATTCACGCTGGGCTGTCAAACTGTTTCAAAGAACCTTTCAAATGGTTGTCCAATTAACAGCTAAACAATTCCTGGGTGGCCCAAAATGTGGACAGGTTTTATATGAATGACAGCAAGATTGAACTACTCCTTGTAGCCCACAGAGATGTGCACCAAGCCAAAATAATAACATTCCCTCGCCAGTACAGAACTACCAAGAAATCAATTTCAAATGTGCAGGAATAACAGTGAGGTTGAATAGGTAAGTGTGGACTGCTGAATAACTAGAAAGAATAATATTAGAGACAAGCCACTGATCTGATAAATCTGATGCATTTGTGGCAGTTGTGGGAGATTTTAAGAGGATATCTAACTACAAGTCTTACAAAAGATTTATAAAAAATCATACCAGAGACAGAATCTTAAAATGAAATAGAAAATGCTGGAACTATTCAGCAGGTCAGGAGGTGGGTGAAAGAGAATGGTAAAAGCACCAGGTAGATCTGGGAAACAGTTATCCACTATAACTTTTCCAATCTCTTTCCCCTGCTCCATTGCTTATTTTTATTATCTATTTTCTTCCTTCAACCCTGTGACAAATCTTTCAAATTTCCTTCACATTTCCTTCATCTCAAAATAATTTTACCTCTATTTGTTCCAAGTTCGGATGAACACTTATCAACCAGTAATACTAACCATGAATCTTGATCCATCCAGATTAGAGATACTGCCCGAGCTATTTACTTGTGTTTGCTGTACATCTTAATGGGTCACAGGGAGTGCGTCAATCTTGTTGTCATTCATATTCATGTCCACATTTTGGCAAGTTGGGACACCCTGGAATTGTAGAGCTGTTAATTGGTCTGTTATCAGCTGAATACAGCTACACTTTTATGTTTTATTTCAGATTTCCAGCCTCGGGGAAATGGACTTGGTTGTCTGCAAGGACAGGACTAAGAGATATGGTATGGTTTGGATTGGTGAAGGAATGAAAGTGTTGTGTGTCGTGCTGTGGAGACATGAAGAAGATTTAGATGCATTTTATGGAATATAACATTTAAATTTGACCGCAGCAGGAAAGAATGAGTCTAGTAGATTAGAGGAAGAGACTTTAAAAGGTAAAAAGCAATTCACTGAATGAACAGCAATTCTGGATCCGTTATATCAGATGATGAAAGAATGGGTCGACTGGGTTTGCATTCAGTGGAATTTAGAAGGATGAGAGGAGAATCTTATATTCCCGGACATTGAGTTTATCACACTGTATTTTTCTCACAGCTTGTTCAGTGAGGATAGAAACATAAAAACATTTTCAGTAAATTTGAGGGAATGCCGGGCAAAAATTTTTTTTGGAGGTTTAATACACATATTTTAAATGACGTGCAAGGCTATCAATATTTAAAACAACAAATGGAACTTTTTTTCGATACAAATGATATACCAGGTACTTTGCCTTCTTTATTATGGGAAACTTTTAAGGCATTTATGAGAGGAATTATAATTTCATATCAAAGTTTTCAAAATAAAAAGAATAAGACAGAACAATTGTTGTTAGAACAAGAAATCAGACAGTTAGAGATGGATAATGCCAAAGATTCCACGACAGATAAACACAATAAGATAATATTACTGAAATTTAAACTTAATCGAATTTTATCGGCAAGGGTAATAAGACTATTCCAAATGACAAAACAGGAACATTTTGAGTTTGGTGACAAACCACATAAGCTTTTAGCTCGCCAATTGAAAAAACAAGAAAAGGAAAATACTATAACCAAAATTAAATCAGAGAAAGGAGAATTACTAATACTACCTAAAGATATTAATAATAGATTTGCCCAATTTTATCAAAACTTATATACATCTAAAATTAAAAGAGAAGATAGTAAAATAAAAAAATTTCTAGATAATTGTAATCTTCCAATACTGGACCTTTTGGAACAAGAGGAATTAGGAGCTCAAATTACAATCAAAGAAATAGGTGAAACAATAAAATCGCTGAAAAATGGTAAGACACCGGGACCAGATGGTTTTAATAATGAATTTTATAAAAATTTCAGGAGATAACAACCCCTTATTTATTTAATTTATACTCCCATGCTTTTAAAGAAAACAAACTACCTGAAACACTAACAGAATCAACTATTACACTTATTCCAAAAAAAGATAAAGATTTAGAAGATCCGGGCTCGTACAGAGCTATATCACTTTTAAATACAGATCAGAAAATTTTAGCAAAGATTTTATCAAGAAGATTAAGCAAATATATTAGTAAATTGATAAACCCTGATCAAACGGGGTTTATACCTAAAAGATACTCATTTAATAATCTGAGACGTCTGTTTAATATAATGTACTCGCATAAAGTAGAGGAAGAAGATATATCAATTATTTCTTTGGATGCAGAGAAAGCATTTGATCAGGTAGAGTGGCAATACTTATATAAAGTACTACAAAAATTTAATATGGGAGAGAATTTTATAAGATGGGTAAAATTATTATATGATAAACCGATGGCAAGAATTTTAACTAATAACATGTTATCTCAAAAATTTCAACTATCAAGGGGTAATAGGCAGGGATGTGCACTATCACCCCTGCTATTTGCCCTTATGATAGAACCCCTGGCTGAAAGTATAAGAATTCATCCGAATATTCAGGGCTATAATACCAGAGACTCAAAGAATAAAATCTCATTATATGCAGACGATATACTTTTATATATTACAAAGTCACAAACGAGCATACCAAATTTATTAAACTTAATAGAGGAATTTGGGTCTTTTTCTGGATATAGAATAAACTGGAATAAAAGTGAAATCATGACATTAAAACCTCAAGAACCTACACACTTACTGAAGTTCCCCTTTAAAATCGCAACAGAAAAATTTAAATATTTGGGTATTCAGATTACTAGAAAATATAAAGCATTATTCAATGCTAATTTCATGCCTTTATTAAATAAACTTAATACGTTGATTAAATTTTGGAAAACACTTCCCTTATCATTATTAGGTAGAATAAATGCAATAAAAATGATCTTCCTACCACAATTACTATACCTATTTCAATCTATACCGGTATATATACCAAAATACTTTAAAAAAAAATTAGACTCTAATATTACTAATTATATTTGGGACTATAGATCACATAGAATCACAAAAAAACGCTTATGTAAACCAAAAGAGGTCGGGGGACTTTCACTTCCGAATTTTATGTATTATTACTGGGCAGTGCATATTAAGAATATGATTTATTGGTTGGATAGTGCTACCCAACAGACAGAATGGATAAAAATGGAGAAGGAGGATTGCCATCCTAGTAATATAGGAACGATCCTCTTCTCCCCAAAAAAACTGAATAACACAATATATAAGAAGAACCCAATTATATATGGTACAATAAGAATTTGGAAACAAATAAAATTATCTTTAAAATTAAGAAATCTATCACTGTTAATGCCAATAGCGAATAACCCTTTATTTAAACCATCTCTTATTGATAAGACATATAACCAATGGGAAAGTCTCGGAATTAGAAGGATCGGGGATATGTATGAAATGGGAAACTTACTATCATTCCAACAATTACAATTAAAATTTAAATTGAAAAACAACCAATATTTTAAATATCTTCAGATTTGCGATTTTGTGAAAAAATATATACAAGGATATCAAAAAGTAACTCCTGACTTATTGGAAGAGGCAATGAATATTGAAGCTGACTCACAAAAATTAATATCATATTTATATAATAGTATTCTAAATATAGACCTACCATCGACAGAGGTACTTAGAGAAGAGTGGGAACGGGAACTAATGATAAAAATTACGAAGGTTAAATGGGAAAAATACCTGATATATATTCACAAATGTTCAATTAATGTAAGACATAATTTAATTCAATTTAAAATTGTACATAGATTATATTACTCAAAAACAAGATTGAACAAATTTTATCCAAATATATCCGCCACTTGTGATAAATGTCTAGCCCAAAAGGCAACTATAACACACTCCTTAGTCTCCTGCATAAAACTTTATAGATTTTGGAATGATATTTTTGAAATATTTACAAAATTATTCAAGACAAGAATGGAACCTAATACTGAAATGATTATATTTGGCGTAATGGAAGATGGGAATAAATTGAACACATCTCAAAATCTATTCCTTAACTATGGTTTAATAATAGCAAAAAAATTAATTCTTAAATTTTGGAAGGGTACATCAATACCAACGCTTAAAATGTGGATTGCAAGTATGTTGGACACCGCTCATCTTGAGGAAATGCGATTCCTCCTAATGGATAAATCAGACCAATTCATAACGAGTTGGTCTCCATTCGTCGTTTTTTTGGAATCATATGGTGCAACACAATTGTAAAAAATAACTGTTTCAGGACTGGACGAGGGTTGGTCAAGACTATAAATAATGATCTCCTCTTTTTTTCTTTTCTTCTCTCTATTCTCTCTCTCAACTTTTTTCATTTACTCGTTTTCTTTTTTCACACACTATATATTTCACATCTTTCTATCCTTTACTATCTAACTTCTTTTTCTTATTCTAATCTTTTTTCAGTGTAACAAAAAAAAAAAAAGAAGTTGTACATAAAATGTATTATGAAAATATATATTAGGCACTTTGGTGCCATATGACTGTACTTACTTCTAATAAAATAAAATATTAAAAAAAGAAACATAAAAACATAGAATATAGGTGTAGGAATAGCCCTTCGAGCCAGCACCACCATTCAATATGATCACGGCTGAACATCCAGATTCAGTATTCAAGAAGGAACTGCAGATGCTGGAAAATCAAAGGTACACAAAAATGCTGGAGAAACTCAGCGGGTGCAGCAGCATCTATGGAGCGAAGGAAATAGGTAACGTTTCGGGCCGAAACTCTTCTTCAGCTTTTTTTTATGCGCGGAGGCAGCGGAGAGTGTCTGAGGTGTCTTGAACATAGGTAGGAAGGGATTTGACCAAGGGGGTTAGTATGGAGTCAAGGTATGTGGAGATGAGTTCGGTGGGGCACGAACAGGCAGAGACAATGGGTCTCCCGGGACAGTCAGGTTTGTGGATTTTGGGGAGAAGGTAAAAACGGGCCGTGCGGGGCTGGGGAACGATGAGGTTGGAGGCTCGGTCGGGCAGGGCATGGGAGTTGATGAAGTCGGTGATGGTGCTAGAGATCGTGGCCTGGTGCTCGTCAGTGGGGTCATGGTCCAGGGGTAAGTAGGAGGAGGTGTCCGAGAGTTGGCGCGTTTCCTCAGCTTTGTAGAGATCGACGCGCCAGACTACCACGGCACCTCCCTTGTCGGCTGGTTTGATCACCCAATCTGGGTTGTTGCGGAGTGATTCGATGGCAGTGCGTTCAGGGGGGGAGTGATTGGAGTGAGACGGGAGTGGAGAAGTTGAGGCGGTTGACGTCGCGACGGCAGTTTTGGATAAAGAGTTCCAAAGCCGGGAGGTCACGAGGGGGGTTCCACGAGGAGGGGGTGCGTTGGAGACGGGAAAAGGGGTCATCAATGGGGGGCGAGGACTCCTTCCCGTGGAAGTGCGCTGTGAGGCGGAGGCGACGGTAGAAGAGTTTCAAGTCGTGGTGGGCGCGGAAATCATTGAGGTGAGGACGGAGGGGGACAAAGGTAAGACCTCTGCTGAGGACAGACCGTTCGGTGTGGGAGAGGGGGAGGTCGGGGGGATCCTGGTGAACACCCGGCAGGGATGGGGGTTGGGGCCGGAGGAAGGCAGGTGGGTGGACTGGGGACGAGGTGATGTGTGGAGGGGGGGGGTGGTGGGTTGTCAGGAGGTGGGGGGGTGAGAGGTCTGTAATGTGGGTGGGGAAGAGCAGGGGTCACATAGTTAGAGGGGGATGCGGAAGAGTCAGTGGAACAGCCACTGAGGTTAGCAAGGCTGGGCAGACTGGCACTAGGACCCAGTGGAGTCAAACCCAGGAGAGTGGGAGTTAGCAGCGTGGAGGCTTCAGGCGGAGTCCAGGCTCCAGGTAAGGCGACGGCTGCGGGTTGCTGGAGGGAGGTGGAGTGGCGCGGGTCACTGGACCCGATGGTAGGAGTCCCGTGGCAGTTGAGTCGGGTTCTGCGGGCGATGTGTGGGAGGTCCCGGTGGGCAGATGGTCGGCGGGGCGGCGCGGGTCGGCCAAAGTGGTGGGTCGGCGAGATGAGTCGGGTGGGTTGCGGCGGCCATGTTGGGGGAGCCCCGGTCCGGCGGCGATGCCCGGTAGGTCGGGTCCAGCGGCGATGCCCGGTAGGTCCGGTGCGGCGGCGATATTAGGCGGGCCCAGTGCGACGGCGTGAAGAAGGGTTTCGGCCCGAAACGTCGCCTATTTCCTTCGCTCCATAGATGCTGCTGCACCCGCTGAGTTTCTACAGCATTTTTGTGTACCATCCAGAATCAGTACCCCATTCCTGCTTTCTCCCCATATCCCTTGATTCCGTTAGCCCGAAGAGCTATATCGAACTCTCTTGAATCCGGTGAATTGGCCTCCACTGCCCTCTGGCAAAGAATTCCATAAATTCACAACTCTCTGGGTGGAAACGTTTTTTCTCACCTCAGTCTTAAATGACCTCCCCTTTATTCTAAGTCTGTGGCCCCTAGTTCTGGACTCGCCCAACATTGGGAACATTTTTCCTGCATCTAGCTTGTCCAGTCCTTTTATAATTTTATAAAAGACTGCAAGGTGACTTGGATAGGCTGGGTGAGTGGGCAAATGTTTGGCAGATGCAGTATAATGTGGATAAATGTGAGGTTATCCATCTTGGTGGCAAAAACAGGAAAGCAGACTATTATCTAAATGGTGGTCGACTAGGAAAAGGGGAGATGCAGCGAGACCTGGGTGTCATGGTACACCAGTCATTGAAAGTAG
Source organism: Amblyraja radiata (assembly GCF_010909765.2). NCBI lineage: Eukaryota > Metazoa > Chordata > Chondrichthyes > Rajiformes > Rajidae > Amblyraja > Amblyraja radiata. The sequence continues at coordinate 14,624,677 of NC_045958.1, forward strand.
GCATGCAGGTGCAGCAGGCAGTGAAGAAAGTGAATGGTATGTTAGCTTTCATAGCAAAAGGATTTGAGTATAGGAGCAGGGAGGTTCTACTGCAGTTGTACAGGGTCTTGGTGAGACCACACCTGGAGTATTGCGTACAGTTTTGGTCTCCAAATCTGAGGAAGGACATTGTTGCCATAGAGGGAGTGCAGAGAAGGTTCACGAGACTGATTCCTGGGATGTCAGGACTGTCTTATGAAGAAAGACTGGATAGACTTGGTTTATACTCTCTAGAATTTAGGAGATTGAGAGGGGATCTTATAGAAACGTATAAAATTCTTAAGGGGTTGGACAGGCTAGATGCAGGAAGATTGCTTCCGATGTTGGGGAAGTCCAAGACAAGGGGTCACAGCTTAAGGATAAGGGGGAAATCCTTTAAAACCGAGATGAGAAGAACTTTTTTCACACAGAGAGTGGTGAATCTCTGGAACTCTCTGCCACAGAGGGTAGTCGAGGCCAGTTCATTGGCTATATTTAAGAGGGAGTTAGATGTGGCCCTTGTGGCTAAGGGGATCAGAGGGTATGGAGAGAAGGCAGGTACGGGATACTGAGTTGGATGATCAGCCATGATCATATTGAATGGCGGTGCAGGCTCGAAGGGCCGAATGGCCTACTCCTGCACCTAATTTCTATGCTTCTATGTTTCTATATGTTTCTATAAGATCCCTCCTCATCCTTCTAAACTCCAGTGAATACAAGCCTAGTCTTTTCAATCTTTCCTCATATGACAGTCCCACCATCCCAGGGATCAATCTCGTGAACCTACGCTGCACTGCCTCAATCACAAGGATGTCCTTCTTCAAATGAGGAGACCAAAACTGCACACGATCCTCCATCTAATGCATTGACCTGGCAGTGTTTGACAGTTAAAGAAAATCCTTCTGAAAAACACTACACAGAGAGCCAAAAGCATTATAATCACCCATGTCTGAATTGTGATTCTGCCGTTTTCATGAACATGTCGGATTGACGGATGGAGAATGAACAGATTGAACAGTTCACTGATTAGCTGGGGGGAGGTTTTATTGAATGTGAAGTCCTAATTATTCGATGATAGAAGAACAGAGAATTTGCAGACCTAATTGTTCGATGATTGAACAACAGAACACATTTTGTGACGACATAAAAATGCCATTTAGAGAAAGTCATTTTCTTTGTTTGCACTCAAGTGGCACACCGACTGCAGTCGAGCAGCTGCTATTTATTCCAGAAATGCCAGATTGATGAGTAGCATAAAGCACCTGCTTTCAGAATTGCAGCATCAATTGAGCTTATCTATTCTTTCTTTGTGTTATCTGTTATTATCCCCTTGCTTTTCTCTGTTTTTTCCCCATGGCTTTCAATATTGCACATCAAACTAGAAGCTGGGCCTGTCACTATAAAGGTTTAAACAAACAACTGTACTGTCTCATAAAATTAAAAAAAAACTATTTATTATATGTCAAAGTGGAAGTTAAAATAAAAGATATAGTGAATGCAGTTGACATGACAGAAATGTCAACAACTCAGAGTGTTCAACAAGCCATTCACTAACTTGATTTTCTTATCTGCCCTTTCTACAGATCTCTTTCAAATAATTGAATCAAGACACCCCCCCCCTCCCAAGATTACTTTTCCACCGAAGATAGTCACACAATGCTGGAGTAACTCAGCGGGACAGGCAACATCTCTGGAGAGAAGGAATGGGTGACGTTTTGGGTCAAGACCCTTCTTCAGACTGATTTTATACCTTCCTCCACCTGTCTCAGTTCATGCAAATTACTTTCAATCGGATATATTTTGATATATCTGTAGTAAAATGTGCCATAGAGTGGAATCAGAGTCTTGTACATTGCATTCAAAATCCCAGAATCCATACAAATGTATTTTATTTTGGAGGCAGATTACGACATGTTTATATTAACTATGTCACACATTCAGAACAATAGATTAGGGATGAATTTGCAAGGTTGTGTTCTAATGCAGGTATTAGATGTATTGCATATGCTTTTATGATATCTATATTACTAAAAGTCTGATCTTGACCGCTTTTGGCTCGCTGTTTTCCGAGTTTTCCGAAAGAAAGCCGCCACTTATGGCCGTCATATTTGGCCACATCGCTCAGAGCCCCCCTCCGCCTTCTGGGACCGAAGGATTTTTCCTATCGATAAAAAATCAGAGAGATATTAATGAATTTTTTTAAATTGCCATTCTCTCTGCTGCCCCTGATGGTGGGAGGGGGAAGGGACTATAAAACCCAGAAGTGGTGTGCCTCACTCAGTCTCTGCACGATGGATGGTGCCAGAGGGTCACGTCTCTCTGAGCTCTGAATAACACTGAACACATGTCGACTCAACTGCGAATCCCCTTAATGTGGTTTGAAAATGAAAATATGGTTGGTTTGAAGTAAAAAGGCACTGCCTGCAAATGGTTGTTTGGGTGCTTTGGGTTGAAGTTAAAAGGTACTACTTACTGCAAATGGTGGATTGGGTGCTTTGGCTTGAAGTTAAAAGGCACTACTTAATGCAAATGGTGGCTTGGGTGCTTTGGCTTGAAGTTAAAAGGCACGACTTACTGCAAATGGTGGTGTGGGTGCTTTGGCTTGAAGTTAAAAGGCACTACTTACTGCAAATGGTGGTTTGGGTGCTTTGGCTTGAAGTTGAAAGGCACTACTGCAAATGCACTTACTTCCTGTTTGCACACTATATTGATTTTAGATAAAATGCTACCACTTACGGCTGTGATTTTTGGCCATCTTACTCAGTCCCCCTCTGCTCAGCAGGTGCAGAGAATTCTTCCCATCAATGAAAAATAAAAGTGTTATGAGTGTTTAAACATTGTTGAGAATCTCTCTCCTGTCAATCACGCCATGAAGGCCACACCTTTTCCGGTGGGAGGGAGAGGGGTTATAAAACTCGGAAGTGTGGGTGTGGCTCTGTCTCTGATGATGGGGGAGGGAGAGGTCACGACTCTGTCTGAGCTGTGAATCAACTGAACACACTGAATGTCTACTGAACTGTGAGTTTGGTGTTTTGTGTGGTTTTATGGTGGTTTCACCCTGAATGAAATGGTATGAAGCTGCATTTGAATTTGGTGGCATTGAACCCTGCTTGAAATGGAATGAAACTGCATTTGAATTTGGTGGCCTTGCACCCTGCTTGAAGTGGTTGGTAACTGGACTTGAATTCGGTGGCATTGCACCCTGCTTGAAGTGGTTGGAAACTGGACTTGAATTTGGTGGACTTGCACCCTGCTTGAAATGGTAGGAACATGGATTTGAATTTGGTGGCCTTGCACCCTGCTTGAAATGGAATTTCAAGGAATAGCCATGGGTCAACTGCCAGCCCACCTGCCGTGAGTGAGCTGCCAGCAGATCAGGATTGAGGGACTGAGCTGCCACCCTAAGAACCCATACCAGCGCACCAGAAAGCCCTCCCACTGGCCACCAATATTGGAATTGGTGGAGAGGTGGAATATTACGTCAGGCGACCAGCCCTCCCATGTGAACATGGGACCCAATGGGTCCCAATTAGTCTCGTGTTTTATAAATCTAATCTACTTTCATCACAACTCCCACAACCTGCTGGGTTGGACTGAGTAGTAAGTTATTTGGAGAGGAATTGATCTTTTGTCACTGGCAGTAAATATCTGCAAATCAAGTCCCATTATGACGAATGATTTCAAACCTTAAAACTAATTTGAAGCATTGATTTCCACTTGCAGTATAACAGAGGTTCGGTGGGTGGGGGGGAGGGGGTGGAATATTTTACTAATGCTGCTGACAGGAATGAGAGGACTAAATCGGGTAGATGCACAGAGTCTCTTGCCCAGAGTAGGTGAATCGAGGACCAGAGAACATAGGTTTAAGGTAAAGGGGAAAAGATTTAATAGGAATCTTAGGGGTAACTTTTTCACACAAAGGGTGGTGGGTGTATGGAACAAGCTGCCAGAGGAGGTAGTTGAGGCAGGGACCATCCCAACATTTAAGAAGCAGACAGGTACATGGATAGGACATGTTTGGAGAGTTAGGGACCAAGCACAGGCAGGTGGGACTGGTGTAGCTGGGACATTGTTGGCCGGTGTGGGCAAGTTGGTCTGAAGAGCCTGTTTCCACACTATCGCCCCATGACTCTATGACTCTATGACAGAGAATTTCCTCTGTCTAGTTTTAAGATTTAAGTTCAGAACCTCTGGGCCTAGATGAAAATCATATGCCTTATCTGCTCTAGACAGGAGTCAGAATTCTCTGCCACAGAAGGCAGTGGAGGCCAATTCACTGGAGGTTTTCAAGAGAGAGTTAGATTTAGCGCTAAAGGAATCAAGGGATATGGGGAAAAAACAGGAATGGGGTACTGATTTTAGATGCTCAACCATGATCATATTGAATGGCGCGCTAGCTTGAAGGGCCGAATGGCCTACTCCTGCACCTATTTTCTATGCTCCTATGATGTACCAGAAAGCAATTCGGATGGCAATTAGGGACCATGAAATTATCTTGGTGCGTGGGATTATGGAGAATCCTAAAGCCTTTTCTCAGTATATTGGAAACAAGATGTTCCAAGAGGACAAAAATAATATGGCCCACAGAGTGTGTCCTGAGGAGCTTAATGACATAATTCTTTAGGCTTTAGAGATACAGTGTGGAAACAAGCGCTTCGGCCCACCGAGTCTGCACCGACCAGCAATCACCCATACACTAGTGCTACTCTACTCACTTGGGGCAATTTACAGAAGCCAATTAACCAACAAACCGTCACGTCTTCGAATGTGGGAGAAAACGAGAACCCAGAGAAAACCCACATGGTCACAGGTAGAACATGCAAACACCATACAGACAGCACCCGCAATCGGGATCGAACACGGGAGATTGGAGTCTGCAGACATCATCCCAGAACTCTGGACTTTGTTTCATTCAGAAAGATCAGCCAATACTGTATTTTCCTAGTGTAATTGGGTAGAAGTTTATGGTTGTTTTTTCCAGAGGGAAGACACAGTCAAAGAAAGCACAAGGTTGTGAAAGGCAAGTACATGGCGGCTTGTCCACTGGTGAAGGCAATAAAGAAAAACGGCAGTATTTGGTGTGTGCTGATCTATGGTGCCAGATTAAAATGTCCCATAGAAAATAGGACATCACACAACAAAAATAGGTAATTTGTCCCACATTGTCTATGCCGACCATAACGTCAAACCCATCTCCCATATATTTATATAGGAGATGGGTTTGACGTTTTATATATATATATAGGTATGTTGCAAAGCCTACCTGAAGCGTCGCTGAAAATCTGTCGCTGCGGGTGTGCGCAATTTTGGCGCCGTTTAGAGGGGGCGGGTTTAAAACACGATTTTCTCTAGGCTGTTCAAATCGAAGATGTTCAGCCTTGTTAATTATTAACGAAAAATCGCTGGAAGACCCCGTCGCAAAAGCTATTATTAGTTTTAAAGGCCTTGGATAATAGTTATAGTAGTTTAAAAATCAATCTCTAAACCCGCGACCACCGGCAGCTGTCAGGGTCTCATAGAGCAAACCACAGAAGGTATGTAGCTTATTTTTACATTAAAAAGGGCTTCTTAAGATCCCTTTATACAAAGTTTAATATTGCGAGTAGCTCATTTTGGCCCCATTATATCCCGCAGTATTTTTCTGGGCATTTGAGGCACAAATCTACCGCAATGTGAACGTTCTAAACCAGCGCGTTCACAGGATCCCACTAGAAAGCTGATTTAAAATGGACTTTAATTTACAGCAATTGAACACTAAATTCCTTCCATTTGGCCTATAAATTAATGTAAATGAGATTTAAAAATCATGTTTTATTGTGAATTATTTATGAATATTATTTGCACACTTAGGCTATTTAAAAATGTTAATCATTTATTAAGAAATGGATAGATGTTTAGATCTAGTAATTGAAGTTTGAAATTAGCTACACTTGGGTAACTAACTAATTATATGCTTTAATTTCAGGTCATCCAAGTAAGATTATTTTATATTTGTTTCAGAATGGTTCAATCTATGATAACTGAAAATTTCATTCAGTTCTCTTAATTTTTAAGAAAGTTATGGGCTTTTGACTGTCCACGATCACAGCTTTTTTGTTACGTCCATAGAAAATCAATAGGGAACAAGATGCTAATTCCCGAGTATGAAAATGGCCATAACTTTTTAAATACATGAGACATGAAAGTGAATTAGGTGTCAAATTAAACTTCTTTTTATGCTTTATCTGATGGGATAAATTACAGACTTGATTTTTTAAATCTCAAAATTTTGTAACATTGCTAATATATATATATATAAACGGAGCAAGTTTTCATACACAGAGGGTGGTGAGTGCCTGGAATGTGCTGTATATATATACACATCGCAAAAATATATATACACACACACAGACGTAATACATATCCCTCCATTCCCTGAATTTCCGTATACCTATCCAAAAGTCTCTTAAATGCCACTGTCGGATCTGCCTCAACCACCTCTCCCAGCAGCACATTCCAGGCAATCACCATCCTCAGTGTATGAAAACTTGCTCCGCACATCCCCTTTAATCTTTGACCCTCTCACTTTAAAGCTATTCCCCCTAGTATTTGATTATTTCATCCTGAGAAGAAGATCTTGACTGTCTACCCTATCTATACCTCTCATTATTTTATATACTTCTATCAAGTCTCCCCATTACCCAATTGTTTGCCTCACCTTTTTAAAAAGTTTGTGTTCACAAAATGAATTTTGGTTGTCGGGTGGCTGCTGCCCAATTGTTTGCCTCACCTTTTAAAAAGTTTGTGTTCAACGATTCCAATGGGAGTAAGGGGCGACCATGGCTGACAAGGGAAGTCAGGGACAGTGTAAATATAAAAGAGAAGAAGTACAACATAGCAAAGATGAGTGGGAAGCCAGAGGATTGGGTCACATTTAAAGAGCAACAGAAGATAACTAAAAAGTCAATATGTGGAGAAAAGATGAGGTACGAAGGCAAGCTAGCCAAGAATATAAAGGAGGATAGTAAAAGCTTTTTTAGATATATGAAGAGGAAAAAATGAAGAACAAAGTTAGACCCTTGAAGACTGAAAAGGGTGAATTTATTACGGGGAACAAGGAAATGGCAGATGAGTTGAACAGGTACTTTGGATCTGTCTTCACTAAGGAGGACACAAACAATCTTCCTGATGTACTAGTGGCCAGAGGATCTAGGGTGACGGAGGAACTGGAGGAAATCCATATTAGGCAGGAAATGGTGTAGGTTAGACTGATGGGACTGAAGGCTGATAAATCCCCAGAGCCTGATGGTCTGCATCCCAGGGTCCTTAAGGAAGTGGCTCTAGAAATCATGGAGGCATTGGTGATCATTTTCCAATGTTCTATAGATTCAGGATCAGTTCTTGTGGATTGGAGGGTAGCTAATGTTATCCCACTTTTTAAGAAAGGTGGGAGAGAAAAAACAGAATTATAGATCAGTTAGCCTGACATCAGTGGTGGGGAAAATGCTGGAGTCAATCATAAAAGATGAAATTGTGGCACATTTGAATAGAAGTAACAGGGCCGGTCCAAGTCAGCATGGATTTACGAAGGGGAAATCATGCTTGACTAGTCCTATGGAATTTTTTGAGGATGTAACTAAGAAAATGGACAAGGGAGAGACAGTGGATGTAGTGTACCTGAACTTTCAGAAAGCATTCAATAAGGTCCCACATAGGAGATTAGTGGGCAAAATTAGGGCACATGGTAATGGGGGTAGAGTGCTGACATGGATAGAAAATTGGTTGGCAGACAGGAAACAAAGAGTGGGGATTAACGGGTCGCTTTCAGAATGGCAGGCGGTGACTAGTGGGGTACCGCAAGGCTCGGTGCTGAGACCGCAGCTATTTACAATATACATCAATGATTTAGATGAAGGAATTACAAGTAACATGAGCAAATTGGCAGATGACATAAAGCTGGGTGACAGTGTGAATTGTGAGAAGAATGCTATGGGAATGCAGGGTGACTTGGACAGGTTGGGTGAGTGGGCAGATGCAGGGCAGCTGCAGTTTAATGTGGATAAATGTGAGGTTATCCACTTTGGTAGCAATAACATTGGAAGGCAGATTATTATCTCAATGGTGTCAAGTTGGGAAAAGGGGAAGTACAATGCGAAATTCATCAGTGAATTAAAGTAAGTATGCAGGTACAGCAGGCAGTGAAGAAAGCGAATGGCATGTTGGTCTTCATAACAAGAGGAGTTGAGTATCGGAGCAAAGAGGTCTTTCTGCAATTATATAGGGCCTAGTGAGACCACACTTGGAGTATTATGTGCAGTTTTGGTCTGCAAATATGAGGAACAACATTCTTGCTATTGAGGGAGTGCAGCGTTGGCTCACAAGGCTAATTCCCACGATGGCGGGACTGTCATATGCTGAGAGAATGGAGCGGCTGGCCTTGTATACTCTGGAATTTAGAAGGATGAGAGAATGTCTTATTGAAACATACATGATTATTAAGGGTTTGGACACGCTAGAGGCAGAAAACATGTTCCCGATGTTGGGGGAGTCCAGAACCAGGGGCCACAGTTTAAGAATAAGGGGTAAGCTATTTAGAACAGTGACGAGGAAACACTTTTTCACAGAGAGAGTTGTGAGTCTGTGGAATTCTCTGCCTCAGAGGGCGGTGGTGGCCGGTTCTCTGGATATTTTCAAGAGAGAGCTAGATAGGGCTCTTAAAGATAGCGGAGTCAGGGGATATAGGGAGAAGGCAGGAACGGGGTACTGATTGTGGATGATCAGCCACGATCACATTGAATGGCGGTGCTGGCTTGAAGGGCCGAATGGCCTACTTCTGCACCAATTGTCTATTATCTATTTACTACAACTACTGTGCCAATTAATTCCACAGATTCACCATCCTTTGATTCCACCAACTGCCTCCCTTGCAAGTTTCCAGCATGTGTAATGGTGTGTGTGCCACTATGCTAGATTGAGGGGGGATCTTATAGAAACTTACAAAATTCTTAAGGGAGTGGACAGGCTAGATACAGGAAGATTGTTCATGATGTTGGGGAAGTCCAGAACAAGGGGTCACAGTTTAAGGATAGAGGGGAAATCCTTTTGGACCGAGATGAGAAAAACATTTTTTACACAGAGAGTGGTGAATCTCTGCAATTCTCTGCCACAGATTGTAGTTGAGGCCAGTTCATTGGCTATATTTAAGAGGGAGTTAGATGTGGCCCTTGTGGCTAAAGGGATCAGGGGGTATGGAGAGAAGGCAGGTATGGGATACTGAGTTGGATGATCAGCCATGATCATATAGAATGGCGGTGCAGGCTCGAAGGGCCGAATGGCCTACTCCTGCACCTATTTTCTATGTTTCTATGCTACCCAATCTGCCATGTAGCACATACCTGGCGAAAGTTAATCCACACATACAATGAATTGTAGGTACACAAAATTGCTGGAGAAACCCTTCTTCAGACTGAATTGTGCTTGAATTAGCCCACACATGCAATACATTACCTGTGTGGCATCAAAGTTTCTTCACTGTAACATTCTAATCACCTTGAGCATTCACTGCTCTGCTCGGTGAAGTCAGGTTTTGAACTGTAGCAATGAATGAAAAGTAATTCATAGATTTCACACTGACCTTTCAACCTCATTAGTTTAGTTTAGTTTATGGTCAAGTGTACCGGGCCGTGGTGCAAAGCTTTTGTTGTGTGCTATCCAGTCAGCAGAAAAACAATACATGATTACAATCTGGCCATTTACAGTGTGTAGATACATGGTCAGTGTGTTTTGTTGCCAGCACTGTCTGTAAGCTGAAGGGCGTTTGTTTGGATTCTCAGAGGTTGGTACATTGTCAATAAGACTGTGAGGTGGTGACACAGAGCACAAAGATATGCTTTCTATTTTGGGAGTTGGGGCAACATGCAGAGAGAACGAGAAAAATATGAATTTCAGATTGCTTCTAATGAAGAGAGCTGCTGGTGAACAGGTGGTAACAATACTTGTAAGGGAGTGAAAAATCCAGCAGAGAATTGAATAAAATTAAGTTGCTTCTGTTGCTCCTCTTATTAACATCAAACATTAATGTAAAATTGTTTAAGTTACACATCTGTTTCAGAATATAAACATTGAGAGCAAAAATATTCATGTCATTTGAGACAGTGTGTAAGCCTGGAGGGCATAGCTTTAAGGTGAGAGGAGCAAAGTTTAAAGATGTGTGAGGCATGTTTTTTTTACACAGAGGGTGGTGAGTTCCAGGTATGAGCTGCAAGGGGTGGCGGTGAAGGCAGATACAATTGGGATGTTTCAAAGCCTTTTACATAGTCGTGGATATGCAGGCGATGGAGTGATATGAATCATATACAGGTAGATGAGCTTAATTTATCTTGGCATCATGTTTGTACAAACTTTAGAGATAGATAGATTCTTGATTAGCATGGGTGTCAGGGGTTATAGGGAGAAGGCAGGAGAATGGGGTTAGGAGGGAGAGATAGATCAGCCATGATTGAATGACGGAGTAGATCTCCTCCTAACACTTATGACCTTATGGCTTATGACTCTACCTGCCGAAACGTCTAATCCTGTGTTGTACTGTTCTATGTTCTAATTTAACATATTCTGAAACTTGGTCAACAGCTATGCAGTCTCCCTTGAAAACATTATTAATGTTATCTGCTCCTTAAGCAAAGACTTACTTATTATGACATAGAAAAAGCCTATTTGGCCAATTGGTTCCATGCCAGCTCCTTGTAAGCAATGCAATCAATCAAATTCACTCTCTCATTTCTCTAAATCCATGCAATTTATTTACTGCCATATGCCCACATAGTCCCCTTTAGAATATAGAAGGTGGAACTACAGCACAGGTGCAGCCTCTTCAGCTGGCAATGTCTGTACCGAACATGATGCCAAATTAAATTAATCCTTTCTGCCTGCACTTGCTCCATATCCCTCTGTTCCCTGTATATCCATGTGCCTATTTAGAAACCTCGTAAACACCACAATCGTACCTGCTTTCATTATCACCTCTGTCAACGTACTCCGGGCACCCACCACCTTGTGTGCAAACCCTGTTTGCCCCACACGTCTCCTTTAAACTTTTTCATAAGGTCATAAGGAATAGTAGAATTAGGCCATTCTGTCCATCAAGTCTAATCTATCATTCAATCATGGCTGATCTATCGCTCCCTCCTAACCCCATGCTCCTAGCCTTCTCACCTCTGACACCTCTTAAAAGTTCTGCCCTTTGAATTGTTTTGCTATTGATTTATATTAAAGAGCAATTTACTGTGGCCATTGAATGTGTGGGAGGAAACTGAAGCACCCAATGGAGAACATGCAGGCTCCACATGGTCAACATCCAAGGTCAAGATTCAATCTGGTGGTTGGAGCCAAGTGTCATTGCTAAAGGCTGCACCACTCAACACCACTCGACACCACAGGGCCAGTCTTGGATTAAGATAACGAGTGAACATGTAAATCATGATGATTGTTTCAAATGCCAGTGGATAATTTTACATTTGAGTGGAAGATTTGTGAAGATTGTTTATGATTAGTAGTAATCTCCCAACAAATAATTCCAACTGATTTTTTATTACCTTATTAATAAGTTCTTCCACATTAGAAATCAAAATGCCAATGAACACTTAAAATATTCCCTGGAAAACAACAGAATATTGTATTTTGTTATTTGGGATCAAATCTCACAGAAATATTTTGGCCTCTTTCAGAGCTCGATAGTTAATTTTAATTTTAATAGAAATGACTACCACACTCTCTGAAGAGACAGTCTATTCCATTAGTTTTCCTTTCGAAGCAATCATTTTCAACATGTGCTTGGCCACTGGATGAGCATTGATTTCATTTACCAAGTGACCTTTTCATCAGAGCAGAACTGCTGGAAACAGCTGTTGGGGAAAAAGGTACCTATACTCGAAAGAATTCTGTTGTTTGCACAAAAGTACCTGAGCATTCTTCAAACCTATTCTTCATAATGCTTAAGATGTGTTTTAACAACTGAGATTTAATGCATCATATGTTCATTGAAAATTATTATTATTATTATTATTATTTTCATAATAAGAACCAATGATATATTCAAATAGTTAATCAGATTCTAATAAAGACTGAAAATAAATATCTTTGATTAACCAATCACCTGAGAGCATTGGAAGGACTGTGAATTTAATTTTATCCATGAAATCATTAGATGGGTTTCGTCAATTATCAAAGTTTGACTTTTCATAGAAACTTAGAAAATAGGTGCAGGAGTAGGCCATTCGGCCCTTCGAGCCTGCACCGCCATGCAATATGATCATGGCTGATCATCCAACTCAGTATCCTGTACCTGCCTTCTCTCCATACCCCCTGATCCCTTTAGCCACATCTAACTCCCTCTTAAATATAGCCAATGAACTGGCCTCAACTACCTTCTGTGGCAGAGAATTCCAGAGATTTCCAAAATGATATTGATTTGCCAGGACTGTCAGTTTAAAATAAACACAGTTCAGCTTTGAATTTAACATATTTTTCCATGTTCGAGATTACAACAGAAAATGCTATTTTGCTGGCTACAAATTTCTTAATTGACCAGAACATGTTATCACCAGTCACCTGTGCTTGCCTTTAACCTATGTGTTATAAATGGTTTATGCTTTACAGATCCAAATAGTTGATTTGCCCCCTAAAGCCGTCCCAATCCAAATATATCAACTCGAGTTTATTGTCATATACACAAGTTGGACGAGTTACAGGTACAATGTAAATCTTGCATGCAGCAACGTCACAGGCACATAGACTCAGACAAGGACACGAAACGTAAATTATACGTAAGGTGCACAAGATGGTGAAAAGAAAAAGTCTGCGCAAAAACAAGACATTACGGAATTAGAAAAATAAGACCACAATAATCCAAGAGGTGGTCCTGTTAAAAATCAGTGAAGGAATTAAAACATCTTAAAAATAATTTTAAAAATGTGACAGCTTCAAAAAAACTAAAAATACTTTAAAAATGCGAATAATTTATGCAGACTCCATGAATTCAAAATTCATAAATTATCTTGTACATTCCTGTATCCCCAACAGCTGAAACTCTCCATTTATATAAATGGATTCATTATTCCTACGTATTCCAAACGGTGCTGGTTCAGTGACTGCATTTTCCCTTTTAACTGCTCGTGGCATTCTTGAAAATTATTACCATTTCAGAGCACAACTGCTTGTATTTCCTGGTAAGTTTCACCTGACTATTTATTCTTGATTGGTACTGCTATGAAATGGATATGTCATCTTGTTTGAGAATGATAGAAACATGATTTTCCATTTGTAAGGAAGTTTTATGTCTCAATGACACAGTGTGTCTGAGTCAGACAGTGTAACATCCATAATATCCATGGATATCTGCACTGCAGACCAGTATGGACACATACTACAAGAATGTGAAATTCTATCACTCTGCATCACAGTTTATGTTATCTGCCATGGCATTTTGCGCCATGATTGATTTTGAGCACTGAATGGATTCAATCAATCAATCAATGACAAAACAATGAGATACAATGTAAATTATTAGCTGAGATAACTCGACTAGCCTGAGATAATAATGCTACCAATTGACTGTTCCACAAACAGCATTCAGTTAATGACCAGCATTAATGAATTGGTCATATAATTAAATTCATCATAGAGTGTGCAATCTGCTGAGAGGCATTTGAGCTTGTGCCATATAATAAACTCATTAGTAGAATTTAGAAGTTAAAGGGGCAGTCACAGTATGGATTCAACATTGACAAAGAGATAAATAGTAAAGAATGGTTATTTTACTGACTTGCTTTTTAGTGTTTTTTCCCCCTGATTTATATACACTTACCATTAATGCTGACACTTCTTTGAAATTAGTGTAATTATTTAAATTCAGGTTGTCACATTTGGAGAAGCACAATAGTGATTCAATTAACAAGTGAATTAAATTGTGTATCCTTTTTAGAAAGGGAATATAAAGGAATTTTGATCTTGATAATTTGAAATATTACTATACATATGGTTTGAATTAATAGATAATAGATAATAGACAATAGGTGCAGGAGTAAGCCATTCGGCCCTTCGAGCCAGCACCGCCATTCAATGTGGTCATGGCTGATCATTCCCAATCAGTACCCCATTCCTGCCTTCTCCCCATATCCCCAGACTCCGCTATCTTTAAGGGCCACATGTAGCTCTCTCTTGAAAGTATCCAGAGAACCGGCCTCCACCAGAGAATTCCACAGACACACAACTCTCTGTGAGAAAAAGTGTTTCCTCGTCTCCGTTCTAAATGGCCTACCCCTTATTCTTAAACTGTGCCCCCTGGTTCTGGACTCCCCCAACATCGGGAACATGTTTCCTGCCTCTAGCATGTCCAAACCCTTCACAATCTTATATGATTCAATAAGAACCCCTCTCATCCTTCTAAACTCCAGAGTGTGCAAGCCCAGCAGCTCCATTCTCTCAGCATAGAATGTCCTTCCACAAATTAGGGGATCAAAACTGCACACAATACTCCAGGTGTAGTCTTACTAGGGCTCTGTACAACTGCAGAAGGACCTCTTTGCTCCTATACTCGACTCTTCTTATTATAAAGGCCAACATGCCATTCGCTTTCTTCACTGCCTGCAGAACCTGCATGCTTACTTTCATTGACTGATGAACAAGGACCCCCAGATCCCTTTTCCCAACTTGACGCCATTGAGATAGTAATCTGCCTTCCTGGTTTTGCTACCAAAGTGGATAACCTCACATTTATCCACATTAAACTTCATCTGCCATGCATCTGCCCACTCCCCCAACCTGTCCAAGTCACCCTGCATTCTCATAGCATCCTCCTCACAGTTCACACTGCACCCAGCTTTGTGTCATCTGCAAATTTGCTAATGTTACTTTGAATCCCTTCATCCAAATCATTGATGTATATTGTAAATAGCTGTGGTCCCAGCACCGAGCCTTGCGGTACCCCACTAGTCACTGCCTGCCATTCTGAAAGGGACCCGTTAATCCCTACACTTTGTTTCCCGTCTGCCAACCAATTTTCTATCCATGTCAGCACTCTACCCCAATACCATGTGCCCTAATTTTTCGCACTAATCTCCTATGTGGGACCTTATTAGATGCTTTGTGAAAGTCCAGGTACACTACATCCACTGACTCTCCCTTGTCCATTTTCCTAGTTACATCCTCAAAAAATTCCAGGAGATTAGTCAAGCATGATTTCCCCTTCGTAAATCCATGCTGACTCGGACCGATTCTGTTACTTCAATCCAAATGTGCGGCTATTTCATCTTTTATAATTGACTCCAGCATCTTCCCAACCACCGATGTCAGGCTAACTGGTTAATAATTCCCTGTTTTCTCTCTCCCGCCTTTCTTAAAATGTGGGATAACATTAGCTACTCTCCAATCCACATGATCCTGAGTCTATAGAACATTTGAAAAATATCACCAATGCATCCACGATTTCTAGAGCCACTTCCTTAAGTACCCTGGGATGCAGACCATCAGGCCCTGGGGATTTATCAGCCTTCAGTCCCATCAGTCTATCCAACACCTTTTCCTGCCTTATGTGGATTTCCTTCAGTTCCTCCGTCATCCCAGATCCTCTGGCCACTACTATATCAGGGAGATTGTTTGTGTCCTCCTTAGTGAAGACGGATCCAAAGTACCTGTTCAACTCATCTGCCGTTTCCTTGTTCCCCATAATAAATTCACCTTTTTCGGTCTTCAAGGCTCCAACTTTGGTCTTAACTAATTTTTACCTCTTCACATACCTAAAGAAGCTTTTACTATCCTCCTTTATATTCTCTCCCTGTATTGTCTTTTTAGTTATCTTCTGTTGCTCTTTAAACATTACCCAATCCTCTTGCTTCCCGCTCATCTTTGCTACGTTATACTTCTTTTTTATTTTTATACTGTCCCTGACGTCCCTTGTCAGCCACGGACACCCCTTACTCCCCTTGGAATCTTTCTTTCTTCTGGGAATGAACTGATCCTGCACCTTCTGTATTATTCCTAGAAATACCTGTCATTGTTGTTCCACTGTCATCCCTGCTAGTGTATCTTTCCAGTCAACGTTGGCCAGCTCCTCCCTCATGGCCCCATAGTCCCCTTTATTCAACTGTAACACTGACACCTTCGATCTACCCTTCTCCCTCTCAAATTGTAGATTAAACCTGACAATATTATGGTCACTGCCTCCTAATGGCTCATTAACCTTGTTCCTTTATCAAATCCGGTTCATAAAGGGTCTGTCCCACTTGGCCGTCATTCGCGCGTCATTTACGCGATCTGCTAGCGTGTGGGTAGCGTGTGGGTAGCGCGAGGACGGGCGCATGGAGTGGTGTGGATGGGTGTGGAGTGGCGTGGATGAGTGTGGACTTCGTCCTGCACTAAATCTTTGCGCGCCACCGGCCTGTCGCGTAACTGATGGCGAAAGTGGGACAGGCCCAAGACCCTGGCGCGACGCAACGTCTCACCTCCAACAGCAGCAGAAGCAGGCAAACAATCGCCGAACTTGGCCTGGGGCTCACGGCCGTTGCGGTTCCGGATCCGCCCCCACTTCTACTTCCAGAGCGGGGCCAAGACAATTGAAGATGGACACAAAATGCAGGATTAACTCAGCGCGACCGGCAGCATCTCTGGAGAGAAGCAATGGGTGACGTTTCGGGTCAAGACCCTTCTTCAGACCGAAGAAGAGTCTCGACCCGAAACATCACCAATTCCTTCTCTACAGAGATGCTACCGGACCCGCTGAGTTACTCCTGCATTTTGTGTCTATCTTCAAATGACGTCACCCGCTCCAGACGGCTGTGCGAACGCATGATGACGCGCGCGACTGTCACGCGTCAGTCACTACCGGCCTGTCGCGTAAATGACAGCCAAGTGGGACAGGCCCTTTACATAACACTAAATCCAGAATTGCCTTCTCTCTGGTAGGCTTTAATACAAGCTGCTCTAAGAATCCATCACGAAGGCCATCTACAAAGTCCCCTTCTTGGGGTCCAGTACCAACCTGATTTTCCCAGTGTACCTGCATGTTGAAATCTCCCATAACAACCACAGCATTACCTTTGCTACATGCCAATTTTAACTCCTGATTCAACTTGCACCCTATGTCCAGGCTACTGTTTGGGAGCCTGTAGATAAGTCCCATTAGGGCCTTTTTACCCTTACAATTCCTTAGTTTTATCCATACTGACTCCACATCTTCTGTTTCAATGTCACCCCTTGCAAGTGACTGAATTTCATTCCTCACCAGCAGAGCTACCCCACCCCCTCTGCTCACCTGTCTGTCTTTTCGATAGGAGGTATACCCTTGAATATTCAGTTCCCAGCCCTGGCCCTCTTGCAGCCATGTCTCTGTAATTCCCACAACATCATACTTGCCAATTTCTAACTGAATTATAAAGAAAAATAAGACAAATCCACCTAAAAAGTTATGTCATGTATGTTGTCCACAATGGAATGGAGCATTAACATTTCACATTCAGCAGTATGTAGATCCCATTTCTGCATCTTAAATTACAATAAAATACAATTTATATAGGGGGAGCTTAAATGAGCTAATTATAGGAATTTAGGAATATAGGACTAGAGGCCATAGCCTCAGAATTGAAGGACGTTCTTTTTGGAAGGAGATGAGGAGACATTTCTTTAGTCAGAGGGTGGTAAATTTGTGGATTTCTTTGCCACAGAAGGCTGTGGGGGCCAAGTCAGTGGATATTTTTAAGGCAGAAATAGATAGATTTTTGATTAGTACAGGTGGCACATGTTATGGGGAGATGGCAGAAGAATGGGTTGGGAGAAAGAGATAGATCAGCCATGATTTAATTGGTGGAGCAGTAGACGATGGGCCGAATGACCTAATTTTACTTCGGAGTCACGTGAATGACTACGTGAAGAACCCCGCTTCCAACGCATGCGTGTCATATCGCTACACGCATTGCACGAGTCAACAGGAGGGGGGAGGACGTCCCCCATTAACGGGGGAAAACACGGAATGGATGTTAAATAAAAAAGTATTTGCTGAAATTACAGCAAAATATGGTACGCCAGATATTGATCTTTTTGCATCCAGGTTGAATCACCAACTACCAAGGTATGTGTCCTGGGAACCAGACCCTGGGGCAGAAGCTACAGATGCTTTCTCACTGCATTGGGGGAAATGGTTTTGTTATGCATTTCCTCCGTTCTGCCTCATCAATCGGGTACTAAGAAAAATTCAACAAGATTCGGCATCTGGGATTCTCATAGTACCCGATTGGCCTACTCAACCGTGGTATTCGGTTATCCAGGGGATGGTGTTAAAACCATGTTCCATTATTGGACATAGCCAAAATTTACTAATTCATCCAGTGACTGAGGACAGTCACTCATGCCATAAGAATATGGATTTGTTGATTTGTAGAGTCTGAAAGACCCACTAGACGGCATGGGGCTGTCAGACAGGACTATGAATCTCATCACATCAGCACAAAGACTGTCAACACAAAAGCAGTACCTCGGACATATCAAGAAATGGGGCAAATACTGCTTTGACAACAACCTAGACCAAAGAGCCAAGAACATTCCGGCCGTATAGGAATTTTCTAACAAGCCTCCATTGTGATAAACGATTGGGCTACAGTGCCATTAATAGTGCCAGAAGTGCACTCTCCAATTACCTATCGCAAGGAACGGAGCGGCACACGGTGGGAACGCACCCCCTGGTAACAAAACTTATGAGGGGCATATTTAATTAAAAACCCCCAAAAACCAGGTACTACAGAATCTGGGATGTGGGTGTCGTTTTGACCATGCTGAAAAGTTGGTCGCCCATAAACGCCATTATCACTTCGAAAACTGACCATGAAGATGGTTGTGCTGATAGCGTTAGTTACCGCACAACGAGTCCAGTCATTAAACAAACTGAGGCTGGACTGCTTGATCATCTCACCCGAGAAACTGGTATTTGTCATACATGATTTAATAAAACAAAACAGACCAGGTTCATCGGGGCAAGTGATCGAATTTATGGCATATCCAAATGACGAAAGCCTGTGTATAGCCAAACATATCCTATTATACATGGAAAATACCAAGATCATTCGAGGTCAGGAAATGGCTCTGTTAATTTCTTACAAGAAACCGCACAAAAGGGTCACGACCCAAACTATCTCAAGGTGGCTGAAATATGTCCTAAAGATGGCAGGAATAGACACTAATGTTTTTAAATCTCATTCCACCAGGGCTGCAGCGACGTCCACAGTGCCCACAGACCAAATCCTCAGAATGGCAGGATGGTCATCGGGAAAGACTTTCCAAAGGTTTTATAACAAACCAGTTTTGGATCCATCATCATTTTCTGAAAGCATATTACGTTCAATAATATAATTTGCCCGAAAAGTTACAGGGCTATGATTTCAACTTAATAAATTTAATTTTCGTTATATCACACAAGTCTTTGTATTGGTGTGTTCAAAAATTGCTAACGATACCTTCTCCCAATACTCAAGGCAGTTGTGAAGCATGGACTCGTTCCACGGCATGAGGTCACAGAGCTTTGAAATCTTCACGTAGTCACTCACGTGACTCCGAAGTAAAATAGTAAGATTAAACGAGAACTTACCAGTTTGAAGTTTGATTGGTATTTTATGAGGAGTTACGATGAGGGATTACGTGCCCTCCGCTCCCACCCTCCTATGATCATATCAAAAACTGGTATCTCTTTGATAATCTTACTATGTTAGGTCATTATAGGTTTCTGTGACCTCACACCGCTGCTTTGAAGAATGACACGCATGCGTTGGAAGCGGGGTTCTTCACGTAATCCCTCATCGTAACGCCTCATGAAATACCGATCAAACTTCAAACTGGTAAATTCTCGTTTAATCTTACTATTCTACTCCTATTACTTACGACCTTATGAATTTCAGTTTATGTAGTGTGATTGCTTACTGGACACCCATATTATTTGGGTATTTCTTGCATTTGATATGCAGTGAATACAGGTATAAAACAACCCTGAAATGAAGATGGCACTTAGAATCTGAATAACCGTGACAGCTAGGCTAATTTATTCTCAAGTAATGCACCGGTCAACTGTTCTTGTGATGTGTTTGGAATGTTTGAACAGAATAGGAGTTTTTCATCTCAAAGATGGGGCCTCATTGAGCATGAAAAAGTAGCCGAGACTATGCACCTCTGGAGTAGCCCTCAAACCACCAACCTCTCATTTTAGACAAAAATATCAAAGCCCTACAGCAAGCTTTAAACCTATTTACCTGTTATGCTGGCAGTTCAAAATGTGTTAATGTTACATGTACAGGGGATGATGCTGCCGTTAAATTAGCAGGCTCACAATCCTGAGACCTGGACTAACAATCCAGAGAAATACTGTAAATTCAAATCCCACTGTGGCATTGCTGTGGAATTAAAATGGAGTGTGTAATCGCGAATTTGCTGCTGACACATCTCATCATTGCAATGATAACCACCACAAACTACCAGATTCCCATTAAAACTCACCTGGCTCATTGTTGTCCATTATCAAAGAAATCTGCCATTCTTGTTTTGTCCAGTCTACATATCAAGGAGACCCACTGCAATGTAGCTGGCTCCTAAATGCCTTCTGAAATGGCCAAGGGAGCCACTCAGTTGTACCGTTCCCACTATATTCAATAAATATATTGCCACAGATGTCTATAAATGCCACGGATGGCTGTGGAGGCCAAGTCATTGAGTATTTGTAAGGCAGAGATTGGCAGATTCTTGATTAGTAAAGGGCCTGACCCACTTAGGCGATACTTTTCAGCGACTGTCATAGTCATAGCAGGTCGCCGAAAAACCGGTGACTGGAACCCCCGACGATAATGTCTACGACAAGGTACAACTTCCTACCACCGAGTTGATGTCAAGCTACGGCAAGCTACTGACAACTGGCGACCCATTAGGACGTCCACCTACGACCATACCTACGACAACCTACGCCCACTACGACAAGCTACGACCCTGTCTGCGACAACTGAAGACAACTTAAGGCAATTCAGTCGCCGGTACCTGTCGCCGTTTCACGTAGGTTGACGTAGGTAGTTGCCAATGGAATTCACCAGTCAGCACTGGCGACAACCTAAGTCATCCTGGCGACAACCTACGACAGCACCCACGTCAGGAGAAGTCAAACTACGCTCATTGGCAACAAGCCCACTGTCGCCAATTTTTAAAAAACATTTCAAAATCCAGCGGCAAACAAAAAACGCTACGATTCTTTGGGCGACTGACGAGCCTACTCCCAACCATACCGGTGACCATGTCGCAACAGTCTAGTCGCCTGTAGTCGCCTAAAAAATCACCTAAGTGGAACAGGCCCTTAAGGGTGTCAATGGTCATTGGGAGAAGCCAGGAGAATGGGATTGAGAGGGAAAGGTAGATCAGCAATGATTGAATGGCAGAATAGACTCGGTGGGCCGAATGGCCTACTGCTGCTCTTATGAAATAAAAGGAAAAATGGACAGGCTACCTGCAGCAATGAAGCACCACATTCAGAGTATCAACTACCTTCTGATACATCAGTGCTCTTGCATACTTACCCACACTTTACCTACCTTTTTCACACAGAGAGTTGTGAGATGTGAGAAGGATGAGAGGGCATCTTATTGAAATACGATTATTAAGAGTTTGGACACGCTAGAGGAAGGAAACATGTTCCCGATGTTGGGGGATTCCAGAACCAGTGCCCACAGTATAAGAATAAGGGGTAAGCCATTTAAAATGGAGATAAGGAAACACTTTTTCACACAGAGAATTGTGAGTCTGTGGAATTATCTGCCTCAGAGGGCGGTGGAGGCCAGTTCTCGGGATACTTTCAAGAGAGAGCTTGATAGGGCTCTTAAAGATAAGCGGAGTCAGGGGATAGATGGGCTGAGATGGCTTGTTTCCGTGCTGTAATTGTTATATGGCTATATGGGGAGAAGGCAGGAACGGGTTACTGATTGGGGATGATCAGCCATGATCACATTGAATGGTGGTGCTGGGTCAAAGGGCCAAATGGCCTACTCCTGCACCTATTGTCTACTGGATGATGCACGGAAGGAAGCAGAAGCACAGAATGTACTCTGGGAGGTGAACTTCAGTGGCCATCACCAAGATAAGTTTGGCAGCACCACCACAGCCTTAGCCCGTAGACCAGGTCTATGACCCAACATAAGGAATAAATCGACTTAACTTCAACTTCGGGCTTTTGTACATCCTTCCTGACAGAAGCAGCAAAAAGAGAGCAAGGTACTGTACCTACCTGACCTCCCGGTGGCTCAGCACTTCAACTCCCCCTCCCATTCCCAATCCGACCTCTCTGTCCTGGGTCTCCTCCATTGCCAGAATGAGCAACACCAGAAATTGGAGGAACAGCACCTCATATTATTGTGTACCCAAGGTACTGTACCAGTCAGGATACTTCCTAAATTTAATCCGCAGACGTTTGTTAGCGTATTCGGTGACATACCAAATGTCTAAATTTCAAAGAAAGTAGAGGCATAGGTGCACCGTCTTTGTGATTATATTTATGTGCAGGGCCCAGGATATGTTACCTGAGGTGTTAATGCCCTCAAATTTATGGCTGCCAACTCTCTCCATCACCAACTCACCAATAAGGCCTGGCACACGATCTCTTCTTTGCCCTTTCTGAATTCAACAATTATTCTGCTTTTTGTTAATCTTGGGTGAGGTTGTTGTTCAGGCACCACTCAACCAGGTGTCCTATCTCTCTCCTGTATACTGTCTCATCACCAGCCATGATTTGGCAGACAGCAGTGGTGTAGTTGGTGAATTTATAGATGACATTTGAGCTGTGCTTAGCCACACAGACATGGGTGTAAAGAGAGTACAAAGTTGTTTGCTGTTGTTGGATGTCAATTATCTCAGCCCCAAATCTACGATGCTGTAGTTCCTCAGAACGGGGTGTTATACCACAAATATTAATCTGTTGCATCAATGACCTTCCAGGTATCACAAGGTCAGAAAGGGGGATGTTTTGTGATGATTGAACGATGTTCGATTCCATTTATGACCCCACAAATGAAGACACAAGAGACTACAGATGCTGGAATCTGGAGCGAAAGAGAAACTGCTGGAGGAGGTTAACGAGTCAGGCAGCATCAGTGGAGGAGATAAATCATCTGCTCTTCATCGTCACTGGGTATGAATCCTGCAACTCCCTACCCAAGTGCTCTGTGGAAGTATATATCAAAAGGATTTGAGTATAGGAGCAGGGAGGTTCTACTGCAGTTGTACAGGGTCTTGGTGAGACCACACCTGGAGTATTGCGTGCCGTTTTGGTCTCCTAATCTGAGGAAAGACATTCTTGCCATAGAGGGAGTACAGAGAAGGTTCACCAGACTGATTCCTGGGATGGCAGGACTTTCATATGAAGAAAGACTGGATAGACTCGGCTTGTACTCGCTAGAATTTAGAAGATTGAGGGGGGATCTTATAGAAACTTACAAAATTCTTAAGGGGTTGGACAGGCTAGATGCAGGAAGATTGTTCCCGATGTTGGGGAAGTCCAGAACAAGGGGTCACAGTTTAAGGATAAGGGGGAAGTCTTTTAGGCCCGAGATGAGAAAAACATTTTTCACACAGAGAGTGGTGAATCTGTGGAATTCTCTGCCACAGAAGGTAGTTGAGGCCAGTTCATTGGCTATATTTAAGAGGGAGTTAGATGTGGCCCTTGTGGCTAAAGGGATCAGGGGGTATGGAGAGAAGGCAGGTGCAGGATACTGAGTTGGATGATCAGCCATGATCATATTGAATGGCGGTGCAGGCTCGAAAGGCCGAATGGCCGACTCCTGCACCTATTTTCTATGTTTCTATGTTTCTAGATATCAGAGCCGTATAAGCAGGCAGATCCCTACCACATTTTTCAATGGCAATTTGGAATGGGCCACAAACTCTGGCCCTGCCAGGGATCATTCAGATCCCCCAAATTTAGTTTCATTTAGAGATGCAACACAGAAACAGGCCTTTTAACATGCCGAGTCCGAGCTGACCAGCGATCCCCGCACACTAACATTAACCCTACACACATGAGGGACAATTTACAGTTATACCAAGTCAATTAGCCTACAAACCTGTACATCTTTGGAGTGAGGAAGGAAACAGGAGCACCGGAGAAAACCCACTTAGATCACGGGGAGGACATTCAAACTCCATACAGACAGCACCCATAGTCAGGATGGAACCCAGGCGTCTGGCGCTGCAAAGCTGCAGCTCTACCACAGCACCACCGCATGCATGAATATAAGCCCACAGTCCAACATTAATTTAAAGCCTGGAGGAGTCTCGATCGCTGTCCAGGTTGCTGGTTGCTGGGATGTCAGATTTGTTCACTGCACCTATGGTTGCTCACTCCATTTAAAACATAATAAGGTGTGTGCTGTTACCAGAAGTTTGATCCCATCTGCAGAGATCATAAGAAAGAGCCCATCTACAAGAAATTTCGATCTTCTTAGTCACATTAGCCAAATAAAGGTTATTTGCAGTTTTTATATCATGGTGCTCTGCAAATGTTTGCATGATTGCATGTTTTCCACTCTCCATCTAATATGTTCAGTTACACAGTTGAAAGTTCTCTCACGAGCAAATCTTAGCTCGCTTCTGCCACAGGAGTACATTCACTGGCTTTGATCTCAGTGTAAGCTTTCTTACCTCCCCCCGGACATGGAGACAAAACCTTCCCTTGGATTGTTCAGCTGTTAGGTTTATCATGTGTCTTCACATCTTAGAAGCTGCGGAAAATTGCCATCAACAGACTTGTTTAATCTTAAACTGGCCAAAAAATATAAAGGGCAACAGCCAAATAAATGATTAAACAAGATGACCAATAACACGTTAAACCAACCGATTTCATCAATTAAGAAAAAATATCCTTGTAACGCAGGAGGATGAGGGGTGATCATAAAGAGGTGTATAAAATCATGAGAGGAATAGATCGGGTAGATACACAGAGTCTCGTGCCCAGTGTAGGGGAATCGAGGACATAGGTTTAAGGTGGAGGGGGAAAGATTTAATAGGAATCCCAGGGGTAACCTTTTCACATAAAGGGTGGTGGGTATTTGGAACAAGCTGTCAGAGGAGGTAGTTAAGGCAGGGACAATTACAACATTTGAGAAATACATGGATAGGACAGGTTTGGAGGGTTATGGACCAAACTCGGGCAGGTGGGACTAGTGTAGCTGGGACATGTTGGCCGATGTGGGCAAGTTGGGCCGAAGGTCCTGTTTCCACACTGTTTCACTCTTTGACTCGATAACTTTAAATGATCAGGTATGCTCCCTCCATATCTACCCTCATTCCCACCTCTCTACCCCTCCCCCTCTCTACCCCCCTCCCTCTCCTTCCCTCGCTCTCTCCATCTCTACCTTCCCTCCCCCCAAATCGACCCCCTCCCTCTACCCCCTCCCTCTCTCTACCCCCCTCCGTCTCTGCTCCTCTCCCTCTCTACCTCCCTTCCCCTCCCTCTACCCTCCCTTTCTACTCCCCTCTCTCTCCCTCTCTACCCCCACCCCCCTCCCTCTCTACCCCCTCGCTCTATACCCCCCCTCTCTACTCCCCCTCCTCTCTACTCCCCACACTCTCTTCCACCCCCTCCCTCTCTACCCCCCCCTCTCTACTCCCCCTCCCTCTCTACCCCCCTCCCTCTCTACCCCCCTCCCTCTCTACCCCCCCCCCCCTCTACTCCCCCTCCCTCTCTACCCTCCTCCCTCTCTACCACCCCTCCCTCTCTACCACCACTCCCTATCTAGGGATTAAAGAGGGAGGGTGAAGATGAAGAGGAAGGAGTGCTGAGAGATGAGGAGAAATGAGCCGCGCCTGGGCTATGCGTGAGTGGTGCAATATTGTGTTGGGGGAACGGCTTGCATTGGGGGAATGGGCGCGTGGTGGAATCTTACTTTGGGGGAGCAAACCCAATGTGTCTGCACTTAGCCTGCACAGTAATGCTTCCACCTTCTATGTCACAACGGGAACCCATCATCCGCGCCTGCGCAGTTGGGAGCTATGGGTGAGTAGTGGAATAATGTGTTCGGGAACCAGCCCTCCCATGTGACGCCGCCCCCCCCCCCCCTCCCTCCCACGCGTTGGGGGACAGGACCCAACGGGTCCCACTTGGTCTAGTCTCAATTTAAAATTACATTCAACCATGGACGTAAATAGGTAAATGTTTGAATATTTAACTTGGTTCTCCATTAAACCAACAATCGCAGATTAAGGCAAACAGAACGTCTCACTTTAATGAACCAATAGGTTGATTTTGATCATTTGATTCTATCTGCAACCGGTAATATAGAAAGTATCACCTTTTACCCTTCCTTCTCCGCAGTACAAACCAACCCTTGGTCTTTCTCACATCAGACATTCAAAAACTATGACCTTTCCAGTCAATGGAGAAAGAGGCAGAATGGTGAATATACATGTTTTTATTTCAGCAGCCATCTGCTAGGTACTGACAAGACAAGGCTTGTTCTGGACAATTCATATCAGGTTTCTCGTAGTTTTTTCACCATTTTAGATACGGACCAGAGAAGGGAAATCCAGACTTACCATGCTAAACAGCACCTTGCATGCATGGGTCAACGCTAAACACCACCTATCATGCTGGCTCATCACTAAACAGTGCCTTCATCACTGGCAGCAGTACTAACACCTGTATTTTCAAAACTTTGATTGAACACCACTCAACATTCCAAATTTCTCGATCTAGCATCTGGATTAAATGGAAAATTTGAACCAAAAAATGGATGATGTAATTTGTCAAATTATGCCTTTTAGGAGGTTATGCTAAGGCAGGACTTGCACAGTACATTACTGTAGAACAGAAAGATGTAGGGGCACATAGAAACATAGAAACATGCATAATTCCCTGAAAATGCTGATACTGGTACACAGGGTGGTGAAGAAGGCATTTGGCACACTGGGCTTCATCAGTTCTAACATTGAGTAAAGAGTTGGGACGTCAATTTGCAACTGTACAAATTGTTGGTGAGGCCACCTAGAGTATTGTGTGAAGCTCTGGTTGCCTAGCTATATGAAAGGTGTCATTTTGCTGGGATGTGTATAAATACAATTCACAAAGATGTTACTAGGATTGAAGGGCTTAAGCTAGAAGGAGAGACTGGAGAGGCTGGGGTTAGTTCCCTGGAGCTCAGGAGGACGAGGGATGACCTTATAGAACTCATAGATAAAAGGTGTAGATAAGGTGAACGGTCACAGTCTTTTCCCCAAGGAAGAGGAGTTTGAAACTAGATGACATAAATTTAAGCTGAGAGGGAAATTTTAAAGATGACCTGAGCTTCTTCCCCACAGAAGCTGGTGGATAAGTGGAACGAGCTGCTAGAGGAAGTGGTAGAGGCAGGTACAATTGCAATGTTTATAGGATATTTCACTGAATGCATGGATTGGAATGGTTTACAGGGGTACGGGCCAAGCATTGTCAAATGGTATTAGCTCTGTTCAGTGTGAATGAATTGGGCTGAAGGGACTGTTTCTAAGCTGCATAACTCTTCGAACCTATGATTATATTTCATGAAAAATAAATATGATTTTATTAATCTCCCAGGTTAAACCTTGCAGTTCAGGTTTATTCAGATAAATCTATGCTGCATGCCTCAAAGGGACAGCATACCCTTCCTCATATATAATTTTCACAGCCTCTCACAAATCTCCAGTTGTAGTTTCACCAGTGCTTTAATATAATCCTTACTCCTTTATTTTAAGTCCTCGGGATATAAAGGTTAGCATTCCATGAACCTTTTTGATCATTTTCTGTATCAGTCCTTCACAATTTAATGATGACTTGACCCTCCCTTGTTTCTAGCTTTTCAACATCCTTTTGGCTTAAAAATAATTTTATATCTGTCTATATTTGAAATCCATTGGCGGCCATTTGTCCTTTCAATTAAGCTATTTATATTTTTGTATTTTAATAGTTCCATCCGCATTATGAATGATGGCGCCAAGTCTCAGTATGCCAAACTGGATATCTGGCAGATTGTCATTTGCATTATTTTTGCTTATTTTGACATTGGTGAGTCTGATTCTATATTAGTTCACTTTAAATGTCTGATATGCCATGTCTTTTGTTCTGCTGTGAATACTGATGCAGCATCTGCAAATATTATCCAAGCATATTTGCCGTTTCTTTTTTTTATATTCACATCACCATTATTAGTTTGCAAGGGGCCCTATATTTCTCCTCACCACCATTTTCCCAACCTAATTATAAACAAAATGCTTTGCTTAATTATTTTTTATACCACATAAGCTTTGTTCTCTGCCATATATTGTATTCCTCCAAGTACCTTCCCATGTTTTCAGCATTTAGTATAATTTTTGTGTTTATTTTTTGTTATTTTAGAAAAATAGAAACATAGAAAATAGGTGCAGGAGGAGGCCATTCGGCCCTTCGAGCCAGCACCGCCATTCAATATGATCATGGCTGATCATCCAACTCAGTATCCTATACCTGCCTTCTCTCCATACCCCCTGATCCCTTTAGCCACAAGGGCCACATCTAACTCTCTCTTAAATATAGCCAATGAACTGGCCTCAACTACATTTTACTTCGGAGTCACGTGAGTGACTACGTGAAGAACCCCGCTAGGACGCATGCGTGTCATATCGCTACACGCATTGCAACGAGTCACAGCAGGGGGGAACGACGTTCCCCTTAGCGGCAAGATTTGAAAGCCGGGAACAGCAGGTAAGGAGACTGCGTTCCTTCCACTTACCTTACAGGTGGAGACATGGACCAGATCCACGAAGGCTGCGGGAAAGCTGGCGGGGGAGAACCGCGGAGTTGCGGGCAGCCGGCAGCAGCAGCCAACGGCACGCCAATCTCCCGTAATGGGAACAGCTGTGCCCGACTTCGCTCCCGCACCGGCCACGGCCGGGCGGTAGAGCGAAGCAAAAAACTAACAGAGTCGTTGACTCCGATGAGTACGACTCTGAATAGCCGCGAGCGGCCAGTGCCTGTGCGCATTGGGGCCGGTTGGAGCGGCTGGGAGCGGCCGCGAGCGGCCAGTGCCCATGCGCATTGGAGCCGGTTGGAGCGGCTGGGAGCGGGGAACAAAAGCAGCCGCGACAGCCAGTGCCCATGAGCATTGGAGCCGGTTGGAGCGGCTGCAGGAGCGGCTTCAGGAGCAGCCGCGACGGCCAGTGCCCGTGAGCATTGAAGCCGGTTGGAGCGGCTTCAGGAGCAGCCGCGACGGCCAGTGCCCGTGAGCATTGAAGCCGGTTGGAGCGGCTTCAGGAGCAGCCGCGACGGCCAGTGCCCGTGAGCATTGAAGCCGGTTGGAGCGGCTGCAGGAAAGGGAGCAGGAGCGGCTTCAGGAGCAGCCGCGACGGCCAGTGCCCGTGAGCATTGGAGCCGGTTGGAGCGGCTGCAGGAACTGGAGCAGGAGCAGCTTCAGGAGCAAGCGGCTTCAGGAGCAGCCGCGACGGCCAGTGCCCGTGAGCATTGGAGCCGGTTGGAGCGGCTGCAGGAACTGGAGCAGCAGCGAGTGGCCAGTGCCCGAGAGCATTGGAGCCAGCTGGAGCGGCTGTTGGAGCAAGTACTCCAAAGTGACAGGCTCCGGGAGATGGAGACTAGTCACAGTGGGCAGCTAGTAAGTCCTACAGCAGTACCTCTTGTAGGGCTGCACAGTGTTTCTCCCTCATCCGAGGGGAGTACAGGGGGTCAATTCTGGGCTGACCCTAAAGAGGGGTGCAGAACATACCCCTAGTGCACATGGGGTGCAAGAAAACCTATTCGATATGGTGTCCCAGTTTATTCAACCCGACCAAACTGGCCAAAACCTGGAACCTAAAATAGCTGCAAGTATTGACTACTTGTCATTTAACCAGCTATAAGAACAGGCATTAATTGGACACCACAGCAAGACACCTACCACCAGGGAACTGCAAAACACTGAATGTTCCCAGTGTCAACCAGAGTATTTGAAAACATGTCGGAGCCTCAATCAGAGCCAGGGACTTGAAACTACAGAAAGTTCTGAAAGTCCTAACAGCAGGAATTACGGTTTCGCCCGCAACAAGGTCACCAAGATGCACTGGCTTTATTCTGCAACTACCAATACGAGTAAAAATACTACTTATCAAACGAGGCAACGTATCAAAACAGGTAAAAGAACTAGTGCATTCCCCAGGAAGTAGTTTTTAGGCGTTGCTTTAATAAGCCCCAGGGTTACCCTCTTCGTCGCCTAAAAACTACTTCCTGGGGAATGCACTAACCCTCAACACCGACCCAACAACAGATCCAGACACCGGCGCCTCAACGTCCACGGAGGATGCCGAAAAAGTAACAAACCTACCAATAGTAACCATGGAGGTAGGTGGGTCTGGTTCCTAACGAGGTTGGTGGGAGATTACAATTCTATCTGGATGCTTGGAATAAATTAACTACCGACACTTATATTTTCAGAAGTATAGGGTTATACCATAGAATTTATACACAACATAATCCTCCAGTTCAGCATGTACCGAACCGAATGTTCGTGCTTACAGGCAAAGAAAAATCAAAAGCGCATGCTGAACTACAGTGGCCATATAAAAAAGGAGTAATGGAAGAAACCCAACACAAATCACAGGAATTCGTGTCCAAAATCTTTATCATAAACTAGATGGTGGTTGCCGCATCATCATAGATTTGACTAATTTGAATACTTCGTACAATATATTCATTACTAGATGAGAACCTTTGTTACTGCTAAGCAATTGATTCCTAGGTTACTACATGGCAAGCATCGATTTAAAAGATGCTTACTATACAGTACCCATTAGAAGTGACCACAGATGTTATTTAACACAATGGATCAACTGGGGTTCACCCTTAACACAGTTCACATGTCAGTGACTTTGCCGAAAGAAAAGGTTACAGCCTTAATGGAGGCTTGCAGCAAAACAAAACCATCCATCAGACTGGTAGCAAGAATAATTGGCATTATAGTGGCTGCGTTTCCAGCCACACAAATCGGACCTTTACATTATCAAAAATTACAGAGGGCTAAAATACGAGCACTCAAAAATTATGGTGGTCATTTTGACAGACCAATGAAACTACCAACAGAGGCCACAAAGGAACAAAATGGTGGAAATATAACATTAGGCATTGTTCCGATCCAAACATTATCAGCTACCCGTCTATGGAACTACAATCTGATGCCAGTGCACTTGGATGGGGTGCTACCAATTCCATCTCCAGCTGTGGGGGAGATGGAATGCACAGGAGGCATCATTATTACAAACACTGGGCATAAACTACCTGGGAATGTTAAGTGCATTCCATGGCCTTAAGTCATATTGTTCTGGGTTATATCACCAGCATGTTAGACTACAAATTGACAACACCACCGTGGTAGCATATATCCACCATATGGGTGGGAACATATCGACATCATGTGACAATCTGGCCAACACAATTTGGCAATAGTGTATCCAGAGAGATATTTGGATATCAGCTACCTACTTACCAGATAAACTAAATTTAGTGGCAGACAACAGGTCACACAAATTCAATGAAAACACTGAATGGATGTTGGATAAAAATGTATTTGCTGAAATTACAGCACGGTATGGAACACCAGATATCGACCTATTCGCTTCCAGGCTCACACCAGTTATCGAATTATGTTCATGGGAACCAGAACCTGGGGCAGTGGCAACAGATGCATTTTTCGCTGCATTGGGGGATTGTTTATTTATGCATGCCCTCCTTTTCTGCCTCATCAGTCGGGTATTTAGGAATATACAGCAAGACTCCGCGTCTGGTATTTTGATAATACCTGATTGGCCTACTCAACCATGGGTCCCGGTGATACCGACATGGTATTAGAACCATTCATCACCATCCATCATAGTCCTAATTTACTGGTTCTTCCCGCAACAAGGGGTAGTTACCCATGTCATAATTATATAAACCTATTAATTTGTAGAGTTGAAAGCACCTCTACTACACCTGGGACTGATGGACCGAACAGTGGATATTATTTCAGCGGCCCACAGACAGTCCACCAAAAAACAGTACTTGGAGTCATCAAGAAATGGGAAGTACTGTCACAACAATAAACATCACCCACAGATCTATGAACATCTCGTCTGTTCTGGAATTCCTGGCAAGCCTCCATTACGAAGAGAGGCTCAGTCATAGTGCCATCAACTGCGCCAGAAGTGCTCTGTCAACATACCTGTGGCAAGGAACAGAGCGGCATTCTGTTGGGACACACCCTGGTAACCAAACACATGAGGGGCATTTTTAATGTTAATCCCCCAAGAACCAGGTGCTCCCAAATATGGGATGTGAGCATTGTACTGACCATGTTAAGAAACTGGTCTCCAGCTACAGCTCTGTCCCTACAGAAACTGACTATGAAAACAGTCATGCTGATTGCCTTGGTCACGGCACAAAGGGTCCAGTCACTACAGAAACTAAGGCTGGACAACATGATTATTTCATCTGGAAACTTAACTTTTCACATCAATGAATTAGTCAAACAGAACAGACAGGGGTCAGTAGGCCTAAAAACAGAATTCAGGGCCTACCCGACAGATGATCGTCTCTGTATTGTAACACACTTACTATTATATATGGAGCATACTAGATCATCAGAGGGAAAGAAATGTCACTGTTAATCAGCTACAAACAGCCACTCAAAACAGTGACAGTCCATCTCTAGATGGCTAAAACAGGTCCTAATAAAGGCTGGAGTAGACACTAGCATTTTAAAATCTCACTCCACCAGGGCTGCAGCTACATCGGCAGCTATGAAGTTGGATGTTCCTATGGACCAAATCCTTAAGACAGCAGGATGGTCAACGGAGAAAACTTTCCAACGATTTTATAACAAACCAGTCATTGAACCTGGAACATTTGCAGAAACAAATTTAAGTTCTGTAATATAATTTACCCCATAAATAGGGGCAATAATTTGGTGTTAATATATTTATCGTTGGGTTTCAATATCGTATTGATGTCTAATGATGTTAACTCTATTCTCCCCATAATCAAGGCAGACGTGATGCATGGACTCGTTTCCACGGCATGAAATCACAGAGCTTTAAAATCGTCACGTAGTCACTCACGTGACTCCGAAGTAAAATAGTAAGATTAAACGAGAACTTACCAGTTTGAAGTTTGATCGTTATTTTATGAGGAGTAACGTTGAGGGATTACGTGCCCTCCGCTCCCACCCTTGATCATATACTCAACTGGTATCTCTTCTCTAATCTTACTATGTTTAGTCATTACAGTTATCTGTGATTTCACACCGCTGCTTTGAAGAATGACACGCATGCGTCCTAGCGGGGTTCTTCACGTAATCCCTCAACGTTACTCCTCATAAAATAACGATCAAACTTCAAACTGGTAAGTTCTCGTTTAATCTTACTATTTTACTTCGGAGTCACGTGAGTGACTACGTGAAGATTTTAAAGCTCTGTGATTTCATGTCGTTTAATCTTACTATTCTGTGGCAGAGAATTCCAGAGATTCACCACTCTGTGTGAAAAATGTTTTTCTCATCTCGGTCCTAAAAGATTTCCCTCTTATCCTTAAACTGTGACCCGTTGTTCTGGACTTCCCCAACATCGGGAACAATCTTCCTGCATCTAGCCTGTCCAACCCCTTAAGAATTTTGTAAGTTTCTATAAGATCCCCCCTCAATCTTCTAAATTCTAGTGAGTGCAAGCCGAGTCTATCCAGTCTTTCTTCATATGAAAGTCCTGACATCCCAGGAATCAGTCTGGTGAACCTTCTCTGTACTCCCTCTATGGCAAGAATGTCTTTCCTCAGATTAGGAGACCAAAATTGTACGGACATCTACATTGGACATATACATTTTGTATAATATGGGAGCGTTAATTTGCAAGGATGTCCATAAATTGGGCGTTTATAACCTTTGGATGACATAAATGTTGAGAGACTAATACCTCAGGCTGAAGAGTCTCAGATCACGCATTTCATAGGGTTTAGTATTTAGGGTTAAATTTATTGGTGTCACGTGTACCGAGGTACAGCAAAAAGCTTTATTTTGTATTCTATCCAAACAGATAAGATAATGATATATATAAGAACAATAATGTCAAACTCATATGCAATAAATAGAGCAAAAGGGAAAATACAGAGTGCAGAGTATAGTTCTCAGCACCGTAGCGCATCAGTTCGATAGATAAAGTCCAATGTCCACAATGCGGTGGAGGTGAATCAGACAGTACATTATCTTATGGAAGGACAGATCAGAAGCACGATAGGGGAAGAAGCTGTTCACGCTAGTGCATGCTTTCAAGGAGTGAGAGTTTTTTACACAAGATGTAAATCTTTGGAATATTTTACCTGGTGCTGTACATTGCATGTGTTCAAGGCCAAGATTATAGGTTTATGGACATAAAGGGAATCAAGAGAATCAAAGCTCATGCAGGAAGACAGCCATAATGTACATGTTCAACCATGATATTGAATAGTACACCAGACTCAATTGGATCAATTGCATATTTCTACTAGTTTTTCCTACTTTCTGTTTTGCATTATGGAAACAAGTGAGAGCACTCATTATGGAAGCTATCAGGGCACAGTTCGGAAAAATGAAAGGTTGGTCGGCTTTTTATTCTTTAGAATAGGAAATGCACTCACGGCACTGATTCAAAAATACTGATTCCATTTGCAGAATGTTCTCTTTAATTAATGCCATATCATTATTTATATGACCTTTTGCATGACTCATGAGAGTAATTGTTTGCACAATGAAATGTTTCCCCAATGAATCATGTTTGAGATGTTTATGTGATTATAATTGTAACCAAACACCAGAAAATCTGGTAAGTACACTCTATAAACCCTTGTGAAATTAACAAATTAGACTAACAGAGATAATCGCAATTAGTTTTGCTCTTTTTATTTCCAAATTAAAAATTGTGAGGGCTACATTGAGGTCACTACCCCATAAAATCCAACTGCCTTTCAAAGATATTCCTGCTTTTATCAGATTAACAGGATTATTTAGAAAACGGCTGACCATTATGGATAAATGAGTCACCTTCCCACTGATAATATAATTCGAAAATTTGCCCTGAACCTTCTTTGGTGGGATAACAATGGTCAATGGTCAAAAAGCAGAACAACTCAGTAATCTTTAAATAATATATCATACTTACAAATAATATACAGATATTAATCTGCTATTCCTTTTTAAACTTTTTATATTACTTCCGTGTGCAGTTCTTTTCAACTCCAGGTGATTTTGCAAACAATTCACCGTAACAATTGTATGGACATTTCTGGTCCCTTATGTGCAGCTGATGATTTCTGTCTGCTGTTATATTGTATGCTTGCCTTGAATATTACCAATTGGATTGATGTAATCCAGTCTGAACAAGGGTCCCGATCCGAAATATCACACATCCTTTTTCTCCATAGATGCTGCCTGACCATATTGTTACTCTGGCACTTTGTGTCCATCTGATATAATACTCTCTTTGATTGCAACATCTTTGCTTCTTTTTCAGTGTTTTTTTTCATGTCCATGAATTGGTTCCTTTTCACTGAATTAGTCCATTGTCCTCTCAAATAAATGTTTACATTTTGATAGCAAGGCTGGGAAAACGTTTGCGATTATCAGCATTTGAAAGTCTGATGAATGGACATTACTCCAGCAGGGATTTTGATGACATGAATTTAGAAACCTAGAAAATACGTGCTGGAGGAGGCCATTCGGCCCTTCGAGCCAGTACCGCAATTTGTGGGTGTAACCCGCAATTTCTAAACTTGTGGATGACAAAACACTTGCCACTCATTCAAATGGTAAATATGGCGATAGATTGCACCAGGGTATGGAGATTGTAATGGCAAAAGGTTTAACTTAGAGAAATGTGGGGTGGTACATTTTCGTAGGAATAAAGAGAAGAGGCAAAGAGAATAAATAAATACTGTTTTAAAAGTTGTGCAGAAGCAGAGTGACCCAGAGGTAAAGGTGGGCAAATAATTGACATGGCCAATTGCAAAAGTCAGCAAATAAAGCATAAAATATAAAATAATCATCATAAATCACTGGTCTACCTCAACTTGAGATTCATATTCAAAACTGGGTCCCATTAAAA
This sequence comes from Amblyraja radiata, assembly GCF_010909765.2. Taxonomy (NCBI): domain Eukaryota; kingdom Metazoa; phylum Chordata; class Chondrichthyes; order Rajiformes; family Rajidae; genus Amblyraja; species Amblyraja radiata. The sequence goes on from NC_045958.1 coordinate 14,660,809, forward strand.
AAGAATGATCTAAATGCATGGGAGGTAGATGCACAGAATCGGGTAGATGCACAGAATCTCTTGCCCAGAGTGGGGGCATCGAGGACCAGTGGACATAAGTTCAAGGTGAAGGGGAAAAGATTTGACAGGAATCTGAGGGGTAACTTTTTCACACAAAGGGTGGTGGGTGTATGGAACAATCTGCCAGAGGAGGTAGTTGAAGCTGAAACTATCCCAACATTTAAGAAACAGTTAGACAGGTACATAGGTACACAAAATTGCTGGAGAAACTCAGCGGGTGCAGCAGCATCTATGGAGCGAAGGAAATAGGCGACGTTTCGGGCCGAAACCCTTCTTCAGACTGATGGGGGGTGGGGGGGGAGAAGGAAGGAAAAGGGGAGGAGGAGGAGGAGCCCGAGGGCGGGCGGATGGGAGGGTGGGAGGAGACAGCTAGAGGGTTGAGGAAGGGGAGGAGACAGCAAGGACTATCAAAATTGGGAGAATTCAATGTTAATGCCATCCGGACGCAAGGTCCCCAGACGGAATATGAGGTGCTGTTCCTCCAATTTCCGCTGTTGCTCACTCTGGCAATGGAGGAGACCCAGGACAGAGAGGTCGGATTGGGAATGGGAGGGGGAGTTGAAGTGCTGAGCCACCGGGAGGTCAGGTTGGTTATTGCGGACTGAGCGGAGGTGTTCGGCGAAACGATCGCCCAACCTCCGCTTAGTCTCGCTGATGTAAATCAGCTGTACATAGATAGGCCATGTTTGGAGGGATATGGTCCAAACCCAGGCAGATGGTACTAGTGTAGCAGGCCGGTGTGGGCAAGTTGGGCCAAAGAAGAGCCTGCTTCCACACTCTATGACTCTATGAGAGAGTTCCCATAGAAACTTTACAGGAATTCATCATCTCCTCCAAACATATCACCATACTCCAAAACCGGGGCTGTTGTACCTCGCTTTGCAATTGACTCCTTGATTCACTCATTGGCAAACATCAATCAGTGGGAATCGGTAACTCGGTAACAGGGGTGACCTCATTGAAACATACAGAATAGTGAAAGGCTTGGATAGAGACGATGTGGAGAGGATGTTTCCACTAATGGGGAAAGTCTAGGACTAGAGGTCATAGCCTCAGAATTAAAGGACGTTATTTTAGATAGATGAGGAGAAATTTATTTAGTCGGTGGTGAATCTGTGAAATTCTTTGCAACAGAAGGCTGTGGAGGCTGTCAGTGGATATATCTATGGCAGAGATAGATAGATTCTTGATTAGTACAGGTGTCAGAGGTTATGGGGAGAAGGCATGAGAATGGGGTTAGGAGGGAGAGATAAATTAGCCATGGTTGAATGGCGGAGTCGACTTGATGGGCCGAAAACAAAGTGGAGGAAAAATTCACCACTGGCAATGCAAGGGAGGCATGGCAGGGACTTAACACCATGATGGGCAGAGCCCAGAAACCGGCCCTGATCCAATGCTCTGACCCCGCCACCTTTGCTGAGCAACTCAACATCTATTACAGCAGGTTTGACAGGACACACCCCCAGAATGACTGGACCCTCACCAGCAGTTCATCAATCACAGTGGATAAAAGGAAGGTTACATCTATACTGGGCCGCATCAACCCTCACAAAGCTTCTGGCCCGGACAGGCAGGGGCAAGGTGCTGAGGGAATGCTCAGTTCAGCTGGGTGATGTCATCACTCAGCTATTCCAGCATCTCCTTGACTCCAGCCGTGTCCCACGGATGTGGAAGGAGTCCACACTTATACCGGTGCCGAAGAAATCTAACGCCAGGGAGATGAAGGACTTCAGACCGGTGGCACTCACATCCATTCTTTCCAAGTGTATGGAGAGGGTGGTAAGTGATCACCTCACTGCTATGGTGGTGGACAGGCTTGACCCACTCCAGTTTGCCTATAAGGCAAGGCGTGGGGTGGAGGATGCCTGTTTGACTCTCCTGGACACAGTTAGCAGACAGCTGGACTCCCCACACCCCCACACACGGATTTTATTTATGGATTTTTCTTCCGCATTTAACACAGTCAACACGGTCACCCTCTGCAACCGCCTTCTGGATCTACAAGTCAACCCATCACTTATCCTGTGGATAAAAGACTTCCTGCAGGACCGGCCTCAGCATGTGGTGGTAAATGGTTTTAAATCCAAGAACATGACAGGGTTGTGTTTTATCACCAATTTTATTTTCCATCTACACAAACAACATAACAACCAATAACAGTGACATTTCCCTTTTTAAGTATGCAGACGATATGGCCCTGGTGGCCCACATCAAGGATCACACTTCTCTGGCTGCCTACTATCAGCAGGTCACCCTGATGCTGTGGATCAAAGAGAGCTCTCTGGAGCTTAACATCTCCAAGACCAAGGAGCTGTGTTGTGGGGGGAGGCGAACATCTTCCCCCCAACCTCTCTTTGAACCTCTGAGGCTGAATGGGCATACAGTTGAGCAGGTAGAGGCCTTTAGATACCTGGGCACAGAGATTGACACCCGCCTGTCCTTCTCCCAGCACACAGACTCTGTGTACAAGAAGGCACAGCAACGCCTGTTCCTGCTGAGGAAACTCAGGAGCTTTGATGTCAGACAGGACATTTTAACAGCTGTCTATAAATCACTTATAGAATCTGTACTCACCTTTAATATCACATCCTGGTTCACCCTCACCTCTGTCAAAGACAAATCAAAGCTTTCCCGGATCATCAATCAAGCAAGCAAAATAACTGGCAAAACTCAAAATCAATTATCAGTACTCCACACCCAGGCGGTTAAAAGGAAAGCCAACCTCATTACACAGGATCCCACCCACCCCCTGCACAAGTCCTTCCAACTTCTGCCATCAGGCCGCCGATATAAAGTCCCCCTATCCAAGAAAAACATCCACAAAAACTCATTCATACCCATTGCCATAAACAGCTTAAATAAAAAATGAACAAGGGACAAATTAACCCTGACGCACTGTCACTTTACACGTATCCACAACTTTTATCTTGTCTATTTTTATAGTTTCTAATCTTTATACTTGCTTTTAAGATCTATACACACTGTGTGTGCTCGCAGAAATCTGTGTTGTATGACTGCTTATCAGTACATTGTCCTGGTTGTATGTTGAGCCACGTCAAAGAAGATTTTCTGTTACGACAGACAATAAAGTTTTCTGAATCTGAATCTGAATCTGAATGGCCTAATTCTGCTCCTATCACTTATGACCTTATGACTTATTTCCTCCTCTTTGACTATCAACGCAGATGCATTTCAAATGTACGTGCTTGGCCCCCTACTCTACTCTCTTTACACTCATGAATGTATGGCTAAGCACAGCTTTAATCCCATTATATAAATTCACCATCCACACCATTGTGGTTGGGCAATTCACAGTTGGCGATGAATCAGTGTCAGGAGAGAGACAAAACCTAAGGGACTGGGGCTGATACAGATGGCCACTGTACCACTCCTTGCAGTGGTATTACCAGAGGTATATCATCATCTTCCATAATCCTTCATTTTATAATTCCTGGGACTGTCTCTTTTGCTCCATGTTTGTAAAGTGTCATCTGATTGATGGGAATCTATTCTACCTTCTTGCACTGTAGTGCTGTATACATCGATGAGATAGCTTTTTTCTGATTAAATTCTCTGCTCCAGAGGGCTGTGAAGACTTGATCATTGATTGTGTTCAAGCCAGAAATCAATAGATTTCTTGATATTAAAGGACCTGTATACTGCCTTTAAATCACTGCACTCCTGAGATACTCAATTATTTTTTTCTGTTCCCAATCCACTTCTTCCAACTGGTGCTGCAAATCAACTGCCCTTATTTCTAAGTAGCTGCACTTTGTCTCCAATTTTTCCTTGTCATCTTCTTTGCCCGATCCAGCAGCGACAACTCTTTCATCATTCTCGCTACCACTGCATCCTCTCTGTGCAAGCCTGCTCCATATTGCCGATGCTACTGCATTAATAATGGATTTCTCACATGGCTACAATTTATTTGGAATTCAGCAATTGATGACAAAAGTATGAAGTGCAGAGGTGGTCTCATTATTACATTTATGGATGAGAAACGGCAAAAATGAGTTAAAATTGCTTTAAATTTGCCCCATAGCAGAAGCGTCCATGTCGTGGGGCTGGAAACTGGAAGTATCCTGAGCTATTTCTGCAACCACCATCATCTATTGTGACAAGTGGTGGTTTCCATTGATTGTCGCCGGAAGCTTGCGTCCTTTTCAGGACGGACGATGACAGCGAGGTCAACATTTGTAACAAGATGGACACGAATAGAAGAAGATCACTACATTTCTCCCCAACATTGGGTCTTTGTACAAGATTTATAAACAAGAATTGAAATAATTTTGTGAACCTAACATTGATGGATTTTTTGGGATGATGCAATTTTGGGGGGAATTGAGACGATTCAGAATATGAGCATCCAAAATGAGTTCAACCCAAATCTAATATACGCCAAGGCAGATATTCTTGTCAAATCATTGTGGGTGATTTATTCCAGTTTAAACAAGACAATAATTAATAATATTCAAATCACCCCATTATCTTAAGGATGTCAAAAAGTAAAATGACTAAAATGGGAAACATATCAAGGAAGTGATGAAATTCACTAAAAATAACTTCGGCCTTGCCACTGCCCAATCACCAGATGTAAATAAGAATAAGAATACGTTTATTGGCCAAGTATTCACATACAAGGAATTTGCCTTGGTGCTCCGCCCGCAAGTGACACCGACATACAGTGACATGGTATGCTATGGGAGCTGTACGTCTACTGTTTCTAATCAGTAGACAGAGTTTGATGTGCATGGTCAATGATTCTGTTAGAAACTGGTTGGGACATGGAGAGAGGGTTAATGATATTTTTTGGAATAGTTTGTGTCAGGCAGCCAACTACAAATCTGGGACAGACAAAGGCTCAAGACAGATATCCAGTGCTTGGAATTTCCAACTGAGCTGATGCCTACTCCTGGTCCTACCAGCATCTCCCTCGTTTAGTATTCCCGGCAACCAAAATTATTGGGTAGTTGACAAGGCAGAAATTGGTATTGTGGAATTTCACACATCCTGAAGTGTTTCCCATTACCTCTTCCTTTTCACAATAGAAACACAACATTTTAATACTGTATCTCTGTGATTTGTTTTAATCTGTGTTTTTGTTGTAGCGGTATCTGGCAAATTAATATTTTCTGAGGAGGAAGTAGTTTCTGGAGGAGGAAGTAAAGAACTTGACTAGTTTTTTATATATTCACATAGAAGTTTGGGAGACATTTAGCAATCTGTTTAATCACTTTCTTCCATCAATGTGGACTAATTTACCATGGTGCAGATTATAGGTCAGGTTGGGGGGAGGGCCCCCCGCCACGGTACCATGTAATCCCGTGCTACCTGCTCCATGGTCGGATAGTTGGCGACTAAACCGTCTCCCCCACCTAGTTTGCCAGGTGAGGAGGGGGCTGCGAACCACCAGCAGGAACAAAAACAAGACCTGTCAAAGGGCAAATGAGCTCCTAGCGAGCCAACGGCCATCCACACTTCAGAAGAAGTTGAGATCACTTCTTAACACTTCTCGTACATAGCATCGTAAGGCACCGTGCCCGTTGATGTTTTCAATGATGAAGTTGATGAGATTCTAATTTACCAGGTCCAGTAGGTTAATTATAGAAACGTAGAAACATAGAAAATAGGTGCAGGAGTAGGCCATTAGGCCCTTCGAGCCTGCACCGCCATTCAATATGATCATGGCTGATCATCCAACTCAGTATCCTGTACCTGCCTTCTCTCCATACCCCCTGATACCTTTAACCACAAGGGCCACATCTAACTCCCTCTTAAATATAGCTAATGAACTGGCCTCAACTACCTTCTGTGGCAGAGAATTCCAGAGATTCACCACTCTCTGTGTGAAAATGTTTTTCTCATCTCGGTCCTAAAAGATTTCCCCCTGTTCCTTAAACTGTGACCCCTTGTTCTGGACTTTCCCAACATCGGGAACAATCTTCCTGCATCTAGCCTGTCCAACCCCTTAAGAATTGTGTACGTTTCTATAAGATCCCCCCTCAATCTCCTAAATTCTAGCGAGTACAAGCCGAGTCTATCCAGTCTTTCTTCATACGAAAGTCCTGACATCCCAGGAATCAGTCTGGTGAACCTTCTCTGTACTCCCTCTATGGCAAGAATGTCTTTCCTCAGATTAGGAGACCAAAACTGTACGCAATACTCCAGGTGTGGTCTCACCAAGACCCTGTACAACTGCAGTAGAACCTCCCTGCTCTGCAGTTGTACTTTATTTATTGCAGTTATTAGGTTACAGACAAACAGAGAGAATTTGGGGGCATTAATACAAGGCAATAAATTCAATTCCCATCATGCAAGTTGAGGAATTTAAATTCAAGTAATATATAAAGCTGGATTTTTTTTCAAAAGCTAGTCTCAACAACAATATTGGGAATTAACAGTGTGTCATAAATACAGATCAGATTTATTAATGTCCTTCAGGAAGGGAAAGCAACATTTTTACCCATTCTCCATATTGCATGAGATCCGACACCAATGTGGTTGGGGTCAAGGAAAGAGCGTTCACGTCGTGGCCCTGTTTCCACCAATCTTTCCACCACCACGCACTAGAAGCACAAGAAGCGCAAGACAGACACCATTATATGCAGATGCCGAGAAGTTTGTTCAGCTCTGGCTAAACAACTTCCAATCTTGGGTGTGGACCCGATAAGAAGAATACCAATGTGGTTGATTCTAAACTAACTTTTCAGATACGGAACAAATAGGAACAGACAGTAGGTGTCTCTGTGCCAGTGGCATCAACATCCCAAAAATAAATATTTAAAACAAATTGGAGAGATGAAAAGCACAAAGCTGTAGGTGCTGGAAGCAAAATTAAAGCAGAAACTGCATGAGACACTTTGTGAGTCAGTTAGATTCAATATTTTTCTCTCCCTAGAAGCTGCCTCACCTGATGAGTCTTTCCATGTTCTCTGTTTTGATATGGAAAATGAGGCTTTCTTTACCATCAGTTCTGACTATCTTTAACTGAATCTTAAAGCCGGAAGAATTACTTTAGGAAATGGGAGATCACTAGATTTTCCATTCTCAAGTTCAAGTTTGTCATGAAATGTAATTTACAATTGTAATTTGTCATGAAATGTAATTTACCATGCAGCGTTACAATTAAAAAAGAATACAATGCACAACATAATTCAACACAGACATCCATTCTTCACTGTGGTGGAAGGCAGTATAGTTCGGACAGTCCTCCTCCTCCTCCTCCTCTCTTGTTCACCCGTGGTCGGCGCCCTGACCAACCGTAGTCACAGCTACGGACGACCCGATGTTCAAGCCCTCTGGTTGGGATGGTCGGAACACCTACGTCGGGACAGGTGGAGCACACCCCGCGGCCCGGAGCTCCCAATCGCCAACCTCCTTACTGGAGACCGCGGCTTCCAGATGTTGCAGGCCGCAGGCTGGCGGTCGGAGCGTTTCTCTGGCGACCCCCAGCGAGGGATCGCCCACTTCACGATGGTAAGTAAAGTCCGCTCCACGCCTGCCGCCAGAAGCTCCGCAGACCGCGGCTTCCAGATGTTGTAGGCCGCAGGATGTTGTAGATCGAAGCGCTTCTCCGGCGACCCCCCGCATGGGGGTCCGCTATGTTACAGTCTCCGCTGCGCCGCAGCCGAAACTCTGGGCCGCGATGTTATGGTCCCCGCTGCACCGCCGCTGAAGCTCTGGGCCCGACTCCGGGAAAGGCCGCACCAAACCAGCTGTAAGGCCGCACTGGAGGAGGGCGAAGAAGCGACAAGGAAGAAAGTCACCTCTCCGTCGAGGTAGGTGCCTGAAAACGGTTTCTACCTATTCCCCCCCCCCCCCCCCCCCCCCCCCCCCACCCCACACAAGACATACAGAGAAACACTAAAACATACTTTTGGACAAACTAAAAAAAAACCAAAAAAGTCGAAACAAGGAACCCGCTGCTGGCGAGGCAGCCAACTCGCAGCGCCACCGGAACTACAACATTTCTCCCAAATGGTTTGCTGCCTATGATTAGTGCTGGCAGCTCACCTCCCCATGCTAATGAGACCAAACAATGAGAATTAATGGGTCCTTTTGTCCACTGTCCACCAATGTGTTCATCATTTATATATTGACCCAGCCAATCCTAACAATGTGGATTGTAGCAGTTGGAAAACAGCCTGATTAAAAAAAACATTCATATTCAATGTCTTAAAAGTCTGATCTTGTATATGGATGTATGTATTTGTGTGTGTATTTGTTTCACATCTTCTCGTAAAAACAACGTGCTAACAGTAAGATTTTCACATAGAGATTTATCCCCTGGAGTCAGAAAACGCCTTATCTGAAAATGTTGAACTTTATTTCTCGAGTTACACAGCCGAACACACAGTTCCGCTCCGCCCTCTCCTCCCCGCTGCTCCCCACTCCACACCGTTGCTCCCCACTCCCCTCCTCCTCCCCCTCCCCTCCTCCTCCCCTCCCCTCCTCCTCTACCCTCTTCCTCCTATTCCCCCTCCTCCTCTCCCCCATCTCCTCAACCCTCCTCCTCCTCCTCCTCCTCCATCAAGCCCCTCCTCTCCCCCACCCTCCTCTCCCCTACCCCTCTTCTACCCTTCCCCGGCCTCTCTCCCCCTCTTCCCCCTCTCTTACCCTCCCCCCCTCTTTTACCCTCTCTCCCCCCTCTTTTACTCCTCTCTCCTCCCTCTCTTCCCCCTCTCTTCCCCCCCTCTCTCCCCCTCCCCGCCCCCTCTCCCCCCTCCTCCCTCCCTCTCTCCCTCCCCCTCCTCTCCCCCCTCCTCTCCCTCCTCCTCTACCCCCTCCTCTCCCCCCATCCCCTCCCTCCCCACCTCCCCTTCCCTCCCCCTCTCTCCTCCCCCACTCTCTCCCTTCACTCCCCCCCTCTACCCCACCTCTCTCCTCCCCACCCCTCTCCTCCCCCCCTCTCTTCCACCCACTCCCCCCCCTCTCCTCCCCCTCTTTCCCCCTCTCACCCCTCTATCTCTGTCTCTGCCCCTCTCTCTCTGTCTCTGCCCCTCTCTCTCTCTCTGCCCCCTCTCTCTCTGCCCTCTCTCTCTACCCCCCATCCATCTCTCGACTCGCCTAGAGGGGGCTTTACGTCAGTGGATATGGCGGGGATGGGGTAAAAGGAGCCAATGAATAATATTAATATAATATCAAGGGGGTAGTTAGTGTGTGCGTGTGGGGGGTGGTTAGTGTGTGTGTGGGTGTGGTTAGTGTGTGTGTGTGGGGGGTGGTTAGTGTGTGTGTGGGGTGTAGTTAGTGTGTGCGTGTGGGGGGTGGTTAGTGTGTGTGTGGGGGGGTGGTTAGTGTGTGCGTGTGGGGGGTGGTTAGTGTGTGCGTGGGGGGTGGTTAGTGTGTGTGTGTGGGGAGTGGTGGTTAGTGTGTGTGTGGGGGGTGGTTAGTGTGTGCGTGTGGGGGGTGGTTAGTGTGTGTGTGTGGGGGGTGGTGGTTAGTGTGTGTGTGTGTGCGTGGGGGTGGTTAGTGTGTGTGTGGGGGGTGGTTAGTGTGTGCGTGTGGGGGGTGGTCAGTGTCTGTGTGGGGGTGGTGGTTAGTGTGTGTGTGTGTGCGTGGGGGTGGTTAGTGTGTGTGCGTGGGGGGTGGTTAGTGCGTGCGTGACGCCGCAGGCCCCCCCCCACCCCCGCAACCACGCGTTGAGGGGACGGGACCCAATGGGTCCCACTTGGTCTAGTAATATTTAAATGTGAAATCACCTCACCTTCAGAGTGGGCAGTGAAACTGCCTGTCAACTGACTCATCCCCAATTTCACTCTTTGTAGGTTACTGACACACCTATTAATCATTCCCCATTAAAATTGCATGACTGTGATAAGGAAAACGAAGTAACTATATTTTCAGTTCTGTCTCACCTATTCATTGGTGAGATCCAGAGATTAAAGTTGACAAATAGTTAATGGATCAGGAAAGCTGAGGTGTTTCAAAAATTGATTTTAAAATAGCTGTAATTTTTTTGAACCATTTAATGATAAATTCAGTTTACTGAACTGGAATGTATTCAAAGACTTATATAAAAACACCAAAAAATGTTTTCCTGGAACTGTTTCTTAGATATAATTCTATAAGTTTTATTAAGCAGTTTAAAATAATGCACATTATTTCTACAATATATAATCTAAGATATGTTAACTTCCATTATCGTGATGAATGTTACGAGATGTTTGCATGTTTAATTGCCATTAACTATAGCTTCTCATGTATGTTACAAATTATAAGAGTATAAAGAGCAAAAGGATTTGAGTATAGGAGCAGGGAGGTTCTACTGCAGTTGTACAGGGTCTTGGTGAGACCACACCTGGAGCATTTCGTATAGTTTTGGTCTCCTAATCTGAGGAAAGACATTCTTGCCATAGAGGGAGTACAGAGAAGGTTCACCAGACTGATTCCTGGGATGTCAGGACTTTCATATGAAGAAAGACTGGATAGACTCGGCTTGTACTCGCTAGAATTTAGAAGATTGAGGGGGGATCTTATAGAAACTTACAAAATTCTTAAGGGGTTGGACAGGCTAGATGCAGGAAGATTGTTCCCGATGTTGGGGAAGTCCAGAACAAGGGGTCACAGTTTAAGGATAAGGGGGAAGTCTTTTAGTACCGAGATGAGAAAAACATTTTTCACACAGAGAGTGGTGAATCTCTGGAATTCTCTGCCACAGAAGGTAGTTGAGGCCAGTTCATTGGCTATATTTAAGAGGGAGTTAGATGTGGCCATTGTGGCTAAAGGGATCAGGGGGTATGGAGAGAAAGCAGGTACAGGATACTGAGTTGGATGATCAGCCATGATCATATTGAATGGCGGTGCAGGTTCAAAGGGCCGAATGGCCTAATCCTGCACCTATTTTCTATGTTTCTATGTAAAAGACCTTTACTCTAAGGAGCATTGCTATCAAGGAAAAGAGACTTATCTATACCTTCGATTTTCCAGCGTTTGCAGTTCCTTCTTAAACAATTTGTCTACTCCACTGCGATATCTCCTCAAGGTATGCCTACTTTGAAAAAGTTCTCCTCCTCCCTCCAGAGACAGTTTCACAACCTCCTCTCTAACTGCTCCCCTTCTGTGCCCTCAGCCCTCGGGCTCCTCCTCTTCCTTTTTCCTTTCTTCTCCCCGCCTCCCCACACTCCCCCCCCCCCCTCCCCCATCAGCCTGAAGAAGGGTTTCGGCCCGAAACATTTCCTATTTCCTTCGCTCCATCGATGCTGCTGCACCCGCTGAGTTTCTCCAGCATTTTTGTGTACCTTCGATTTTCCAGCATCTGCAGTTCCTTCTTAAACGACTTATCTAGTTTGTTCTGTATTATGAAAATAAAATGTTGTAATCCAAATGAAGTCAATTGCATTATTCACTATGTCCAAAAATGATATACAACACTTTTTATCTCTTATTCCTTCTCAATCATAAAAGAGCATAACAAAATGAAATTAAGTAAAGATGGTACTCTGTTGGTAGGTATTGTTGAAGGACTTGCATAAATATTTCAGTTTTGTAATAATTTTATGCAAAAAGTCATCTTAAACTCTACATGAAAAATACAAAGACCACACGGCAGTAGAGCTGAAGCTGAATTACAAAGGAAAATAAAGGAATGGCATTGATTAATAGAATATTTGGGTGGCAAGAAATAAGAAATAACATGTGATTTGCCAATATGGCAGGTTCTTGCAGCAATTGAAAGTATGCTCATTAAACATACCTACAACTATGATGTCACTGAACATTTTCCCTCACTGTATCCTGGATGAACAAATAATCTTAAATTGATCACCGCAGAAAGTCTGGAGGGCCTCTTTCCCCCCCACCCCCGCCACCCCCCCCCCCCCGCACCCCCCCCCCCCCCCGCCCCATGGAAACAGGGTAACAGGATATCTCTGCTCCTCATCTCCTGTACTGAACTCCTCAGGATGACCTCCAAAAACCATAGGGACTGACCTCTCAGCTATCTTCATTCTTAAACATCTAATAGGGCAGCGTTGGATGTAGAACGACTGTCAACAGATGTTGCAGCCTCAGTGCTCTCCTTCACAATCCTTTCCATCAATTCTGGCGTCTCGATGAGGTCCAAAGGGCGGACCAGTAGCACAGCAGTAGTTGCTGCCTTACAGCACCAGAGACCCGAATCGATCCTGACTACAGGTGCTGTCTGTACAGAGTCTGTACATTCTCCCTGTGACCGCATAGGTTTTCTCCGGGTTCTCCGGTTCCCTGCCACACTCCAAGGACGTATAGGTTTTGTAGGTTAATTGAATTTGATAAAATTGTAAATTGTCCCAGTGTGTAGGATAAGGATAGTGCTCGTGTACGGGGTGATTGTTGGTCCGAGCGGACTCGGTGGGCTGATGTATCCACAAAGTATCTCTAAAGTCTAAAAGTGTGAAGGTGATAAACCAATGCGCAATATTGCATGTCATTATAGTGAGCAATCAATGTGGATTTGGTCATTTTCAGGGGTCTTCAAATTGGACCCCTTAATGATTGTATTTTATACAGACTAAGCAAGTTTTTCTTGGATTAAATCTTTCCCTATTATCTGATTTGGCCCAACATCTTCTTTGAATTATGGGTCAACAATGGGTTGATAATCATTCGACCACTGAGGGTAGCGCTATGATTATTGTAGGCTTGGGCACAGAAGATGCAGAGCTGAGGTATTCTGTTCCCACAGGTAGATGAGGGTTAGTGAGCATGTGGACAGGAGGCCCTCCAAACTCGATGTCTGAATGCAGGGGAAGGAGACAACTGCAGAGGTCAATGTTGGTGGCAAGAACAAGAAAGTAGATTATTATCTGAATGGTGTCAGATTAGGAAAAGGGGAGGTGCAACGAGATGGGTGTCCTAGTACATCAGTCACTGAAAGTAAGCATACAGGTACAGCAGGCAGTGAAAGCAAATGGCATGTTGGCCTTCATAGCGAGAGGATTTGAGTATAGGAGCAAGAAGGTCATACTGCAGTTGTACAGGGCCCTGGTGAGACCACATCTGGACCCCACTAGTCACTGCCTGCCATTCTGAAAGGGACCCGTAAATCCCTACTCTGTGTTTCCTGTCTGCCAACCAATTTTCTGTCCATGTCAGCACTCTACCCTTAATACCATGTGCCCTAATTTTGCCCACTAATCTCCCATGTGGACCTTATCAAATGCTTTCTGGAAGTCTAGGTACACTACATCCACTGGTTCTCCCTTGTCCATTTTCCTAGTTACATCCTCAAAAATTCCAGAAGATTAGTCAAGCATGATTTCCCCTTCGTAAATCAATGCTGACTCGGACCGATCCTGTTACTGCTATCCAAATGTGCCGCTATTTCATCTTTTATAATTGACTCCAGCATCTTCCCCACCAACTATGTCAGACTAACTGGTCTATCATTCCCTGTTTTCTCTCCCCCACCTTTCTTAAAAAGTGGGATAACATCAGCTACCCTTCAATCCACAGGAACAGATCCTGAGTCTATAGAACATTGGAAAATTCTCACCAATGTGCCCACAATTTCTAGAGCCACTTCCTTAAGTACCCTGGGATGCAGACCATCAGGCTCTGGGGATTTAACAGCCTTCAGTCCCATCAGTCTACCCAACACCATTTCCTGTATATTGTGGATTTCCTTCAGTTCCTCCACCACCCCAGATCCTCTGGCCACTACTATATCAGGAAGATTGTTTGTGACCTCCTTAGTGAAGACAGATCCAAAGTACCTGTTCAACTCATCTGCCATTTCCTTGTTCCCCATAATAAATTCACCTTTTTCAGTGTCCAACTTTGGTCTTAACTATTTTTTTCCTCTTCACATACCCCAAGAAGCTTTTATTATCCTCCTTTATATTCTTGGCTAGCTTACCTTCGTACCTCATCTTTTCTCCCTGTATTGCCTTTTTAGTTATCTTCTGTTGCTCTTTAAACATTACCCAATCCTCTTGCTTCCCGCTCATCTTTGCTACATTGTACCTCTTCTCTTTTATTTTTATACTGTCCCTGACTTCCCTTGTCAGCCACGGTCACCCCTTACTCCCCTTGGAATCTTTCTTCCTCTTTGGAATGAACTGGTCCTGCACCTTCTGTATTATTCCCAGAAATACCTGCCATTGTTGGTCCACTGTCATCCCTGCTAGGGTATCTTTCCAGTCAACTTTGGCCAGCTCCTCCCTCATGGCTCCATAGTCCCCTTTGTTCAACAGTAATACTGACACTTCCGATTTACCCTTCTCCCTCTCAAATTGTAGATTAAAACTTACCATATTATGGTCACTATTTCCTAATGGCTCCTTAACCTCAAGTTCCTTTGTCAGTCCAGTTCATTACACAACACTAAATCCAGAATTGTCTTCTCCCTGGTAGGCTCCACTACAAGCTGCTCTAAGAATCCATCACAGAGACACTCCACACACTCCCTTTCTTGGGGTCCAGTACCAACCTGATTTTCCCAGTCCACCTGCATATTGACATCTCCCATAACAACCGTAGCATTACCTTTACTACATGCCGATTTTAATTCCTGATTCATCATGCACCCTATATCCAGGCCACTGTTTGGGGGCCTGTAGATAAGTCCCATTCGCGTCTTTTTACCCTTACAATTCCTTAGTTCTATCCATACTGACTCCACATCTCCTGTTTCAATGTCACCCCTTGCAAGGGACTGAATTTCATTCCTCACCAACAGAGCTACACCACCCACTCTGCCCACCTGTCTGTCTTTTCGATAGGAGGTATTCCCTTGAATATTCAGTTCCCAGCCTTGGCCCTCTTGTAGCCATGTCTCTGTATTTCCCACAACATCATACTTGCCAATTTCTAACTGAGCCTCAAGCTCATCCACTATATTTCTTATACCGTATACAACACTTTGACCTCAGTGTTCACTTCCCCTCTCGCACCATTCACAATTGGCCCTGACCTTACTCTATTATCCCTTCTAAAACTTTCCTTCCCATTAATTCGAGAATCTTTTGTAACTTTTCCTTGTCTCACATCCCCTTCAACTCCATCTTTATACTCCCAATTTGTCAATCCCTGCCCCCCACTACTTAGTTTAAACCCACACGTGTAGCCTTAGCAAACCTGCCTGGCAGAACATCAGTCCCCCTCCAGTTAAGGTGTAACCCGTCCCTTTTGTACAGATCACCCCTACCCCAGAAGAGATCCCAGAGGTCTATAAATCTCAGCCACACATTCAGATACCCACATCTCCCCGTTCCTATCCTCACGAGCACGAGGCACTGGAAGCAACCCAGTGATAACCACCCAAGAAGTCCAGCTTTTCAGTCTTCTTTGAACTCACGTTGCAGAACCTCCTATAAGATGCAGATTAGTTTGGGATGATATTAAATCATAAAGAACAAATTCAATTAATTCAATGGATTACAAAAACATGTTCATTGTGCTAACATTTATGAATTCATAGAAACATAGAAACAGCAAAAATAGGTGCAGGAGGAGGCCATTTGGCCCTTCGAGCCAGCACTGCCAATCATTGTGATCATGGCTGATTATCCACAATCAGTAGCCCGTGCCTGCCTTTTCCCCATATTCCTTGATTCCGCTAGCCCCTAGAGCTCGTGAAAAAGTTTTTCTCATCTCAGTTTTAAATGGGCTCCCCTTTATTTTTAGACTGTGGCCCCTGGTTCTGGACTCCCCCAACATTGGGAACATTTTTCCTGCATCTAGCTTGTCCAGTCCTTATATAATTTTACATGTTTCTATAAGATCCCCTATCACCCTTCTAAATTCCAGTGAATACAAGCCCAGTCTTTCCAATCTTTCCTCATATGACAGTCCCGTCATCCCGGGGAATCTTTCTTCCTCTTTGGAATGAAATGATCCTGCATCTTCTGGATTATGCCCAGAAATTCCTGCTATTGCTGTTTAATATAAAATGAGTATATTTTAATATACCTGGTTGGTAACAACAAGAATGAATAATTCATTTGAATTTAGATTGCTCATGTTTGTCAACGATGGTGGAGAATGTGGAAGCATATTGCAGGTTCAGATAATGTAGCCTGATATATGTGGCGACCAGCAACAGAACATGTCTAAAGGGTTCTGTTGAAACAAAAATGAAAATTGCTGCACAATCTTCCA
Source organism: Amblyraja radiata (assembly GCF_010909765.2). Taxonomy (NCBI): domain Eukaryota; kingdom Metazoa; phylum Chordata; class Chondrichthyes; order Rajiformes; family Rajidae; genus Amblyraja; species Amblyraja radiata. The sequence continues at coordinate 14,676,946 of NC_045958.1, forward strand.
TATGACTAGCTTGCATAAACTGATATATTAAAATAATTCTCAAGGACCTCTTCTTTATTAGTCATTAATTTAAAATGTTAAAATGGTTAGGGAAAAATAGCAAATGGGATTATATTAGAACTGCATAAGCATAGAGGTTATATTGTTCAGTCTGATGATATTAGCCTCATTTTACACTTGGGATTGGAATTCCAGAGAATTCATTTGAAAATAAAACAGCATTTCCTCTGTAGTTATTAGATGCTGACATTAGTTTAGTTTAGTTTAGTTTAGAGATACAGCACGAAATAAGCCCTTCGGCCCACCGAGTCCACACCGACCAGCGATCCCTGCACACTAACACTATCCTACACACTCGAGGGACACAGTTTTTACATATCTGCAATTGAGGTATGCCTTCAATGAGTTTCATAGAGTCATAGAGTCAGACAGCACGGAAACAGGCTCTTCGGCCCAGCTTGCTTGTGCCAACCAAGGTGCCCCATCTACACTAGTCCCACCTGGCCATTAACTTTTGGTCGGCTGGATCATACTAGATCTAACTCCTAGATTTAACTTGCAGATTGAACTTGCCACCCGTGGTTCTTAGGGCAAGAATCAAGAATCAGGAGTATTTAATTGACATACAGTGCATTCAGAAAGTATTCAGTCAGCCTTCACATTTTCTACATTTTGTTACGTTACAGCCTTATTCGATAATGGATTAAATTATTTTTTTTAATCATAAATCTACACACAATAGCAAATAATATAAAAGTGAAAACAGGTGTTTAGAAATGTTTGCAAAGTAAAGGAAAGTAAATAACTGAAATATCACATTTACAAAGTATTCAGACCCTTTGCTATGACACTCAAAATTGAGCTTCGGTGCATCCTGTTTTGGCGAGACAGGCAGGTTGAGTAATACAAATTTTTATTTGGAAATAACAAACAAAAGGAGGTACTCGAAAATCCGTCTGCATTATCTACCCGTCTGTCCCTATTGCATCACCGTCTGTATCTCTCATTTCCCTTTCCCCTGACTCGAGTCTGAAGAAGGGTCTCAACCTGAAATATCACCCAATCCTTCTCTCCAGAGATGCTGCCTGTCTATCTTTGGTTTAAACCAGCATCGGAAGTTCCTTCCTGTTAACACTATTCTGTTAGTGGTGCGGGCAATCGATGTTTAGGTTGATTGACTGGGTGCCGATCAAGTGAACTACTTTGACCAGAGCTCGTTGTAGTTTACTGCACCTCTACTCAAACAGGCCAGGGAACTACTGTATATTCCATAATGCTACTGACTAGTGGATGGTGGAAAGACTTTGGAGAGCCAGGAGTTGGTTCATGTGCTGCAGCACTCTGTCTTCTCACCCTCGTGCAGGATTTTGTCAGTGAAGGAGTTGGAAATGATGTGATTCCATGACAATCGATAGTGAAGTGATAATACGGTCTATTGCTGGAGATAATAATTGCCTGCCACTTTTTGTGGTACCAACGTGACAGACAATTACTTGTCACTTATTAAGCTGAGCCCAAATGTTATGGCATGCATTGTGAACATCCTTAGATCACAAGAAGGAAAGGATGCCTTTGATGAAGCAGCTGTAGATGGCAACATTACCCCCAGGAACTCCTGTAATGATGGGGAGAATGACTTGGAACATACAACAGGTCAGCACAGGACAGGCCTTTTGGCCCATGGTGTCATGTTACCATTCAAAATGAATCTCATCTGCCTGCACATGGTCTTTATCCTTTGATTACCTGCCTGTCTAAATGCCGCTTAAACATTGCAACCGTATCTGCTTCTTTACCACCGTATCACCTCCCTTAGAAGTATGTGTTCCAGCCACCTTCCTCTGTGTAAAAGAATACTTCCGTAAGCCTCCTTTAAACTTTCTCCTCTCACCTTAACTCAGCATGTGACATTCCACTTTGGGGAAAAGTCTATGTGTACTATCTAAACTACTCATAAATGTATTGTCTTTCTTCAAATCACCTCCCACCCTCACCCCCCACCTCCGCTTCAGCCTCTTACGCTCCAGGGGAAAAAAAATCCAAGTTTGTCCAACCTCTCCATATTCTCCAATGATTAGGTGAGGGTTAGCAGATTTGCCTGCCCCACACGATATTTGGAACCAGATTGTTTTTATAAAATTCCAGCGGTTTTGCAGTTTTTAATCAAATTTAAATTGCACAACGGTGATGTGGGATTTCAACTCAGGTCTCTGGATTACCAAATATCCACACTACTGCACCAGTACTAACTAAACAAAGCTGTCTTTGAAATGTAGTGAAATTGCAGAGATAAGGCCATGGCATGCTAATTCGCATTCCATGAGCTCCCTCTTCTGCACGACAAGCTGACAGGCAATTTCTGAATGAATAGCAGTTTGAGTGTCTCACAGTCACAGGACTCTAGTCTTTTCACCAAAATCTAGCGTTCAATTATTTAATTGCTGAACGCAAACTATTAACACAGAATTGTGGATCAAAATAGACATGAAAGAGACTTTTTTGTGGCTTTCGATGTTCTTATTTCTATGATTAGTTAGTTGCCATGAATTGTACAGTTCACTGATCAACATTAACATCCCAAAGTTCTGTCCAGATTGGTGAACAATTGCTTTTGTTGCTCTGTCATCTTATCAACCACTATTGATTAAAATCCAGTTAAATTGTGCCAACGCCAAAATTGTGTATTCAGGCATTTAATTTGCTACATTTAAAATGTTTGATTTTCAAGATTATTAAATATGATATTTCACTTAATAACAATTTAATTTCTTGGTCAGTTGTCATATTCAATTTGTTCTCATAGACACATCATTATGACATCATGATTTATGTTTTAATAAATAATTATGCTTTGCTTCTTGGTTTTTATTATATATTGCTAATGGCATGGATAATTTTGTAAAGGCTGAATGTTGTGCCCAGGCAGACAATGAATCAAAAGCATCACTCAGATGGTTGCTGTTTAGTTCTCCCCATAATAATACTCTGAATATTGCAACACAAACATTGCAAAGATTTGCTTAATAAAGTACAATTAATTTTAAATCAAAATCTAAATATAACCATACCTTTCACATCATTCCATTATTAATGCAACTGACATATCAGTTTACTTCACTGAGGGGTTTTCTTGTGCTAAGGCAATTTCTTTCATAGATTTAATTTTCAAATTTGAAGGACTTCACAGAGGCTTTTACTCATGGTCATTAACTTCATCTGGTAGTTGTACAAAAGCGGCTCATCAATCTAGTCCCTGGAATCACTACTGATGATCATAAGTGAAATGATCCTACATACTTAGGATATCAGACTACTCATTTAATCTTGGTTGCAAATAGCCGTTTGGCAATTATATAAAACCGAGGTAGAGATGTATGTGTTTTGAACTTAACAAAACTGTGCTGAGATAAAACACTATGAAAACCTTTACAGCTAGATAATTACAATTCACGTTAAGCCCTTCTTAGAGTCATAGAGTCATACAGTGTGGAAACATGCCCTTCAGCCCAACTTGTCCACAATGCCCAACAATGTCCCAGTTACACTAGTCCCATTTGCCTGTGCTTGGTCCATATCCCTCCAAACCTGTCCTGTCCACGTACCTGTCTAACTGTTTCTTAAACAATGGGATAGTCTCAGCCTTAACCACCTCCACTGGAAGCTTGTTCCATACACCCACCACCCTTTCTGTGAAAAAGTTACCCCTTAGATTCCTATTAAACCTTTTCCCCTTCACCTTGAACCTATGTCCTCTGGTCCTCGATTCCCCTACTCTGGGCAAGTGACTGAACATCTACCCTATTCCTCTCATGATTTTGTACACCTCTATAAGATCTCCCCTCATCCTCCTGCGCTCCATGGAATAGAGACTCAGCCTACTTAACTTCTAAAATATAGGTAGAACGTAGCTTAGAAATTATAACCGCGGTTAATTGAATGCAGACACTTAATGTGCGGCATCCTGTCACCACAAATTTAATGAAGGCACTGACCCTTAAATTGTGGAACAATGTATCCTGCGGTGGATGCTCAGAAGTAACTGCTCCAGATCTCATATACAGTCCTTTCAAAAGTGCATGTTGTCAGTAAAATGTTGCAGGTAAATCTTGCGCTGCGATTTGAGTGTTGCTATCATGTAAAATCAATAGAACTCCAAGAGCTTCCGAACAAAGATCGAATCTTTAATCTGGGCTACTAACAAGGCACACCAGCACATGGTCCTTAACCCACTTACATGCACACAATAACCACATTACATTTTGTGATAACATGACTTATTTACATGTAAGACATACACATTGCTTTTCACTTTGGAAACATCTTTCCCAACCTGACACAGTCTAAAGGGCCTGTCCCACTTTCCCGAGTTATTCACGAATTCTCTCGAGTTTTCAAACTCACAGAATGTTCGTAACGAGGCCGTAGGAATCCGTGGATATACCGTAACGGCTCGTTATGAACATTCTGCGAGTTTGAAAACTCGGGAGATTTCGTGAATAACTCAGGAAAGTGGGTCAGGCCCTTTAACACATTCACTCTATTGAGTATTACTAGTCAATTTCGCCTTCTCTGGTGTTAAATTCCTTGAAATTAAGAATATTTCAGTAGGGCGACATGGTGGCTCAGCGGTAGAGTTGCTGCCTTACAGAGCCAGAGATCTGGGTTTGATCTGGACTCCAGGACTGTTTGTACGGACTTTGTACATTCTCCCCACGACCCGTGTGGAAATGCAATGTGTATGTCTTACATGTAAATAAGTCATGTTCTCACAAAATGTAATGTGGGGTTTTCTTCGGGATCTCCAGTTTCCTCTCACACTCCAAAGACACGCAGGTTTGTAGGTTCATTGGCTTGGTATCAATGTAAATTGTCTCTAGTGTGTGTAGGATAGTGTTAGTGTGTGAGGTTCGCTGCTCGCCGCTGATGCAGAGGGCTAGAGGGCCTGTTTCCGCGCTGTATTCCTAAAGTAAATTAAAACTAGAATATCCAACCTCATCCACAACTTTGGTAACTCAGGATGTCCCTTATGCTGTGCTCCTCTGACCACCATGGATATTTTTGATCTAATTTAAAATGCGTACTACATATCTTTTGGATGATTGATTTCGACTACTTCATTAAGATCCTGTATGCTTACTGATCTACCGATGTGCTAACTTTAACTTGTTAACAGATTAAATTGCATGCCTTTGACTTGACCCATTGCCCTCTGCTTCACTTGTTATTTCAATAATTTACCTTCTTTGTTTGACTGTTTTTCTTGTTAAAACTGGTGCACTCCTCGGCGTGTGTTTGTAGATTTGATGTAGGAGCTAAGTCACTTCTACGATATCTGTGGGTGTAATCAGGAAATTCTCTTCTGCAAACTGAAATGTGAGAATTAAACCTCTGCTCCCTTTGTCAGAGGATTGGCATGATAATCTGCGCAGAACAGCAATTACTTAAAGCGTCGGGCAGAACTGCAGATCACCAGGTTAATTCCCGGGATGGCGGGACTGACATATGATGAAGAATGGATTGATTTTGTATCCACTGGAATTTAGGAAGATGAGAGGGGATCTTATAGAAACGTATAAAATTCTTAAGGGATTGGTCAGACTAGATGCAGGAAAATGTTTCCCCATGTTGCGGGAGCCCAGAACCAGGGGTTACAGTTTAAGAATAAGGGGTAGGCCATTTAGGACTGAGAAGAGGAATAACTTATTCACCCAGAGAGTTGTGAATCTGTGGAATTCTCTGCCAAAGAAGGCAGTGGAGGCCAATTCACTGAATGTTTTCAAGGGAGATAAATAGCTCTTAGGGCTAACGGAATCATTGGATATGGGGTAAAAACAGGATCGGGGTACTGATTTTGGATGATCAGCCATGCCATATTGAATGGTGGTGCTGGCTCGTAGGGCCGAATGGCCTACTCCTGCACCTATTTTCTATGTTTCTGTGTTTTTATGTTTCTATGGTGGTGTACACCAAAGGCAGACACAAAAACGTCTGCAGTTAGATGCTGCAGATGTTCTACCAATCAGTGGTGACCAGTGCCATTTTCGTCGCTGCCGTGTGCTGGGGCAGCAGGGCGAAGGCTCCAGACGCCACAGGATCAACAAACTCATCAGGAAGGCTGGCTCTGTCCTGGGGGCGGAGTTGGATTCAAGGGAGGTGGTCTTGGAGGGGAGGATGTTCCTCAAACTGAGGAGCATCCTGGACAATACACCTCTGTACCCTGGACAATACACCCCTTCCATGACACACTGGTCAACCTGAGGAGTACCTTCAGCAACAGACTGGTTCCACCAAGATGCAGGACAGAACGCCACAGGAGATCTTTTTTCCCTGTGGCTATGAAACTGTACAGCTCCTCCCCCTTCTGTCGTGGGGTCGACTGACTTCCCCCCCACCCTCTGAATCTTTGCACATCCCCAATCTTTTTCACTCACCACATTTTTATTTCATGTTTCATGCATCTTTGGTCTCCTAATCTGAGGAAAAACATTCTTGCCATAGAGGGAGTACAGAGAAGGTTCACCAGACTGATTCCTGGGATGGCAGGACTTTCATATGAAGAAAGACTGGATAGACTTGGCTTGTACTCGCTAGCATTTAGAAGATTGAGGGGGGATCTTATAGAAACTTACAACATTCTTAAGGGGTTGGACAGGCTAGATGCAGGAAGATTGTTCCCGATGTTGGGGAAGTCCAGAACAAGGGGTCACAGTTTAAGGATAAAGGGGAAGTCTTTTAGGACCGAGATGAGAAAATCATTTTTCACACAGAGAGTGGTGAATCTGTGTAATTCTCTGCCACAGAAGGTAGTTGAGGCCTGTTCATTAGCTATATTTAAGAGGGAGTTAGATGTGGCCCTTGTGGCTAAAGGGATCAGAGGGTATGGAGAGAAGGCAGGTACAGGATACTGAGTTGGATGATCAGCCATGATCATATTGAATGGCGGTGCTGGCTCGAATGGGCCGAATGGCCTACTCCTGCAATTATTTTCTATGTTTCTATGTTTCTATCTTGATGTGTTTTATGACTGTTGGCAGTTCAAGTTCTATCGTATCGTATCATAAAAAGCTGTAGTAACAGCGGGTCAGACAACATCACTGGGGAAAAGGAATAGGTGACATTTTGGGTCAAGACCCTACTTCTTCAATTACTTTGTGTTTTGATGAACGCTATTCAATCATTTTGTGGCAGAAATGTGCACTGTTGCAATCCTAAGCAGTGATTGATACTGAGACCCTTGTTTATGAGATTTTTTAAAAACTTGGAAGTGAATGTAAGCAGTACGGCCAGGAAATTTGCAGATGGCACATAGGTTGTTGGTGTTGTGGATAGCAATGTAGATTGTCCAAAGATGCAGGTCAGATAGAAAGTTGCAGGCAGGCTTGGCAGATGGAGTTTAATCCCAACAAGTCAAGAGAATTTAATTGTCACATGGACCGAGAAAGGAACATTGAAATTCTTACTTGTTGCTCCATTGCAGGCACATTAAAAAAATCTAATGGTGAATGGTACTTTATTTGTCACATCTACCGAGGTACAGTGAAATCTGCTTTTGTATGCGGTTCTGTACAAGTACTGTATCATTTTACATACTATAAGCACTTAGATTAATCCTTTGATTGTAAATCATTTTTCTTTCATAGAGAACATGTATAGGCGTTGTTTCGGGTTAAGGCCCTTCTTCAGATTGAAAGACCCGAAACATTGCCCATTCATGTGCTCCCGAGATGCTTCCTGATCCACTGAGTCACTCCCGCACTCTGTCCTTTTTTTGTTGTAAATCTGCACCTGCACTTCCTTTTGTTTACATTCTTCATTCACACCTGCAATCAGAATCACACTTCATTCACCAAATATGTTTTGCAACATACGAGGAATTTAATTGGCCAGGTCAGTCATACAATTAAAAGTAACAGATCACTTCAAAAAACACATTTTAACATGAACATCCACCACAGTGACTCCTCCACATTCCTCACTGTGATGGAAGGCGAAATAAAGTCCTTTCCTTAGTTCTTCCTCGGTCGTGGGCCTCGAGCCCCCATTGCCGGGATGATCTTGACTCCCGTAACCGGCGCCGCTCGGGCCCTCCGTGTCGAGGCGATCCGCTCCCGCATCGGGGGGATGTCAGCTCCCACACGCCGGGCGATCGAACCTCGAGTCGGGGCTGGTCGAACCTTTCACGACGTTGGAGCTCCCAACCAGCCTCACCCGAGACTGCGAGCCCTTGATGGTGTTTCTGCGGTGGTTGCAGTGGGAGCAATCCCAGGCAATTGATCAGCTCCGATGTTAAGTCCGCGCCCCGCGGTGGGGCTCACGACAGTCCGAGGGGGCCTCCAGCTCCAGCGATGGTAGGCCGCAGAGCCCGGAGAATGTGATCCGAAAATTGATCGCATCTCCGGGAAGGTAAGAGCTTGAAAAAAAGTTTCCCCCGATCCCCTTCCCCCTCCTCCCACATAAAACAAACCGAAGAACATTAAAACAGAACTTTTAACATACTAAAAAATAACAAAACGAGTGAAAAGAGACTGGCGGCAGGGCTGCCATCTCCCCAGCGCCCTTTTCCTGAGATTTGTAATAGAAACCTTTCTTGAACCTGGTAGTAATTGTTCTCAAACTACTGAATTTTCTTCCTCACCAACGAGGTGAGAGCGTGGTATGGGTCTTTGATGATATTAGTTGCTTTCTTGGGACATGGATCCTGTAGATTCCTTTGATGTTGGGGGGGGGTCAATAACAGCAATCTGAATTAACATGAATTATTCATTCTTGCTGTTATCAACCAGGTACCTTAAAATATGCAGATTTTCTATTGAATTCGTAAATGTTAGCACAATTAACATGTTTTTGTAATACCAGTTTAATTTGGCATGTTGGTTGGCACAGACATCGTGGGACCAAAGGGACTGTGTGCCGTACAGTTCTATGATCTATTTTCTGTGCATCTCAATAGTAATAAATCTGGTTGTCCAATTTAGGACTCTTACATGAAGATAAATATATAACTCTGTTTCTTTCCAATAGAGAAAAGAGCATTGTGAGAGACATGATTTGGATTTCAGATTTTAGGTGTTTAAATTGCTGGGAGGCACTGAAACTATAATTATAAAATTACTTCTTGATCGGCACCCAGAAAATATATTTGAAGAATGCAAGCACACAGCACACCAAATACAAATTAAATTGCGACTTAGAATGCATCAATATGTGTAAATGACTCCCACTGCAAGCAATTAAATTTTCTCAGTTTCCTGAGAGTTATAATGAAGCGATAATGTAAGACTTGCTTTTCAACATCTTTTAAGAAAAGGCTAAAAAATTCATTAAGTATGGGATTTGGGTGAAAGAATAAGCATTATTAAATGCCCTTTGGTGCACAATGATTTCACCACAGTTCAGGCATAGAAAACGTCAATTATATATCATGACAATGAAGAATATATGGAACAGCTACCACGAGGAGGTAGTTGAGACAGGTGCTATAACAGCATTTGAAAGACACTTGGGCAGGTACATGATAAGAAGGTTTTGCAGCATATGGGCCAAATGTGGGCAAATGGGACTAGCATAGATGGGGCATCTTGGTTGGCATAGATGAGTTGGACCAAAGGGCCTGTTTCCGTACAGTTTGATTCTACGAGTGGTTTATGTTAGAATAATGTTCTAGAACTTGAACAAATTAGTGGGAGAGAAGCAGGGTGTAGTTTTAGTTGCTTGCAAATTTTTGTAGTTTTTTTATGAATAACATTTTACATTGGCTACATATCTGCTATGAGAATGATTCTTGGACTTAAGGATCAGGAGAAGAAGCTTTACCTGCTGTGGAATGTTATATCCTCTAAACTTAAATTATTACAACTAACTATGATAAAAAAAAACACAATGTTAGGTGGAGGAAATTAATTCATAGATCATAAATAACAAATTAATCGTTTGTTAAAACATATTTAAACACTCTGCTGTATGGAAATTGTGCTAATGAATCATTTTTAACTGGGGCGATACGATGGTGCACCAGTAGAGTTGTTGCCTGACAGCACCAGAGACATGGGTTTGATCCCGACTACGGGTGCTGTCTGTACGGAGTTTCTACGTTCTCCCTGTGAGAATGTGGGTTTTCTCCGGGTGCTTTGGTTTCCTCCCACATTGCAAAGCCGAACAGGTTTGTAGGTTGCTTGGCTTCAATTAAAATTGTAAATTGTTCCTAGTGTGTAGGATAGTGCTAGTGAATGGGGACCATTGGATGGCGCGGACTTGGTGGGCCACATGGCCTGTTCCCAGGCTTATCTCTAAACTAAGCTAAACTAAACAAAACACAAAAATTTGAGTTGCGCCCAATTTACTACCTGGATTTAGTGGTTTGTGGACATTTTGATTGGGTCGAAAAGTCTGTTTTATATTTCAGATTTCTCTGATCCATTCTAGGGCTGTGCAGGCCCAAAATTATTGCAATGTAAACCCAACACCGTAGTAATCCCAACAAATGGGAATCACAACAGGTTCACTAGAAATTAAGACAAACAAGGGTATATTTGTATTGAGTCCACATACAATTGCATGTTTGACAGATAGCACACAGCAGTTTCTGCTTTATTTTAATTTTATATCAGTTATATCAGTTGTTTTGAATGCAGAAACCATTGAGTGGGCACTGGTAATAAAATGTCACATGCAGACCCACTAAGTCCATCACTGTAAACAACATATGGTTGAATATTTGCTGTTTTCACAGAACTGTTGCTTTTAGCTGCAAGTCCCATCAAAGATTAATGGCCTGTTTACACCCCTTTGCTTTTAGCTACAAGAGGTGTCAAAGATCAACTGTTTGTTTATCTCATTCAACACAGACAATTTGACCCATACATACAAGCAGTGAACACGGAACATCTTAAGTTTGCCTGTTCTGACACATGGTATAGAAACATAGAAACATAGAAAATAGATGCAGGAATAGGCTATTCGGCCCTTCGAGCCTGCACCACCATTCAATATGCCTTCTCTCCATACCCCCTGATCCCTCTAGCCACAAGGGCCACATCTAACTCCCTCTTAAATATAGTCAATGAACTGGCCTCAACTACCTTCTGTGGTAGAGAGTTCCAGAGATTCACCACTCTCTGCGTGAAAAATGTTCTTCTCATCTCGGTTCTAAAGGATTTCCCCTCTATCCTTAAGCTGTGACCCCTTGTCCTGGACTTCCCCAATTTCAGTAAGAGAGGTATCATGAGCTTTTTATAATGGGAACACTTTTTGCCTCTCTGAAAGCCACTGTTTATATCCATCTTGAATGCTGCTGTCCACTAGCAACCAGATGGAGATGTTTATCCTCATAAATATGGTATTAAAACACTATTTTACTCAGCAGAATGAACATCGCCTATTACAGCACCCAAAAAGAAAATGACTGGCACCTTTCATGACCTCTGAAAATCTCATAACACTTTGCAGGCTGTGAAGCACTTTATGTACTTTTCAACATAATAGTATAAGGGGTAAGAGTGTTGTAAAACTATCCTGAAGGCTTTGTGTCTCAATGCAAGGAGCATTCGTAATAAGGTGGATGAGTTGAATGTGCAGATAGCTATTAATGACTATGATATAGTTGGGATCACGGAGACATGGCTCCAGGGTGACCAAGGCTGGGAGCTGAACATCCAGGGATATTCAATATTCAGGAGGGATAGACAGAAAGGGAAAGGAGGTGGGGTAGCGTTGCTGGTTAGAGAGCAGATTAACGCAATAGAAAGGAAGGACATTAGCTTTGAGGATGTGGAATCGATATGGGTAGAGTTGCGAAACACTAAGGGGCAGAAAACGCTAGTGGTAGTTGTGTACAGGCCACCTAACAGTAGTAGTGGAGTTGGGGATGGCATCAAACAGGAAATTAGAAATGCGTGCAACAAAGGTAAAACAGTTATAATGGGTGACTTCAATCTACATATAGATTGGGTGAATCAAATTGGCAGGGGTGCTGAGGAAGAGGATTTCTTGGAATGTATGCGGGATAGTTATCTAAATCAACATGTAGAGGAACCAACGAGAGAGCAGGCTATTTTAGACTGGGTATTGAGTAATGAGGAAGGGTTAGTTAGCAGTCTTGCTGTGCGTAGCCCCTTGGGCAAGAGTGACCATAATATGGTTGAGTTCTCCATTAGGATGGAGAGTGACATTGTTAAGTCAGAAACAAGGGTCCTGAACATAAAGAAAGGTAACTTTGAGGGTATGAGACATGAATTGGCCAAGATAGACTGGCAATTGATTCTTAATGGGTTGACGGTGGATATGCAATGGAAGGCATTTAATGACTGCATGGATGAACTACAACAATTGTTCATCCCAGTTTGGCAAAAAAAAAAATCAGGGAAGGTAGTGCATCCGTGGATAACAAGGGAAATCAGGGATAGTATCAAAACAAAAGATGAAGCGTACAAATTAGCCAGAAAAAGCAGCCTACTAGAGGACTGGGAGAAATTCAGAGTCCAGCAGAGGAGGACAAAGGGCTTAATTAGGAAAGGGAAAATAGATTATGAAAGAAAACTGGTAGGGAACATAAAAACTGACTGCAAAAGCTTTTATAGATATGTGAAGAGAAAAAGATTAGTTAAAACAAATGTAGGTCCCTTGCAGTCAGAAACAGGTGAATTGATCATGGGGAACAAGGACATGGCAGACCAATTGAATAACTACTTTGGTTCTGTCTTCACTAAGGAAGACATAAATAATCTGCCGGAAATAGCAGGGGACCGGAGATCAAATGAGATGGAGGAACTGAGTGAAATCCAGGTTAGCCGGGAAGTGGTGTTAGATAAATTGAATGGATTAAAGGCTGAAAATTCCCCAGGGCCAGATAGGCTGCATCCCAGAGTACTTAAGGAAGTAGCCCCAGAAATAGTGGATGCATTAGTGATAATTTTTCAAAACTCTTTAGATTCTGGAGTAGTTCCTGAGGCTTGGAGGGTAGCTAATGTAACCCCACTTTTTAAAAAGGGAGGTAGAGAGAAAACAGGGAATTACAGACCAGTTAGCCTAACGTCGGTAGTGGGGAAACTGCTAGAATCAGTTATTAGAGATGGGATAGCAGCACATTTGGAAAGTGGTGAAATCATTGGACAAAGTCAGCAACTCTCTCAGTTCTCAAAAATATTAGAAAAACTGTATGTAAGTAGATTAGATAACTTTATCGATAAGCTCGAATTGCTAGTTGATAGTCAATATGGATTCAGGTCAAACAGATCGACATCCATGGCATTAATGGAGTTAATTGAAGACATTACCAGCTCTATAGATAACAAGAAATATGCAGTGGGTGTATTTATAGATTTGAAAAAAGCATTCGATACAATTGATCATCATTTGCTAATCAAAAAACTGGAAAAGTATGGAATCAGAGGGGTTGTACTAGAGTGGATGAGAAGCTTCATAAGTAAAAGACATCAGTTTGTGCAAATAGGGGACTGCAAATCAACATGCTTAGAAATAACTTGTGGAGTCCCACAGGGGTCGGTATTGGGCCCCAAATTATTTATTTTGTATATTAATGATATATGTAGGGTGTCAAACCTCTTGAAGTTTGTGTTATTTGCAGATGACACTAATATTTTCTGTGATGGGGACAATTTGCAGCAGCTTTTGGAGGTGGTCACAGCAGAAATGAGTAAACTAAAAACATGGTTTGATTTGAATAAATTATCATTAAATTTAAACAAAACCAAACTTATGCTGTTTGGAAAACGCAAAATAAATACACAAGTAAAAGTAATGATAAATAATGTTGAAATAGAAAGAGTGTATGAAAATAAATTTCTGGGTGTGATTCTTGATCACAAAATCTGCTGGAAACCCCATATAAAACATGTGAGAGCAACAGTAGCACAGAGTATTGGAGTGATGGGGAAAGCAAGGCATGTTTTGAATGAGAGAGCACTGTATATTCTGTACAGCTCACTTGTGTTACCGTATTTAAATTACTATGTGGAAGTATGGGGCAACACCTACAAAACCACCTTACAATCACTAAGCACACTACAAAAAATAACTATTCATATAGTAAACAATGTAGGATATCATGAACACACCAATATACTGTATTTAAAATTACACACCTTAAAGATTAAGGATCTGGTAGAATTTAAGACTGCACAAATAATTTATAAAGCAAAAAATAAACTGCTACCTGTAAACATACAAAAACTGTTCAAAGACAGAGAGGGGGGTTATAACTTTAGAGGGAAACTAAACTTGAAACAGCATTATGCTCGGACCAATTTAAAAAGTATGTGTATTTCCATTTGTGGGGTGGTTTTGTGGAATGGTCTTGACAAAACGATTAAACAAAGTATGAATATAATGCAATTTAAAAAAATGTACAAAAGATATATCTTTGAAAAGCACAGTAATGAGGAAGGAGAATGTAAATCTCACAGATGTTAATGGTGCTTGTTCTTTTTGTTCTTTTCTTTTTTTGTACCTTTTTTCTTAATAGCTTGATTGGAGTAGTTTTATTTGAATTGTCTGTTTAGTTTATTTTATTGAATTTTGCATTTGTTAATGGTGAAGAATGGGGGTAGGACTTGACAAGCATAGGCTTCTTCCTATCCTTTTTCGAACAAGTCTAATGTGTATTATGTTGAAATTGGCTTTTGATTTTTTAATTTATGTATGTACATATATGTTATGTATATGTGTGTATATGTGTATATGTATGTATGTATATATGTATATGTATGTATGTATGTGTGCATGTATTTATGTATATATATATGTATATATATAATTTTCCTTTTATTTTTCATCTTTTCTTTTCTTCTTTTTTTTTTAATCGTTCGAAATAAAAGATAAAAGATAAAGATATCATTCATTCATTCATTCATTCATTCATTCATTCATTTATGAAAGGTAAATCATGTCTGACGAATCTTATAGAATTTTTCGAGGATGTAACTAGTAGAGTGGATAAGGGAGAACCAGTGGATGTGTTATATCTGGACTTTCAGAAGGCTTTCGACAAGGTCCCACATAAGAGATTAGTATACAAACTTAAAGCACACGGTATTGGGGGTTCAGTATTGATGTGGATAGAGAACTGGCTGGCAGACAGGAAGCAAAGAGTAGGAGTAAACGGGTCCTTTTCACAATGGCAGGCAGTGACTAGTGGGGTACCGCAAGGCTCAGTGCTGGGACCCCAGCTATTTACGATATTTATTAATGATTTGGACGAGGGAATTGAATGCAACATCTCCAAGTATGCGGATGACACGAAGCTGGGGGGCAGTGTTAGCTGTGAGGAGGATGCTAGGAGGCTGCACGGTGACTTGGATAGGCTGGGTGAGTGGGCAAATGCATGGCAGATGCAGTATAATGTGGATAAATGTGAGGTTATCCACTTTGGTGGCAAAAACAGGAAAGTAGATTATTATCTGAATGGTGGCCGATTAGGAAAGGGGGAGATGCAACGAGACCTGGGTGTCATGGTACACCAGTCATTAAAAGTAGGCATGCAGTGAAGAAGACGAATGCTATGTTAGCATTCATAGCAAAAGGATTTGAGTATAGGAGCAGGGAGGTTCTACTGCAGTTGTACAGGGTCTTGGTGAGACCACACCTGGAGTATTGCGTATAGTTTTGGTCTCCTAATCTGAGGAAAGACATTTTTGCCATAGAGGGAGTACAGAGAAGGTTCACCAGACTGATTCCTGGGATGTCAGGACTTTCATATGAAGAAAGACTGGATAGACTCGGTTTGTACTTGCTAGAATTTAGAAGATTGAGGGGGGATCTTATAGAAACTCACAAAATTCTTAAGGGGTTGGACAGGCTAGATGCAGGAAGATTGTTTCCGATGTTGGGGAAGTCCAGAACAAGGGGTCACAGTTTAAGGATAAGGGGGAAATCTTTTGGGACCGAGATGAGAAAAAAATGTTCACACAGAGAGTGGTGAATCTTTGGAATTCTCTGCCACAGAAGGTAGTTAAGGCCAGTTCGTTGGCTATATTTAAGAGGGAGTTAGATGTGGCCCTTGTGGCTAAAGGGATCAGGGGGTATGGAGAGAAGGCAGGTACAGGATACTGAGTTGGATGATCAGCCATGATCATATTGAATGGCGGTGCAGGCTCGAAGGGCTGAATGGCCTACTCCTGCACCTATTTTCTATGTTTCTATGTACTCTGCT
Source organism: Amblyraja radiata (assembly GCF_010909765.2). Lineage (NCBI taxonomy): Eukaryota > Metazoa > Chordata > Chondrichthyes > Rajiformes > Rajidae > Amblyraja > Amblyraja radiata. The sequence goes on from NC_045958.1 coordinate 14,693,111, forward strand.
GGATGATCAATCTGGTCTGATGTATCTATGGGTCGGTGGGGGCGCTGCAAGCCGACAGCCCTGCCAGCAGCGTGGTATTTTTTCCTACTTTTTTGGTTTTTTAGAATGTCCTAATGTGTGTTTTTAATGTTTCTTTGTGTGGGGTGTGGTGTGGGAGGGGTAAGGGGGAAACCGTTTCGGTCGCCTCCTCCATGGAGAGGCAAATTTTTCCATGTCGCCTCCCCCGTGGCCTAACAGCAAGGATCGGTGCGGCCTCTCACGGAGACGTACCCGGGGGTTCAGCAGCGGGCGCAGCGCGGACTCTCGTCAAATAGCGGGCGAGCCCTCGCCTAGGGTCGTTGGAGGGGAGCGCTCCATTCGCTGGCCCGCGGCAGCCTAAAGCCGGGGTCTGCAGAGCTCCAGCCAGCGCAGCGTCCACAGCCTGGAATCCCTCGTTGGGGACCCCGGAACAGAAGAGCTCCGACCGCCGGCCCGCAGCCAAATTCTACCGCGGGCGCGGCGGGGACTTACCATCAGGAGCGGGATTCCTCGCCAGGGATCCCTGGAGAGGAGCTCCGACCACCGGCCCTGTAGTCTGCGGTGCTTCCGGCTGCAGCGCGGCTGGGACTTTAGATCTTCGACCGCCGGCCTGCGGCCTACACCAACTTGAAGCCACAGTCTCCGGTGGGGAGGCACCGATTCAGGACTTACCTGGACCTTGTCTGCACATTTGGACGCCCGCAGCGGCGGCTGCGGAGGGTTGAGGTCCCGACCACGGGGGAAAAATGGAGGAGGACTGGCCAAATTTTGTGCCTTCCACCACAGTGATGAATGCTGTGGTGGATGTTTGTGTTAAATTTTTATTGTGTTTTTGTGTGTTTTTTGTACATCTTACCGCTGCTGGCAAATTCATTTCACTTGCACTTTATGTGCAAGTGACGAATAAAACTGATTGATTGATTGATTTATTGATTGATACACTGTAAATGGATTGACTGGAATCATGTACTGTCTTTCTGCTAACTGGGTAGCACACAACAAATAGTTTTTCACTGTACGTGTGAAAATAAACTAAACTGACCTGAACTGATGATACTTCATGACCCAAAACGTTGCCTATTCCTTTGCTCCATAGATGCTGCCTCACCCTCTGCGTTTCTCCAGCATTTTTGTCTACCTTCATACTTCACTCAGGAATTGCCCAGGTAACAGAGTGTTAGATTTCCTGCATGGTAATGTAGGAAATACAGCAGCCATGTTTTACATAGCAAATTGTCACAAACAATAATAAGCTAATCCTTTCCTGTGATGTTGAATGAGGGATCATTTTTTAGAGTATTGTGTTCAGTTCTGAGCACCATGTTATAGGAAAGATATTGTCAAGCTTGAAAGGGTTCAGAGAAGATTTACGAACATGTTGCCAGGACTAGAGGGTCTGAGCTAGAAGGAGAGGTTGAACAGGCTGGGTCTCTATTCCTTGTAGTGCAGGAGAATGAGGGGTGATTTCATAGAGGTGTATCAAATCATGAGAGGAATAAATCGGGTAGTAGCACAGAATCTCTTGCCTAAAGTGGGGGAATCAAAGACCAGAGGACATAGTTTCAAGGTGAAGGAGAAAATATTTAATAGGAATCTGAGGTGAATTTATAATGGAAAACAAAGAAATGGCAGAACAGTTAAAAAAGTAATTTTGTTCTGTCTTCACTAAGGAAAACAGAAACAATTTCCCAGAAATACTAGGTGACTGAGGATCTAGTGGGAGGGACAAACTGAAGGGAATCCACATTAGTCAGCAAATGGTGTTAGGTATCCCAGAGTACTCAAGGAGGTGGCCCTAGAGATCGTGGCTGCAGTGGTGATCATTTTCCAATGTTCTCTCGATTCTGGATCAGTTTCAGTGGACTGGAGGGTAGCCAATGTAACCCCACTTTTAAGAAAGGAGGGAGAGAGAAAATGAGGGATTATCGGCCAGTTAGCCTTAAGGGCCTGTCCCACTCGGGCGACCTCATCTGCGAGTTCTGGCGATTTTGCCCTCGACTCATACTCGCAGCATGGTCGTAGGAGGTCTTCGTAACTCTCCTTCATGCTCGAGAGTAGTCTCCACATACTCGAAGCCTCAGCTAGGTCGCGGCGTTTTTTTCAATATGTTAAAAAATGCCCACGAGTAAAAAAAGGTCGCCATGGAAAAAATCAATACTTTTTTTGCTCGTATGATTAGTCCTAGTAGGTTGGCATGTTAGTCGTAGGTAATCGAGGGTAGTCTCAGGAGGTCGAAGGTAGTCCTTGTTACAAATGGGGGAGGGGGAGCAAGAGCAGAGCTGCGGGATATCGAGGAGACCCGAGTGAGAGCCTCATCTATAATGGAAGAGGGGTATCCCCGTTTCTTAAAGAATGAGGACATCTCCGATGCCCTGCTATGGAACACCTCATCCTGGGTGTAGATGCGGTGTAGCTGGAGGAATTGGGAGTAGGGGATAGAATCTTTACAGGAAGCAGGGTGGGAAGAAGTGTGGTGAAGATAGCTATGGAAGTCAGTAGGATCTTAACAAGAACAGAATCACTCACATTCCACCCTATCAGCCGTCGCATACAGCATATGATCCTCCAACATTTCCGCCACCTCCGACAGGATCCCACTCCTGGCCACATCGTCCCATCTTTCCGCAGAGACCATTTCCACCAAAACTCCCTGGTCAACTTGTCCCTTCCCACCCAAACCACCCCTTCCTCAGGTACTTTCCCCTGCAATCGCAGGAGATGCAACACCTGTCCCTTTACCTCACCCCATGATTCCATCCAAGGACCCATACAGTCTTTCCAGGTGAGGCAGAGGTTCACTTGCACCTCCTCCAACCTCATCTACTGTATACAATACAATACAATACAATTTATTGTCATTTGAGCCTCAGTGAGACTCAAACGAAATTCTGTTTCCACAGCCATACAAACAAGGACAATTCCTAGACATACACACAATTTAGTTCACACAAACATCCATCACAGTGAACCCACTGTGATGGAAGGCAAAGTATTTTCTCTCCCCTGTTCTCCATGTCTATCCCGATATCCAAGCCCCAGGCGGGCGATGATAAGTCCCACGGCCATTTTTAGGCCGTGCCGGGCGATTTACGGCCCTGCTCCCGGTCTAAATGTCACAATGTTGGAGCCCCCGGCGGGCGCTGGAATGTCCCACGGCCATGAAGCCGCGCCGGGCGATGTACGTCCCCGCTCCAGGTCGTTCCAACCCCGCGACACGGGCTGGAGAAGTCGCGTTGCGGGAGCTCCGGGAAGGGGTCCCTCTCTCCCCCCAGACCCGCGAGCTCCCGATGTCCCAGTCCACCGGACCTGTGGCTGCGTTGCTGGAGCCTCCGGGCCCCAGGAGTCGAGTCGCAGCAGCGAGTCACCACCGCTCCCCACGCTCCGAGGCCGGCCAGCCCCACGATGGTGAGTAGTCCGCAGCTCCACAGTCTCCCGAGCCCCCCGGTTCATTCAGGTTGGAGGCCGCTCCACGGTGCTAGGCCCCAACGACAATGGAGACCCGACAGGGAAAAGGTCGGGTCTCCCGGACAGGGAAGAGATTTTAAACGGTTTCCCCCTCCCCCCCCCCCCCCCCCCCCGCCCCCCCCCCCCCCCGCCCCCCACATATACACATTTAAAACTAATATTAAAATAAAACACCAACTCTACATTTAACTAGACAAAAAATAAAAAAAGACAGACAGGCTGTAGGGGCCGCTGCAACGGGTGAGTCGCGCCGCCAACACACAGACGAGTATCCACTCTTCCAGGTGTCAACTGCTCTACATCGGCGAGGCCAAGCATAGGCTCAGTGATCGATTTGCTGATCACCTCAGCTCAGTCCGTCTTAACCTACCTGATCTCCCGGTGGCTCAGCACTTCAACTCCCCCTCCCATTCCCAATCTGACCTTTCTGTCCTGGGCAGAGTGAGGCCCAGTGCAAATTGGAGGAACAGCACCTCATATTTCCCTTGGGTAGTTTACACCCCAGTGGTATGAACATTGACTTCTTTAATTTCAGATAGCCCTTGCTTTCTCTCTTCATCCCCTCCCCCTTCCCAGTTCTCCCACTACTGTCCCCGACTACATTCTATCTTTTTACCGCCCCCTCCCCTGACATCAGTCAGATGAAGTGTCTCGACCCGAAACGTCGCCCATTCCTTCTCTCCAGGGATGCTGCCTGACCCGCTGAATTACTCCTGCATTTTGTGTCTGCCAGAGGTAGTTGAGGCTGGGACTATCCCAACGTTTAAGAAATAGTTAGACAGGTATATGGATAGGACAAGTTTGGAGGGATATGGACCAAACCCAGGCAGGTGTAGCTGGGACACGTTGGCCGGTGTGGGCAAGTTAGGCCAAGGGCCAGTTTCCATAGTATATCACTCCATGAGTCTAATATTGGCCAGGACACTGTTGATACCTTCTATTCCTTTTGATGTATTACTACTGGGCCTTTATCATCCACTTTTGTGAGTCAGCAGGACAGCATTCCTTCAGTATCGATGTTTTGCTGACATCAGCCTGGATTTTTTTTTCTTGGTTCCCCTGAAGTGGTACTTGGACCCACAACTAACTGACTTCAGTCTGCTATCCCTGAGCCAGAGGAGAGATTGATGATGGTTATGGCTTTCACGAATAAATTCACAGCATTTTTGGCTGAAGGAGGCTGTATGTCCCTGATTGCCTTTCAAACGAATCTCATGAGCAGCCCTTTAAACAGGTCCAGTGTTGTGACTTTATATTTATGCGCTCTTATGAGCTGAGTAAGGTCTTAACCGAGTGATGCTATTTTTGCAGTTTATGTTGCTACTTCTTGTTGCTCCTGCTGTTCCTGCATGCGATCAAACTGAAGGGTCAAGATTGACACCCTTCAGAAATTCTGTGATTTATTAAAGCATTGGGAAAAAAGCAGAATAAGTGCTCAGAAAAAAAGTCTAATTCAGCTGAGGGCAGGCAATCTCTGGATTAGCAGACATTAATTGGCTAGTGTCCTTTAAGTGCTTCTTCCAAATACTACTTTGAAGCCAATCACGGTGGAACTTTAGAGTAGAAACAATGAACTGCAGATGCTGATTTACATTAAAAAAGACCCAAGGTGCTGGAGTGACCTTAGCAGATCAGGCAGCATCTCTGAAGAACATGGATAGGTGATATTTCAGGTTAGGACCTTTCATAGCTAGATCACCTAGCTATGATCTCTAGAGATGTTGCCTGACGTGCTGAGTTACTCCAGCACTTCGTGTCTTTTTTTACAGCTGGACTTTACTCAGCAGATTCAGAACTGGCGAAACTTTAACCAATGCGCAGTAAATTTGCATCAGGATCCTAATGTCAGCCCAAATTCCCTGTTTGTGCATTATTTAATTTATTTTATGTTTCCTCAATTGGGTAGAACAATGACGTAGCTAATAGTGCTGCTGCCTCCACTTCCAGTGATCTGGATTCAATCATAAGCGCCTGACATCCATGTGGAGTTTGCAGGTTCTCTCTATTTCCTTTGGCTGTTCTGGTTTCTCTCACATCTGATGGGTTGTTTCGGCTGATCAGCCACTATAAATTCTTCCGAGTGTGCAGATGAGTGGTAGAATTTTGGAGAGATTTTATGAAGGTGTGGGGTGAATGATTGGAGGAGGTGCAAGTGAACCTCTGCCTCACCTGGAAAGACCCGAGTGAGAGCCTCATCTATAATGGAAGAGGGGTATCCCCGTTTCCTAAAGAATGAGGACATCTCCGATGCCCTGCTATGGAACACCTCATCCTGGGCGTAGATGCGGTGTAGATGGAGGAATTGGGAGTAGGGGATAGAGTCTTTACAGGAAGCAGGGTGGGAAGAAGTGTGGTGAAGATAGCTATGGAAGTCAGTAGGATCTTAACAAGAACAGAATCCCTCACCTTCCACCCTATCAGCCGTCGCATACAGCATATGATCGTCCAACATTTTCGCCACCTCCGACAGGATCCCACTCCTGGCCACATCGTCCCATCTTTCCGCAGAGACCGTTTCCACCAAAACTCCCTGGTCAACTTGTCCCTTCCCACCCAAACCACCCCTTCCTCAGGTACTTTCCCCTGCAATCGCAGGAGATGCAACACCTGTCCCTTTACCTCACCCCATGATTCCATCCAAGGACCCATACAGTCTTTCCAGGTGAGGCAGAGGTTCACTTGCACCTCCTCCAACCTCATCTACTGTATACAATACAATACAATACAATACAATACAATACAATACAATGCAATACAATACAATACAATACAATTTATTGTCATTTGAGCCTCAGTGAGACTCAAACGAAATTCTGTTTCCACAGCCATACAAACAAGGACAATTCCTAGACATACACACAATTTAATTCACACAAACATCCATCGCAGTGGACCCACTGTGATGGAAGGCAAAGTCTTTTCTCTCCCCTGTTCTCCATGTCTCTGCCGATGTCCAAGCCCCAGGCGGGTGATGATAAGTCCCACGGGCATTTTAGGCCGTGCCGGGTGATTTACGGCCCCGCTCCCGGTCTAAATGTCACAATGTTGGAGCCCCCGGCGGGCGCTGGAATGTCCCACGGCCATGAAGCCGCGCCGGGCGATGTACGTCCCCGCTCCGGGTCGTTCCAACCCCGCGACACGGGCTGGAGAAGTCGCATTGCGGGAGCTCCGGGAAGCGGTCTCTCTCTTACCCCGGACTCGCGAGCTCCCGATGTCCCAGTCCACCGGACCTGCGGCTGCGTTGCTGGAGCCTCCGAGCCCCATGAGTCGAGTCGCAGCAGCGAGTCACCACCGCTCCCCACGCTCCGAGGCCGGCCAGCCCCACGATGGTGAGTAGTCCGCAGCTCCGCAGTCTCCCGAGCCCCCCGGGTCGTTCAGGTTGGAGGCCGCTCCACGGTGCTAGGCCCCAACGACAACGGAGACCAGACAGGGAAAAGGTCGGGTCTCCCAGACAGGGAAGAGATTTTAAACGGTTTCCCCCTCCCCCCCCCGCCCCCCACATATACACATTTAAAACTAGTATTAAAAAAAACACCAACACTACATTTAACTAGACAAAAAAAAAAAAAAGACAGACAGGCTGTAGGGGCCGCTGCAACGGGTGAGTCGCGCCGCCAACACACAGTCGAGTATCCACTCTTCCAGGTGTCAACTGCTCTACATCGGCGAGGCCAAGCATAGGCTCAGTGATCGATTTGCTGATCACCTTAACCTACCTGATCTCCCGGTGGCTCAGCTTTTCAACTCCCCCTCCCATTCCCAAACTGACCTTTCTATCCTGGGCAGAGTGATGTCCAGTGCAAATTGGAGGAACAGCACCTCATATTTCCCTTGGGTAGTTTACACCCCAGTGGTATGAACATTGACTTCTTTAATTTCAGATAGCCCTTGCTTTCTCTCTTCATCCCCTCCCCCTTCCCAGTTCACCCACTACTGTCCTCGACTACATTCTATCTTTTTACCGCCCCCTCCCCTGACATCAGGCAGATGAAGTGTCTCAACCCGAAACGTCGCCCATTCCTTCTCTCCAGGGATGCTGCCTGACCCGCTGAATTACTCGTGCATTTTGTGTCTGCCAGAGGTAGTTGAGGCTGGGACTATCCCAACGTTTAAGAAATAGTTAGACAGGTATATGGATAGGACAAGTTTGGAGGGATATGGACCAAACCCAGGCAGGTGTAGTTGGGACACGTTGGCCGGTGTGGGCAAGTTAGGCCAAGGGCCAGTTTCCACAGTATATCACTCCATGAGTCTAATATTGGCCAGGACACTGTTGATACCTTCTATTCCTTTTGATGTATTACTACTGGGCCTTTATCATCCACTTTTGTGAGTCAGCAGGACAGCATTCCTTCAGTATCGATGTTTTGCTGACATCAGCCTGGATTTTTTTTTCTTGGTTCCCCTGAAGTGGTACTTGGACCCACAACTAACTGACTTCAGTCTGCTATCCCTGAGCCAGAGGAGAGATTGATGATGGTTATGGCTTTCACGAATAAATTCACAGCATTTTTGGCTGAAGGAGGCTGTATGTCCCTGATTGCCTTTCAAACGAATCTCATGAGCAGCCCTTTAAACAGGTCCAGTGTTGTGACTTTATATTTATGCGCTCTTATGAGCTGAGTAAGGTCTTAACCGAGTGATGCTATTTTTGCAGTTTATGTTGCTACTTCTTGTTGCTCCTGCTGTTCCTGCATGCGATCAAACTGAAGGGTCAAGATTGACACCCTTCAGAAATTCTGTGATTTATTAAAGCATTGGGAAAAAAGCAGAATAAGTGCTCAGAAAAAAAGTCTAATTCAGCTGAGGGCAGGCAATCTCTGGATTAGCAGACATTAATTGGCTAGTGTCCTTTAAGTGCTTCTTCCAAATACTACTTTGAAGCCAATCACGGTGGAACTTTAGAGTAGAAACAATGAACTGCAGATGCTGATTTACATTAAAAAAGACCCAAGGTGCTGGAGTGACCTTAGCAGATCAGGCAGCATCTCTGAAGAACATGGATAGGTGATATTTCAGGTTAGGACCTTTCATAGCTAGATCACCTAGCTATGATCTCTAGAGATGTTGCCTGACGTGCTGAGTTACTCCAGCACTTCGTGTGTTTTTTTACAGCTGGACTTTACTCAGCAGATTCAGAACTGGCGAAACTTTAACCAATGCGCAGTAAATTTGCATCAGGATCCTAATGTCAGCCCAAATTCCCTGTTTGTGCATTATTTAATTTATTTTATGTTTCCTCAATTGGGTAGAACAATGACGTAGCTAATAGTGCTGCTGCCTCCACTTCCAGTGATCTGGATTCAATCATAAGCTCCTGACATCCATGTGGAGTTTGCAGGTTCTCTCTATTTCCTTTGGCTGTTCTGGTTTCTCTCACATCTGAAGGATGTATGGGTTGTTTCGGCTGATCAGCCACTATAAATTCTTCCGAGTGTGCAGATGAGTGGTAGAATTTTGGAGAGATTTTATGAAGGTGTGGGGTGAATGATTGATTGGTATAGAATTAGTCTAGATGATTAAACAGACACAATGAGCCAAAGGGCCTATTTCTGTGTTCTATGACTGTATGAATTTGTGATATAACTGCTTAAATTAGATACAAAATTAAGATAATAGTAGGCATGAAGTAAGTGTGAAACAGACACTTGCTGCAGAACTGCAGTCTTTTACCAGACAGCTAGTTATAATTTCCCACTGTTATCTTTCTATTTTTGTTATTAATAGAAACATAGAAACATAGAAATTAGGTGCAGGAGTAGGCCATTCGGCCCTTCGAGCCTGCACCGCCATTCAATATGATCATGGCTGATCATCCAACTCAGTATCCCGTACCTGCCTTCTCTCCATACCCTCTGATCCCCTTAGCCACAAGGGCCACATCTAACTCCCTCTTAAATATAGCCAATGAACTGGCCTCGACTACCCTCTGTGGCAGGGAGTTCCAGAGATTCGCCACTCTCTGTGTGAAAAAAGTTCTTTTCATCTCGGGTTTAAAGGATTTCCCCCTTATCCTTAAGTTGTGACCCCTTGTCCTGGACTTCCCCAACATCGGGAGCAATCTTCCTGCATCTAGCCTGTCCAACCCCTTAAGAATTTTGTAAGTTTCTATAAGATCCCCTCTCAATCTCCTAAATTCTAGAGAGTATAAACCAAGTCTATCCAGTCTTTCTTCATAAGACAGTCCTGACATCCCAGGAATCAGTCTGGTGAACCTTCTCTGCACTCCCTCTATGGCAATAATGTCCTTCCTCAGATTTGGAGACCAAAACTGTACGCAATACTCCAGGTGTGGTCTCACCAAGACCCTGTACAACTGCAGTAGAACCTCCCTGCTCCTATACTCAAATCCTTTTGCTATGAAAGCTAACATACCATTCGCTTTCTTCACTGCCTGCTGCACCTGCATGCCCACTTTCAATGACTGGTGTACCATGACACCCAGGTCTCGCTGCATCTCCCCTTTTCCTAGTCGGCCACCATTTAGATAATAGTCTGCTTTCCTGTTTTTGCCACCAAAATGGATAACCTCACATTTATCCACATTATACTGCATCTGCCAAACATTTGCCCACTCACCCAGCCTATCCAAGTCACCTTGCAGTCTCCTAGCATCCTCCTCACAGCTAACACTGCCCCCCAGCTTAGTGTCATCCGCAAACTTGGAGATATTGCCTTCAATTCCCTCATCCAGTTCATTAATACATATTGTAAATAGCTGGGGTCCCAGCACTGAGCCTTGCGGTACCCCACTAGTCACTGCCTGCCATTGTGAAAAGGACCCGTTTACTCCTACTCTTTGCTTCCTGTTTGCCAGCCAGTTCTCTATCCACATCAATACTGAACCCCCAATGCCGTGTGCTTTAAGTTTGTATACTAATCTCTTATGTGGGACCTTGTTGAAAGCCTTCTGGAAGTCCAGATACACCACATCCACTGGTTCTCCCCTATCCACGCTACTAGTTACATCCTCGAAAAATTCTATAAGATTCGTCAGACATGATTTACCTTTTGTAAATCCATGCTGACTTTGTCCAATGATTACACCACTTTCCAAATGTGCTGCTATCCCATCTTTAATAACTGACTCTAGCAGTTTCCCCACTACCGATGTTAGACTGGTCTGTAATTCCCCGTTTTCTCTCTCCCTCCCTTCTTAAAAAGTGGGGTTACGTTTGCTACCCGCCAATCCTCAGGAACTACTCCAGAATCTAAAGAGTTTTGAAAGATTATTACTAATGCATCCACTATTTCTGGAGCTACTTCCTTAAGTACTCTGGGATGCAGCCTATCTGGCCCTGGGGATTTATCGGCCTTTAATCCATTCAATTTACCCAACATCACTTCCCGGCTAACCTGGATTTCACTCAATTCCTCCAACTCCTTTGACCCACGGTCCCCTGCTATTTCCGGCAGATTATTTATGTCTTCCTTAGTGAAGACGGAACCAAAGTAGTTATTCAATTGGTCCGCCATATCCTTGTTCCCCATGATCAACTCACCTGTTTCTGACTGCAAGGGACCTACATTTGTTTTAACTAATCTCTTTCTTTTCACATATCTATAAAAACTTTTGCAGTCAGTTTTTATGTTCCCTGCCAGTTTTCTTTCATATTCTATTTTTCCTTTCCTAATTAAGCCATTTGTCCTCCTCTGCTGGTCTCTGAATTTCTCCCAGTCCTCCGGTATGCTGCTTTTTCTGGCTAATTTGTACGCATCATCCATCGCTTTGATACTATCCCTGATTTCCCTTGTTATCCACGGATGCACTACCTTCCCTGATTTATTTTTTTGCCAAACTGGGATGAACAATTTTTGTAGTTCATCCATGCAGTCTTTAAATGTCTTCCATTGCATATCCACCGTCAACCCTTTTAGAATTAATTGCCAGTCAATCTTGGCCAATTCACGTCTCATACCCTCAAAGTTACCTTTCTTTAAGTTCAGAACCATTGTTTCTGAATTAACAATGTCACTCTCCATCCTAATGAAGAACTCAACCATATTATGGTCACTCTTGCCCAAGGGGGCACGTACAACAAGACTGCTAACTAACCCTTCCTCATTACTCAATACCCAGTCTAAAATAGCCTGCTCTCTCGTTGGTTCCTCTACATGTTGATTTAGATAACTATCCCGCATGCATTCCAAAAAATCCTCTTCCTCAGCACCCCTGCCAATTTGATTCACCCAATCTATATGTAGATTGAAGTCACCCATTATAACGGTTTTGCCTTTGTCGCACGCATTTCTAATTTCCTGTTTGATACCATCTCCAACTTCACTAGGGTGTTAGGTGGCCTGTACACAACACCCATCAGCGTTTTCTGCCCCTTAGTGTTTCGCAGCTCTACCCATATCGATTCCACATCCTCCAAACTAATGTCCTTCCTTTCCACTGCGTTAATCTCCTTTCTAATCAGCAACGCTACCCCACCTCCTTTTCCTTTCTCTCTATCCCTCCTGAATATTGAATATCCCTGGATGTTCAGCTCCCAGCCTTGGTCACCCTGGAGCCATGTCTCCGTGATCCCAACTATATCATAGTCATTAATAGCTATCTGCACATTCAACTCATCCACCTTATTACGAATGCTCCTTGCATTGAGACACAAAGCCTTCAGGCTTGTTTTTACAACACTCTTACCCCTTATACAATTATGTTGTAAAGTGGCCCTTTTTGATTTTTGCCCTGGATTTTCCGGCCTGCCACTTTTACTTTTCACCTTGCTACCTATTGCTTCTACCCTCATTTTACACCCCTCTGTCTCTACGCTCACACATTTAAGAAACCCTTTCCCTTTAACTCCATTCTCCACTATAATGTAGGCTAAAATTAGACCAATGGGTTAAAAATAGACTTTTTATGATTTTTATGATTTTTCTTATGATCTCCACAGATGTGTAATTTTGAAGATGGTGTGCCAGCACCTCTTCTTTCCTCGAAGTTTAAAGAGATTCGGCATATCACCGACTAGTTAACTTCTGCAGATGCATCGTAGAAAAGATTCTGCCTCATTGCATCTTGGCCAGGTAGCGCGATTCAAACACATGGAAACATAGAAACATAGAAATTAGGTGCAGGAGTAGGCCATTCGGCCCTTCGAGCCTGCACCGCCATTCAATATGATCATGGCTGATCATCCAACTCAGTATCCCGTACCTGCCTTCTCACCATACCCTCTGATCCCCTTAGCCACAAGGGCCACATCTAACTCCCTCTTAAATATAGCCAATGAACTGGCCTCGACTACCCTCTGTGGCAGGGAGTTCCAGAGATTCACCACTCTCTGTGTGAAAAAAGTTCTTCTCATCTCGGTTTTAAAGGATTTCCCCCTTATCCTTAAGCTGTGACCCCTTGTCCTGGACTTCCCCAACATCGGGAGCAATCTTCCTGCATCTAGCCTGTCCAACCCCTTAAGAATTTTGTAAGTTTCTATAAGATCCCCTCTCAATCTCCTATATTCGAGAGAGTATAAACCAAGTCTATCCAGTCTTTCTTCATAAGACAGTCCTGACATCCCAGGAATCAGTCTGGTGAACCTTCTCTGCACTCCCTCTATGGCAATAATGTCCTTCCTCAGATTTGGAGACCAAAACTGTACGCAATACTCCAGGTGTGGTCTCACCAAGACCCTGTACAACTGCAGTAGAACCTCCCTGCTCCTATACTCAAATCCTTTTGCTATGAAAGCTAACATACCATTCGCTTTCTTCACTGCCTGCTGCACCTGCATGCCCACTTTCAATGACTGGTGTACCATGACACCCAGGTCTCGCTGCATCTCCCCTTTTCCTAGTCGGCCACCATAGCAACACAAGAGGTTTCAGAGAGTGGTGGACTCAGCCTGGCCCATCACGGGCACAGTCCTCCCTACTATCGAAAGCATCTGCATGAGTTATAGCCTCAATAAAGCAGCATCATCATCATTCAGGCCATATCCATTTCTCGCTACTGTCGTCAGGCAGGAGGTATAAAGCTCACCATTTCACACCAACAGGTTTAGGAACATTTACTGTCTTGCAACCAGCAGGCTCTTGCACAACACTAATCCTACCCCAGCCACAGAACACTATGGGCTACCTCTTACACTACCACGACTTGCTTTCTAAAATGTATTTTGCACTGATGTCTTGTTTTTGTTGTATAATCGTTTTCTTTACAGTGACTTGGGGAATGTATATGTGAGCAATGTAGCATATATTTATAATTGATATTTTTGTGTGTGGTCCATGTGCCTGTGCTGGTGCTGCAAGGAAGATGTTTTATTGTACCTGTAACTCATTGTACTTGTGCAAATGACAATAAACGCCACTTGGCTTACTTGCCATTGGGAAATTTAGAGAAAAACTGTCAGGAATAGATAATGACATTTGCTCTGTTAATCAAAAGAACCAGGATGTTAAAAGCAACAGAAAATGGGATTTAAGGGTCTCAGGATGATGTAAAACTGAATCAGGTATGTAATCTAAGTTACAATGGTAGTTTAACACCGAAAGACGATAAATCACTGAGGGTCCAAAAAGAACATCCATATCTTTGGAGTGTACAATTGTATGGTACCACATTATGATCAATGGGTGACATTGTGCATTTGTCTAATTTAATCTATTTTCCACAGAAGAAAACTCATCATGAAAATTAGCAGCTGACAAACAGTTTCAGAGAAATCGTAGACTGCATGGCAGAATATTATCTTCACAACCTCATTAAGGTGAGAGAGGGAGAGGGAGTTAGGATAAATGGTCCTTTTGTCCCAAGTCTGCACTAACCATCAAACACTAATTTTTCCCTTATCCTATCTTAACCAATTTTATCCTCCAAATTCCCATCACTTCCTCCTTACCACATTTTTTCACACCTATGATAATATACAGTGCCCAATGAACCTACCAAACCACAGATTTTGGGGTGTAGGAAGAAAAACTCACATGGTCACTTCCCATAGATAGCATCGGAGGTCAGGATGAACCTGTGTTGCTCTGTCTGGGAGGGAGCAGTTCCTACAGCTATGCCACTCTGCTGCCCCAACTTATGTAGCATGACAAGACACAAGAAGATACCTCAAATGTGAAATTGAGACCATTGTATGATTAAGAAATTATATGCCATAGAAGGAAGCTTTTGGACTCATGTACTTGGGTGAGATACTTGGAAGAGTTATTCATGAGCCTCACCCACTTGCTCCCCATACCTCTAGAATATTTACTTTTTAGGTGTTTATGCAAGTTCTTTTTGAAAAGTTACTTTTGAGGCCATTGTCACTATCTTTCTGATCAGTGTTCTGCAGATGATAACAACTTGCTATGTAAATAAATGGTTCCTCACTCCCCCTGTGGTTTCCTTGCCAATTATTAATCTGTGTCCTTATGTGACAGCCAATGGATATGGTTTCATAACAAATCTCTTCATAATTTTCAGTTTTAAATTGCCCCTTTACACTCTCTGCTCCACAGAGAATAACACCAATTTCTCGAATCTCTCCACAAAGAAACCTCCTTCTTTCATCTCCGCAACATCGCCAAACTCAGACCCTCTCTCACACCTCCCGCTGCTGAAAGACTCATCAATGCCTTCATCTCCTCCCGACTGGACTATTGCAACTCACTTCTCCTTGGCATCAGCTCCACCTACATCAACCGACTCCAACTGGTCCAGAATGCAGCCGCCCGACTCATCACCCACACCAAATCCTGGCATCACATCACTGCAGTCCTCAAACAACTTCACTGGCTTCCCATCTCCCACCGGATCACCTACAAAATCCTCATCCTCACCTACAAAGCCCTCCACCATCTGGCCCCCCCATATCTCACTGACCTCCTCTCCCCCTACCAACCCTCACGGTCCCTCAGATCGACATCAGCCGGTCTCCTCTCCATCCACAAGTCCAACCTCCACAGTTTTGGGGACAGAGTCTTCTCCAGGGCAGCTCCCAGGCTCTAGAACTCCCTCCCCCAACTGATCCGCAATTCCGTGTCCCTCACCATCTTCCAGTCCCGCCTCAAGACCCATCTCTTCACCTCTGCCTATCCTTAGCCCCACGTCCCCCTCCCTTTTCATCTGTGCATTAATTGCCTCATATTGTGTTTTGAATTGTATTCTGTCTTTACTTTGTGTACTAGTCATGTCTCTACTATTTATTTTATTCCCCTTACATGTTTTTGCTCTACCTGCTAAATTTTTGTACGGTGTCCTTGAGACTCTTGAAAGGCGCCCATAAATAAAATTTATTATTATAATTATTATTATTAAAGAAGATATTGGAGTCATTAATTTTTCACACTTTGGGAAAAGCCTTGTACGGAATGAAAATGACCTAAAATAGGCTCCCCAACAATCTCAATATGCCATGGATTCTCTGGTTAGTGGGGAAGGTATGTGACTCTGGGTAGGAGGGGGAGGGAGGCTGGATATAATAGATGATCTAAACCAGGGACGGGGAACCGTTTCATGATGGAATGCCGCATTAAGTTAGCTGTAATCTAATAAGGCTGCATCCAAGAAACTTAAATTAGATATACTTCAAAATGTACATTATTTTGTAAAAATCTAACTACTATGTACTAACTTCAAGAAAATGAAATTTTTTTGTTAAGTCTAAAGTTAACTAACGTTTTAATTACTTTGTTGTGACTTTTTGTGGGAAAGCATTTGAATATTTAGTTGCAACATGGAGGTACGCAGTTTCAACTGATCTTCTAGATGGGTATCCGTCATTTGTGACCTTAAGGACGTCTTGATTTGGGTTAGGTAGGAGAATGTAGATTTGCAGCAATAAGTGGTTGAAAAGCAAGAAAGCTATTCTGGACAAATTTGTTTTTGGAACAAACTTTATTTCATGGATCAGGTTACTATACTCTCATCCCACAGCCTCAATTCGGACTAATTCCCAGTTGTCCAAGTTGTTCGACTTGCATCGTGGAACCCGCCAGGGGTGTCCTCTGAGCCCCATGCTTTTTGCCTTGGCCATCGAACCACTTGCCATGGCCTTTCGCAGCTGCGAGGACATAGCCGGTATTTGGAGGGACAGTACACAGCATAAGGTCTCACTATATGCTGACGACCTTTTGCTTTTTGTCTCAAACCCAGGCACCTCTCAGCAGTCCGCTATGTCACTGCTCAATAATGTTGGTCAATTTTCAGGTTATAAGATAAATCTTGGAAAAAGCGAACTGTTTCCCATTAACTATGAAGTACAACCCTCGGATCTTACCAACTTGCCATTCAAAATTGAAAAAAACAAGCTCTCATACTTGGGCATTTCAGTTAAGAGGAAATACAAGGATCTTTTCAAAGAGAATTTTATCATTCTGTTAAACCAGATCAATCAGACGCTAACACAGTGGTCACCCCTTGTCAATGTCACTTGTCGGCCGGATAAATTCAATCAAAATTACCATTTAACCAAAATTTTTGTACCTCTTTCAGGCCTTACCGGTTTTTATCCCCAGGTCCTTCTTTGACCATCTTGACTCAGTTATTTCCTCCTATATATGGAGAGGTAAGTGACCTCGTCTCAATAAGACCCACCTTCAAAAAACCAAGGCTGCTGGTGGCCTGGCTCTCCCAAATGTTCGCTTTTATTATTGGGCTGCCAACCTGCGCTGCCTTGCATTTTGGTCTTTCTTTCACAGCCAGCCCGATTGCCCTGACTGGGTAGCCATGGAATTACACACAGATGATAATATGTCCATACCTGCACTACTTGGTTCCTCACTTCCACTCCCCTCAATTAAATCTGTAAAAAATCCAGTGGTTAAACACTCTTTGAGGATATGGGTTCAATTTAGGAAATGTTTTGGGTTGCATAACATTTCTCTACTATGCCCCTACTCGAGTGCTCGGGTCTTCTGATACTGGCCTGCTAGCCTCTCAATGCCACAGCAATAAGAAAATGGGTGAAGCAGCCTTTTTTAATTATGCCCCCAAGCTGTGGAATACCCTACCTAGGTCTGTGGGAGACACCCACTGAGTTTACATTTTTAAATGACAGCTAAAAATCTTTTTAATCAAGCTCTTAACCGATTTTACTCTGTATTTGACCTCAGTGTTTTTGTTTTATGTCCTTTTACATTCTCACTTTTATATTTTAAATATTTATATAAATCTGTGCTTTAAATTGTATTTTTGTTTAGACCTGTGTTTTTGTGGAAATCACTTTGAGTTGCATTAAATTGTATGAAAAGTGCTATACAAATAAAGTTATTATTATTATTATTATTATTATTATTATTATTATTATTATTATTATTATTATTATTATTATTATTATTATTATTATTATTATTATCTGTGTGTAATTCCATGGCTACCCAGTCAGGGCAATCGGGCTGGCTGTGAAAGAAAGACCAAAATGCAAGGCAGCGCAGGTTAGCAGCCCAATAGATTATTATTATTATTATTATTATTATTATTATTATTATTATTATTATTATTATTATTATTATTATTATTATTATTATTATTATTATTATTATTATTATTATTATTATTATTATTATTATTATTATTATTATTCAATAAAGATAATCTGTCTATCTTTGATTCCCAATGCATTCTTTTCATGAATGTGAAGACAGATCTTCATTGCTGAAATCCAATCTTTTTTTGCCATCTTTGCTCTTTTGCAAAGCAAATCATTTATAGGGATTCTGACTACTCTCTATCTTCAGGCACAAATGTCTAATAGCCCTTCCAAAATCAATCATTCAAACACACTTACCCACCCTGGAGATGAAATAAATAATGATCTTTTTCTTGTCTAAATACATCCAGAAATATTTGGAAGTGGCTACAGGACTAAATTAATGTCACTTCTATAGTCATTGGCCATCCATCAGAACATAGACCATCACCACAATGTTGCAATGAAGAAAAGAAAAAGAGAAAGAAAAAAGAAAAAGAAATATGTAAAAATGCAATCTGTATTCTGATAGGATTTGTTTATGCTCATCTGTACCGTCCCACTTGCATGAACATTGAAAGCCAACCAAACAGTTTGTCAAAGAACATAAAGTAACCAATCAAATAGTTATACATATTTCAATGTTACGGAAGGCATCTGTGTCAAAGGGAGCAACAATCAGAATAGCGACACATTCACTTCATTTTTCTGAAGGAGCAGCTGACTTAGAAATTTCTGCTTTGGAAAAAAATAGGTTTGCTATGTGACGATGTTACAAGTTCTCCGACTCTCCATATCCTCCACTACTGTTGCTGCTCATGATCACAATGAAATCAGCCATGATCACAATAAATGGCGGCACTGGCTCGAAGGGCCGAATGGCCTCCTCCTGCACCTATTTTCTATGTTTCTATGCTCCCCATCATCAGAGAATCAATAATCAACTTCTAACATTTTTACCTTCTATGTGCAAAGATCTTTTCAATGTTTGGGAAGAACTTCTAGTAAGTCTGGTTTATTATATCAGATTTTCAAATATCTTTCATCAGGGAGTGCAGAAAAAGACCGGCGGATTGATTTCCGAACAAAGGAATGAATTACGAGAAAAGGTTGTATCCAGGACCATTCTTTCCACTAAAAAGAGAAGGGAAATACGATCAAAGAGTTTGGACAAATTCAATCCAGTTGATGTTGTCTGCTTGCAATAATGCATGTTGCTTGTCCATTCTAATTATTGATGTGTGAGCTGGCAAAGAGCTGAGAGATAACCATCAATCAAACCTTGAGAGCCTTGTGGTCTGTTCCATGGCTTGAGGCTGAAATTTAGCCTGAAGCAGCAGATGAATCTTGCATCCTTCTATTTGTCCAACAATACTTCCAGCTAGGACGCTTGTGAGGCAAAGAGAAACAATAACGTTAAAAAAAAGTAAGCCTTGCAACAAAAGTTCTCAGAAGCAAACATTGCAAGAAATAGTAAACAGGTGAATTAGCAGTACATTCTGCCTGTCCTCTTTTAACAAGACCAGCAAGTGGTCCTTCATGCTGGTTCATTGTGCTTTGTATGCTCAGCAGATATTGAACGAGTACAGGATGTTGCACAATCCTGGAGTATCGCTGACTTCCTACTTTGCTGGAGTGCTCCGCTAAGACATATCTGGCTCTTCAGTCTGAAGAGCCAGATTCATTCTTGCCATAGAGGGAGTACAGAGAAGGTTCACCAGACTGATTCCTGGGATGTCAGGACTTTCATATGAAGAAAGACTGGATAGACTCGGCTTGTACTCGCTAGAATTTAGAAGATTGAGGGGGGATCTTATAGAAACTTACAAAATTCTTAAGGGGTTGGACAGGCTAGATACAGGAAGGTTGTTCCCGATGTTGGGGAAGTCCAGGACAAGGGGTCACAGTTTAAGGATAAGGGGGAAATCCTTTAGGACCGAGATGAGAAAAAGAAATTTCACACAGAGAGTGGTGAATCTCTGGAACTCTCTGCCACAGAAGGTAGTTGAGGCCAGTTCATTGGCTATATTTAAGAGGGAGTTAGATGTGGCCCTTGTGGCTAAAGGGATCAGGGGATATGGAGAGAAGGCAGGTACAGGATACTGAGTTGGATGATCAGCCATGATCATATTGAATGGCGGTGCAGGCTCGAAGGGCCGAATGGCCTACTCCTGCACCTAATTTCTCTTTCTAAGAAGTGTCTCGACCCGAAATGTCACCCATTCCTTCTCTCAACAGATGCTGCCTGTCCCCCTGAGTTAATCCAGCTTTTTTGTGTCTATCTTCAGCTGACATGGTGGGTGGGCTTTCTGAGGCTATTTTGCAACATCAAAGAGCTTTGAAGTGTCTGAGAAGCAAAAACTACCTGGCTCAATATTGAGGCATACATTAACGCTTGTGTTTAAAAATCTCCAGCTCAGCTTCTAGTGCATCAATGTTGAAAATGGTAGCAAGCCCTAACATTTGACTGCAAAGGTCTCCAAGTTCCCTCCGCAACATTTCCATTGTTTCTCGGGCTTTAGTGTTCTTGGCTGTGCATCAGAAGGTGTTAGTTCAAGTCTTGCTCCAGAGGCTTGTGCACATACAGTAACTCTATGCTGACACTCTATTGTGTTAGTGGGGCAATGCAGCACTGCTGGAGATACCGTATTTTGGTCGTGATATTAAACTGTTACGCTCTCAGCTCTTACACATGAATGTTCATGAGCCCATGGTACTATTTTGAGGAGGCAGAAGTTGAAGTGTCCTGATGAAAATGTATTGTTCAAACAACACTTAAAAAACATCATCTGGTTTGAACACTTAGATGCTAATAAATTAATTGCTGTGTTTCAAATGTAACACAAGTAACAACAACAGTTGTCATTGTTGCACTTTGGGTTTCCTGATTTGTAAAAGATATTGTATGAGTTCAATGTTCATAATCCCTACTGCAATGAACAGCAAGTCACTCAAAAGCAATAAAGAGTTTAGTTTAGTTTAGAGCCACAGCCCAATGAGTCCACGCCGACCAGTGGTCACACCGTATACTAACACTATCCTACACACTAGGGACAATTTACTATTCTTACCGAAGCCAATTAACGTGCAAACCTGTACGTTTTTGGAGTGTGGGAGGAAACCGGAGCACTCGGAGAAAACACAGGGAGAATGTACAAATACCGTACAGACAGCAACCATAGGCAGGATCGAACGCCAGTCTCTGGCAATGCAAGGCAGCATCTCTACTGCTGTGCCACTG
The DNA here is from genome assembly GCF_010909765.2 of Amblyraja radiata. Lineage (NCBI taxonomy): Eukaryota > Metazoa > Chordata > Chondrichthyes > Rajiformes > Rajidae > Amblyraja > Amblyraja radiata. The sequence continues at coordinate 14,714,243 of NC_045958.1, forward strand.
TGCCACCCATTTTTTTTTGTTGCTTAAACAGGCCCTTCGACCCACTGTGTGTGTGTATCGACCAGCACACTGGGTCCCCGCACACAAACACTATCCTACACACATTAGGGGCAATTTACATTTATACCAAGCCATTTAACCTACAAACCTGTACGTCTTTGTAGTTCTGCTGTAACTTGCTAGTTACAAGTCAAGTCAAGTCAAGTTTATTCGTCACATACACATACGAGATGTGCAGTGAAATGAAAAGTGGCAATGCTCGCGGACTTTGTGCAAAAAGACAAACAACCAAACAAACTATAAACACAATCATAAACACACACATATTATTTTACATATTAAATATTGGAAGGAAAAACGTTCAGTAAAGTTAGTCCCTGGTGAGATTTACAGTCCGAATGGCCTCTGGGAAGAAACTCCTTCTCAACCTCTCCGTTCTCACAGCATGGCAACGGAGGCGTTTGTCTGACTGTAGCAGCTGGAACAGTCCGTTGCATGGGTGGAAGGGGTCTCCCATGATTTTGTTGGCTCTGGAGTTGCACCTCCTGATGTATAGTTCCTGCAGGGGGGCGAGTGAAGTTCCCATAGTGCGTTCGGCCGAACGCACTACTCTCTGCAGAGCCTTCTTGTCCTGGGCAGAGCAATTCCCAAACCAGATGGTAATATTTCCGGACAAGATGCTTTCCACAGCCGCTGCGTAGAAGCACTGGAGGATCCTCAGAGACACTCTGAATTTCCTCAATTGCCTGAGGTGGTAAAGGTGGTAAAGGCGCTGTCTTGCCTTACTCACGAGTGCTGCGGCGTGTGATGTCCAAGCCATGCCATATCCTCAGAGATGTGGACTCCCAGATATGGCTCCATTCCTGTTTACCATCTACACAGCGGATCTCCAATATAACACCAACAGCTGCTTTTTGCAGAAATTTTCGGATGACACAGCTGTTGTTGGCCTCATCAAAGGGGGCAATGAGGAGGAGTATAGAGACATAATAAGCAACTTTGTGGAGTGGAGTGCACACAATAACCTCCATCTTAACACCACAAAAACCCAGGAGATAGTTGTGGACTTCAGGAGGGGGAGGAGGAGGACTCAAGCAACACCAATCACCATCAGGGGCACTGAGGTGGAGGTGGTCGCTAACCACAGGTACCTTGGTGTGCAGCTCGACAGTGAGCTGGACTGGAAGAGTCATATGGAGGCGGTGTACAGGAAGGGACAAAGTCGACTGTATTTTTTAAGGAGGCTGAGGTCATTTAACATCTGCCAACCCCTGCTGTGCAGTGTCTACCATTCAGTGGTGGCCAGTGCTCTGTTTTTTGCTGTGGCCTGTTGGGGAGATGGCGCCCGCATAGCGGACAAAAACAGACTGGACAAGCTGATCAGGAAGGCCGGCTCAGTGGTCGGGGCTGAGCAACGAACGGTCCAGCAGGTGGCAGAGGCCAGAACTCTGAACAAACTGGGTTCAATAATGACCAACCCCACTCACCCACTCCATGCCCTGAAGGTGATCAAGAGCAGCATCTTCAGTCAGAGACTGATTGCACCAATGTGCAAAACTGAGAGACATAGGAAGTCTTGTGTACCAGCTGCTATAAGGTTATATAATGCACATAAATAACTGCACTTTTTTTCATTCATTGTATTTTAACTTGTATTTTAACTTGTATTTTAACTTGTTAAGTATGGAAGCTATTTGAGGAAATGTGTGGTGTTATGTCTGTCTTGAAGCTGTCGTGGCACTGTAATTTCCTGTAAAGGATTATTAAAGGTATAATCAATCAATCAATTTAAAACAGTTCACCCTATCCACAGTATCCCCATTTATCCTCAATGGTGTGTACGTCCTCGAATGATGTGTCCTCCTAAAGTCCATGATCAGCTCCTTCGTTTTTTTGATGTTCAAGAGGAGGCTGTTATCCTGGCACCAGAGTGCTAGATCAGCCACCTCCTCCCGGTAGGCCTTCTCATCGTTGTCTGAGATCAGGCCCACCACCACAGTGTCATCAGCAAACTTAATTATTGAGTTGGAGCTGAACCTAGCCACACAGTCATGTGTGTACAGGGAGTACAATAGGGGGCTGAGGATGCAACCCTGGGGAGATCCTGTGCTCAGGGTGAGGGACTTCGATGTATTCCCTCCCATCTTGACTACCTGGGGCCTGGTGGTGAGAAAGTCCAGGACCCAGGCACACAGGGAGGTGTTGAGCCCCAATTCCAGTTGCTTCCCGGCCAGTCTGGTGGGGACTATCGTGTTGAAGGCTGAACTGAAGTCTATGAACATTCCTGAACCTCATGTTAGAGAAAACTGCATTATATAATCAATTGCATCAATGAGGAAAATAGAGTCATGAGCTAGAGTGCTTTAGATGCACAATAGCAAAAATATTTTTCCTTGAAGAATTTCTCAAAATAAATAACATATTTATAGCTGTAAATTGACTTTTGTTCCTGCAAGCTAAAAATGGCTGTATGATTTAAAAAAAGACACAAAATCCTTAAGAAACTCAACAGGTCAGGCAGCATCTCTGGAGTACATGGATAGGCAATGTTTTGGGTCAAGACCCTTCCTCAGAATGATTGTAGTTGGGGGAGAAAACTGGAAGAGAGGTGGGGACTGGACAAAGCCTGGCAAGTGATAGGTGGATAAAGGTGACAAGGGAGGTTGAGTAGCAGATAGTTGGCCAAAGGCCAATAAAGAAAAAGTAAAAGATGGTAAGATAAGGGTGTAAGGAGAGAAGTGGCAAGAAATGTGAACCCGGAACAAGAAATATAGGTGGAGGGGGGTGGAGGGGGGTGGAGGGGGGTGGGGGGACAGCACCTCATATACCTTTTGGGTAGCTTACAACCCAATGTCCTGTGCCCAACTTGGATATACACCCCCCCCCCCCCCCACATCCCCTTCCATCTATATTCTTTCCCATGGCTTCAAATGTCATGGGTCTTATCTCCTTATCTCACCACATTTAGTCTTTTCATTTCCAGCTTAGTCTAATTATCTACCAATCAAAACATCCTTCATCTGCATCCACCTATCATTTGCCAGGCTTTGTCCCCCTCCCAACTCCCTTCCAGTTTTCTTCCCCCTACTACAACCAATCAGAGGAAGGGTCCAGACCCAAAGTGTCACCTATCCATTTTTATCCAGAGATGTATAAGAAGGAACTGCAGATGCTGGTTTACACCAAAGATAAACATAAAATGCTGGGGTTACTGAGTGTGACGGGCAGCATCTCTGGATAGAAGGAATGGGAGACCCGAAACGTCACCCTTTCATTCTATCCAGAGATGCTGCCTGCCCCGCTGAGTTACTCCAGCATTTTGAATGAATGAATGAATGATTGAATGAATAAGTTTATTGGCCAAGTATGTTCACATACAAGGAATTTGCTTTGGCGCTCTGCTCGCAAGCAACAACACGACATACAGTAAACAATTAAGAATAAAACGTAAAACATTAAAACATTAAGAACATAACACCATAGTTTAAACATGTGAATGAAACAAAATACGAGAGCAAAAGGAGCCTACAGACCTTTGGTTGTTAAGTAGGTTGTTGACTACTCGTGGAAAAAAGCTGTTTTTATTTCTGGCTGTAGTGGCTTTGACATTCCCAAGTCGCTTTCCAGAGGGAAGTGTTTTTGTGTCTTTCTCCAAGGATCTTGCCTGACCCCCTAAGTTACTCCAGCACTTTGTGCATTTTTTTGTTAACCAGCAGCTACAGTTCCTCGTGTCGGCAAAGGCTGTATATTACATAGAATATCATTCCACAAATGTTAATAGAAGTGATCACTTGTCAAATTCAATGGCCACCTGTGGTGGAAGTAACAGATGTCTTCTTCAGATACAATGGTGCATGATTACTGTGTGGAGATTGCAAGGGAAACATTTTTTTCCTAGGCAACATTTTTCTGCTTGTCAATTTCCAAAGTGATTTTTAAGTGTTCTCTAGCTCCCCATCAAAATCATGTTCTAACCAATTAAGCCAGAACAATATAAATAGTGTTCCCTAATTCATTGATCGTGTTATAATCAATTTGCATTGTGGAAACATGTGTTACAGCATAACTACCTGTATAATAAGACTAAACAAGGTCATGAAAACAAATGGATTGTCATTAACAGCCCAATTTACACTTTAATATCCTTCATTGGAATAAAATGTTGTCCATAATTAAAATTTCAATCACTTTCAAATGTTCAATTTATATATTTTTGGTGCAACTCCATTGACTTTTTATTTCAATTAACAAAATAATGGGCCACTTAATGGCCATTGGAATACACTGTCCAAAAATCACACAATACATTTTGCCAGCATTTTCGATTTATAAGATTTTGCTTGTTAAATTTTTTCTAGGAATGCATCACTTCTGCAAATCAAGGGAAGGCTATAATTGATTCTGAGGATGTCTAGCAAGCTTCTAAACTGGGAACTGTGACAAAAATATAACATGGAACATACAATCTAGGAACAGAGCCTTTGGCCTCTTTATCTCTGCCAGACATACTGCCAAATTAAACTAGCCCCTTCTACCTACGTGTGATCCACATCTGTCCATACCATGCATATTCATGATAATGATAGCCTTGCTCTGCCTAAATAATCACATCCTAAAGAGAAATGGGTTAACTTATGATGAGCGTTTGATGACACTGGGCCTGTACTCGCTGCAGTTTAGAAGAATGAGGGGGGGACCTCATTGAAACATACCGAATAGTGAAAGGCTTGGAGAGGATGTGGAGAGGATCTTTCCACTAGTGGGATAGCCTAGGACTATAGGTCATAGCCTCAGAATCAATGGACGCTCCTTTAGGAAGGGGATGAGAAGCAATTTCTTTAGTCAGGGGTGGTGAATCTGTCGAATTCTTTGCCACAGAAGGCTGTGGAGGCCGTCAGTGGATATTTTTAAGGCAAAGATAGATAGATTCTTGATTAGTATGGGTGTCAGGGGTTATGGAGAGCAGGCAGGAGAATGGGGTTAGGAGGGAGAGATAGATCAGTCATGATTGAATGGCGGAGTGGACTTGACAGGCCGAATGGCCTAATCTGTTCCTATTACGTATGACCTTATGACCGTATGAAATAAAAGTCAATTTACTTCTCTGATGATCCAACCTTCTTCCCATTTGTAATAAAATGAAAAAGATGAATGGAAATTTATGTTCATCACCTTATAGAGTGGGCAAATTATTTGTTGGTACTGCTTACTGCTTACCTTTGCTCAAAAACCACTTTCATCATTCCCTTCAAGATTTTCCAGTTGTTGAGACACTGGCATCGTTGTCTCGTTGTAGGACACTGTTCATTCTTTTTTATTCTGGATTTTAAATCATGTATTGTGTTTTTTTAATATATAATTTATGTTGCCTTTATAATTGATATACTAAGATTGTATATGTATTTTATGGTGTTTTTAAATGCAATGTATTTTTATGTAATGTTATCCCTTGTCTGGACCTTGGGTCCGAAATAAAGTTTATTATTGGTATTATTATTATTATTATTATTATTATTATTTTGAATTCAAATGGCACCCCATGCAATCAGTATATGGATTTCCACAAGATACAGCCTGTCACAAATTTGTTGCCCCACAGATTGACTGTGACATATATTCACTGACGAGTATGAACAAATAGCTGTACTTCCTCTCTGCCATTCAGTCAGTTCTCTTTGGGTATTCTGACGTGTCATTCATGAATATAATTTATTATTTGTTCTGCATGAAAGAGGAACTCCTGTCTTCTCAACCTTTATATATTCAGTTGTAGATGATCCAGCAGAAAATATTTACTGGGAATTGTGTTCCAGCTTTCAATACACTGCAAAGCTGCGAAGCATATTCATGAACGGGTAGAATATACAGTCTTTGCTGTTGATAGAGACTTGATGTACAGCAAAGAAATACCTGCAATTTTTTTTATTATTCTTTGTTTGGATTAAAGCATGAACAGTGATTCTTGTGCACTGTAAGTATATAACTTCCAACTTTACTTCGGAGTCACGTGAGTGACTACGTGAAGACCCCGTCCAGCACGCATGCGCGACATAGCATCTCACGCAGTGCACAGCGACGTACGGGAGTACGAGCTCTCCCGCAACAATTTGAAAACGGACCTTCAGGGAAGCAAATCTTACTCTGAGGACATGGTGTTTTCGAAACCCTGCTCTGTTTTTATTTTTAAATAGGAATAGAACAGGGAAAACACCAAGGAAGGTCGTTCCCGTCGGGCTGCTACGGACCAGGAGGGTTCCAGCAATGGGGGGCGACCGGCGGCACCTGGACTGCACAACGTTGCGGTCCACAGTCACCGACAGCATTCCGAGCCGAGCCCAGCGCCGCTAGCATAGCTCAAAAGAGAACATTGGCGACCAACCGCAGCGGGCTGGATGCAAGGCACAACGGAAGTCAGATCGGCCGGTTCACTCAGAAGAGCCCGGCACGGTAGACTCCCGCCCGAGAGCGGCTAAAGGTGACCGTTTCAAGCCTTATGGAGAGGCTCATGGAGCAAAAGCTCCAGCGAGACTTGCTCTGGGGGATGGGACAAGCTCGCCAAGGGAGCACAAACACTCCCGCTCCAGTGCACTAACAGCACTGGCCATCGCATCTCCCTCAACAGAGGGGAGCGTTGGCGACCAGGGCTGGGCTGGTAAAGAAGAGGGGTCACTGGCTGAGCAAAATCGGGAGTATGCTTGAGGTACAGGACCAGGAACAGCTGCTGGGTGTGGTGAACCGCTATGTGGCAACACCACGAGCGGAACGGCCGTTACAGCCTAAACTGGCGGCCAGCATTGACTACCTGTCCTTCAAACCTCTCCAAGACAGGTAGTCATTGAGGCGTTGGACTTTATCACGCCTCCCCAAAATTGCATTTGCTCAATCTGCCTGCCATTACAAGGGGTACATTGAGCAGGGTATTTAAACCCAAAAAACTTAAAATTGCAAAAAATGTAGATACCCCTGACGTCGGCTATCACTTCACATGCTCATTCCATGGACAGGGTTGACATGCCAAAACACCCTGGCTCTACTGTGCAACACAGTATGTGATTGGCAACCTCCGGAAGGAGGTCATAAGATCTGCCCTCAACCTCAAAAATTCGCAAGACTGTGTAGAGCGCCGACCTCAGAACCACAGATCCTGCTATTTGGCAAAGAATTACCAAATCAAGCCTAAAATCTGGACAAAGAATCCAAGGCATTTTGGCCTCATGAGGGCAGGACCTGGTATGAGCAAACCACTCAAAAACCCAGACGGCAGAAATGAACACACCACTAAACAACAGTGGAGGTAGGTGAGTATGGTTCCTACCATCACATAAAAGGTGAGGGGATTGTGCTAGTTTTGGAAGCATGAAGAACTATCACACTTGGTAGTTATATACCAAAAAGTATTCAAGGATAACAATTGAATTTAAGAAAAACTTACCACCAGTTCAGCATGCACCCCAAAGGGGTTTTTCCATCTCACTAAAAGAAAACATGAGGGACAAGCTGAACTGGAGAAGGCATACAAAGGGGTCATAAAGAAGTTTAAATATGAACCTTTTGAATCCGTATTAAATTTACCAAAAAATCATAAAAGATGGTGAATGTCGCACCATCATTGACTTAACCACATTGAATACTTTCGTCAGGTTTTATGGAAAACATTTGTAACTGCCAAACAATGGATTTCCTAAGGATACTTTATGGTAGGCATCGACTTAAAAGATGCATACTATTCAGTACCCATTCATAAAGATCATCGAAGATACCTAAAATTTACCTGGATGGGGTAACTATGGCAGTATAAATTATTGACTAATGGGCTAAATATGAGCCAAAACTGTTTTCCAAGATATTCAAACCAGCCCTGACACTATTAAGGAAACATATTGTCATGGCATATCTCGGTGATATTTAACAACAGACAAAACCATGGAATTAGCTAAATCATCAGCATTAGCTACTAAAAACTTATTTAGCCTGGGCTTTGTCATACAATCTAGATAAATCTACATTGACACCATCCACAACTATGGACTATCTGGTATTCAATGAACTCAGTCCACATGTTTATAACGTTGCCAAAAGGAAAGTCAGCATAATTGGCACAAACCTGTAACAAATTAATGATTAACAATCAACCAACCATTCGACAAAGTGGCAAGAGTAATTGGGAAATTAGTAGCAGCATTACCAGCTACTTAACTTGGACCTTTCCATTAGAGCAAAGGTGATAGCGTTTAAACAAAATAACCCATATCCAGAACAGGTGGTAGATGGACTAATCTAGAGTCATCACCATTACAGACACTGGACATAAAAACTAGTTGGAAATGTTGGGTGCGTTCTATGGGTTAAAAGCATATTGTTCAATAGTGCACCATTTTGCATGTTCGTTTACAATTTGACAATATCACAGTGGTGGCCTATACTAAACCACATGGGTGGAATAAAATCGATATCAGGTGACAATTTGATCAACACAATCTGACAATGGTGTGTCGTCAAACATATTTGGCTATCAGCAACTTACCTACCAGGTAAGCTAAATACTGTGGCAGACATGGTAAACCAAAGTATTTGCTGAAATTACAAAGCAATATGGAACACCAGATAGCGATTTCTTTGCATTCCGACTGAATCACCACATATCGATGTATGTCACTTGGGAACCAGACCTTGAGGCAGCGGCGATGGATACATTCTCGCTGAACTGGGGGGGGAACTAATCTCTATGTTTTTTCCTCCCTTTCTGCCTCATCGGTCAGGTAGCACGCAAAATACAGATGAACTTTGCTTCAGACCTTTTGGTAGTACCTGACTGGCCTACACAGCCATGGTTCCCAGTGATCCTTGACAGGGTCATTGAAACCCATGACCATTCCCCATGGACCAGATCTACTGATCCACCCTGTATCAGGCGAAAGTCACCCATGCCATGACAGAATAAGCCTACTGGGTTGCAGACTCCAAAAGACCTTTTGGTGGACCTGGGATTGTCGAATAGGACCATGAACACGATAACAGCATCTCACCGACTTCCACCAAGAAACAATATCTCCAGTATAAGAAAATGGGAAACATACTGCTCGAGAATAGAGAAACCTACTAATCAACCACCATACCTATGTACCGGAGTTCCTGGCCAGCCTTCACCACGATGAAGGTCTGAACTATAGCACTATCAGATGTGCTAGAAGTGCACTGTCAGCCTATCTAAGACAGGCACCAAGGGAAACAGGCCATAGGGTCTCGTCCACTGGTGGCCAAATTAATGAGAGGTACCTTCTATTCAAAACCCCTAGAACTAGATATACCAAGATCTGGGATGTCAGCGTTGTCCTGACATACCTAAGGGATGGCCACCAGCCAGATCCCTTACTCTGAAAACAGCTACCCTGTATACGGCCATGCTGATGGCTTAGTCTCAGCATAAGGGTCCAGTCCTTTTACCTACTCAGACTGGACAATATGGTCATAACATCAGACCAAATAACATTCACCATTCAGGAGCTGGTAAAACAGAGTAGACCAGGAACTTCAGGTCTCATTATGGAATTCGGGGCGTACCCACCTGATGACCGTTATATGTCATGACTCACCTTCTACAATATATCAACACAACTTAAAATTCCCGAGGGAGACAAAAATAGGTCAGCCACAAAAAAGCCACTGGGTCAGGGTACCAAGTCAAACCATCTCTAGATGGCTCAAACAGGTATTGGGAGCTGCTGTAGTGGATACCGATATTTACACATCTCACTCCACCAGAGCAGCATCCACGTCGGCGGCTAACAGTATGGATGTGCCACTGGACCTAACCTGGTAACAACGGGGTGATCCATGGGAAGAACTTTCAAACTTTCTACTACAAGCCATTATAAAACCTGTTTCACTTGCAGAGAGAATCTCAGACGCTGCAAAAAATATATAATTTAGCCCGGGGGAGCATTAATTTATTTAGTATTATTTTCAATAATACCATTGTTGTTTCACAAACAGATTCATGTTTAATTACGATAACATACTTCCTCCCTTGGATGACTTCGGCAGCGAGTGAAGTATGGACTGTTAAACGGTTTGAAATCACAGAGCTTTAAAATCTTCACGTAGTCACTCACGTGACTCCGAAGTAAAATAGTAAGATTAAACGAGAACTTACCAGTTTGAAGTTTGATCTGTATTTTATGAGGAGTTATGATGAGGGATTACGTGCCCTCCGCTCCCACCCTCAATTATAGAGATCAACTGGTATCTTAGTTCTCCTTATCTTTACTATGTTTATTTCAATTATTGTGTTTTCTGTGATTCCACACCGCTGCTTTGAAGTATGTCGCGCACGCGTGCTGGACGGGGTGTTCACGTAATCCCTCATCGTAACTCCTCATAAAATACAGATCAAACTTCAAACTGGTAAGTTCTCGTTTAATCTTACTATTATATCAATAATTCAACAGGTTGATGCAGCAAGTCAGACTTAAAATTTTGATTTCAACCAATAAAATATTAATAGCAACTTTAACATACAACATTTTCTCAAGGCTCTTTATAAGGCTCATAGGAGCTTTATAAAGAAAAAGTGATACAAAGGCTCATCAGGGCAAATGTAGCAGGATCTATTATTTATTTTATATTTCCCATAATGTAGAAGGAGGACATTTTGCCCATCAAACCTTTGCTGGTTCTCAGAGACTTGTTACATTGCAGCCCCACCAACCTGAAAAACCTGGTGGTTATGTACCAACCATTTCTTCTACTGGGGGAGTTCACCACCGTCAACAGGAATATATAGTACACGTCTGGCCGATGACCAGCTGGAATGTGAAGAACTGTGGGGCACAATCAATAACCACAAAACCGTATACCCCGATGCTTTTGTCACCATCATTGGGGAGTTCAACCAGAGCAGTTTAAAGAAGTATCTGGCAAACTACTATCAACATGACACCTTCAACATCACAGGAACAAACACACATGACCACTGCCAAAACACCATCAGGAATGCCTACTGCTCCATCCCTCACCAGCACGTTGGACAATCTGATCACCTGGCTGTCCTCCATCTTCCCGAATGTATGATATGATACGATACGAACCGATACGATGTGATAAAACTTTATTCATCTCTGGAGGGAAATTGGTCTGCCGACAGTCACAACACAAAAACAACTTGAAATTAAAGTGAAAACACAAAGAAAAAGACAAGCGACTGTTGGGTGGCTGCCGTATGCACAGCGCCTTGACCGGAACAAATGACCAAACAAACAAATGAACACAGACTTATCCCCTGGGCAGAGCATTCTAAACTAGAGTGCCCCCCCTCCCCCTCTTCCACACTGGGTCCCTCTTTTTTCTCCCACCATCCCTCACGGCGGTCCCACCACGCTGGGTCCCCATTGTCTTCCCCTTCCCCTCCTCACGCTCATCAAATGCTGATTGTGGGTTGACCACGAGGCCCCACTGCCGCCGAAGCCCCCGTTGCCGCCGAGGTCTCTGTTGCCGGCGAGTCATCTGCTGCCGCCGCTCCAGTCTCGATGGTAGGCCGCGACGAAGGGGCAAAGAAGCAGCTCCCAGGGAAGCCGTCTCTCCGACCAGGTAGGGACTAGGAAATAAAGTTTCCCCCTTCCCCTCATCCCACCCACCACATAAAAGAAGACCTCCAACTAACATTTTTTTTTAACAGGGCGAAAAATAAAAAAGGGTGAAAGGACGGACTGCAGGCAGAGCAGCCGTACACAACGGCGCCCCACTCCTGCAGTCCGCCATCTTATGCTAGGCATGCACAGAAGTCTCAGACATGCTGATGTTTGAATGGCTTATGGCCAGTGGTTCTCAATCATGCAACCGACTGTTATTTTAATGCTTACAGTGTGGATCGATATGAAATGTTCCATGAACTGATCCAAATGTCGTGAATTCGTATTTGCTTCAGAGTAGGCATAGCCTTTTAGAAGGGATCAGAGGGAATTGTGGAAGATTCTTGTTTTAAATAATTAATAAATAAAGATTCATACCTTCCGTTTCATATTCATTGCCTGACAGCATACATTGAAAGTTTAATTAACTGATCCTTAATTAGGTCAGAATCAGACCTCAAGATTTACAATTATATATGACATTGCTATTTTTACATTGGTATATCTCACTGCTGCACTCCTTCCAGGATATGAAGAGCTTCTGTTGTTATTGTAATCAGATTAGAGGTATTAACCTTTTGTATATTTCCGACAGTGTGGGTATATTCTTATATTCCATTTTTTTCAGTTGAATAAAAAGTGCAAGAGAAGGAGGGATTAATTTTGACAACTGGAGATTAAATAATGACAGCATCACCCTCAGATCCAAGCCCCGGTCAAAGGAACCAAGGGCGTAGGTCTACTTGACTGCGTAGCCACCTTACACAGAGGGCCTGTTCTCCTTTGACGATGGATGTATCCATGATTTCAATGACCAGCACAAACAAGCAGGCATTGTTTCTTCAAGTTCCTTGATGTTAATATTACCAACAATCTATCTGCATTGACTAACCACATTGAAGCAACAGACAAGAGGGCACACCACTACTTCCTGAGGTGATTGAGAAAATTCAGTTTGTTTCCAATGTCTCTTACAAACTTTTACAGATGCAGTATAGAAACCATACTGTCGACAGACACAAAATGCTGGAGTAACTCAGCGGGACAGGCAGCATCTCTGGAATGAAGGAATGGGTGATGTTTCGGGTCGAGACCCTTCTTTGGACTAGTCAGGGGAAAGGGAAACGCTGTTGGGTTGACTACAGCTAGATTTAGGAACAGCTCTACCCAAGACGGAAGAAGTTGCAGAGGGATGTGGGTGTAGTCCAGTGCATTAACAGACCAGACTCCCCACCAGTGACTCCATCTACCCTTCACGCTGCCTCGGAAAAACAGCCAACAAGACTTGTCCCACCCTGAACATTCCTTCTACTCCCTGCTCCCATCAAGCAAGGGAAATAGAAGCTTGAAAGAGTGAACCATCAGACTTAGGAATAGCCTCTTCCCCTCTATTATTCAGCTTCTGAACAGTCCTTACATAAGCTAAGGCACTTTCTGACTCATTTCTACCCCATTGCAGACATTGGACTTTGTCTATAGAACTGTTGTGCTACACTGCTGAGCACTGTATTCCACACTTTGTCTCTTCCCCTTTACTCTGCCTATTTTAGTTGACTTTGACTGGATTATATTAATGCATCCCATTAAATTATTTGATTGGATGGTATGCAAAACAAAGCTTTTCACTGCATAGGAAGTCAAGTCAAGTCAACTTTATTTGTCACAGACACATACAAGGAACTGCAGATGCTGATTTAAACTGAAGATAGACACAAAAAGCTGGAGTAACTCAACAGGACAGCATCTCAGGAGAAAAAGAATTGGTGACGTTTCGGGTCGAGACCCTTCAATAGGCGACATTTTGGGTCTCGACCCGAAACGTCACCAATTCCTTTTCTCCTGAGATGCTGTCTGACCCGCTAAAGGTTTTCACTGTACCTTGATATGCCTAACAATAATAAATCTAAATTTGGATCCGACCTTTCTGTCCTGGGCCTCCTCCATGGCCAGAGTGAGGCCCACCGTAAATTGGAGGAGCAGCACCTCATATTTCGCTTGGGCAGTTTACACCCCAGCGGTATGAACATTGACCTCTAATTTCAGGTAGTCCTTGCTTTCTCCTCCCGTTCCCAGCTCTCCCTCAGCCCACTGTTTCCGCCTCTACCTTTCTTCTTCCCGCCCCTCCCACCCTCACATCAGTCTGAAGAAGGGTCTTGACCCGAAACATTGCCTACTTCCTTCGCTCCATAGATGCTGCCTCACCTGCTGAGTTTCTCCAGCATTTTTGTCTACCTTTGATTTTCCAGCATCTGCAGTTCCTTCTTAAACTCTTTAATATAAACAGGTCTACTTTTGGAATTAGGAAAGACCAAAAACTTTTGTTGCATTTGTAATTCTTAATCAATATTCTGACCCATCACACCCATCACACTTAGAAAGGCAATGTCACTGGCCTGCTTGGAATAACTGTTGGAATTTTCAGAGGCGTTAACCACTTTATCAATATTTCACCTATCAATTGGTTTTATTTGCAGTACTTTATTATTTTGCATTAAATACGCATTAATGGCAGAAGGTACACTATTGTTTGACTGAGAGGTTAAGAAGTGCATGTAGAAAGTTAAAGCAGCCTGTGGTGTAAATTATCCTTGGCATATCCAATGGCAAAACAGTTCTGTTCCAACCAGCAGGAGGTCCACTTACTGCTTTGTGAAGCAGATGGCATGACATTAGTAACCACCCCTGGAAGCCAAACGTGGGGAGTAGAAGTGTGAAGGAAGCTTTTTAACTCGATTGCTGCTGAGATGGGTTTCTCTTAGTTTATTCTTTAGTTGTTTCAGTTGTACCATTGGGGGATTAGAATGCCTGTTTGGCTTTGATCATCCAAGTTAATTATGCTGGAAAGTACATTGAAGTTGTGCTCTCCCCTACTGCTATTACCCAGAATGAGAATCTGGCTCAGTCATTGGCAAATAGCCAGATACAGTCGGATTGCCTAAAACTGCAGCTAGTCTGGAACATTGCAAAATATGAAATGCATTAAATATTATGATAACATTTTCTGTTTTCATTAACCAGCCTATATCGAGTCAGGTGTTGCATTTAAAAATAACAGGACTTCACAATTGTTTGGGCTTTTGACTATGTGCTGTGTTGTTATATTTTCCAGTGTGATTGAAATCTGGTCACATAGAAACATAGAAACATAGAAAATAGGTGCAGGAGTAGGCCATTCGGCCCTTTGAGCCTGCACCGCCATTCAATATGATCATGGCTGACACAGTGGGGCTTCATGGTGCAAGGACCCACCTTCAATCCTGATCTAAGGAGCTTAATGTGTCATTTGCACAAACCTACGAGACCAAATAATTTCCTTCAGCTGTTCCAGATTTTCCTCAATATCCCAGTTGGTAGGTTGCTTGGCCATTATAAATTACCCCCTCTTGTGTGTCAATGGCGAAAAGAAGTAATGGGGAGTTGATAGGAATGTGTAAGAAAGAACGAGTTGAAAGGTTTGCAGGGAAATACAGAGAGGTGGAATGAGACCAATTGGATTGCTTCCCTGGGAGCTATCATGGGCCCAGTGAACGAATAATAATTTATATAATATTGATTGATATTTAAAGAAACACGGCTCTTTAGGGGGGGGGGGGGGGGGTTACTGTTATGGATATGGCCCCTTGCTCATTTTGAGCTGGAAATGCATCTCTCCTTCCATATTGATAATGGGTATAAAAGTAATATGTAACTTAAGGACAATTAGCACTGAAACTGTGGGAGATTAGCTGGTCTTCTGCTATAGCTTTGGTGGGATGCCAGCAGAAATAACCACGTAATTACTTATTTTCAGATTTTATGGTAAGTGGTGGACCTCGATTCAACCCTTAAATGGAAAAGCTGTCATGGGATATAGAGCCAGATGGACAAGCTTCCATCTCTGAGAGGTGTTGCTTGCCTAACCAAAGTTTTGCTCTGGAAAGTGGGACACTACATGCGATGAAGCAACTTGGCCTCTAGATGGGAGGGAGAAAACCTGCTTTAAACAAGGGGAATTGAAAAGGTTGGGAGCTTCAAACCAATGAAGTAGCCTAGACCCTCAAATGTGGCTGCGATGTGGGAACAATGCACCTATTGTCTATTGTCTAGTGTCTAATGCAAAACCGTGCACACTTTGGACAATGTAGCCCAAAAGTTGGACACACACCAGATCTTACAGCTCCAAGGGCACCAGGTGCTTTCAATTGACGTTCAATTTTGTCTCTTTCATTCAAATTATAGAGTCATAGAGTGATACAGCGTGGAAACAGGCCCTTCAGCCCAACTTGCCCACACCGACCAATATGTCCCAGCTACACAAGTCCCTCCTGCCAGCATTTGGTCCATATCCTTCCAAGCCTGTCTTATCAAAGTGCCTGTCTAACTGCTTCTGACATCTTTTTTTAAACTGGATAGGAGCCATTTGGAGTTTACATGCACCAATGACAGCCTCAATGTAGCCTAAAACATGAAGATTTGGTGCTTATGTTTAAAAGGTTGTTGGTCATGTTAATCTAACCCTACATTTTCTTCATGTGAAAGAAAATAGACAATAGATAATAGACAATAGGTGCAGCAGTAGGCCATTCGGCCCTTCGAGCCAGCACCAACATTCAATGTGATCATGGCTGATCATCCCCAATCAGTACCCCGTTCCTGCCTTCTCCCCATATCCCCTGACTCTGCTATTTTTAAGAGCCCTATCTATCTCTCTCTTGAAAACATCAAGAGAACCTGCCTCCACCGCCTTTTGAGGCAGAGAATTCCACAGACTCACCACTCTCTGTGAGAAAAAGTGTTTCCTCATCTCCGTTCTAAATGGCTTACTCCTTATTCTTAAACTGTGGCCCCTGGTTCTGGACATTCGGGAACATGTTTCCTGCCTCTAGCATGTCCAAACCCTTAACAATCTTATATGTTTCAATGAGATCACCTCTCATCCTACTAAACTCCAGAGTGTACAAGCCCAGCTGCTCCATTCTCTCAGCATATGACAGTCCCGCCATCCTGGGAATTAACCTTGTAAACCTACGCTGCACTCCCTCAATAGCAAGAATGTCCTTCCTCAAATTAGGGGATAAAAACTGCACACAATGCTCCAGGTGTGGTCTCACTAGGGCTCTGTAAAACTGCAGAACGACCTCTTTGTTCCCATATTCAATTCCTCTTGTTATAAAGGCCAACATGCCATTCGCTTTCTTCCCTGCCTGCTGTACCTGCATGCCTACCTTCATGGACAGATGTACAAGGACCACCAGATCCCGTTGTACTTCCCCTATTCCCAACTTGACGCCATTTAGATAGTAATCTGCCTTCCTGTTTTTGTTACCAAAATGGATAACCTCGCATTTATCCGCATTAAACTTCATCTGTCATGCATCTGCCCACTCCCCCAACCTGTCCAAGTCACCCTGCATTCTCATAGCATCCTCCCTCACAGTTCACACTGCCACTCAGCGTTGTGTTATCTGCAAATTTGCTAATGTTACTTTGAATCCCTTCAACCAAATCATTGATGTATATTGTAAATAGCTGCGGTCCCAGTACCGAGCCTTGCAGTACCCCACTAGTCACTGCCTGCCATTCTGAAAGGGACCCGTTAATCCCTACTCTTTGTTTCCTGTCTGCCAACCACTTCTCTTTCCATGTCAGCACTCTACCCCAAATACCATGTGCCCTAATTTTGCCCACTAATCTCCTGTGGAATCTTATCAAATGCTTTCTGAAAGTCCAGGTACACCACATCCACTGGCTCTCCCATGTCCGGTTTCATAGTTACATCTTCAAAAAATTCCAAAAGATTAGTCAAGCATGATTTCCCCTTCGTAAATCCATGCTGACTCGGACCGATCCTGTTACTGTTATCCAAATATGCGGCTATTTCATCTTTTATAATTGACTCCAGCATCTTCCCCACCACCGATGTCAGGCTAACTGGTCTATAATTCCCTGTTTTCTCTCTCCCGCCTTTCATAAAAAGTGGGATAACATTAGCTACCCTCCAATCCACAGGAACTGACCCTGAGTCTATAGAACATTGGAAAATTATCACCAATGCATCCACGATTTCTAGAGCCACTTCCTTAAGTACCCTGGGATATAGACCATCAGGCCCTGGGGATTTATCAGCCTTCAGTCCCATCAGTCTATCCAACACCATTTCCTGCCTAATGTGGATTTCCGTCAGTTCCTCTGTCACCCCAGATCCCCTGGCCACTAGTACATCAGGAAGATTGTTTGTGTCCTCCTTAGTGAAGACAGATCCAAAGTACCTGTTCAACTCATCTGCCATTTCCTTGTTCCCCATAATAAATTCACCTTTTTCAGTCTTCAAGGGTCCAACTTTGGTCTTAACTAATGTTTTCCTCTTCACATACCTAAAGAAGTTTTTACTATCCTCCTTTATATTCTTGGCTAGCTTACCTTTCGTACCTCATCATTTCTCCCCGTATTGTCTTTTTGGATGAAATGGAGGTTATAATGTGATTTTTGTCATGCGACCTCCTCTACTGACAAGCAAATTAAAGGGCCTGTCCCACTTGGCCGTCATTTGCGAGCCATTTACGCGACCTCGTCGTCGCGTTGAGAAGCACGGGTAGCATGTGGGCCACGCGGGACATATGCAAGGAGAGGGGTATGGAGTCGCGCGCGGTATCACGCGGCGCTCCAGGATTTTGTAGGGCAGAAAATCTTTGCGCGCCTCCGGCGTGACATATCGCGTATGCACGCGGGCGTATTGCGTTCGCACGCAGGCATCCAGACCGCGTACATGTAGCGCGTGGTGATGCATTATTACGTCAACATGCGTAACCGTGCGCCGCCGGGCGCCGCCCATACGCAGTCGGCCACAATGAGAAAATAATTACGCCGTAAGCATCATTGCTTACAGAGTAATGCCTTCAGAGTAACACCTTAATAAGTATTTTTGAAACATCCTTAGTTAAGGATGTTTCAAAAGTTAACATCCAGGTAAGGATTGGAGATTTTATATCCTAAAAGAACACTAGTAACCAAATTATTTTTTTTTTAAATAACCACCAACAATTTTACTAAGACCATTTAAAAAAAAATTGCAAACTAATTCTTAAGCTGGGTTCAAACCCTCAAACTGCTATAATGGAATACAATTTTGTGTTTGCTGGGAGTAATTCAGAAAGTTTAAAAGTAAATTAATTTTTCAAGCACACATTAATGTTATCAATGTTTCACTTAACAAATGAAGTCAATACGCTGACTAATTCTACTTGCAGAGCAGATAAAATATTTGAAGACGCATTTTGACGGGTGATGACGTGCGCGACCGTCGCTCGTCAGTCACTACCGGCCTGTCGCGTAAATGACGGCCAAGTGGGACAGGCCCTTCAGTAATGATTTTCTGAGGGCAATGTGTTACTTGAAGTTAACTATCAACCTGGCTCGGACAAAACTCTGATTATTAATAACCACTTTCTGTTATTTGCACTTCACCAGTTTATTTATTCATGTGTGTATATATTTATATCATGGTATATGGACACATTTATCTGTTTTGTAGTAAATGCCTACTATTTTCTGTGTGCTTAAGCAAAGCAAGAATTTCATTGTCCTATACAGGGACACATGACAATAAACTCACTTGAACTTGAACTTGAACCTAACTAATTTCCTGCATATTACTCGACATAATCTTCAATGCAGATGGATCTTTAACATTCCAGGGAATTTTCATCACAATTACAGCCCGGGGTCTACCCAAACCAGACTCATCAATGAGACTATTTGAATTTTCCAGTTGAATCGATCAGCCTGTTTGAATTTTAAAGATCAAATGATTTGAAAGGAGTTGCTCTACTTTTTGATCCCTGCAACCACCTACAGAAAAATGCCTCTTTCAAAACCACAAACGCAAGGAAACCAGGGCTGTGCAAAATATAAATGTGCAAATTGAAGCAGAGACCCTGGGGCTACACATCATAAGAAATACAAAAGGTTCAAGGAGGGTCACATGGATTTGTGAAAGGCAGACCATGTTTGACAAATCTGGTTGACAGCTTCGAGGATGTCACCCGCGTTGTACATCGAGCTGATGTAAGCAGATTTCTAGTCCAATGGATTGACAGAAAGAACACCAGTGAGTAGACATACCCTTGCTAAAGCCAAGCATGAGGACTCACTTCACTGCAGTGTTCAAAGTAAAGCGGTCAGAAACCCATATCCTTAATGGAGCAAACGCATATTCCTTCTAATAATAAATGAATTATTAACTATCAAATATGTTGGCTCATTTATCCTGTTCAATTGCTATGCTATTAAAATAAAGCAAGCTCATGCATATGTTTTGTTAAATAACTTTTTAAAGATTCAAAAGAAGTTGATGTATATTTTCAGCCCCAATCTTAATGACCCAGACGTGATCAGAATGGGATACGTTTGGCCACTAGTTGGATGGCTTTGGTGGGAGGAAAGTTTGTGTAAAAAACAAACTGCTGGAGGAACTCAGTGGATCAGACAGTATCAGTGGAAGGATATGGACAGATAATATTTCAGATCGGGAACCTTGATGGAGGACATGTAAACCCCTGTGGTAACCTAGATTGAGGCCGAAGATATACATCGACTATCTTTGAATCTTTAAAAAGTTATTGAACAAAACAGATCCTCAATGAAAGTGTATTAATTGGTGTATTCAGGCCAGCTACTGGGACTGCTGTTCATCTCTGTTCAAGCTTCTGCCTCCAAAAGTATTTTATCTTTGGTTCCTATATTGCTCTAGTCGGGATTAATGGATTTGAATTTCAGAGTAATGGTGCAAATCGATATTGGCACCATGCAACATTTCCTTCGGAAACACATAAATGTTCTTTCAAAACACAGGGCAGCACGGTGGCGCAGCGGTAGAGTTGCTGCCTTACAGAGCTTGCAGCGCCAGAGACCCGGGTTCGATCCCAACTACGGGTGCTGTCATAGAAACATAGAAACATAGAAATTAGGTGCAGGAGTAGGCCATTCGGCCCTTCGAGCCTGCACCGCCATTCAATATGATCATGGCTGACGGTACGGAGTTTGTACGTTCACCCCGTGACCGCGTGGGTTTTCTCTGAGAGCTTCGGTTTCCTCCCACACTCTAAAGACGCACAGGTTTGTAGGTTAATTGTCTTGGTTTATGTCTAAAAATTGTCCCCAGTGTGTGTAGGTGTGGGGATCGCTGGTCAGTGCAGACTCGGTGGGCCGAAGGGCCTCTTTCTGCACTGTATCTCTAAACTAAAATAAACTAAACAAATATCTGTATACACACAGTTAGATGAGTTAATCTCACCCGAAGACTCACTCTTCGACGATTGAGTTATCTTCTGTGATTGTTTATAATCGAATCTAAAATTATTTAGCCATGACATTAAATTATAATGCATGTCGGGACTACAGGGTCAACTAATTGAGGACAGAAGGAAGGAACGGTTTAAACCCAGCATGTGATATCAGACATGTATGGTAATAATAAATTGTAGTTGCTTATTTCAAGCAAATAATATATACTGCAAAAAGATCTCAACATGAGAAACAATGGGACACATCAGTCACATCAAAATGCACTGGACAGAAAAATAATAAAGCAATGAAATACAAGTGATATAAACTATTCAGCGTTATTGCGAATACCCCAGATCATTGTATGAAATAAAATTTGAAGGAGGAAAAAAATGAATGTCATTTTTCATATTTATGCATTGGATGTGGACCTTATTGGTGAGGCCAGTATTTTCAATATCCTTTCGAAATTAACTTTGGGAAGATTATGGAATGGCATAATGAATTGTAGCAGTTCTCATGGTAATCAGAGTTCCACTGTGCTGTTATGTAGAATGGTCTGGGTTTTAGCAATGATGAGAAAATGGAAATATAGTTTCAAGCCAGCTTATTGAGTCTGATGGTCTCGACGTGAAACATTGCCCATTCCTTCTCTCCAGAGATGCTGCCTCACCCGCTGAGTTATTGCAGCATATTGTGTCCACCTTCAATTTAAACCAGCATCTGCAGTTCTTTCTTACACACCAGCTTATTGAGTGCCGAAAAGGGTAGTTGCAAATGGCTCTCATGTGCCTATTGCCCCTTTCTTTTCAGGTCATAGAAGTTTGATATATGACAGATGATGGGTTAAACATTGGGAACACTATCTTCTTGTGTGAGCTTTGTCATTGAGAAGGAAATAGTCTAGCATTTCCTCCTGTGGGATGAATGTGCAACTTCAGAACTCCAGGGTCATTGTTACATAGAATTAGCATTGTGGTTATCAGTGTATATGTGCCTTAACTGTGGAAACTATTGATGTGGCCAAGGAGACTTTCTACTTGGACCAGGTCCATATCCTGGAAGGTGAATGATCCACTGGGCAACCTCAATACCATAGTTGGGCAAAAACTGATTCTCTGTCAATTCTCTTCTGAGAATATCTTCTGAGAATCTTCATGACTATGACAGTTGATGGATTTTGGGCCGTCCAATATCCCCAGTATTGAGGCAATAACAACACCCAGTTGGCTTTGATGGGTACTCCACAAATAGATATGCAAGATGGGGTCAGAGCATGGTGATTCTTTGTGTGCTCTTCCCAGAGAAGGATTTACTATCATCTACACACAAATGGAATGTGGAAGGAAACCTGAACACCCAGAGAAAACCCATGCAGTCACAGGGAGAACATGCAAACTCCATACAGACAGCACCCATAGTCAGGATCGAAACCGCTGTAAGGCAGCAACTCTACTGCTGCGCCACTGTGCCACCCACGGCAAGTATAGCAAGTTTCATTTCTACCTGTAAGTATAACATTCTGTATCTTCCCCAAGACTTTTGTATTTGAGTTTGACTTGATTGTGTATAATAGATGTGATGTTAATAATAAACCTAAACCTAAGATATTCTTCTCCAAGCTCCAATATGGCGAAAGAATGTCAGGTGAATTGATTCTAAGATTTTGTCAACGTACCCTTGAAAAGGTCCAACATCCCCATTGACTGGTATGGATCCCCTAACCCTTCAGCTTAAAAGTGAGAAGGACCATCCAGGGGACCATTGAGAACTTAAAGACTTCCAGGGAAGTCTTTTAGGACCGAGATGAGAAAATCATTTTTTACACAGAGAGTGGTGAATCTGTGGAATTCTCTGCCACAGAAGGTAGTTGAGGCCAGTTCATTGGCTATATTTAAGTGGGTTAGATGTGGCCCTTGTGGCTAAAGGGATCAGGGGGTATGGAGAGAAGGCAGGTACAGGATACTGAGTTGGATGATCAGCCATGATCATATTGAATGGCGGTGCAGGCTCGAAGGGCCGAATGGCCTACTCCTGCACCTATTTTCGATGTTTCTATGTTTCTGTGTAAAGATAGACACAAAGTGCTGGAGTAACCCCACGGGACAGGAAGCATCTCTTGAGAGAAGGAAAGGGCGACGTTTTGGATGAAGACCCTTCTTCAGACTGAAAGACACGGGAAAGGGAAACGAGAGATATAGACGATGATGTAGAGAGATATAGAACAAATGAAAGATATGCAAGAAAGTAACAATGATTACAGGTCCACAAAATTGCTGGGGAAACTCAGCGGGTGCAGCAGCATCTATGGAGCGAAGGAAATCGGCGACGTTTCGGGCCGAAACCCTTCTTCAGACTGATGGGGGGTGGGGAAATAAAGAAGGAAAAGGGGAGGAGGAGGAGGAGCCCGAGGGCGGGCGGATGGGAGGGTGGGAGGAGACAGCTAGAGGGTTAAGGAAGGGGAGGAGACAGCACGGGCTAGCCAAATTGGGAGAATTCAAGGTTGATGCCATAAGGACGCAAGGACCCCAGACGGAATATGAGGTGCTGTTCCTCCAATTTCCGCTGTTGCTCACTCTGGCAATGGAGGAGACCCAGGACAGAGAGGTCGGATTGGGAATGGGAGGGGGAGTTGAAGTGCTGAGCCACCGGGAGGTCAGGTAGGTTATTGCGGACTGAGCGGAGGTGTTCGGCGAAACGATCGCCCAACCTACGCTTGGTCTCACCGATGTAAATCAGCTGACATCTAGAGCAGCGGATGCAGTAGATGAGGTTGGAGGAGATGCAGGTGAACCTTTGTCGCACCTGGAACGACTGCTTGGGACCTTGAATGGAGTCGAGGGGGGAGGTGAAGGGACAGGTGTTGCATTTCTTGCGGTTGCAATGATTACAGGTCATTGGTAGCTGTAGCTAGGTGAGAACGACAAGCTGGTGTGATGTGTGGGGGAGGGATGGAGGGAGAGGGAATGACAATAGACAATAGGTGCAGGAGTAGGCCATTCAGCCCTTTGACCCAGCACCGCCATTCAATGTGATCACGGCTGATCATCCACAATCAGTACCCTGTTCCTGCCTTCTCCACATATCCCTTGACTCCGTTATCTTTAAGAGCCCTATCAAGCTCTCTCTTGAAAGTATCCAGAGAACCTGCCTCCACCGCCCTCTGAGGCAGAGAATTCTACAGACTCACAATTCTCTGTGTGAAAAAGTGTTTCTTCATCTCCGTTCTAAATGCCTTACCCCTTATTCTTAAACAGTGGCCCCTGGTTCTGGACTTCCCCAACATCGGGAACATGTTTCCTGCCTCTAGCGTGTCCAAACCATTAATAATCTTATATGTTTCAATAAGATATCCTCTCATCCTTCTAAATTCCAGAGTATACAAGCCCAGCCGCTCCATTCTATAAGCATATGACAATCCCGCCATCCCGGGAATTAACCTTGTGAACCTACGCTGCACTCCCTCAATAGCAAGAACATCCTTCCTCAAATTAGGGGACCAAAACTGCATGCAATACTCCAGGTGTGGTCTCACTAGGGCCCTATACAATTGCAGAAGGGCCTCTTTGCTCCTATACTCAACTCCTCTTGATATGAAGCCCAGCATGCCATTCGCTTTCATCCCTGCCTGCTGTACCTGCATGCTTACTTTCATTGACTAATGAACAAGGACCCCCAGATCCCGTTGTACTTCCCCTTTTAGATTAGATTAGATTAGATTCCTTTATTGTCATTCAGACCTTTCGGTCTGAACGAAATTATGTTGCCTGCAGTCATACACAGAACCAATAAAAACAAAACATACAATAAACACAAATTAAACATCCACCACAGTGAGTTCACCAAGCACATCCTCACTGTGATGGAGGCAAAGTCTTAGTCTCCATCTCTTCCCTCCTTGTTCTCCCTCTGCGCTGAGGCGATCGATCCAGGCCGAAGATGCCGCCCTCCAGTCCAGCGGACCTCCGTGGTGATGTCGCCGCCGCCGAAAGCCGGAACGCCGTCTCCGCTCCGAGACGGCCTGCCACAGCATCAGCGTCGCCGCCGCCCCAGCTCCAGGCCGCCACCCCAGCTCCGGGTCCCGCAGTCTCCGCTCCGGGCCGCCGCCCCAGCTCCGGGTCCCGCAGTCTCTGCTCCGGGCCGCCGCCTCAGCTCCGGGTCCCGCAGTCTCTGCTCCGGGCCGCTGCCCCAGCTCCGGGCAGCCGCCCCAGCTCCAGGCCTCTGCCCCAGCTCCAGGCCTCTGCCCCAGCTCCGGGTCCCGCAGTCTCAGCTCTGAGCCCCGCTGCATCAGCTCCAGGCCGCCGCCGAAAGCCAGAACGCCGCACCAGCAAGTCGGGCCACCGCTGCCTTAGCCCCGAAGACGGCCAGCCTCTCATTGGTGAGTTCTGGCTGGCTCTGCCTCCGGAGCCTCGGGGTCAGTCGCAGGCTGGAGGCCGCCAGCTCCGCCATTAGGCCTCAGCGCAGACGGAGGCAGAGAAGGGGGATACGACACGAAAAAGTCGCATTCCCCCGAAGGAAGAGACAGAGAACATGTTTCACCCCCCATCTAACACAACCCAACAAACTAAAACTTAACCAAAACAAGACAAAAAAAACAACAGAAAAAAGTAAAGACAGACGGACTGCAGGCGAGCCGCAGCTGTTAACAGCGCCGCCACTTCCGGAACTTGACATCATTTAGATAATTACTGGAATTATGTAGGATAAACACTTTAATTCCCCTTCCCATTCCCAACACTGACCTTTCTGTCCTAGGTCTCCTCCATTGTCAGAGTGAGGCTAAATGCAAATTGGAGGAACAGCATCTCATATTTCGCGCGGGCAGTGTATAACCCAGGGGTATGATTATTGATTTCTCTAACTTCAAGTAACCCCTGCATTCCCTCTGTTTCCACCCTTCCCCAACCCAAGTCCCACCAGCTTTTCTTTCTCAGCTAGTTACAGCTAACAATGATCTGTTTCCTTTATCATTGGTACTTTTTTTGCACATCTTTCATTCAATATATATCTCTACACCTCTCTATATCTCTCTACATCTGACGACCAGGTGCGCTGGACGATTTGTAGCCCCGCCAACAGTCTGTGTGTTTTTTCATCGTTTTTAATTTTTAATTTTAGTGTGTATTTAAAGTCTGTGTAAATGTTCTCCGGTTTGTTTTATGTGGGGGGGGGGGGACTTTTTTTTTTTCAGTTTCTTACTTTGCCGGAGATGCGATTAATGTTCGGATTGCATCTCCGGGCTCTCTGCGGCCTGCCATCGATGGAGTTGGAGGCCTCATCGGACTGATTTTGGCCTCATCGCGGGGAACATCGGAGCACATCCCTTGCCTGGGATCGCTCCAACCGTGGCCCGCCGACTTACCATCAAGAGCTTGCGGTCTAGGGAGAGGCTAGTCAGGATGCTCCAATAACGCCAAGGCTCGACCAGCCCCGCAGTCCGATGCAGAGTCCGATTGTCTGGCGCGGGGGAGCTGACATCCCCCTGATGCAGGAGCTGATCGCCTCGATGTGGCCCGCTGCCGGCTACGGGAGTCAAGATCGTCTTGTCAACGGAGAGCTCGAGGCCGCCGACCGTGGGAGAGCTAAGGGAAGAGATTTGAACTTTTCTTCGCCTTCCATCACAGTGGGGAATGCGGAGGAGTCACTGAGGTGGATGTTTATGTTAAAATGTATTTTGTGTGTTCCGTTAGTTTTTATTTGTATGACTGACTTGGCAAATGAAATTCCTTATATGTTGCAAAACATACTTGGCTAATAAAATATTATTGTGATTGTGATTGTGATTGTGTGATTGTCTATATGTCGTTTTCCTTTCCCGTGATTTTCAGTCTGAAGAAGGGCCTCGACCTGAAACATCACCCATTCCTTCTCTCCAGTGATGCTGCCTGTCCTGCTGAGTTTACTCCAGCATTTTGTCTATCTTCGGTTTAAACCAGCATCTGCAGTTCCTTCCTACACATTGAGAGCTTTAAGCCTGTTTGGCTGGAGCACACAGAAGGAGCACATCTCCTAGCGAGCCACACATCCTCTCACCCAGTCAGTCATCTCTTGCCCTAACTGTAACAAAATATGTGGTTCCCACATTGACCTCAGCAGCCACCTCTTTACCCACCAACATGGAGTGGCACCAGTCAACCTCAAACTTAAAGGACTGCCTAAGGAGAAGTGTACTCTATAAGAAATGTATTCTCAAATATTTTAAAAAGCAAAATAAATACAGAGAAAATGAAAATGCTAATTTAGTCCTAACTTTTGCCCTTGATATGAATTATGCCTTCACTGCCATGTTTTGATGGAATGCTTAGCAAAGGCCAATGAACGTGCTTGTGAAAATCGCTCAAATTCAGCAGCTGTAAAGGCGAGCCTGTTACATTTACAATGATGCTTCTACTAATAGCGACTGCTGTGGGTTGGTGCAATTCATCTTCATTTGCCTAAAGTCTTGCAGAGAAGGATGACCCTCTTTGGAGGCCAGCAACAGGAAGACGATCTGAACAGCATGAATGCCTGTCATGTCAATGTAAATGATTTTGGAGCAGGTAAAGAGGAAAAAAGAGTTTAATGGTTTATCTTAGCCATTCCGTGTGTTCAATCTGGTACAATACCAACATGTAAAATATAAAAGGCCATCTGCCAATCGTAAAAAATGCACAGGTTTATTTCTTCTATTTCAATGTCTAGATACAATCTGTTGGAAGGAACTGCAGATGCTGGTTTAAACCAAAGATAGGCACAAAATGCTGGAGTAACTCAGCGGGACAGGCAGCATCGCTGGAGAGATGGAATGGGAGACATTTGGGGTTGAGACCCTTCTTCAGATGTTGAATTCACAACTGGATTGAAGAATACTTTCAAATATGCTGCACTTTTCTCGTCAGAACATTTATTAAGGTAGCCAAAAAACAATGGTAATGCAATTTTCAAACCGCCATATTTCAGCAATTTAAGAAGGTATTAAGTTAAAGTTGCATGGATGTAAGGTATCCCACTTAGGAAACCTGAACGGAAACCTCTGGAGACTTTCCGCCCCATCCAAGGTGTCCGTGCGGTTCCCGGAGGTTGCAGGTGGTTGCCGGAGGTTGCAGGTAGTGGATGCAGGTAGGGAGACTGACAAAAACCTCCGGGAACCTCTGGGAACCGCACGGAAACCTTGGGTGGGGCGCAAAGTCTCCAGAGGTTTCCGCTCAGGTTTCCTAAGTGGGACAGGGGCATTAGGGAACTCCCATGATACCTCGAATTGTACAGATCTTGGAAATTCTTAAATAACGGAATGAGTTGCTATTTCTGAGCCTTGAGATTTTCTCCCAATTTTCATGCAGTTGTTATGTTTTTCCTGAGAGCTGAAAGTGAAGGTACGTTTCAATCATGCAGGGAGATTCACCAGTGCTGCTCAGGAGGCTTTCAACTAGTGAGCCAAGGATTGCCTATTGGTACACAAAAAAGCTGGAGAAACTCAGCGGGTGCAGCAGCATCTATGAAGCGAAGGAAGTGGGCAATGTTTCAGGCCGAAACCCTTCTTCAGACCCGAAACATTGCCTATTTCCTTCGCTCCATAGATGCTGCTGCACCCGCTGAGTTTCTCCAGCTTTTTTGTGTACCCTCGATTTTCCAGCATCTGCAGTTCCTTCTTAAACACATTGCCTATTGGTCATATGGATTCAGAACTGGCTTACTGATCGAAGGCAGAGGGTTGATGGGGAAGGACAATATACAGCCCGTAGGTCTGTGACCAATGGAGTTCCGCAAGGATCTGTGCAGGGAACTCTGCTGTTTGTGATATACAGTACTTAAAATACTTTAACGTAAATGTAGACAGGATGATTAGTAAGTTTGCAGATGACATTAAGATTGCTGTGGTCATGTACTGTGAGAATGATTGTCAAATAATACAGTGCAATATAGTTCAGCTGCAAAAATTGGGGGAGAAATGGCAGATGGACATTTAATCCGAGCAAGTGTGAGGGACTGTACTTTGGGAGATCAAATGTATGGCGAAAATATGCAATTAATTGCATGGCCCTGAGCAGCATTGATGTACAGAAGGATCTGGGGGTCCAAGTCCATAATTCCCCGAAAAATGACAACACAAGTTATATAGAATGGTAAAGAAGGCATATGGTATGCTTATTGGTCTGCTGGTTGGTGTAAGAGTCAAGAAGTCATGATATAGCATTCGCAGTATCATATGCAGTTCTGATCACCCCATTACATAGTAATGTCACAAAACCTACCTTCAGCGCCGCTGCAGATCTGCCACTGGCTGTGCGCGGGACTCCGGCGCCTTTGAGGGCGTGGGGGCGGGACTAAAATGCAGGTTTGTATCGCTTGTCGGAGAGGGATTTCCTCGGGTTGCTAGTCGATGAAGAAAAATCGATCGGACTTCCGTTCCCGTTTTTTTTTAAATCGCTGGACAATTTAATAGTGGATTAAAGTAAAATGCGACTTCGAACGCCCTCAACGCCTTCAACGTGACGGATCGCAATATCAGGACAAAACAAAGGGTAAGTCGTTTATTTCACATACAATCTTGCTTCTTGGGGTGGCTTTAGTCTAATTTTACGATGCGAAAATGTTATTTAGTCCCCAAACGATTCGGCCATGTCTTGCGTCCTGATATGGTTAAAATTTACGGCAACGACAACGGCAACGTTCCAATCGATCACATTACAGAAACACCCACTCGCAAAATGATTAAAATTCTCTCTTTTTTTGGACAATCATGTCATAAGTGCATCTAAATCATCTATATTTTGGGTAATTTTGGTTTATCCATAATCAATATGTTTATACTAAATATCCACAACAGTTTTAGTCACATGTATTGTGCAAAAAATAATAATTTTGATTATATTGAGAGTGGATGTTTCTAGATTAATTTATGGGAATTAAACATTCCCATTATATAATTATATGCCAATTTCTTCCATTTGGCATATAAGTTCATGACAGTGAGATTTAAAAATCATGTTATATTGTGAATTCTTGTGTGAATGGGATTAGTTTGTTATTTGGATACTTAGGCTATTTAAAAAATTTAGCCTTTTCTTAAGAAATGTATAGATGTTTAGATCTAGTAATTGAATTTAGATGAATTTAATTGATTAGATGAATTCAATTGATTTGATGAAACTGATGAATATTAATTTTTTCATGGGTATTTACTATTTGTTTCAGCGTTTAACTTTATAATTTTACCTTTTTCCTAAAACTGCAAATAATAACTTGTTTCTGTTAATGCTGTTCAGTGTTTTTTTTCCTTTACATTTTAAACAGATGTCTCCGAAGAAGAAATGCAAAATTGTCAATCCAAGTGCCCAGCAAAAGAGACTGATTTAGACAGCATTCGCAGAGATTATCCGAATTTGGACTACCCCAAATGTGATGATCTACAGGACATTGTTAATGGGAAAGTAGTGGGCAGAAAGGCACGTCATGCATGGTTTGAAGAGCAAAAACTTGTAGTTTACAATGCCAAAATTTGAAAGTTGAGGAAAAACAAGGTGTACAGAGTTGCTTATTGGTTACAATCTGAGGAGTATGATGATGAGTATGAACTGAATGGGACTAGCTTATATGCGACACATGTGTCCACATTGATGACCTGTTTCCGTGCTCTATGAATCTAATGTATAACATAATAATGGGGTTTGGTGCGTACTCACTCTGAGACATTCGTTTAGTTTAGTTTAGAAATACAGCACGGGAACAGGCCCTTCGGCGCACCGGGTCTGTGCCAACCAGCAATCCCCGCACACTATCCTACACACACCAGGAACAATTACAATTTTACCGAAGCCAATTAACCTACAAACCTGTACATCTTTGGAGTGTGGGAGGAAACCAGAGCACCCGGAGAAAACTCACGCAGGTCACGGGGGAAACGTACAAACTCCGTACAGACAGCACCCGTGGTCATTATTGAACCCGGGTCTCCAGTGCTGTAAGGCAGCAACCCCACCATGTCACTCCTTTGTTCTCAGCCTGTAAATGCCCAAGTTGCAAGTCTATGGGAAGAGCAATTGACTGCGTGACCAAAGAGATTCATGATACATCAACGAGCCATGGGTGCTGTAATCTGCAAATGTTTCATGATATTCTGCTGAAGCTGTAATACAAACAGTGTTGTGCAGGCTCAGCAAATTGAGCCAATTGCCTTTTTCGCAAAATAAAAACTTTATCCACTCAACTGTTCATGATTCCTGACACCCACTTCTCGGCTGATGTAACGTCCGTAGGTATCTCACTATTACCTAGCCACACACTCATGTTGTAACCTCATATTCTTCATGAAGTCACTTTTATTTTATGTCACTCAAAGCTTTGTCAAGCAAGTTGATAATGTGGGTTGAAATTAATGAGCCTAATTTTCCTACAATACGTGCTTCACGACAGGTTTTTGTTGACAGGTTGTATCAATGTGTTTGTCGAACTGTGGAACTGATGAAATTGTTTCATAAAATAATGAACCTATTCTGACTATTTCAACAGTAATATACAGTATCAATAACAGTACTGCATTATTTATGTATTTATGTGTATTCATGTTTTAGCAATAGTGCAACAGTATTACTTTCACCAATGAACTATCAACGTTATAACATAGAAGTAACACAGTTGAAGTAAATTATGAAAGTGGAACTGTCAAATTATGTCACTTAATTGAGGAATGCTTTCAAAGCTGCTGCACATGTCTAGATCCAAAGACAGACATATATCACAATCGCCCAAAAATAGTGATGGTGCCATTTCCAGATTGTCACATTTCTGCAAATTAAGTAGGTATTAAGTCAATGTTGGAACTTCCATTTTATGCCTAATAGTACAGACTGCTGTGTGAAGTTTTAAATAACTAAATGAGCTGCTATTTCTGAGATTTCTGCCATCACTCAGATAAGTCATAAGGTCATAAAGAATAAGAGTAGGATTTGGCCATTCGGCCCATCAAGTCTGCTCTGCCATTCAATCATGGCTGATCTATCTTTCCCTCCTAACCCTATTCTCCTGCCTTCTCCCCATAACCTCTGACACCTGTACTAATCAAGAATCTATCTATCCCTGCCTTAAAAATATCCACTGACTTGACCTCCACGGCCTTCGTGGCAAATAATTCTACAGATTCACCACCCTCTGACTAAATAAATTTCTCCTCATCTCCTTCCTTAAAGAATGTCCTTTCATTCTAAGGCTATGACCTCTAGTACTAGACTCTCCCACTAGTGGAAACATCCTCTCCACATCCACACTATTCAAGCCTTTCACTATTCTGCATGTTACAATGCGGTCCTCCCTCATTCTTCTAAACTCCAGCGAGTACAGGCCCAGTGCCGTCAAACGCTCATCATAGGTTTACCTACTCATTCCTGGATTCATTCTTGTCAACTTACTCTGGACCCTCTCCAGAGCCAGCACATCCTTCCTCAGATATGGTGCCCAAAATTACTCACAATATTCCAAATGTGGCCTTACCAGCTCCTTATAGAGCCTCAACATCACATCCAAAGTCCATTTACAATCTCTGTGAAGTCCAAATCTTAAGACTTCACAACTAAAAATGAAAATATTCACACATCGCAGGGAGTCAATTATTTTTGCCCAATGCCCACTTGAACTTGAACTTGAACTTTTATAGTAAGCAGAAAGTGAAGGGACATTTCAGTGATAACTTCCATTTACATAGCGACTTTAACACAGCAAAATTGTCACAAGGCATTTCACAAAAGCATGGTGAAATGAAATTTTCACACACAGAGGGAGGCGGGTATATGGAACGAACTGCATGAGAAAGTAGCGACACAAGGAACTGTGGATGGTGATTTATTTAAAAAATACACAAAGTGCTGGAGTAACTCAGCGGGTCAGGTAGTATCTCTGGAAAACATGGATAGGTGATGTTTCAGGTCGGGAACTTTCTCCTGACTGATTGTGACAAAAGGCCTGAGATGAAAAGAGAAAGAGATAACTATAGAAGATGCTCAAATTGTGAAGCCCCTACAACCCCTTCCTCACCACCATCCAGGGATCAATACAACCCTTCCAGGTGAGGCAAGTGAGAACATGCTCCTCCTCCTACCTGGTCGATGCAGTCAGTGCTTGCAATGTGGCCTCCTCTACATTGTCAGACCAGATGTAGACTAGATGACCATTTTGCAAAGCACAATATAGTAATATTAATCATAATCATACTTTATTTGCCCGGTATGTTTTGCAACATACGAGGGATTTGATTCGTCATACAGTCATACTAATAAAAAGCAACAAGACACACAAAATACATTTTAACATAAACATCCACCACAGTGACTGCACAATTAGCACTGTAAACATTCATAAACTTTATATTCTCAATGGCAAAGTGTGTTGATCTAGATCTAGAATACTGGTTTTTGCAGTGCTGCAAAATATGTACTTTTTTCTCATATTTTGCTTTGTTGTTTCTTCCTCTTGGTGTATTTTTAACCTGTCCTTTTTTTTCTAGATTTAATTACCTAAAACATTAAGATGAAACAAAACATCTGGATAAAAGAATGGCCTGATTGATACTGCTATCAACGTACAAAACTGGTCTTTCAGAAAGGTTAAACTATCTAAATATAGAGCATTCCACTGGAGAATTTGTGCCTAATTAGATAGAATTATAAATTTATTATATTGACCATTATTTCAATAATTTAAATTTTCTGACATAATAATGAGTGCTTTGAACCCAGGAAGTTTTAATTTTTAATTTTTATTCATTTTTCAGGATGTGGCCATCACTGATATTTATTGCCCATCTTTAATTGCTATTGGAAAGGTGGCAGTGAGTCACCTTCTTCAATTAATTTACAGAAATGATAACTGAATCATGGAGATAATTCACAAAACACCAAATATTGCTGTAGAAGATCTAAGTAATCATATTTAATCATGAAAAAAGCCAGCAAATTATTGCAGCTGCAACAGCAAAGATGGATCCTGTGCTAACCTGACATCCACACAAATGCAGTCTCCAGCAGGGATTCTCAGGAATGTGGTGAGGATAATACGGGGCTGAAATTCGTGAGATATGACAAAGGTCTTTGGTATCTGGGGAATGATCCCCCTGAAAGATGACATACAGTGTCTGGTGGAAGTAGCCATTGTGTGCCAACACTGCTCTGAAAGAAAGGTCTCGACCCGAAATGTCACCCATTCCTTCTTTCCAGAGATGCTGCCTGTCCCACTGAGTTACTCCAGCATTTTGTGTCTATCTGCTCTGAAAAGAGCACTTTGGAGTCAGAGCTATCTAGGTGTTCTAGAGCATGAATCACAAAATGCTAGCAGGCAGGTCCAACAAGTGGTGAAGAAAGAGCATTTTGGCCTTTATTGCATATAGGTTGGAATTTTTAAATAAGGAGGTGTACAGGGTGTAATTGTAAAGGGTGCTGTTTTGGTCCCTTTATTCAAAGAAAATGAGTAACATTGGAGGCAGTACAAATGAGATTCACCACGCTAGTTCAGAGGATGAGGTGATGATCCTACCAAAAGAAACGAAATAGTTTGGGCCCGTATTCTTTGGAGATTGAAAGAATGAAGGTGGGACCATATTGAAAAATATAAGATCCTACGAAGGCATGACAGGAGAGATGTTTCATTAATGGGAGAGTCTTGAACAAAGGTACCTACAGTAACTACACGATAACAGGGTAGTCATTTAAAACAGAGATTTACAGTAATATCGTTTCTCAGAGGGGAGTGAGTTAGGTCATTCAGCCCATCAAGTCTACTCCGCCATTCAATCCTGGCTAATCTATCTCTCCCTCCAAACCGCAATGCCCTGCGTTCTCCCCATAACCCCTGACAACCATGCTAATCAAGAATCAAGAATCTATCTAGCTATGCCTTAAATATCCATTGATTTGGCCTCCATAGTCTTCTGTGGCAAAGATTTCCACAGATTCTCCATCCCCTGACTAAAGAAATTCCTTCTCACATTCTTCCTAAAGGAGTGTCCTTTAATTCTGAGGGTATGAACTCTGGTCCGAGACTCTTCCACAGATGGAAATATCCTCTCCACATCTACTAAATCCAAGCATTTCACTATTCTGTATATTTTAATGAGATACCCTCTCATCCTTCTAAACTCCAGCGAGTACAAGCCCAGTGCCGTCAAATGCTCATCATCTTTTAAACCACTTATTCCTGGGATCATTCTTGCAAACATCCTCTGGACCCTCTCCAGAGCCAGCATATCCTTCCTCAGATATGGGGCCCAAATTGCTCACAATACTCCAAATGCAGTCTGGCAAGGGCCTTATAGAACCTCAGCATTACATCCCTGTTTTTGTATTCTAGTCCTCTTGAAATTAATACTAGAATTTTGTTTGTCTTCCTTACTACTGATTTGACTTGCAAATTAACTTTTTGGGAATCCTGCACCAGAACTCCCAAGTCCCTTTGCATCTGTGATTTCTGGAGTCTCTCCCCATTTAAGAAATAGTTTACAGCTCTATTCCTACTACCAAAATGCATGACTCCACAGTTTGCTGCACTATATGCCATCTGCCACTTCTCTGCCCACTCTCTTGGCCTGTCCAAGTCCTTCTGCAGAGTCCCTGCTTTCACTACACTATCTGCCCCTCCACCTATTTTCATATCAACAGCACTTGGC
The DNA here is from genome assembly GCF_010909765.2 of Amblyraja radiata. NCBI lineage: Eukaryota > Metazoa > Chordata > Chondrichthyes > Rajiformes > Rajidae > Amblyraja > Amblyraja radiata. Next base: position 14,749,760 of record NC_045958.1, read on the forward strand.
CACAAAGTCTTCAATCCACCTCATCCAAATCAATAATATACAACGTGAAGAGTAGTGGCCCCAGCACCGTCCCCTGCGGAACTCCGCTAGTCTCTCTCAGCCAACCAGAAAAAGCTCTGTTTATTGCCACTCTTTGCCTTTTGCCATCCAGCCAACCGCTTTCTGAAAATCTAGGTAAATCTGGGTCCTGCCAGGTTGTGGAAACTGAATCATAGGAAGTATTTAATGAGGCAATGGATCTAGGAATAGAAGGCTGTGGAGAAATGGCACAGAAGAGGAAGTGATGTGAGTATCGCTCAACCATCATCACCTTAAACGTTTGGGAAGACTTGAAGTGTCTGTGAGTCTACTCCTGCTATTTTCTCGTGTTCTTGTATTCTAAACATAGAATATAATGTGCTATTTTCCATTTTTGTTTCAAAATGAACCAATTCATTGTGTGTGTTTAAAGCCTGTATATAATTCATTCTGTAATATTCACTACCTTTTCTTTAGCACAATATAATTTATTTTAATGACATGATTCTGACAACTGTTTGGCATCAAATTATATTTAGTGTGCACTGTTGAAGGAATACAACATTTTATGAAGCCAAGTAATTATAGTGTATCAGAACATAGAGGGGAGAGTAGAATTCAGAAAGTAATGAAAAGGCTACAATGAATTATTACCTTTGGCAAAACTGAATGGAATTTGTTATCAATTTCTTTAATCCGCACAAAAATGGTAAAAGCCCATACAACATCCAAACAGAAACATAGAAACATAGAAAATAGGTGCAGGAGGAGGCCATTTGGCCCTTCGAGCCAGCACTGCCATTCAGTGTGATCATGACTGATCGTCCCCAATCAATAACCCATGCCTGCCTTCTCCCCATATCCTTTGATTCAACTAGCCCCTAGAGCTCTATCTAACTCTCTCTTATATCCATCCAGTGATTTGGCCTCCACTGCCCCCTGTGGCAGGGAATTCCATAAATTCACAACTCTCTGTGTGAAAAGGTTTTTTCTCACCTCAGTCTTTATTCTAAGACTGTGGCCCCTGGTTCTGGACTTGCCCAACATTGGGAACATTTTTCCTGCTTCTAGCTTGACCAGTCCTTTTATAATTGTATATGTTTCTATAAGATCCCTCCTCATCCTTCTAAACTCCAGTGAATACAAGCCCAGTCTTTTCAATCTTTCCTCATATGGCAATCCCACCATCCCAGGGATCAATCTCGTGAACCTACGCTGCGCTGCCTCAATCACAAGGATGTCCTTCCTCAAATTAGGAGACCAAAACTGTACACAGTACTCCAGGTGTGGTCTTACCGGAGCCCTATACAACTGCAGAAGAACCTCTTTACTCCTATACTGAAATCCTCTTGTTATGAAGGCCAACATTCCATTAGCTTTCTTCACTGCCTGCTGTACCTGCACGCCAACTTTCAGTGACTGGTGTTCAAGGACACCCAGGTCTTGCTGCACCTTCTTACCTAACCTAACCCCATTGTCTTACCTAACCTAATCCCATTGAGATAATAATCTCAATAATAATAATAATTATTATTGATATTGATTATTCAATGATAATAATAATCTGCCCCCTTGTTTTTGCCGCCAAAGTGGATAACCTCACATTTATCTATATTATACTGCATCTGCCACGCATCTGCCCACTCACTCAACCTGTCCAGGTCACCCTGCAACATCCTAACATCCTCTTCACAGTTCGCACTGCCACCCAGCTTTGTGTCATCCGCAAACTTGCTAGTGCTGCTCCTAATTCCCTCTTCAAAATCATTAATATATATGGTAAACAGTTGCGGCCCCAACACCGAGCCTTGCGGCACTCCACTCGCCACTGCCTGCCATTCTGAAAAGGACCCGTTCACTCCTACTCTTTGCTTCCTGTCTGCCAACCAATTTTCTATCCATGTCAACACCCTACCCCCAATACCATGTGTTCTAATTTTAGTCACCAGTCTCCCGTGCGGGACCTTATCAAAGGCTTTCTGAAAGTCTAGATACACTACATCCACTGGCTCCCCTTCATCCATTTTACTTGTCACCTCCTCAAAAAATTCCAGAAGATTAGTCAAGCATGATTTCCCTTTCATAAATCCATGATGACATGGACTAATCCTTTTACTGCTATCTAAATGTCCCATTATTACCTCTTTAATAATTGACTCCAGCATCTTTCCCACCACCGAAGTCAGGCTAATTGATCTGTAATTCGCCGTTTTCTCTCTCGCTCCTTTCTTGAAAAGTGGGATAACATTAGCTATCCTCCAATCCACAGGAACCGATCCTGAATCTATTGAACATTGAAAAATGATCACCAATGCATCCACTATTTCTAGAGCCACCTCCCTAAGGACCCTGGGATGCAGACCATCCGGCCCAGGGGATTTATCATCCTTCAGTCCCATTAGCCTACCCAATACTATTTCTCGCCTTATGAAAATTTATTTCAGTTGCTCTAAAATATAATACATTTTAAATGTTTATTCGTTTTCCTGCAAAAAAAATTAGGTTCATTATTAAAAAAAAATCTAATACTGGGAAATCTGAAAATATTCAGCAACTGTCATTGCTAATTTGGTTCCTTAAACACAAGAACAATAACAGTGATATCATTAAGGCTTTATAGAATTCCCAGTGGAAGCTGCCTACTACCTGCTGCTTTTTGGCTAACTGCCAATTTGTAAGTACAGTGCAGAAAGAAATAGCTTAAAATAATGTTGCAGTTTGACAGCAAGAACATATCTTCTTAGATAATGAAGCTAACTAGCATTTCCAAGTGAAAAGGTCTTAGCGTGCAGGCCTTTTTTGCATGCTATAGTTGAGCTTGGGGATCTGAGGTTTTGTTGTGACAGTTTCTTATTAATAAGACAGAATGAACTCCTTTCAAGTTGTACAGGAAAATGCCAATCCTGGTTGCACGTTTTAAGTATTTAGCAATTAGGGACGTTTCAGCTTACATTTTTAAGACTATCTTCCTTGGGGCGTTTTGAGAATAAGAATGACATGAGTTTGGAGCTGGCTGTGTTTTTGAACTGGTGGTGTTTCTGGAAGTCAACTCCTACAGCAGTGTTTAATTCAGGTTGTATGTGGGCAACCTCCTGCAGGTAAGTGGGTGAAGGCTTTTAATATTTAAATGGGACACTTTTGATAAGATGTTCAATGGGATTTAAATTAAATGCAAAATACTTGGATTTGCCTGGCTTCCGGAAAGTGGCCATTGAAACAAAAAATGAAAACATTTGAAACCCCCTGGTAATTCCTGAGTTTTGCTGGCTGCAACTAATGGTTCCAAAGTGAGCTGTGGAGATTCAAACACTGCCAAGCTTATGTGAACCCACTGCAGATCCAGGTATTGCTGAATGATTAATGCCAACATGTTTGTCACCTTCTCTGTTACATAGAACATAGAGCATAGAACATAGAACAGTACAGCACGAGGACAGACCCTTCGGCCTACAATGTCTGTGCCGCACATGATGCCAAGACCAACCCATCCCTCCACGCCCTGCATATCCTTATGCCTAGTCAAAAGTCTCTTAAATCGCACTATTGTATCTGCCTCAACCACCACTCTCGATATCACGTTCCAGGCAGTCATAACCCTCTGTATAAAATAGCTTGCCCGACACATCACCTTTAAACTTTGCTCCTCTCACCTTAAACCTGTGCCCGCTAGTATTTGTATTTTTCAATCCTGGGGAAAATATTCAGATTGTCTACCCTATCTATGTCTTTCATCATTTTATATACTTCAATCAGGCTGCCCTACAACCTCCGGCATTCCAGAACTCTCCCTGTAGCTAATGCCCACTAATGCAGGCATCATTCTGGTAAATCTCCTTTGCACTCTTTCCAAAGCCTCCAAATCACTCCTGTAACTGGGCAACAAGATCTGTATGCAATACTCCCCATGCAGCATAGCCAATTCTATAAAGGTGCATCATGACTTCCTGACTCTTATATTCAATCCCCTGACCTATTGAAAGCAAGCATATAATGTGCCTTTCTTACCACTCTATCTATTTGTGTTGCCACTTTCAGGAATTTATTGTTACAATTTACATACAGTTTAAAATTCTGGATCAGCCTACCAGGGGGAACAATATCAAATACCTTATTAAAATCTATGTAGACAACATCTACTGCCCAATCCTCATCGATCACCTTTGTCACCTCCTCAAAAAACTAGATCAAATTGATAAGACTGCTGCGTACAAAGCCATACTGACTGTCCGTAATTAACCCATTATTTTCCAAATGGGGGTAAATCGTATCCTGAAGAATCCTCTCCAATAGTTTTCTTACCACTGATGTGAAGCTCCCAGGCCTATAATTCCCTTGACTACTCTCCTGTCCTTCAGGATCTCACCTGTGGCTAGAGAAGATGAAAGTTATTTGTTAACACTCCCGCAATCTCCTCTCTTGCCTCTCTCAATAAGCTAGGATAGATCTCAGCAGATCCTGGGGATTTATCCACCTTAATACCCTTGAAGTCCCAACTGATCTCAGTGTTCTCCATGTCCTTCTCCTTGGTGAAAAGAGATGCAAAGTGCTTATTTAGTACTGTGCCTACATCCCCAGACTCCAAGCACAAATTTCCTCCTTTATCCCTGAGCGGCCCAATCTCCACCCAGTTACCCTCTTGTTTTTAATGGATATAATGTGGTATAAAGAGCTTTTGGATTTTCTTTAAACCAACTCATGAAAGTCATTTTGTCCCTCCTAATTTCAGACTTGATTTCTTTCCTCCTTTCTTTATATTTCTCAAAGGCCTTGCTTTGATTCCATCCTTTTAAATCTTGCATGTGCTTCCTTTTTCTTTTGAACCAAATTCCCAACCTCTTTGGTCAGCTAAAGGGCCTGTCCCACGAGCATGCGACTCCATGCGGCAAGCGCGACCTAACATGGTTGCTTGAGCCGTACGGCCTTGTGGGGCCGGTCCCACTTTGATCGCCGGAGCCGTATGGAGTCGTGCGGATCTGGTCCCGACATCGCGCTGGGTTCCGAAAAACTGACCGTGTTCAAAAATTCCGCGCGGCAACGGCCTGCTGGCCCGCAGCCACCTCGACGCCGTACGCACCATCTCGACGGGCATGCGCAGCGTCTCGACGCCGTATGCAGCGTCTTGACGCCATACATCACGCGCAAACTTCCCGCGGACTTCGCTCGAACTTCACGTCACTCACTCGACCTCCGCGCGGCCCCCGCTTCCGGTTTGGTCGCGCTCGCCGCATGCAGGTCGCATGCTCGTGGGACAGGCCCTTAAAGTTCCCTTACTTTGCCAACCTTATCCCCCCCTCCTTACTCGACTAAATTATGATCAACTGGCCTTTAAACGACTCCCACATGTCAGATGTAGACTTACCCAATTAAAATTGTTCTCAATATACCTTCCCAGACACCTGGTTAATAACACTATAGTGTTTTTACTCCAATTCAATACCTGCCCACAAGGTTCAGCTTTCTCCCTATACAAACAATCTTATAACTTGTTTTGATCGCTATCCCTAAAATGCTCTTCCACTGAAACACCAGTCACCTGGCCATGCTCATTTTCCAGCACAAGGTCCAATATGTTCCCTTCTTGGGTTGGACGATCCCGTATACTGTTTTATACACCTTATAATTTCTGCCCCATTTAACCTTTTGGCACTGAACATGTAAATATTGGGGAAGTTAAAGTCACCCACAAAGCCAACCCAGTTGCTTTGGCATCTTCCAGTAATCTGTCTACATAACTGTTCCTCTATTTCCAGAATGCTATTGGGGTGGGATGGGAGGGGCTATGGTGCAATCCCATTAGAGTGCTTGCACATTTCTTATTTCTAAGCTCTACCCACATTGTCTCAATGGACAAACTCTCCAGCATGTCCTTACTGATTCAAGAAACCGAGATAGCAAGAGGTAAAACATTATCATGCAATGAGTCGTCTGAATTTGGTTGCATTTCTCAACACAGCAGATAGTGGATGATTTTGGATTTGATTGCAGCTTTCAAAGGGAAATTAGATTAAAATTTGACAGAGATATGTGGAAAGAGCAGTGGTTTAGGTCTGAATTGGCTGAAATTTGTGCTCTCAACGGATGGTCCATTTAGTGATAGAGCTCAAGGAGGTAATCATTGAATATTTACCTCTCAGGGTTCATTAAGGTGGGTTCCATCCTGAATGCTATGTGTTCCTTGCAATTCCTGGTGCTAAGTGCTTGAGATTACAGCTGCTTCATGTTTGCTTCTAAGAACAGTGGGAGGCAGGTTGCATACTTAAAGTGGTGATTTTTTTTTATACTACAGATACTGAAATACTGAAATAAAAACAGAAAATCCAATGTTTATTGAAATGAACACCGTAAGGCCAGGTAATGTCAGTAAGAGTCTACATCTGGCAATTATAACATAGAAACATAGAAACATAGAAAATAGGTGTAGGAGTAGGCCATTCGGCCCTTCGAGCCTGCACTGCCATTCAATATGATCATGGCTGATCATCCAACTCAGTTTCCTGTACCTGCCTTCTCTCCATACCCCCTGATCCCTTTAGCCACAAGGGCCACATCTAACTTAAATATAGCCAATGAACTGGCCTCAACTACCTTCTGCGGGAGAGAATTCCAGAGATTCACCACTCTCTGTAACATTTTCTTAACTGTATTAGATTCTTACTTAATGTCACAGAATATTAAGCTTGCCACCAGCTATGCCTGGCCATCTTTGAAAGTAAAACATATAAAATAGAAGCCTAATCTATATTACTAAAAGTAAGATCTTGACCACTTCCTGTTTTTCTGTTTCATGAGTTTAGAAGAAACGCTGCCACTTACGGCTGTGATTTTTGGCCAGCTTACTCAGTCCCCCTCCACTGCACGACAAGACGATTTTTCACATCGATGAAACATAAAGGAGTTATTAATGTTTACAAAATGTTGACATTCTCTCTGCTGCCCCTGCTGGTGGGAGGGGGGAGAGACTATCAAACCCGGAAGTGTTGTGCCTCAGTCAGTCTCTGCAAGATGGGGGAAGTGAGAGGTTCACGTCTCTCAGTCTGAGCTGTGAATAACACTGAACACGTGTCTACTAAACTGTGAGTGTGGTTTTACAGATCTTGAGTGCCCTTAATGTGGTTTGAAAATGAAAATGTGGTTGGTTTGAAGTAAAACACTGCAAATGGTTGGGTGGGGTATTGGATTGAAGTGAAAAAGCACTGCAAATGGTTGAGTGGGGTATTGGGTTGAAGTAAAAAGCACTGCAAATGGTTGGTTTGAGGTTTTTGGTTGAAGTAAAAAACACTGCAAATGGTTGGTGGTCCAAACTTGACAACTTCCTGTTTTTTTTTTTATTGTATTGTATATCTTTATTGTTATTTTCCTGAGTACTCACATACCCAGAGGAAACAAAAAAACGTTACTCAAACCAGTGTCCATTCAGTGTGCAGTAAAAAATAAATAGAAATAAAAATACATATATCATGAACAAGTTTAACACTACTCTCAACTAAACATCAACAGGCGTTCCGATTGGCAGCGGCACGACAGTGGCTCTGTCCAGGTTGGTGGTTGGTGCGCGATACTTTGGCAGGGGGCAAAGTCCGTTTAACAGTCTTATAGCCTGCGGGAAGAAGCTGAGGAGCAGCTGTATATTAATTTTAGATAAACGCTACCGCTTACGACTGTAATTTTTGGCCATCTTACTCAGTCCCCCTCCGCTCATCAGGTGCAGAGGATTCTTCCCATCAATGAAAAATTTAAGTGTTATTAGTGTTTCAAAAATGTTGAGAAACTCTCCCTTGTCAATCACACCATGAAGGCCACACTTTTTCCGGTGGGGGGGGAGGGATTATGAAACCCAGAAGTATGGATGTGGCTCACTCTGCATGATGGGGGAGGGAGAGGTCACGACTCTGTCTGAGCTGTGAATCAACTGAACACACTGAATGTCTACTGAACGGTGAGTGTGGTGTTTTGTGTGATTTTATGGTGGTTTCACCCTGCTTGAAATGGTTTGAAACTACATTTGAATGTGGTGGCCTTGCACCCTGCATGAAATGGTATGAAACTGCACTTGAATTTGGTGGCCTTGCACCCTGCTTGAAATGGTATGAAACTGCACTTGAATTTGGTGGCCTTGCACCAAGCTTGAAATGGAATTTCAAGGAATAGCCGTGAGTCAACTACCAGCCCACAAGCCATGAGTGAGCTGCCAGCACATCAGGCTTGAGGGGCTGAGCTGCCACCCCCGGAATCAATTTGGCCCACAATGTCCATACTACCAGTCCCTTCATCCCACAACACCCATACCAGTGCTTCAGAAAGCCCCCCCCCCCCCACTGGCCACCAATATTGGAATTGGTGGAGAGGTGGAATATTGTGTTGGGGGAGCAGCCCTCCTATGTGAACATGGGACCCAACGGACCCCACTTAATCTAGTTAGTTAATATATTTGATAAAATATGCTCAAAGTATGAAGAAAGACAAATTATTCTTTCGGAAAAGAAATAATATCCATCACCGTGACCTGTCAAATGCCATTGGATGCCAGTTTGACGTCAGTGGTGGGCAAATTAATGGAAAGGATACTTAGAGATAATATATATAAGCATCTAGATAAACAGGGTCTGATTAGGAACAGTCAACATGGATTTGTGCCTGGAAGGTAATGTTTGACTAATCTTCTTGAATTTTTTGAAGAGGTTACTCGGGAAATTGATGAGGGTAAAGCAGTGGATGTTTTATATATGGACTTCAGTAAGGCCTTTGACAAGGTTCCTCACGGAAGGTTGGTTAAGAAGGTTCAATGGTTGGGTATTAATGGTGGAGTAGCAAGATGGATTCAACAGTGGCTGTATGGGAGATGCCAGAGAGTAATGGTGGATGGTTGTTTGTCAGGTTGGAGGCCAGTGACTAGTGGGGTGCCACAGGGATCTGTGTTGGGTCCACTGTTGTTTGTCATGTACATCAATGATCTGGATGATGGTGTGGTAAATTGGATTAGTAAGTATGCAGATGATACTAAGATAGGTGGGGTTGTGGATAATGAAGTAGATTTTCAAAGTCTACAGAGAGATGTATGCCAGTTGGAAGAGTGGGCTGAAAGATGGCAGATGGAGTTTAATGCTGATAAGTGTGAGGTGCTACATCTTGGCAGGACAAATCAAAATAGGACGTACATGGTAAATGGTAGGGAATTGAAGAATGCAGGTGAACAGAGGGATCTGGGAATAACTGTGCACAGTTCCCTGAAAGTGGAATCTCATGTAGATACGGTGGTAAAGAAAGCTTTTGGTGTGCTGGCCTTTATAAATCAGAGCATTGAGTATAGAAGTTGGGATGTAATGTTAAAATTGTACAAGACATTGGTGAGGCCAATTCTGGAGTATGGTGTACAATTTTGGTCGCCTAATTATAGGAAGGATGTCAACAAAATAGAGAGAGTACAGAGGATATTTACTAGAATGTTGCCTGGGTTTCAGCAACTAAGTTACAGAGAAAGGTTGAACAAGTTAGGGCTTTATTCTTTGGAGCGCAGAAGGTTAAGGGGGGACTTGATAGAGGTCTTTAAAATGATGAGAGGGATAGGCAGAGTTGACGTGGATAAGCTTTTCCCACTGAGAGTAGGGAAGATTCAAACAAGGGGACATGACTTGAGAATTAAGGGACAGAAGTTTAGGGGTAACATGAGGGGGAACTTCTTTACTCAGAGAGTGGTGGCTGTGTGGAATGAGCTTCCAGTGAAGGTGGTGGAGGCAGGTTCGTTTTTATCATTTAAAAATAAATTGGATAGTTATATGGACGGGAAAGGAATGGAGGGTTATGGTCTGAACGCAGGTGTATGGGACTAGGGGAGAATACGTGTTCGGCACGGACTAGAATGGTCGAGATGGCCTGTTTCCGTGCTGTAATTGTTATATGGTTATTATATGGTTATATGCTAGCAATTTGATGAAAGGGGTGGGATTCCCAGTGCAAAGTTGTGAGCTGTAACGAGCAGTTAAAAGTAAGCTAATGACCTGCCCTATAAATGGGGGTTGTGAATGATCAAAGACAAAGACTTAATTTAAAATATTTACAGCATAGCAGTGCTTCAAAAATCCAGCCCTTTCTAATTTAATTTGGTTAAGTGACAGATGTGAAGTGGTTTCACAACAGTTAGACAAAGAATATCGATGCCATCTGCAATTAATGCTAATATATTCACTCGGTTTTCATGCTACCCACAGGCTATGGTGTCCTTGCTCACCACTGAGATGTTTCTATGCCTACCACGATCCCAGTAGAGACCAAAGATGATCTTTGGTAGAGACTGAGAAACAGGAAAGAGTATTTCATAATTTTTCTGGAGACTACCAGTAACGTATGCCACTGAGTCATGTCCACCGCGCACTTCAACCGATCCAACACAGAATTAAAGAGCTTCGCCAAAGAGACGTTAGTTAAGATTTCACAAAGATGGATTTCAACAGAAACAAAGAAGTTGCTTAAGTACTCAACATTTAGTATTTCCACAGCTTTCCACAACAGTTTGACAGTTCTATTGCAAAGCATGTTGCAGTGGGATATTTCAGCAGGGGTCTAATATAATTAAATTCTGATATCCTGAAGTCTACCAGAAGTGCTTCGTACTTTATTGGCTATCTGAATTTCTACTTTTGCCACTCCTTGCATGTTTTAAAGCCTTTCAGGCTTGTAATACTAATATTGCTCAATTAACTAAAATGGAGCCCTACATGTAAATCATATGTTTTGAAATAACTTAGCACAAAACAAGATGAATCAGAACTCAAATAAGTAATCTTGCAAAAATTACATAACCACAAGTGTGACGTCTCCTAGAATGTAAAGGGGTAAAAATAATTGCAAATTATAGTGTAGTTTAGTTTAGAGATACAGCACGGAAATAGGCCCTTCGGCCCATCGAGTCAATGCTGACCAACAACCCCTGTACACTAGAACTATACACACTAAGGACAGCTTACAATTATACCAGCCGATTAGCCTACAAAGTTCTACATCTTTGGAGTGTGGGAGGAAACCAGAGATCCAGAGATCCCGGAGAAAACCCACGCAGGTCACGGGGAGAATGTATAAATTCCGTAAATACACCACCTATAATCAGGATCACACCTGGGTCTCTGGCGCTGTAAGGCAGCAACTCTACCGCTGCACGACCATGCCGGAAGAATGATGCGCATTCTTCTCAATCTGGAAAATCTTCCACTCCTTCGTGGGTATGGGATGTGACATGGCAAATGTTACGCCCCTATTCAAAAAATAACTCAAAACAAACAACACACCAGGTGGTGAAAAGAAAATTGTAGTCAATAACATGGGGCAATGTAAATTATTTTTGAAATAACATTTGTTAAGACATGGAAGTAAGCATGATTTGTTGAAGGAAAATAACACTTGACTAACATAATTAAGAGGACTGATGAAGATTGTCTGAACATGCACCATTTGTAAAGTCATTTGACAAAGCACCACAGTAGACCAATCAGTAAAATTGAAGATCATAAGATCACACTTACAGTGGATGCAAAATGATCCAGGGATAACAAATTGACAATTATTTTTTGTCAACCAATTGGAAAACATTTACGGTTGTTCTCCAGGTATTTGGATGCAAACCGGTGATCCCTTTGACCTGAAAGAATATCAAGCAAGGAAGTGATTTCAAGCTTTGCTGATGTAAATGCAATGAACGGTGAGGAGAATTGTAGCAAACTTCAAATGGAAACAGGCAGACGGTTAAAATAGACACATGCACAGTGTGCTGTGATTTGTCTTTGTAGAGCAAGGGGGGAATTAAATGGAAAAATTGTAAAGGACTACAGAAACAGAGACAAGCTGAGTATTTACGCACACCTGAGAGTATTAGAAAAGGTGAAATGACAGTTTGAAAATCTTTGATCTTTATAAAAATAGAGTACCGAAGCAAGGCAATTACACTGATCCTTCACATGATAATAGAAAAACACTATTTGGAATATTTTATCTAATTCTGTCCTCCTCACTTTAGCTAGATGGTGCAGAGTTAAGAAGCATCTGGACAATCTCCTAAATAACCATGGCATTAAGTAGGCTATGGATCAACTGATGATAAAGATAAAGATAAAGATAATTTTATTGATCACATACACACCTAGGTGTAGTGAAATGCTTCTTGCCAATGCAGCACATAAAAAAAGAATACAAACATAACAATAATAAAGAAATTTAAACATAAAAACATCCCCCCACAATGGTTCCCATTATGAGGGAAGGCACAGTGTCCAGTCCCCATCCCATGTCCACCCATAGTCGGGCCTATTGAGGCCTCCACAGTTGCCTTTAAGGAGGCCCGATGTTCCAGGCCGTTCTCGCCGGATGATGGTGCTCCGGCGTCGGGAGAATCCTCTCGGCGGCAAGGGAACCCTGGAACGGCCGCTTCCCTCACCGGAGACCGCGGCTTCCGAAGCCAACAAGGCCGCGCCGGTTGGAGCTCCACCACTGGTGATCTCATCGAGAGATCCCAGGCTCCCGGTGTAAAGTTCGGCGCCGCCGCCCGCAGCTGGCCGCTCCACAGACCCGCAGCTCCGCGATGTTTATCCCGGCGGTCTTCAGCTCACCGGAGCTCCAGCGCGGCGACCCGGGCAAGGCATCGCCCGCTCCGCTCCGCTCCATGATAGCGCTCCAGCGCTGTGCCACCACCGAAGCCGAGGTTCTGGGCGGTCCCCTCAGCAAACACCGCTCCAGGCCCGCTGGTAGGCCGCGAGGACGGGTCGAAACTGCAGCCCGGAGAAAAGCTGCCTCTCCGACCAGGTAGGGACCCTGAAAGATAGTTTCCCCCTTCCCCCCCCCCTCCCCCCACATAGAAAAGTCTAGACCTCCAGAACAAAAACACTTTAACTAACTAAAAAATAAAAAAAAGAGATGAAAAAGACGGACAGCTGCTGGCTGGGCAGCCATACACAGGACAGCGCCCCCACAGAGAAAGGATTAGTTTAGAAAGGTGCTGGTAATAATAATAATAATAATAATAATAATAATAATAATAATAATAATAATAATAATAATAATAATAATAATAATAATAATAATAATAATAATATATTTTATTGTCATTGCACATAAGCGCAACAAGATTTGGTATGCAGCTTCCATCCGATGTCATAACATAAATAACTAATAACATTTTAATTTAGATACCCCGAGAACATGGGTTGTAAAAAGAACAGTAAAATAGTCAAAACAGTTCAAACAGACTTGGTAGGCCAAAGGGTCTGAATCTATGGTGCTAAGATTCATTGGAGAGTCGAAGTGAGACTTTGAAAATGTACCTGAGGATCATTCTGTGACTAGTGGTGTGCCTCGGGGTTCGGTGCTGGACCCGTTACTGTTTGTCATCTATATCAATGATTTGGGTGAGAACATACACGGCATGATTAACATGTTATCTGAAGAAGGGTTTCGGCCCGAAACGTCGCCTATTTCCTTCGCTCCATAGATGCTGCTGCACCCGCTGAGTTTCTCCAGCATTTTTGTGTACCTTCGATCTTCCAGCATCTGCAGTTCCTTCTTGAACACATGATTAACATGTTTGCAGTTGATATAAAAGTGGGTGGTTTTGCAGATAGTAAAGATGGTTGTGAAAAATTCCAACAGCATCTTGATCGATTGGCCAGGTGGGCTGAGGAATGGTTGATGGAATTAAATACAAAGAAATTTGAGGTGTTGCATTTTGGGGAGTCTATCAAGGGCAGGCCCTACACAGTAAATGGTAGACCTCTGGGGAGTGCAGTAGAACAGAAAGATTTAAGAGTGCAGGTGTATGGATCCTTGAAGGTCGAGTCGCAGGTAGATAAGGTGGTCAAAAAGGCTTTTAGCACATTGGCCTACATCAGTCAGAGTATTGAGTATAGAAGTTGGGAGGTCATGTTGCAATTGTATAAGACATTGTGTTCTGGGCACCATGTTATAGGAAAGATGTTGTCAAGCTGGAAAGGTTATGGAGAAGATTTACGAGAATATTGCCAGGACTAGAGGGTTTGAACTATAGGGAGAGGTTGAGTGGACAGGAACTGTTCCTTGGAGCGCAGGAGGATTATGGGTGATCTTATTGAGGTGTATAAAATCATGAGAGGAATAGATGCACAGAGTCTCTTGCCCAGAGTAGGCGAATCGAGGACAAGAGGACATAGGTATAAGGTGAAGGGGAAAAGATTTAATAGGAATATGAGGGGTGCAGATCAAACAGTATTGCTGATTTGATCTGTGTCTGGTTTTGCTGCTGATGACCTGATCCATAATCCATGTCAGGTTTTCCACCCCACCACCACCTTGTGGCATGCGGGCAGCCATGTTGTTTTTTAGTTTTCAGAGCCTAAGGTACTCATCTCCATGGTCTCTGAATATATATAAATTAAAGTACGTTATGCTATACATGTTATAATATATAATGACCCTGTATCATAAGTACTTTGCACATGATGTCAGAAGTGGGATTCAGTTTTAAGTTCATTTCCCTGGCATCATGTTATTCCATGTCTTTGCCACTAACAATGATATCATCCACGATGATAGCACAAGCGTATTCGTCAAACAGTTGCTCCATGGAGCATTGAAGCACCTCACTGGCTGAATTAATGCCAAACGGCATGCGCAAAAATCTGTAGCGGCCGAAAGCAGTGCTGAAGGTTGTACGCATAGATGATACATGATCCAGGGGAATCTGCCAGAAGGAGGTCTTGACGTCTAATACAGAGAATACCGTTGGCGTACCCATGTGGGCAGCTACATCCTCCATGGTGCGCTTGGGGTGATGGGGCAATTTGAGTGCGGTGTTCAGGTCCCTCAGATTAATACATGTACGAATCTCCTGTTTATTCTTCTTTGTAGCAACAACCATCGAGAACACCCAGTCCGTGGGTTCTGACACAGGCTTGATAACTCCCAATACCACCATCCTGTCCAATTCGGCTTTGACCCAGTCTCTCATGGCAATCGGTACACGCTGAGCAGGGCGAACCTGTGTGCGGACATGGCGTCGAAGGACGAGAAGCCGAAGCAAAGAAGTGGAAGCCAAATAACCGAACGTAAATGAAGCCGAAATGCCAAGTAACCAAAAGCGTATGAAGCCGAAACACCAACTAACCGAAAGGGTGCGTCGCTGAAATGCAAACTAACCGAAAGGGCGGGATGCCTAAAAGCCAACTAACTGAAAGGCTGCGTCGCCTAAAAGTAAACTCTGGGACTGTAACTGGCACATGTTGGCCGGTGTGCGCAAGTTGGTCCGAAGGCTCATCACTGTATCGCTCTATGACTCTATGTCTCTATAAAGTATCCCCAAAGACCTTCATCATCTTTGTCATGTGCTCTGCCCAGTGCTTCAAAGAGTTACTGTACCCGACTGAGTAGAACCTGCCCTGAGTGAAGCAGTAGATAACATTGAAAAGCTTGGTGATCTATCATCTTTAGTGACCACTTAGAACATAGAACTTAGAAGATAGATCATAGAACATAGAACATAGAAAGGTACAGCACAGGAACAGGCCCTCAGTCACAATGTCTGTGCCAGACATGATGCCAAGATAAACAAAACTAATCTTATCTACCTGCACATGATCCATACTCCTCCATTCCCATGTGCCTCTCTAAAAACCTTTTAAACACGACAATTGTATCTTCCTCCACCACTACCCCTGACAGCACATTCCAGGCATCCATCATCCTCTGTGTAAAAATCCTGCCTCGCACATCTCCATTAAACATCGCCTCTTTCACCTGAAAGCTATGCCCTTCAGTCTTTGACGTTCTCACTATGGCGAAAAAGGTTGTGACTGTTTACCTTATCAATGCTCTCATAATTTCTCATAATATGCTTCTATTAGGTCTCCCCTCAACCTCTGATGTTCCAGAGAAAACAACCCAATTGTCGCTGAGAGTGTTCTTCCGACGCCGGAGTTCCATCATCCGGCGAGAGGGCCTGAAACATCGGGCTGCCATTGCAGCGACTGCAGAGGCCTCAATACGCATCGACCACGGATGAACAAGAGGAAGATGACTGAACTTTGTTGCCTTCCCACAAAGTGAGAAACGTTGATTCCGCTGTGGGGGGATGTTTTTATGTTTAATGTTAAATTCTATAGTGTTGTGTTTATCTTATTAATGCACAGCATGGTAACTCAAATTGCTCTGGTCTGTACAGCACTTTGGTCAATGTGGGTTGTTTTTAAATGTGCTTTATCAATAAATGTGATTGATTGATTGAATCCGTCTGTCCAACCTCTCCTTATAGCTAATACCCCTTAATCCAGGAATAATTCTGGTGGTGTTCTGGTGTTTCCTGATTGTTATGGCGTGGTGCACTTACAGAATTGGATGGATTGTTCACTGAATTTTAGATTGTCAGGAACATGAGGGTCTGTGAATAAAGACAGCAATGGACTGGAATTGGAATCGCTGTGAGTTAACCTGCTGGAAAAATCTTCCAATTTGATTCCAGCATTCTTAAAATTGTAGAAATTGTAGAAACAATGAGGCAATGCACCCTCTAATGAAATAATAATTACCGTTTAGCAAGGCCATAGTAACGATGGCAAATGATAATATATCAAAATTAATGCTCCAATAAAGTTGTCGCCCAGCCAGTAAATAAACATTCCAACTAAACAATATATATATTTATTAACACAGATAAATGTAGCCTGACTGGAAAATTAGTTTGAAAATAATAATAGGAATGAATTTCCACATGGCTGGTGTGGCCACTGCTCTGGGGGATTTTCTTTATGAATGCACGTAAGTATGTAATGATATCTGGGCACTTAGTTACTGAAGAGTGGTAAAACTGGAATTGTGTCATAATCTCTATTAGGAATGATCACTATCAAGAAGGGGATAAAGAGAAACTGGTGATGAATTGATGAAATGCTTCACTGTAAGTGCATATTTCTGCAGCGCTCAGGGAATGCTTCCAAATTAAACAAAAATGGAGATATGGATTGCTTTTTTTTTGCATTTGCTCAAAAGTTGACCAGGAAGTGGGTAGCTAGTGTTTAAATGACCACATTTTTTTTTGTATACTCCCAGCATCCTCTTTGTTAAAATCAAAATTTTGTGGAGTGAAACAAGAAATAAAAACATTTTCATGTTATTTCTCCAAATGTCCAAATGGAGCCTTTACTCTTTTTGGATAATTGCAGGGGAACGTGGATGGGTTGTCAATGGGCAGCATTCAGACATTGTGGTTATTCCAATGCAGATTTCCTAAAGGGTTAGTCATTTACTTACATGAACCTCATTTCTTGCACCAGTGACCCGGGTTAGGACAGCATCTATGGAGAGAAGGAATAGGCGGCGTTTCGGGTTGAGACCCTTCTTCAGACTGTTGTCAAGGGGTGGGGGGCACTCTGGCAATGGAGGAGGCCCAGGACAGAAAGACCAGAGTGGGAATGGGAGGGGAAGTGCTGAGCCACCAGGAAATCAGGTTAGTTATTGCGAACTGAGCGGAGGTGTTGGGCGAAGCGATCACCAAGCCTGCACTTGGTCTCGCCGATGTAGAGAAGTTGACACCTGGAACAGCGGATGTAGTAGATGAGGTTGGAGGAAGTGCAGGTGAACCTCTGCCTCATCTGGAAAGACTGCTTGGGTCCTTGGATGGAGTCGGGGAGGGAGGTAAAGCGACGAGTAGCATTTCCAGCAATTGCAAGGGAAAGTACCCAGGGAGGGGGGTGGTTTGGGTGGGAAGGGACGAATTGACCAGGGAGTTATGGAGGGAACGGTCACAGCAGAGAGGAGAAAGGGGAGGAGATGGGAAGATGTGGCCAATGGTGGGATCCCGTGGGTGAGATTGCTTCGTCCAACACCTCCGCTCAGTTCGCAATAACCAACCTGATCTCCCGGTGGCTCAGCACCTCAACTCCCACTCCCATTCCGAATCCGACCTTTCTGTCCTGGGCCTCCTCCATTGCTAGAATTAGGCCCAGTGCAAATTGGAGGAACAGCACCTCATCTTGGGTAGTTTACACCCCAGCGGTATGAACATTGACTGTTCCAATTTCAGATAGTCCTTGCATTCTCCCTCCTTCCCCCCCCCCTCCCAGCTCTCCCACAAGCCTACTGTCTCCGCCTCTTCCTTTCTTCCCCCCCCCCCCCCACCCGACATCAGTCTGAAGAAGGGTCTCGACCTGAAACATCGCCTATTCCTTCTCTCCTATGAGTTTCTCCAGCATTTTTGTCTACCTTCGGGGTTTGTAGGTTAATTGACTTGGTATAAATGTAAAAAATTGCCCCAAGTGTGTGTAGGATAGTGTTAGTGCGCGGGGACCGCTGGTCGGCGCGGACTCGGTGGGCCGAAGGGCATGCTTCCTCGCTTTAACTAAAATAAACTAAAAGATCTCCACCACCTCTAATCTCTATCCCATCGCCAATCTGATGATCACCAGAAATCCAGACCTTGATCATCCCAAATCCTAAACCTTGAGATCACACGAGACTCAACCATTTGATCTGGCAACAATCTCCCAAACTTCTCTGATGGCTCATTCTCCCTGCCTCAATCTTACAAACCCCAACCCTTTCACATCAATCAACGTCAAACTGCATCCAATTTTACCATTATACTTCTCTCAATCATCCTCACTGCCATATCCACCTCAATCTCAACCCCTCCTCTTGTAGAATCCAAGAACAATCAAAAGTTGCAAAAGTTTCAAAAGCAAAAGCAGAGCAAGGTTTAAAGATGAGGAGGCAAATTTGGCATTGAAAAAAAATGTTGATATCTTGCATGCCAGGTGCTAGCGAGAACTTATGTTGGCTGTGTTCTCTTGCCTTTGTCAGCAAATTCTAGGTTTGGATCCCAATCTAGTTACGTGAGCAGAAAACCTAAGTGGTTTGGCAGTAGTGTGTTTTGAAAAGATAATGGCTCTGAGGCTAAACACAAAATGCTGGAGCAACTCAACGGGAGAAGCAGCATCTCTGGAGAGAAGGAATGGGTAACATTTCGGGTCGAGATCCTTCTCCAGTTCCTTCCTACACGTGATGAACTGAGGCATTGCATTCCACTCAGAAGTGTTTAAATGAACTCTATCCTTCTTAAGTGGTATTATCTTCAACTTCCTGGTAAATATATACCCCTCAACAAACATCACAATAGCAGAGAAAATAGTGATTATCATATAACATTCTACAGGATTTACTGAGGTCAATTGGCAGTCTACATTACATTGGAGGCTGCTTTTCAAAAGTACTTTATTAGATGTAAGGTGGGTTGGGATATCTTAGTTTCTTTCTTACATTTGCTATGACAATTATACAAAAAACATACTGCAAGAAATAAATAATGTTTCACTTTTAATAAAAAATAAATACTTTGTTACATAATATAAAGCATATAAATGCTGTTGATATGATGTGATTAAAATCATATTGAATATTTGGGGATTAATTTATGCTTTAAATGAATACATTTGATATATTGAGCTGGAAAATGTGCACTTGTATTTGCTGCTTCCTTTGGTACTTTCCTTTGGATCAGAAGATTTCTGCACAAATTCCACAATAGAACTTTATTTTATTTTGTGTGCACTTTGTTTCATTTTCACACAATGTTTTAATTTATTGAACTTATTTTATTTTAGTTTGTTCATTACATTACTTAGTGAGCACTGTGTTTACAACCTGTTGTGCTGGTGCTGGAAGTAATGCCCCTGTCCCACTTAGGAAACCTGAACGGACACCTCTGGTGACCTTGCCCGCGACCCAAGGTTTCCATGAGGTCACTGGGGGTTTTGGTCACTCTCCCTAATGGTCGAAAGTGGTTTCCGCGTGGTCGAGGCTTCATCTAGGTTGCTTCGATTGTTTCAACAAAACCAAAACCGGCCTCGACTAAAAATAGGTTGCCATTTGGTCGAAGCCAGTGGAGTGGGGTCGCTATTTACTTACAGGCAGTCGAACGCCATCTCCTTCGCTGACCAGCCATTTTGATTGGCTCATTGGAGTTTTCAGGACCTAGAAGACCCGCCGGTAGGTAAAATGCCCGCTAAATTTATTAAACTTCTTAAAACTGTCTCACTCCTTCTCCCCCCCCCTTCTCTCCCCTTCTCTCCACTTCTCTCCCCCTTCTCCCCCCTTCTCTTTCCCCTCTCTCCCCTTCTCTTTCCTTCTCTCCACTTCTCTCCCCCTTCTCCCCCCTTCTCTCCCCCCCCCCGCATTCTCTAAAGGACTTACCGTGCTCTGTGGCAGCCACTTCATCGCGCAGACAGCGCTCCTCCGCTCTCCATGGCCCCCACCTTCGCGATGTGTGTGTGTGTGTGTGTGTGTGTGTGTGTGTGTGTGTGTGTGTGTGTGTGTGTGTGTGTGTGTGTGTGTGTGTGTGTGTGTGTGTGTGTGCGTGTGCGCGTGTGTGCGTGTGCGCGTGCATGTGTGTGTGTGTGGTCAGTAGCAAGGATCCTATAAGATCTTTGGTCGGTAGATGCAGCTCACGCTTCGGTCGATCCAGGTCGAGGCTTTCCAGGAGAGTGATCAAAACCTCCGGCAACCTCATGGAAACCTTGGGTCGCGGGCAAGGTCACCAGAGGTTTCCGTTCAGGTTTCCTAAGTGGGACAGGGGCATAAGAATTGCATTGCTCCATTTCGGGAGATGACAATAAAACACTCTTGACTCTTGAATATGGTGGTGCTTGGATATAGTATTGACCTCCTCTGCCATTCCATGCTATTTCTATTTTGCAAAGTCCTTCGTCCGCTTTGCTGCCTGGCAGAATTTACCAGAAATTTACCATAAAGATCCCCTTTCCATATCCATAAATTGCCTTCTGTAATTCAGCCACTCTCACGAGTCAATTAAATCTGCATTGGTTTCCTGCTGCAGTTTGTCTCGGTGAATCTACACCTCCTATCTGATTTTGAGATGCTGTGTTGTCTCCATCAAAGATATTCAATACAGGAAAACAAATGCAATTTGTGTTCCCAGCTATGAAACTTCACAACTTAAAAAAATCAAAAATATTTGTTACACTCACTGCACTGACTT
The DNA here is from genome assembly GCF_010909765.2 of Amblyraja radiata. NCBI lineage: Eukaryota > Metazoa > Chordata > Chondrichthyes > Rajiformes > Rajidae > Amblyraja > Amblyraja radiata. The sequence goes on from NC_045958.1 coordinate 14,770,776, forward strand.
AATTGTAGTGTATTTATTATGGTAATTATATAATCAGGAATTAATCAAAAATGCCTGAAATACTAACACCTTCTCTTTGCACCTTTTGCATTGCCATCTCACACCAGAGTTGCCTGAAGACTTTCTGTTTCTTCCTTGAACAGAGGGTTAACCAGTTCATCTCCACCGATGCATTCATTCGCCCGGTTGAGCTCATTCTCACAATGGAAAACATTTTCTTCAACTTCGCTCACTTCCTCCAGATCAACCTATGTCTGCGGAAAAAACCCCCAAAACTATACGAATCAGTGACTCAGTGTTACAAGGGAATAGGTTCAAGGATCTGACTAGGAGAACAGAAAAAGGCTCACTCGTCTGTTGAGTTGCAAATCAGTTTTATTGGCAAGAGGGGACAAAAACAATACTTGTCTCGGTATGTGCAGGGTCTATTTTACAGCAGCACACCTCTCTCTCTCTCTCGCTCTGCCTCCATCTGATCATGACTCAGCCCATCAGTGAACCCCTCTCCTACATGAACACATCAGATTTATTGGCACGAAAGGGAATAAAAAGAATACTTGTCTAGGTATGCGCGGGGTCCGTTTTACAGCAGCACATGTCTATCTTGCTCTCTATCTCTCCCTCTCTCTCTCCCTCTCTCTCTCTCTCTGCCTCCATCCACGTCACTGATCACGACTCAGCCCGTCGGTGAACCCCTCTCCTACATGAACTTGAACTAACTTCTGGCTTACTGGTGCCTGCCTTTATACATCTGTACATGGAAATGGACAGCTGGCATTTTGGGTGAAGACCCTTCATTTAGACATCTGAAATGTTCCTTCTCTCTTGGACAGGATTTCTGTGAGACCATCTCTCAGTCTGTTCAAATATGCCACTTTCAAGGTTTCTTCCTCTCTTCTACTGGAGTGCTGTGAGACCCTTTCCTACTGCTCCCCTTCTGTGATTTTCACTGCTCTGTTCAGCATCTGCAGTTTCTTGTACCTCCATCTACTTCAGTCCACTCTGCCTCCTTCAAAGACTTCTTTCTATTCTCTCAGTTCCTCAGTCTATGTCATATTTGTTCTGATGCCAAGACTTTGGAGTGCAGCTTATTGCACTCACTTATACAACTTCAGTTAACTTGCTTTCTCTAGTATTAGAAAAGGATGGTTCTGCTCTGGGTCTTTTCTCCGAGCTTTCCCCCCCCTCCCTCCCCCACACACTCCCCACCCGCCCACATGCCGGCGCAGCCCTAGTTGCTGGTGCTTCCGGGCCGATCCGAGGCCTGGCTCTGAGGGCGCCGATGGCTGATGCTCCTCCGGGGCACGCAAGAAGGGAGAGGAGCAGAAACCTTGAGATCCTGGGGCGGGAGCGTGGGGGAGGAGAGGGGATAGAGGGAGAGGAGGGGAGTAGGGAGGGGACAGGAGTTATGGAGGAATGGAGGGAATGACTGAGGGTAAGGGAAAGGATAGGTAAGGGAGGGATTGGGGGAGGGTAGGAGGACAGGGAAAAGAAGAGGGAGGAGGAGAGGAGGGAGAGTGGGAGAGGAGGGGGAATAGTGGGAGAGGAGGGGGAATAGAGGAGAGGTGAGTGTTGGAGGTAGGGAGGAATAGAGGGAGAGGAGGGCAGTGGGGGAGGTGAGGGGGAGGTGGGGAGGGATAGTGGGGGGGATAGGGGGAGGTGAGGAGTGGGGGATTGAGGGATAGGAGAGGGTAGGGAGGGGAGAGGACTTATGGAGGGAGGGAGGGAGTGACTGAGGGTAGGGGAAAGGAGAGGGAGAGAGGTGAGGGAGGAATTGGGGAGGGGAGGAGGAGAGGGGAAAGAAGAGGGAGGGTGAAGAGGAGGGGGAGAGAGTGCTAGGGATAAGGGGAAATGAGCTGTGCCTGTGCATTTGGCGGCTATGGGTGAGTGGTGGAATATTGCGTTGGGGGAACCAAGCCTCCTGTGTGACAGGGACCCAACTGGCCCCACTGAGTCTAATGTTTTATAGATTCAGGATCAGTTCCTGTGGATTGAAGGGTAGCGAATGTTATCCCACTTTTTAAGAAACGCGGAAGAGAGAAAACAGAATTATAGACCTAGCCTGACATCGGTGGTGGGGAAGATGCTGGAGTCAATTATAAAAGATAAAATAGCTGCACATTTGGATAACAGTAACAGGATCAGTCCGAGTCAGCATGGATTTACGAAGGGGAAATAATGCTTTACTAATCTTCTGGAATTTTTTGATGATGTAACTAGGAAAATGGACAGGATGTAGTGCACCTGGACTTTCAGAAAGCATTTGATAAGGTACCACATTGGAGATTAGTGGGCAAAATTAGAGCACATGGTATTGGAGGTAGGGTGCTGACATGGATAGAAATTTGGTTGGCAGACAGGAAACAAAGAGTAGGGATTAACGGGTCCCTTTCAGAATGGCAGGCAGTGACTAGTGGGGTACCGCAAGGCTCAGTGCTGGGACCGCAGCTATTTACAATAAATATTAATGATTTAGATGAAGGGATTAAAAGTAACACTAGACGAAGTGGGACCTGTTGGCCCAGCAGTAGGCAGCGGCAGTGGTAGGCCTCGACAGCGGTAGGCAGCGGCAGGCCACAGCGGCGGCAGGGGTAGGCAGTGGCAGCGGCAGGCCACAGCAGCGCTTCCACCCGATCCCCAATGGCCCCTGACAGGCCGCGCCTGAAGCCGTATGGCCCCCTCCTACTCTACCCCCCCCCCCAATGCCCCTTGCCGTTCCCCCCCTCACGCACTCACCCCATCCCCCCTCAACCCTTCCCCCTATAAACTTTTAGCGGCTCTCTGGAGGCGCAGCCATACCCACCCATTGGGTTCCCATTGTGACGTAGAACACAGAGGCATTACTGATCAGGCACAGCTGACGGGCACGGCAAGTGGAAAAGGGATTTATTAAAGCTTAAAATGTGAATAACTCTTAAAATATAACAACAATTTAAACGTTAAAGATGAGATTTATTCAGTCCATTCTTTCATGTTGTGTCTCTTGTTATGTTCTGCAGCCGGGGGAGGGGGATGGCTTCAGGCGGGGCCTGTCGGGGCCATTGGGGAGCGTGTGGGAGCACTGCCTACCTACCTACCCCTGCCGGTGCTGTGGCCTGCCGCTACCTATCGCTGTCAAGGCCTACCACGGCTGATGGGGTGAAAGGTAAGGACTAGGGGAACTCTGTCTCTGTTGGGACTGGGGGAGGGGGAGCAAGGGTGGAGCTGCGGGGTACCGAGGAGACATGAGTGAGGGCCTCATCCATGATGGGAGAGGGGAACCCTCATTCCCTAAAAAATGAGGACTCTGGACATCTGGACATCTGGACTGTAAACAAAGCAATTAACTTCCTTATCCATTCCACCTGTATATTTCACCAAGATCATCCCTCATACTTCTTATCTGTGCTATCTCAATCAAAATCTCTCTTCCCCTTCACCTTAAAGTCAATTGAGTTCATTTGCATTGAACCATATCCAAGTATAAACCTCCTTGGACATGTATAGAATAAGGTGCACAATGTACTCAACGTGCAGTATCACTAAATCCATGTCAATATAAAAATAATACAAGTCTTCCTAACTTTTGTACACCATGCCTCCGACAATAAAGGCCTAGAGCCCAACTATCTTCCTATCTGCTGGGAGTTTAATGTACAGTAATGTAACTTCCTGAATTTTGTGCATTAGTACTTCCGTGGCTCAACATTTGCTGCTTCTCAACATATGAAAAAATATATTTTATGATATTCCAATTAAAATGAATACCAGTTTCCCACATTGATTGCTATCGCCCACATTCTTGCCCACTTTCTTAATGTTTCTAAATCCCTTCACATATATTGTTCCCTCTTTACATCTTATATTCTCGCCTAACTCAATATTATTAGCAAACATGGACACTGCATGATTAATGCATCCATCTAAATGAATAATGATGTACAACTAAGGACCCATTATAGTTTGTATGACTAACAGTCTTTTAGTAAGAGCTCACCAACCTGAAAGTGACCCTTTTATACCAATTCTGTTTGGTCCCCTCTCACCAATCCTAACAATCCTACAGCCCCAGCAGTTCATACATTATGAAATAATATTTCACGTTGTACTTTAACAAATGCCGATGGAACTGCATCCACTGATTCCACCTTATTAACGCTATAGTTTCAGTTTAAAATAACTACATTGGATTTATTGAAACAAGATTTGCCTTTCACGGAACAGTTTGAAACAGATATATGGTGAAGTAGAATGACCCCTGGAGGGAATCTTCTTACAACCGAGCAGATGTGAGGGGATTTGTCCAGCTTTTACCCTTGAGGAGCACACTTGGATTCTTGAAAAGAGATTGAAAGTTATCTATTTAACTAAACATCACCTCAAACCATCAGTGATCCTACCTTTGAACTCCACAAAGTCTAACTAGGGATGGCAGACTTCCTCAGATCTCCTAAAGGGCCTGTCCCACTTGGCGATTTTTTTCGGCGACTGCCGGCGTCATATCAGGGTCTCCAAAAGATTTTGAACATTTCAAAATCCAGCAGCAACAAAAAAATGTTGTGACACTTGAAAAAACACCAAGGGTCAGTCATCACACCGCATCACGCCGCATCATGCTGCAATTTTGTCGGTAACCTGATACGTCAGTCAATTATGCCGACAGGCCCTTAACACTTGGACTAAGAAATCTGCTTGCGAAGCCTGCAGTCCAGCTAAAGCTTGGCACAAGTCCAACAGGCTCATTAGATTAACAAGGACAAAATTACAATGTGGAGGATGGTAAGTGGATGCTAATTTCCTGTGCATTTATTTTAATTCAGTTGATTCATTTGTGATCTAGTTCTTAATTTAATTATCACTGCATATATATGATTGTGTCAGTATGAAAATGTCAGATGCAACCAATGAGTCTGTGAAACACAAGACACTAAGTGCTGGAGTAACTCAGTGGGCCAGGCAGCATCTCTGGAGAACCTAGATAGATGACGTTTTGGGTCACTACCCTCTTCAAAATTATTCTTTATGGTCTTTTTTTGGTAAACCAGCACCGTAGTTCCTTGTTTTTCGACAATGTGGGCCGGAGCTGATAGGGATGTCAATAATTTTCTGGGGCCAAAGCCTGCAGCTCCTGATCAGAGGAGGCTTTGTGAGATGCTTGGACCTCCTTGCCGGCTTCCAGTGGAAGAATGTGCCTGAAGGTGTGGTGCGAGAGAGAGTGAGCTCCAAGCGCAGAAGGGCAGGCAACCAGCAAGATCAGGTGGATTGCCAATCTTCAGAAGGTCTGTTCCCCACCCATTAGGATTTCCTAAACACTCTGGAAGCAGTATTCTTTAAAAGAATATTAGAGCAATTTCCTGATTCTATTTCCAAATACAATCATATGCAGTTCGCAGATTGCAAAATTAGGACCTCATCCGTTTCCTGAGAACAGCACTGTAAAACGTTCCATGCTGGTGCATCAATTTTTGCTTGTAAGCAGGGAATAGAAGCACAGCCTGATGATAAGATTTGCCAAAAATGTGGGTGAAGGATAAATCACTAGGCATTTTTGATGATTGTGTAGCAATGGTCAAGAACATTTTGGCCTCTAGTTGGATAGTTTAGTTTAGTTTAGAGATATAGCGCGGAAATAGCCCCTTTGGCCCACTGGGTCCGCGCTGACCAGTGATCCCCGCATATTAACATTATCCTACATGCATTAGGGACAATATACACATACACCAATCCAATCCAATCCAAATCCTACTAACCTGTACGTCTGATATCAGGATAGACAAAGTGAATTCTCGCAGCACTCGCCATTCCATTTTCCAGTTCTGGAGGGGGTCATGAATATGCCAGGACTAGCAAGCCTGAGCACCATGAGGTATTGCTCAGGAAGCTGACCCCCTTGCCTCTTACCTTGCCCGAAGACACCATACATTCCATTCGGTGAAGTGAGAAGCCCTCGGGTCAGTTGGCATAGTTAGGTGAAGCAAGTGTGAGCCATGTCTGTTTTACACAGAGTACCACAGTAATCTCTCAGTTCCATGAGGTTGGTATGTCTACTTTTACGTTCATCGATGTTTGTCAGCAGTATGCTTGGGATGGGGAGCTTGAAATCTTGCGGTTTCAGTCTAATTTTCAGACCAGCTCATCTCCCGCGCTTCCTGGGTAAATGGCTGCTTCTAGTCGGACGCATATTAGAATTTACAAAAATTGCATTTTTAAATTATTACATATGTGGACCAATTTATTGAGCTGGCAATGTCAGGGAATGAATATTACAAATTTTGCTTTATGTTATTTAATTTGCTCCATGAAAAACTCATGAAAGGGAGCAAAACATTTATTTTACTTCGGAGTCACGTGAGTGACTACGTGAAGACCCCGTCCAGTACGCATGCGTGGCCGTATCGTCTATCGCATTGCGTGACGACTGGCAGGGGAATGTGATTCTCCTACCAGCAACAGACCTGAGGTAAGTTTTTAAAAATACTTTCAGGTTTTAAAATCTTCTTGCAGGAACCTCTACTTAGAGGTCCTGCTAAAAGTCCGGGGCTAAGTTGGGACGGAGGGGAAACCCCAGTTTCGAACTTCAGGGAACCCCGGTCACGGGGAATCCCGCCCACGGACCTAGGCGCTCGGAACCCCGGAATGCGGGTAGCGAGCGGCGGTAAATTCACCATTGAGCCGCTGGCAGTAAAACCAGCGGCTTCATATTGGTGGAGAACCCGCTCCGGAGACTGCGGGAAACGGGGAGCGGATGGTGGCGGATTCGCCCTCGAGCCGCTGGCTGTGGAGCCAGCGGCTTCATATTGGTGCCGGGGGGGATCTGGACAGCCGCACCAGAAACCGCGGGAAACGGGGAGCGGACGGAGGCAGATTCGCCCTCGAGCCGATGGCTGTGGAGCCAGCGGCTTCATATTGGTGCCGGGGGCACCTGGACAACCGCTCCGGAGACCGCGGGAAACGGGGAGCGGATAGCGGTGGATTCGCCCTCGAGCCGCCAGCTGTGGAGCCAGCAGCTTCATATTGGTGCCGGGGACACCGGGACAGCCGCTCCGGAGACCGTGGAATACGGGGAGCGACCTGAGAACCCGCTCCGTAGACTGCGGGATGCAAGGAGCGGACGGCAGTAAGTACTGTGCTGCTGGCAGTTAAACCAGCGGCTTCATATACCCCCCCCCCGAAGCAGGATAACCGCCCCCCCCCCCTCACTTTGTAAATCGCGGCTATCCCTTTGATAGGGACCGCGGGGATATCCCGGCTACAGTTTCTGCGGGGATATTCAGAGGGGGGGGGGGGGGGGGGGTGGAGGGAAAGAAAGCCCCAGCTGGACAACACCGTGGAGAAGCCCTGTTATAAGGGACCGCAGAGAAAATTCCTTACTCGAAGGTCGTTGTGTGCTATTTTGTGAGAATATGTTACAGGAATGGACGCTGGCAGGAGCAACTGTGATCGCATATCCCGCATGGCGCGGTTGATGGATCAGAAGCTCCAATGTGACATGCTCTGATATATGGAGCCTAGTCACCAGGGGGTCCTGGGACGCCCATAGCAGCACCTTATTGAGGGCTGCATAATGCAACTCCCTCGACAGAGGGGTGCATTAGGAGTCACTTCTGGGCTGACTCTGAAGACAGGGGTTTGGCTGAAGAAACCACAAGTGTGCAGGGGGTGCAGGAACAACACTACCAGCAGCAGGAGCTCGACGAGTGGCCGTCGGGTTCAGGAAGGCCACATCATCACGCAAGACCTCACATCTTCGACGGCAGCACCCCTACGCACCCACCAGCAAACCATGATGAACTGAAGCTAGTGAAAGCTTGAAGGCCGTACAACCAAGACAAAGGTCTTTTTTAGGCCTCAGCCCAGAACGGCCTTCGTTGGAAGATGCGCCAACCTCGTACACGAGCTCCTCTACCTCCAGGAGCAGATGTAAAATCACGCACACATGTTTGAGGCAGCTCCTGGTCGGGTTGCATAAGTCCTCCCATTCGGATAAAGGTATGGAACCTCATCGATGATGTCTCCAGTCATGGATACAAGTTGGTAATATTTAACTGGTTTGAATATTTAAAGCGCTTTCTCACGGGGCGACTTGACGCAAGATGTAACCAGAGTGAAGTGGTCGTGGTCTAGCACGATATCACACGATATAACGGGGGGTAGATAAAGAGTTCCCACGGGTACTCGGCATTTCTGTTATTTGTGCGAGTGACTTGTCCATCTCCCGAGCTTTCCCGTTAAATCTTGAATGAACATTGTGAATCCCCATTCATAAAAGAGAAGGTAATTGCGCGGGAGGGTTAATAATTGACAATCTGCTGCTGCCTGCCCGCTGAGTTAAAAAGTTCCCACGGTCACGATATACAGTGTCCCTTCAGTTTCACCCCACCTACACCCCTCTGCTTCCCGGCCATGTGTGTGACCCCTTCCCTCCCCTCTTCAGCTCCCCGCCCATTGCACCGGCGCGGGGGCTTTGCACTGTCTTCACGTCGGCGATGCCAGCAGGTCAGTGCCAGTCACCGGAGACGTCAGGACCAACGGGACACCGACCCCCAGGCCCACTGCAAGCACTGAGATCCCAGAGACCCACAGCCAGCAGCAGCGCAGCCCCGTTCCAACTCCAGAGGAACACGCTCCCCGTAGGGACAGAAGCTGATGGTGTGCAAGGTACGTCTTGTTCTTGGGGTTGCGGATGAGGGGGCGCAGCTCGGGCTGTGACGTCTCCGGCCACCCCCCTGTACAGGAGCTGAGACTGGGAACTGTGGGGTTGTTTGCAGTTGCAGAGGGAGGGGGCAAGGGCGGTACAGTTCACAGTCTCAGCTCCAGTCCAGGGGGGTGGCCGGAGACGTTAGGACCAACGGGACACCGACTGCAAGCATGGAGATCCCAGAGACTCACAGCCAGCAGCAACTCTAGCCCAGCCCCGCTCCAACTCCAGAGGAACCCGGGTTGCGGATGAGGGGGCGCGGATTCCTCTGGAGTTGGAGGGACAGGGAGACACAGCGGCGTTTGAGAATGGTGGGCAATCACTTCCAAAGTTCTGCCCACACAGTCAGTACACCTCTCCTACACATGTCTCCCGCACTAAGATCATCTCGCAGAGAATGATCCCAGCCTAACAGCATGTTCATTCCAGATTACTCACCTTCTGTCCCCTCTGTCCAGCTTCCGGGTTCACCGTTCGCAGGAGTTCCCACGGTAAACGCAAGAGTTATTACGGATATCGCACTGGCCACTACGTGCATATAATGTTGCAATCTTCAACCACAAGTGTACAAGTCACTCTTGGAGAAATTCAAACTTGCTTGAATTTTCTCCCGAGTCACCAAGTTACACGAGTACCTGCCGTTAGCGCCACGGTGGTCCACGGTGGTCCACGAATGCCGTACGGTTATCGCACGAGGTTCCCACGATGTTCAACTGGTTAACTTTTGCGTCAAGTCGCCCCGTGAGAAAGCGCTATTACACTGGTTTGGGATAACACTAGATTAGTTTATACTGCACACAGGTATGGTTGGAGTTGCCTTTCAAGACAAGGCTCACAAGAATGGGATGTGAACTGATCATTGTCAACAGCCTCAACCCGCATGTGCAATATAGACTTTTCTGAATAACTTCCATGTGATCATTTCCGCTCACAGGGTTGAAGATATTTGAAATTTAACTTGATGAGGCAACGATTCACTCAGAGGCGTTACAATGGGCTAACTCCAGTTTCCAGATTATTTACCAAATCAACTACTATCAGTGCTTCGGTTGCTCAGAGCTAACAAATAAGTAGCATGGCCAATCTGGATGATATTGAACATACTGTATTTTACTAAATTAGCCTTATCAGCCACATAGCTATATTTGAGGAATTGGTTCTCACCCGTCCAGTTAAATTTAAATTAAGTTGATACCAACTGAAACTATTCATTGTTGGGATACAATCATTCATTTATTGGTCTGGGATCAGCTCTGAGACAAAAAATTAGACCTCTGCTATTTTTAGCTGAAACAATCAAAGTCACAATGATGGACAGCTTTGCTCCACTAAAACCTCTTATCCGTAAATCTTCAGTCATTTCCAACTGATGCTATTGCCCAAAGATGGGTAATTTACTAATACCATCTCTAGTTACGGAGGCAGATGGGATTAGCATGAGTTATCAAGTGTTCAGTCATGATATCAACTGCCAATGGACACCAGGTGCATTCTGGGCATTAAATAGTGTGTGGATATGCATATACGGCATGCACAAGTCCAAGGTGATACACTTTGGTGGTGGTATATGTTAATCACAAAGGTACAATCAAATCAAAGTATCGGGTGATAGTTTTACCAAACCACATTTAACACTGGTGTTTTATTATGCAAAATCAATGACAACACAGAATGAATGTGTGATCACAAAGTATTTAATGATAATGTGGATTGATAGAACACTAACTATTGAGTTGCTTGCATCCAGTTTCAATCAACAGTGAACGAGGCATACAGTGGCGAAGGGTGCATTCTCGCTACACTAGGAAGGAATGTTCTTTTATGTCTTCCTCCATTTTGCCTCAATAGACGGGTTTTGCAAAATTCAGCAAGATTCCCGCTTCCGGGTTTTCATAGTGCCTGCCTGGGTTATACACCTATGGCTCCTGCTGAGGCGAAGAATGAACATAAAACCTTACATGGTTAATCCCGGATAAAAAAGATGCTGGTTCAGTCGTGATGTTGAAACCATCCTCTGCATGATATAATCAATCATAGACTTACAGACTCTGAGAGATCGTTTCTGCGGCTTGGGTTGTCAAACCATAAGCGTTAAGAGTGCTCACTACAGATTGCAGGGATAGCACCAAATAGCAGCAATCTGCATAGGAGATGGGAAGCATTGTTTATGCTTCCTTATGTTTAACTCGGCATGGATGACTGACACATTAAAATTTAGTTTTATAGGATTATAATATTAAGTTACTATTCCATTACTGTGCCTTAAGTACCTCCTCATCATTTGGCTGAGGAGTACATAAACCACTCTGTCCGGTCTCACCCTCTGATAGCCAGAGAATGAAGGTATCGTCAGCTTAAAACTTCCCAGGTTTAGGGACGCAGAGACATGGGTTGTTAACATTGTACTACGTCACTTCACCGATGGGCATCAGCAACATCCCTGTCCATGGTCATACTCACGTACTAGTGATTACGCCATGGCACTGAGTACAGCGCTATGGGTCCAGTCATTGCAACACTGGATAGGATGATCATATCTGCGGGCTATAATAACATGTTTTGTTTATGATTAATCAAGCAGATTAGACAGGGACACAAGACCAAACTAGATGTTGCATATCCCATGGACCTTGGGTTGCGTGTGATCACGCATCTACACCAGTATGTCACGGTTCCTAAGAGCTTTATAGACTGACAGCAATATTATTAGTTACATAAAATCTTGTTAGAAGGAATCACTACGAACCTTCTCCAGATGGTTATATGGGTCTGGCATATACAGGAATGTACATTGACATTGAGTCTCACTCCACCAGGACCGCTATACCACAGCAGCAGGGATGGACCACATCCTAGCGGTTGCAGGATGGTCAAACTATTGATCTGTCCAAATATTCCGAATAAACCTATTACCAGATCAGGGGTATTTGCCAACTCTATGTTAGGTATGGTTCATACTTCCTCCAGGTTGAGGGAGGTTACTATTGCCACTATTATTCATTAATAGCACCAACTTGTCTATATCTATGTCATGTCTGAATGCATTCTTAATGTTCACTCATCATTGGCCTTCTGATGCAGTGTATGACGCCTGGACTCGGTTCCACGGCATGAAATCACAGAGCTTTAAAATCTTCACGTAGTCACTCGCGTGACTCCGAAGTAAAATAGTAAGATTAAACGAGAACTTACCAGTTTGAAGTTTGATCTTTATTTTATGAGGAGTAACGTTGAGGGATTACGTGCCCTCCGCTCCCAGCCCTCTATCATAAAGTTCAACAGGTATTATGGTTCTCTTATGTTCAGTTCAACAACTGTTTTCTGTGATTTCACACTGCTGCTTTGAAGATTGACACGCATGCGTACTGGACGGGGGGGGTCTTCACGTAATCTCTCAACGTTACTCCTCATAAAATACAGATCAAACTTCAAACTGGTAAGTTCTCGTTTAATCCTACTATTTTCCTTTGTTTTTCAATGCTGACTGTAAGATTGAATTAACAGGATATTTTCATGATTATTTGTTTGCCAACTGATTCATTGTGTTTGCATTTCTCCTCACCTGGTTGATGAGGAGAGATTGCTGCACAAAATAAATTACTTTAAAAATTCTTTGGATTATTTTGAGAAATCTAATCAAAAAGCACAAAGATCATTCTGTTGATTACATTTTCACAACAAAGCACTTGATGGGAGCCAATTAGCCCTCACAAATGAGTTTCTTATAGTTTATGGAATGAACTGTCATGCTTTCTCTCAAAATTTACAAACACTATTTTGCCATTTTTAACATTTGCTTTTTGTAATTTGCAAAGAGCATGAAATAGTTGCAATATTCAGGCATTGAATAGAGATTGCACATCTGACATGGAATAAACAATAAATGATGACAAGCAGTATTAGCCCACCAAAAGCCTACTGTACAAAGAGCTGATTGGATTTCTGAAAACCTTTTTCTCATTAATTACTACTGACAATGTTCCATGTTGCGACATAATTACCTGGTGCATTAACTGTCAAAGGTTAATTGGTTGAGCTCTGATCTTCATAAATATGATAGAATTAGACATATAGTTTTGGTGAAGTGTATTTTTTATCCAGTTCATTTCATCCAAAACAAAATGTAATTCAGCTTCACATCATTTATGTCAAAAAGAAAATGATACTAGTGGAGCAGATTTTCATTTGTTACTATCATGTAGGCAAGACCAAAGATAGTATCTTTGGGCAAGACTTGCATAATTATGCTGTGTATTTCGAAGCAAATGGATATTCTGTAAAATAGTACAGGTGTCAGGGGTTATGGGGAGAAGGCAGTAGAACGTGGTTAGGGGGGAGAGATATATCAGCCATGATTGAATGGCTGGTGGGTGAGATGCTAAATGAGTCCTTTGCGTCTGTGTTCACCAAGGAGAAGAACATGGAGGGCAATGCGATTAGTGTGGAGAACATTAATATGCAAGGGCAGTTTGAGATTAATAAGGTTGAGATATTGGGGCGCATGAAGAGGTTTAAAGTGGATAAATCCCCAGGATCTAATGGGCTTTATTCCAGGTTATTGTGAGAGGCAAGAGAAGTTATTGCAGGAAGCTTGACAATGATCTTAGCATCTTCTCTAGCCACATAAGGGACAGTCAACATGACTTTGTGCATGACAGGTCTTGTCTTACTAATTTGATTGAGTTTCTTGAGGAGGTGAAGGAGGTGAATGAGGGTAGGGTGGTCAATGATGTCTACAGGGATTTTAGTAAGACATTTGATAAAGTCCCCATGGTAAGGCTGATCCAGAAGAGTAAGATGCACAGGATAAACGGTGACTTGGTGATATGGATTCAGAACTGGCTTACTGATACAAGACAGAGGGTAGTGGTGGAAGAACAATACTCAAGCTGTAGGTCTGTGATCAGTGGAGTTCCACAGGGATTTGTGCTGGGACATTTGCTAGTCGTGATATATATAAATGACCTGGACGTAAATTTAGAAGGGTTGATTAGACCATCACGCAATGTGGCCCAGGCCATTGTGCAAGCCAACCTCCCTTTCATTGACTCCATCTACACCATGCTGCTTTGGCAAGGCCACCACAATAATCAAGGACTAGTCTCATCCAAGTCACGCCATCTTCTTCACTCTCCCATCAGGCAAGAGACACAGAAATTTGAAAATGCATTCCTCCTGATTCAGGGACAGTTTTTTTGCCAGCTGTTATCAAGCAACTGAACGGGCCTCTCATCAGCTAGAGTTCAGAGCTGACCTCCCATCTGGCTCTTTGGAGACCACTGACCTATCTTTAATCAGACTTTATCTTGCACTAAATGTTATACCGTTTATCCTTTAGCTGTCCACTGTGGATGGCTTAATTGTGATTATGTATAATCTTTTATTTGACTGCATAACATGCAAACGGAAGCTTTTTGCTGTACCTCAGAACATGCAACAATAATAAACTAAACTAAACTTGTAACTTTGCGGATGACACCAAGATTGCTGGAGTAAGGCTGTCAAAATATACAGTGGGATATAGATAGCTACAGAAATGGGTGCAGAAAAGGCAGATGTCCTTTTAATCCGAACAATTGTAGGTGTTGCGCTTTGGCAGGTCAAATGTAAGAAGAAAATATATAATTAATGGCATGACCCTTAACAGCATTAATCAACAGGATTAGGTGCAGGTAAATATGAGATGGCATCATGAGATATGAGATGGCAGAGACATTGTGGGCCGAAGGTCCTTTCCTTGCACTGTACTGACCTTTGCGTTATGTTCTATAATTGTCCTTTAGAAGGATAATTCTCCCATTACCTAACATATCTACTTAAAAAGTAATTCTTCTGAGTGTTGGGATCATGTTGATTGAATTTTAAAATATTTTATAAATATTAATTAAAAGCGTAAAGAAACAGGCAGATTCATTGGAAGGGTGGGACGGTGGTGCAGCGGTAGAGTTGCTGCCTTACAGCGCCAGAGACCCAGGTTTGACCCCGACTACGGGTGATGTCTGTATGGAGTGTGTACTTTCTCCCTGTGACCGCGTGGGTTTTCTCCAAGATCTTCGGTTTCCTCCCACACTCTAAAGACATACAAGTTTGTAGATTAATTGCCTTGCTATAAATGTAAATTGTACCTAGTGTGTGTAGGATAGTGTTAATGTGCGGGGATCGCTGGTCGATGTGGACTCGGTGGGCCGAAGCAGTTGTTTCACTAAACTAACTAAAACATCCGACCTGGGCTTCATTTATGGAATTCCCTGCCACAGAGAGCAGTGGAGGTCAGATCACTGGATGGATTTAAGAGAGAGTTAGATAGAGCTCTAGGGGCAAGTGGAGCCAAGGGATATGGGGAGAAGGCAGGCATGGGTTATTGATAGGGGATGATCAGCCATGATCACAATGAATGGCGGTGCTGGCTCGAAGGGCCGAATGACCTCCTCCTGCACCTATTTTATATGTTTCTATGTTTCATGCATTGTTCTAAAACTTTTAATTTATCCAATTTTTAAACACACATTGGGAGATGCTTTCAGTTTGGCCCTATGGTGTAATAAAGATATACAAATAGTACACATTAATGAAGACCTACCCTAACACAGTGACTGCCAAACAAAGGGCACATTGATGGACTAATTTACTTATAAATAAAAAGGCTAGATCTAAATTAGCTCAATGCCATCCATGTAAACATGGCTGTTTATTATGGAGATGATAATCTTCATTATAAACAGGCCAGTTGTTGCTGTTTGATGGGGTCCATAGCATTCATAGCTTCAATCCAATCAGAAAAATTAAACAAAACTAATTGGAACCTGGTGGCTCCAATTATAGAGGCGGTTACAAAAGCCGGCACGTAGCTGGTCTAATTTTTTGGGCAATTGTTTCTGGACATCATGTTGCTTATTTTCAAAGATTATTGAGATGAAAGATGATAAGGTACTGCCCATGATGCAGAGTTATAAGGTGATTTTTCAGAGAGAATAAAATATGGCTTCATGTATGTCAAGGGAGTTGATTTATTTAGAAACAAAAGGAAAAAAGTACTCCATTTTACAAAAGCTTGTGAGCCTGGTGCTCATCAGGAGGGATAGAGATTTAGGGTGGTGGCAATGGAGTTCAGTTGAATGCATGAGTTTGGTGGGGTGGCATGAAAGGCAACTAAATGGCTAAACATTTAGAAGTCTCTGGGAAAACCACAACACCCGAAATGCTCCAAAATGGGTGGAATTTCTGGAGAGACATGAAGCCACGTTGAAATGTTGTTCATTTCTTCTTTCACTCAACAAAACCTTGATTGTCACCCACAAAATCATGGTCTTATCGCATGGAAACAGGCCATTCGGCCCATCACTTAAAAAAATTGCAACTATACTATTTTCCATGATTCCCAATCATCTCCCCACCACACCTCCTCCTTCAGGTTCTGCTGTTCCTCAGCAGAAGGTTTAATACCAGCAAAAAATCAATCTGCATTGTTAAATGACATATCATTTTATAGATTGTGAGCAAAAAACACACTGCAAAACACAAAGCAAATTGAAGAAGGATTCAGATCCGAATCGCTCGTCTCTCCATGTCTTTTCACAGATATTGTCCGACCCATTGGGTTCCCCCAGAAGAAAATGACATAAAGTGCTGGAATAACTCAACAGGTTAGGCAGCATCCCCACAGGGATAGGTGATGTTTCAGGTTGGAACCCTTCTTCAGACTTCTGACCTGCTGTGTTACTCCAGCACTTTATGTCTTTTTTGGTAAACCAGCATTTGATTCCTCGCTCCCACCATGTGGTCGAGCAGTTTTTTCAGTGCTCAAGACTCCAGCATTTGCACCTGGTATCTTCCCGATGAGATCATGAACTGTGTATGCGATTAGAGTCAAGCATGACAACAAGGTAACAAACTTGTCTTTGATGTGATAACTTGGGTGTGTCGCGACAAATTCCTGTAACAATAAATA
Organism: Amblyraja radiata; assembly: GCF_010909765.2. Taxonomy (NCBI): domain Eukaryota; kingdom Metazoa; phylum Chordata; class Chondrichthyes; order Rajiformes; family Rajidae; genus Amblyraja; species Amblyraja radiata. Next base: position 14,787,401 of record NC_045958.1, read on the forward strand.
AATGAGACAATGAAAATCTATAATGGGAAATGTTTGCAAAAACCTGTTACGGCATTAAAACATGGAGAGTTTTCCAAATTTATTATTACTCCTCGTTTTAGCTTCATTTCAAGTTGAAACATCACACTATTTATTTAATGGAACTGCTGAAGTATTCATGTCTATTCCATTATTGTGCATAATAGCATCAAGAATAATTTACATAATGAAAAATGACTCACTGCAGCAGATAGAAGTAATTCAGGTGAAATGCCCTTTGAGTAAAGAGGAAGCTGGTGAAATCACCATATGTGCACTGACAGAAGGAATTTTTTAACAAATCACCACGTTTATTAAGATATTCTGGTTGGTGAGTCTACAACCCAATGGTATGAACAATAAATTTTCCAATTTCAGGAAGCCTTTACCTCCTGAGTTCCTCTCTCTCTCTCTTCCACCTTTCTGACCTATCTCTGGCCCTCCCAAATATATCCCCCTTCCCATACCCCTCCCCCACCCCTCCGCTCTAGACCCTAGCTCTTTGAGCTTTTGTGCCCCTGCATATCAAGCTTCAGCCTCTGTTCCACCAATATACTCACACTCCATCTGCTCATTATCCTCTCTTCAGTCGGTCTATCACCTACTGGGCCCTGCCTCACCCTTCCCCCATCACTCTTTTTACCCGTTAACCTCCCTCTCCATTCACAGGGTCCTGATGCACGGTCTGGTCCCGATTCTTTGATCGAGTCTCCTGCATCTCCATTTACTGTTCCTTATGGGCCTGTCCCACTTAGGCGATTTTTCAGGCGATTGCTGGTGACTTTCAAGTTGCTGGCAGTCGGCTGAAAAACCAGCGACTGTCAGAGTGGAACACACACACACACACACATCGCTTCCTTCACCAGCCAGTAATGCAGGCGGGGGACAGGGCAAGCAGGGGGAGCTCTGTCTGAGTGAAATTCGCACGGTGCAAAGCCAAGGTGACACAGACACACACTGCGATGAACAGGAAGGTTGGCGCTGTAATTAAGAAGCTAAAAAGCACAATGTACGGTAAGTCCTTTAAAAGAGGGGGGGAGAGGGGAGAGAAGGGGGGAGAAGGAGTGGAGACAACTTTTAAGAAGCCAGAGATACACGGCTGTTAACATTACCGGTGGTTCTGAAAACTACTGCTTACTTTTTTATTCCCATTGAGCCAATGAAATTCACCAGTCAACACCGGCTACAACCTAAGAGAACATAAAAAAACCTTCGATCTCCTGGAAACCCACTAGGACCTCCTGGCGACCCGCCTACGGTTACTCTCCATTCTCTCCATTCTCGCTACTCTCCATGGTGGCTTCATACTAATTGCCACTAATTTTTCAACATGTTGAAAAATTCGCGGTGACTATAATGATGCCGCAACTAGTTCCCAGAACGCGGGAACTCCTCATGACCATGAAGGCGAATCCCCGGCAACCACCCGCAATCATGTGGCGACCATGTGAGGTTATCCACTTTGGTGGCAAAAACAAGGGGGCAGAGTATTATCTCAATGGGGTTAGGTTAGGTAAGGGGGAGGTACAACAAAATCTGGGTGTCCTTGTGCACCGGTCACTGAAAGTTGGCGTGCAGTTACAGCAGGCAGTGCAGAAAGCTAATGGAATGTTGGCCTTCATAACAAGAGGATTTCAGTATTGGAGTAGAGAGGTTCTTCTGCAGTTGTATAGGGCTCTGGTTGAATTGAATCCTTTATTTGTCATTCAGACCTTTCGTTCTGAACGAAATGCTGTTGCCTGCAGCCATACATGTAATAATAACAAAACACAATAAACACAAATTAACATCCACCACAGTGAGTTCACCAAACACCTCCTCACTGTGATGGAGGCAAAAGTCTTAGAGTTACTGTCTCTTCCCTCCTCTTCTCCCTCTGCGCCGAGGCGAGACGGCGCGGAGCTGAGACACTCCTGTGTGAGCGGCACGGCTACCGGCTGGAAGGCGCTCCCGTGTGAGCAGTCCGGTGCGGGGCTGAGACGCTGCCGTGTGGGTGGCCTGGCTATCGGCTGGAAGGCGCTCCGGTGAGGGCGGACCGGCTCCCGGCTGGAAGGTGCTCCCGTGGGGGCAGCCCGGTGCGGGGCTGAGACGCTGCCGTGTGGGCGGACCGGCTCCCGGCTGGAAGGTGCTCCCGTGGGGGCAGCCCGGTGCGGGGCTGAGACGCTGCCTTGTGGGCGGCCCGGTGCGGGGCGGAGACGGTGCTACGGCGGCTGAGGCGGCGGCGACCTGGATCCGGGGCTCGGCCGCGGGCCAGTGGAGGACAATGTCGGGAGCTCGCAGGTCACAGGCTGGTGCCTGTTTTCCGGAGCACCCGTTGCAACAGCTGCGGGCAGCTTCAACCACCCCCGGGCCGCGGAGCTTGAACCGCGGGACTGATGCCATCGCCCGGTGGGGTAAGACTACATATGGTGTATTGTGTACAGTTTTGGTCTCAATCCAATCAATCAACCTTTATTGTCATCTTGCAAAGCAACAGTTGTACAGTGCAAAATGAGAAGACGTTTCCCAGGGAATACCGGAGCATCGCACATGAAACTTAAAACATTTCACACATAATAATAGTAAAAACAATCCAGTCTACTTTGAGGAAGGATATCCTTGTGATTGAGGCAGTTCAGCGTAGGTTCACGAGATTAATCCCTGGGATGGCGGGACTGTCATATGAGGAAAGATTGAAAAGATTAGGCTTGTACTCACTGGAGTTTAGAAGGATGAGGGGGATCTTATAGAAACATATAAAATTATAAAAGGACTGGACAAGCTAGATGCAGGAAAAGTGTTCCCAATGTTGGGCGAGTCTATAACCAGGGGCCACACTTAGAATAAAAGGGAGGTCATTTAAGACTGAGGTGAGAAAAATCTTTTTCACCCAGAGAGTTGTGAATTTGTGGAATTCCCTGCCACATAGAGCAGTGGAGGCCAAGTCACTGGATGGATTTCAGAGAGTTACATAGAGCTCTAGGGGCTAGTGGAGTCAAGGGATATGGGGAGAAGGCAGGCACGGGTTATTGATTGGGGACGATCAGTCATGATCACAATGTATGTCGGTGCTGGCTCGAGGGGCCGAATGGCCTCCTCCTGCACCTATTTTCTATGTTTCTATGACCATGTGGCAACTGCATAGTGTCCTGCAGTTGCCTAAAAAGTCACCTAAGTGGGACAGACCCATTACTGATACCATCTATGAAATGTATAAACAATTGTAATGCTTTGTAACTGGTGGCCAAATCAGCAAAATGCTGTCAAGTTATTGTTAGCTGTGGCACAAAATGGTGACGTATTTGTCCTTGGTGAATTTTCCCAAATTAGATTGGTTAGAATGCCCAAGACATGTTGTGATCCATCAGCGCAGAAAGTGTGTTGCCAGAACTGAAATATATATTTGATGTAACAATATAGCAATTAATTACAACGTGTTCACCCTGAAAGTTAGCCCCATGTCCAATAACTTTTTTTGAATAAGACTAACACAAACTTGATTTTAAATTTGATTCAGTTTGAAATTTTGTTCCGATGTTATCGGCTCCTATAGTCTTTTCTGTACACTTCTGGCTGAACATGGCTGTGAGTATTTCATTGTATTTGTCTTTAGCATGGACATTGTTGAGAATGTGAATGCTATCTTTGCTTCATTACAAACATGTGGTCACATATTGCAACTTTCATTATTATCTAATATTAGATCAGACTTGTGAACTCAAACACCAGAGAATCAAAAGACAATAGACAATAGGTGCAGGAGTAGGCCATTCGGCCCTTTGAGCCTGCACCACCATTCAATCTCATCATGGCTGATCATCCCCAATCAGTACCCCGTTCCTGCCTTCTCCCCATATCCCCTGACTCTGCTATCCTTAAGTGCCCTATCAAGCTCTCCCTTGAAAGTATCCAGAGAACTTTCCTCCACTGCCCTCTGAGGCAGGGAATTCCACAGACTCTGTGTGAAAAAGTGTTTCCTCATCTCTGTTCTAAATGGCTTACTCCTTATTCTTAAACAGTGACCCCTGGTTCTGGACTCCCCCAACATCAGTTCCATGATCTCATAAGAGTCCGTGGTGAGAGTCTGATCCCAATTTTCGGCTTTTCAAAAATCTTTGTCATCTTTAACACCCTTGGCCCTTTCTGACGATAATTCAATTTGGAAAAAAAAAACGTATTTTATCCTGTGGATCCTACTTTGCAGGGAATGAGCAGTAATATTGAGCATCTCTGTATTGTTTCATATTATTCTGGAAATTTGGTAAGCACTTCTTGATGCAAAAGCTTATTGAGCTGAAATTGTAACTACTTTTCTCATTCCATTGATGCTTCATTACCACCTGAACATTTCTACTTCGGTTATGTCATTGCATCTTTCTGAACCAGGTGGGCATCAAGTGACATCAGCCCATGGAATACTCTTTTTGGACCATTGTGGAGAATATGATGTTGTTTTGGCAGGGATCATCAATGGGCCCCATCAAGGTAACTCCTATACTACCCATCTCACCTGTACATTTCCTTACGTTTCTGATTGCTCACCTTGTGTTCTCATCCCAGATCCCTAGGCTCTTGGTTTTCCAACGCCCCGATGAACAAGCGTTCCAACCACAGCTACCAGCCCACCACTCCTCCAAGCTCCCATTCGCCCCAAGGCCCCATTTCCCCTTTGGCCTTGATCAATTCAACCCTCTCTCTTCCTGATGCCATGAGGCTTGAGAGTACCAATTGCCCAACTCTCCCGTGCCCCAGGTTGAGCCCAAGAGCTTCATCTGAGCCTGTGACCACAACTCTCTGATAATTAACACCCATTATCCTCTCATCCCACCCTTGGCTCTATCCACCCCAATGCCCGTCTCAGTCCTCTATCTTCTGTTCACCGACTCTCACTCAGGCTCCAATACTCCGTTTTTGACATTACTCCACCATAACAAATCCCCATTCTACAAATTTCATCTCCTTCAGTTGCAATTTGCTATTACCTGACTCATTCTCCTCATTTCAGATCCTACTCCTTTCTTGGTGATTCCCACTCCCAGGACCTTATGTTTTATTGGTTGACTTCCAACACTTACTCCAAGTCCCAGTTCTTTGCTTGGTTATCTCACTCCACTCCACCACACCTTCCCAATTTTCTCTCCATTCAGCTACCTCTCCTTGGACCCCATGCACTCTAACCTTCCAGAGCAGTCTACCATGTGGAACCTTGTCAAATGCTTTGTTGAAATCCATATATACAACATCTACAACTCTGCCCTCATCAACCTTTTTGGTGACATCATCAAAAAATGTAAACTTTAAAGACTAAAGTTATTTGAGGATATTTAAATTTTGCAATTAAATGAATCTAACTTAAAAACTAGTTTCAGTAAATATAACCATAACATGACCAGACAACTGTAAATTGAAAATTGGTCCACTGATATTCTTGAGGGATAGAAATATATCATCTTTACCCAGTCTGGACTATACATTCCATGAGACCCCCACTGGGATTATCTCTTAACCATTTCATAGTTCAGGGGTAAATAGAGATGGACAAGAAATGCAGTCATTGCCAGTGACAGACATATCCCATGAGTGAATACATTAAAGAAATCTTCAGTCAATTTTGCACAAAGCTTCTTCACAGAACTTGCAAAATGCTGCCTGCTAGGTCACCTCAAAATCTTGCTGCAGATGGCTTTTTAACACATCCCTTTAGAAGAATTTGTTTCAAATAAACCAGCCAAAATGGTGCAGATTTAGAATGGTTTGGGGCTTAGACAGATGAAGAAGCCAAGGGGGAACTGAATGAGATCAATGGCGAGGAAATGGGAAAAAAAACCTTGCTTCTTTCAATGATCCAGATATAATTGGAAATAAAGCAAGACCATTGATGCGGAGAATATGAAGATGTCGTGCTGCCTGCACCAGTAGGAAAGATTGCAGGTGAATCTCGAATACCCTGTCCCCTAACATTTTCCTGCAGGTTTTTCATTTAGGCTTGCAATGTATGTTGCACAGGATTGTTATTAACATTCAGCTCTATCCTTGCTGTCAAGGATTAAATCTTCAGTACGCTCTCTGCTGAGGAAGAGGACAACAGATATAATTAAACCCACGGGAGTACAAGAAGTATGATAAAACAGGCTGCAGTCATGCAGAAGCCTTGCTTTAGGTGCTGGATAACTTTAGTGAAGCCGTGCGTTTCAGTGCAGTCAGAATCTCTAGATGATTTTAATTTGTGGAGTATTACATAATATTGCTTTGAGGAACAACTTTTTGCTTGTAGAGATGTGAATCATGATGGGGGAGGGAGCAAGGACGCCACTTACACAGCATTCTTCATTACATTGGAAGATGCACAGAAGAGAAATGATGCAGAACAGAGGAGTCATCTGCTACCAACTAGAGAAAGGAGAGAATGTTTCACCACTGCTTTCAATGAGTGATGACACATCATATGAAGTTATTTCACAAACCGCTGTTCTTTTCACATTCTGCCATGGTAACTCGCTGTCATTAGTTTTCCCACATTCTCCTGTTATTTCTCATAAAGAAACAGGTGAACATTGCACAATATGAACAGAAATGAATTTTGTACTCTTTGCTGAGGAGCCAAAATAACTTTGCATACCAAAATTCAGCAAATTAAGCCAAACTGCTCTATCAACCCATCAACAAAAATTAAATTTGTAACTTCTTTGAGGCAGCCAGCATACAGTACTTGCAGTAGCTCTTCATTGTTAATTTCTCTTTTGAGTAATATAAGGAACAACTCTGCAGTTGGTGTCTGTTGGTTGCAATTCCTCTGTGACTAGTCTCTATGAAGCTATCTCCAGGAAAGAGAGACCTGCAGCTTTACCGTTGCAGAGGGAAAGAGCCACAGGATTACCTCTGAAGCTTCCTCGTAAGAGAGTTTATCAATTAGCAGGAGTCTATCAACTGCTCTTGACATCATTCAGAAACAATATCCTACAGAGTAGAGATATCTCCATTGACCAAATCTTAACTGGTCCAGCCAGTCAAATGATATGATTACATGAACAGGCCAAAGACTAGGTATTATGCAGTGAGTGCCTCATCTTCTGAATGCCTAAGACCTTTCCACTATCTACAAACCACAAGTTCGGAGCTTGATGGAATACTCTTCACTTCTCTAATAAGACTACATAGACTATTATTGAATGAATGAATGACTGAATGAATGAATAGATAGATAGATAGATAGATCCTTTATTGTCATTCAGACCTTTAGGTCTGAACAAAATTATGTTGCCTGCAGTCATACACAGAATCAATAATAACAAAACATACAATAAACACAAATTAAACATCCACCACAGTGAGTTTACCAAGCACATCCTCACTGTGATGGAGGCAAAGTCTTAGTCTCCGTCTCTTCCCTCCTTGTTCTCCCTCTGCGCTGAGGCGATCGATCCAGGCTGAAGATGCCGCTCTCCAGTCCAGCGGACCTCCGTAGTGATGTCGCCGCCGCCGAAAGCCGGAACGCCGTCTCCGCTCCGAGACAGCCCGCCACAGCATCAGCTCCGGGCAGCCGCCCCAGCTCCAGGTCCCGCAGTCTACGCTTCGGTCGGCCGCCGCCCCAGCTCCGGGTCCCGCAGTCTCCGCTCCGGGCCACCGCCCCAGCTCCAGGCCGCTGCCCCAGCTCCGGGTCCCGCAGTCTCCGCTCTGGGCCACCGCCCCAGCTCCAGGCCGCCGCCCCAGCTCTGGGTCCCGCAGTCTCCGCTCCGGGCCACCGCCCCAGCTCCAGGCCGCCGCACCAGCTCCGGGTCCCGCAGTCTCCGCTCCGGGCCGCCGCCCCAGCTCCGGGTCCCGCAGTCTCCACTCCAGGCCGCCGCCCCAGCTCCGGGTCCCGCAGTCTCTGTTCCAGGCCGCCGCCCCAGCTCCAGGCCGCCGCCCCAGCTCCAGGTCCCGCAGTCTCCGTTCCGGGCCGCCGCCCCAACTCCGGGTCCCGCAGTCTCCGCTCCGGGCCACCGCCCCAGCTCCGGGCTGCCGCCCCAGCTCCAGGCCACCGCCCCAGCTCCAGGCCGCCGCACCAGCTCCGGGTCCCGCAGTCTCCGTTCCGGGCCGCCGCCCCAACTCCGGGTCCCGCAGTCTCCGCTCCGGGCCACCGCCCCAGCTCCGGGCTGCCGCCCCAGCTCCGGGTCCCGCAGTCGCCGTTCCAGGTCCCGCAGTCTCAGCTCCGAGCCCCACTGCATCAGCTCCAGGCCGCCGCCGAAAGCCAGAACGCCGCACCAGCAAGTCGGGCCATCGATGCCTTAGCCCCGAAGACAGCCAGCCTCTCGTTGGTAAGTCCTGGCTGGCTCTGCCTCCGGAGCCTCGGGGTCGGTCGCAGGTTGGAGGCCGCCAGCTCCGCCATTAGGCCTCAGCGCAGATGGAGGCAGAGAAGGGGGATACGACACGAAAAAGTTGCATTCCCCCAAAGGAAGAGACAGAGAACATGTTTCACCCCCTCTAGCACAACCCAACAAACTAAAACTTAACCAAAACAAGACAAAAAAAAACAACAGAAAAAAGTAAAGACAGACGGACTGCAGGCGAGCCGCAGCTGTTAACAGCGCCGCCACTTCCGGATCTTATTGGTCAAGTATTCACATACAAGGAATTTGCCTTAGTGCTCCGCCTGCAAGTGACAACGACATAGAGTGACAGCTAGGAATGACACATAACACACAAAACATTAATAATAAAACATTATTGGTTAAACATGTGAATTAAATAAAATACCAGAGCAAAAGGAGGCTACAGATTTTTGGTTATTGAGTAGAGCCACTACTCGTGGAAAAAAGCTGTTTTTATGTCTGGATGTGGCAGCTTTGATAGTCCGGAGTTGCCTTCAAGAGGGAAGTGATTCAAAGAGTTTGTAGCCAGGGTGAGAGGGGTCAGAGATGATCTTACCCGCTCTCTGCCTGGCCCTTGCAGTGTACAGTTCATGAATGGAGGGAAGGTTGCAGCCAATAACCTTCTCAGCTGATCGGACGATTCGCTGCAGCCTCCAGGTGTCGTGCTTGGTGGCTGAGCCAAACCAGACCATGATGGAGAAGGTAAGGACAGACTACTCGATGGCCGTATAGGATTGGACCATCATTGCCTGTGGCAGATTGTGCTTCGTCAGCTGCCACAGGAAGTACATCCTCTGTTGTGATTTTTTGACTGGTGATGGTAGTCCCCCATTTAAGGTCCTTGGAGATGATGGTTCCCAGGAACTTAAAAGACTCCACAGACTGTGGTGTTGTTGATGGTAAGCACTATTATTGTTTGTTTTATATACACACACACGTACACACATACGTACACCCATATATAGTATATACTGTATATACATATGATCTATATATATATATGTATTGGTGAGTATGTGTATATACACACACACATGGATTTTTTTTTTCTCTCTCGTTTATTATATTGTTTACAGTGTACTATGTTTACATATTCTGTTGCGCTGTTGCAAGTAAGAATCTCATTGTTCTACCTGGGACATATGACAATAAAACACTCTTGACGAGTTATGCTCCAACAACACACAGATACTCAATGTCTCTTCAAATGGCATCTCATAACTACCCTAAACATTTACTCGTTCCAACACTAACATATTATTTTTACAGTGTATACTATTGATTGCATGTATGGCAATTACTCACCGAGATAATTCCATCAAACCCCATATCTATAAACTGAACTACATCATAGCGCAAGAATATACGTTCAAGGAAACATTACTACCTGCAGGGTTTTCTCCATATGACCATTATTTTATTGTTACTGGGTCTAGGTCCCAAATTCCCTACCCAATGGCACTGTAGACAATTTGACAAGAATAACTATGGCAGGATACATTAACTAGGCATTAACAATAATGCCCATATTCAGTATACAAATTTAAAGGAATAACGCTCACTGGCACTCCTTGTAAGGGTATGAATATCAATCTACACATCTTGGAATCCTTGGATTAGGACACACTCTTTAATGAACCTATGTCAATATAATTACAAACAAATTGTCTCAGATAGGTCTTGGACACCAGAACCAACTGTTGAGCCTTCAAGAGGTGTTGGAATCTTGGAAATCTTGGAAACTTTATTGTCATTCAGACCTTTCGGTCAGAACGAAATTTCGTTGCCTTGCAGTCATACATATAATAAAATAACAAAACACACAATAAACACAAATTTAACATCCACCACAGTGAGTTCACCAGACACCTCCTCACTGTGATGGAAGGCAAAAATCTTAAGTCTTTGTCTCTTCCCTCCTTGTTCTCCCTCTGCGCTGAGGCGATCCAGGCCTCCGATGTTGTGACCCCACCGGGTGATGGTAAGTAAGTCCCGCGGCTCAACCGTACTCCGCGAACGGGCTGGTTCAAACTCCGCGGCCCGGGGCGGTCGAAGCTACCGCCCTCCAGTCCAGCGGACGAAGCTGTTGCCGCGGGAGCACCGGAAAAACAGGTCACCAACCTGTGACCTGTGAGCTCCCGACAATGTCGTCTACTGGGCCCGCGGCCGAACCTCCGAAGTCGGGTCGCCACCGCCTCAGCCCCGAGTTGGTCGCCGCCACCGAAACACCGCCTCAGCCCCGAGTCGGGTTGCCGCCGGAATGCCAGAACCCGCCAAAGCCCCGAAGTCGGCCAGCCTCGCGCTGGTAAGTCCTGGCTGGCTCTGGCTCTGCCTCCGGAGCCTTGAGGTCGGTCGCAGTTGGAGGCCGCCAGCTCCGACATTAGGCCTCAGCGCAGACGGAGACGGAGACAGAGGATACGACAAGAAAAGTCGCATCCCCCCCGAAGGAAGAGACTAAAACACGTTTCTCCCCCCCACCCCCCCCACACATACACAACCCTAATAACTCAAATTAACAAACTAAACCGAAGGGAAATACGAAGGGAAGCTGGCCAGGAATGTAAAGAAGGACAGTAAAAGCTTCTTTAGATATGTTAAGGGAAAAAGAGTAGCAAAGTCAAATGTGGGTCCCTTGAAGGCAGACACGGGTGAAATTATTATGGGGAACAAGGAAATGGCAGAAGAGTTGAACAGGTACTTTGGAACTATCTTCACTAAGGAAGACACAAACAATCTCCCAGATGTCCTGGAGGACAGAGGATCTAAGGGGGTAGAGGAACTGAAATACATTTTCATTAGGTGAAAAATAGTATTGGGTAGGGTAATGGGACTGAAGGATGATAAATCCCCTGGGCCTGATGGTCTGCATCCCAGGGTCCTCAGGGAGGTGGCTCTAGAAATAGTGGATGCATTGGTGATCATTTTCCAATGCTCAATAGATTCAGGATCAGTTCCTGTGGATTGCAGGATAGCTAATGTTATCCCACTTTTCAAGAAAGGAGCGAGAGAGAAAATGGGGATTGACAGACCAGTTAGCCTGACTTCGGTGGTGGGAAAGATGCTGGAGTCAATTATTAAAGAGGTAATAATGGGGCATTTGGATAATAGTAAAAGGATTAGTCCAAGTCAGCATAGATTTATGAAAGGCAAATCACGCTTGACTAATCTTCTGGAAATTTTTGAGGATGTGACAAGTAAAATGGATGAAGGGTAGCCAGCGGATGTAGTGTATCTAGACTTTCACAAAGCCTTTGATATGGTCCCGCACAGGAGACTGGTGACTAAAATTAGAGCACATGGTATTGGGGGTAGTGTGTTGATGTGGATAGAAAGTTGGTTGGCAGACAGGGGTTGCAGTCTTCAGAAGTCTTAGAATAAAGGGGAGGTCATTTAATACAGAGGTCAATTCCGTTCAAGGCAGGATTTAATTCCCTTGAACGGAATTGTTTCCTCAACCATTTCAAAGTATAGCATAGTTGCAACCAAACAACTGAATCTGGAGTCATATAGAAACCATTGACAGCGGTAGATTTCCAAAAGACCCCGACTGATCTTGATGGATTTTTACAAGAATCCATTGGCTTCTCATATTTCACATATTGCTTACAACGAAGACCGGAGAGTCGAGGAGGGAGCTGCTGGCAGTGACGAACACGAAGTGTGGATTGGTGGCAGAGGGGCCAGGGTATTACCTCCAGTGCCTTTGAGGTCGGCCGCAGGAGGCAATGACACAGAGGTGTTCGCCGAGGAGAGGGACTGGGGCTTACCTGAGTCTACTAGGATCGGGGGCACTCCACTACTTCCAGCAGGTGGACTTGACTTTTGACTTTGGACTTTTAGTTGTATAAGGTGCCAAATTATGGCGACTGTGCATATGTGGGCTGTGCAAATGGAATTTCACCGTGCTGTGTATATACGACAATAAATAACTATTGAACCATTTAACCTTTGCAGGAGGTAGAGTCCATAACAAGAATTCCGAGTAGTTCCATGTCCCATTCCCCTATTTATCATCTTGTAATCTATTACCTCTCATCAACATTCCCTCTGATTGTCCTGTTATCCCCAAACCCCTGCCCACCCCACCCACTGTATTAGAGGCAATTTATAGAAGCTGATTAACCTAGCAAACCACATGTCCTTGGCATGTTTGTGAATGGAGATCGCCAGGTGGAAAAGTGTGGTCACAGGGAGAATGGGCGGACTCCATTCTAGATGTAGGATTGAATCTGAGTTTCAGGAGATAGGAGGCAGCTGCACTACCTGCTGCCTTACTGCACCGTCAACTCTGCCAACCGCAGTTTCATAGTTACTATTATTAGTACTATCCTTGTTTTCCAAATCATTGAATCATTCTAGTACTTTAGTTATGAAATTAAATTTACCATTTATGGTGGAACATGAACTCAACAGACATATATATTACAAGTGAATAATTGAATTGCTAGACTTGTATTCAAATGCACAACATCACGTCTTAGAGACAAGAATGATACCTGCTGAGCCACAAGTAACAGTCTTGGGAAACATCACAAAAGATTATTCAACTGCACTGAGACTGTCACTTTCTTTAAAGAAACAGATGATGTGCACAATGGCAATCCAATGCTTCGAGATAAAAGATATAGCCAAAACGATATATGCTGAACCTTGTCCTGCTTTTTATAAAACTCCACTGTCATCTCAACTACTATCTCACCCACTACCACAGAACATCACTTCTATCCACCTATTATCTATTTTTTTCAGAGAATCAGTTTCAATAGGACTGCTTTTCAATTGCTTGCAATTCTCCCTCACTAGTTTATGTGACCTTTTCTTTTTGCAGGGCAGGAAAACAACATGAAAGCAGGATCAATGTTCTTCAATATGAGCAGATTCAATACAATAGGCTCTGCACATACTTGTTCCTTTAAATCAATGCTTTTAGTTCAATTGATGGTGACTCTTTCCACATTTGCACTAGAATGGCTGGCCAATTATGCAGATTCCATCACTGGGATGATTCTTCCATCCAGTTTTACTTTAGATACACTGTTAAGACAGTTGTTTTTAAAATTCAGGCTCTAATACTATATTTACATTGATCCACACGGTCTGATACTAAACATTGAATTCAAATGCCAAAACTGTTTTTCTCATTTTCCCTGCACAGTCAGAAATGTTCTCACTTTTTATTTTTTATTTCAGTTTAGTTTATTGTCACGTGTACCGAGGTACAGTGAAAAGCTTTTGTTGCGAGCTAACCGGTCAGCTGGTTGGCACGGCATACTGGGCTGCATCAACTCTGCAGTTTTGTGTGATCTTGGACAAAGCCATGATGCATCCCAATAGCCTGCATTAAATGGTGCAGTTGTAGAAACAAGTTACAGTCTTTGGAGACTTGGCAAACTTCCTTCTTCATGTGAGGAAGTAGAGGCATTGGTGTACTTTCTTGGCTGTATCATGCATGTGTTTGGATCAGGTCAAATTGGTGGTGATATTTACACAAAGGTATTGACACTCTCGACCATCTCCATTTCAGCACCATTAATATAGACTTGGGGATGAGCTGTATCCCACTTTCTGCAGTCGATGACCAGCTCCTTCGTTTTGTTGACATTGATGGAGAGGTTGTTGTCTTGAAACCATGTCACTAAGCTCACTATCCCCTACCCTTACTCTGTCGTAACATTCTTCAAGATCCAGCCACCTACGCTGGTGTCATCTACAAACATGTAAATGGAGTTAGGAAGAATTTGGCTGCACAGTCATAGCGTAAATGGAGTATAGTTAAGGGATGAAGACGCAGCCATGCGGGGCACCTGTGTTTTAGAATTATCATGGAGGATGTTTTGGTACCTAATTTTTGTAAAGCGTTAGTAAAGGTCCCACATGGTAGGTTGATTTAGAAGGCTAAGGCACAAGACATCCAAGGCATGCAGGCAAATTGGATCCATAATTAGTTGAATGATAGGGGGTAGACCATGTTGGTGGATGGGTGTTAAACCTTTAACAAGTACTACATCACAGGGGTGGGTGCTGGAATTTTTGTTGCTTGTAATACACATAAATTACTTGGATGAGGATGTAGGTGGTATGAATAGTAAGTTGGTAGATGACACAAAAATTGATGAAGTTGTAGATAGTGAAGTAGCTTATCTAAGAAAACAGTGGGACATAGTCATAGTCATATCGTGATACAGTGTGGAAACAGGCCCTTAGCCCCAACTTGCCCACATCGGCTAACAATGTCCCAGCTACACTAGTTCCACTTGCATTGTTTGGTCCATATCCCTCCAAACCTGTCCTATCCATGTACCTGTCTAACTGTTTCTTAAACATCGGATCGGATAATCCCAGCCTCAACTACCTCCGCTGGCAGCTTGTTCCATACACCCACCACTCTTTGTGTGACAAAGCTAGCCCTCGGATTCTGATTAAATCTTTTCCCCTTCACCTTGAACCTATGTTCTCTGGTCCTCGATTCACCTACTCTGGGCAAGAGACTCTGCGCATCTACCCGATCTATTCCTCTCATGATTTTGTACACCTCTGTAAGATCCCCCCCCCTCATCTTCCTGCGCTCCATGGAATCGAGACAATACAATACAATACAATTTATTGTCATTTGAGCCTCAGTGAGGCTCAAACGAAATTCTGTTTCCACAGCCATACAAACAAAGACAATTCCTAGACATACACACAATTTAGTTCACACAAACATCCATCACAGTGGACCCACTGTGATGGAAGGCAAAGTCTTTTCTCTCCCCTGTTCTCCATGTCTCTCCCGATGTCGAAGCCCCAGGCGGGCGATGATAAGTCCCACGGCCATTTTAGGCCGTGCCGGGCGATTTACGGCCCCGCTCCCAGTCTAGAAGTCTCGAAGTTGGAGCCCCCGGTGGGCGCTGGAATGTCCCACGGCCATGAAGCCGTGCCGGGCGATGTATGACCCCGCTCCGGGTCGTTCCAACCCCGCGACACGGGCTGGAGAAGTCGCGGGGTTGGAACGTTCCAACCCCGCGAAGACCCAGCCTACTCAACCTCTCCCTTTTGCTCACACCCTCTAGTGCTGGCAACATCCTTGAAAATCTTTTCTGAACCCTAAATCCAACTGATCCAACAACGTGGATCAGCTGGAAAGTTGGGCAGAGCAGTGACAGATGGAATTTAATATGGGTAGGTGCACTTTAAGAGGTCAAATTCTGGTTGAACATTTAGTGTAAATAGTGAGGACCTTTACAAGCGTTAATGTACAGAGAGATCTTGGGGTGCAAGTACATAGTTCCTTGAAAATGGCAACACAGGTAGATAAGATAGTGAAAATGACACTGGTGTGCTTGCCTCAAATAGGCTGATGGATTGAGTATATGAGTTCAGACATCATGTTGCAGTCATACAAAACATGGTTAGACCTCGTTTGGAGGATTGTACATATTTCTAGTCGTTAACCTGCAGGAAGGGTGTGAGGGCAAAAGAGAGAAAGCAGAAAAAATCACCAGGATGATGCCTCTAACCTAGGTTAGTAATTGTAAGGAGAGGGACGGGATGAAAAGTCAGATTTCAACAGAAATTAATGAGAGCCACAGACATCAGATACTGTAGCCAAACTTGCTTAGGTTGCTAGGTTAGGTGGGTTAGCATGTTGTGAGCAGAACACAAAAAGTCTGCAAAGTGGCAGTTCAACTTACCGCAGAGTCATAGTCATAGTAATAGATTCATAGTTATACAGCATGGAAACAGGATCTGCGGCCCAACTTGCCCACAAGCGACCAACATGCCCCATCTGCATGAGTCCCACCTGCCTGCATTTAGTCCATATCCCTCTAAACCTATTCTATCCATGTACGTGGATAAATGGTCGAAAGATCACGGCAAAGAGTTGTTCTTCCAGCTGGGGAAAATTAATATCTGCATTCTCAGCGATCGGTGTTCGGGTCATTGCTTTTCTTAATATATATTAACGACGGAGGTCTGGGACTACAAGCCACAATCTCTAAATTTACCAATGACATCAAACTGAGTTGTAATGTGAACCTAAGAACTGTGAAGAGGATAGTAATAAATTCAACAGTATAAATCAGTGCATAGAATGAGCAGACATGTGGCAGATAAAGTTTAAGGCACGGAAATGTAAGCTGGTAAAATATGGTAGGAATAGTTTTTTTTAAAGCTTTTTAATTATTTTATTTATTAGAAGTAAAGTACATTACAGTAATACAAGCCAAATATAACTTATTACATTTCTTGTACCACTTCGTTTTTTAAGCTTTAAAAAGAGAAAAAAGTAAAGAAAGTGGGAAAGAGTCGTGATTGTGTGAAAAAGTGATCAAGAAAAAAGACCCATTATGCGAAGTTAGAGAAAAAAGTTAAGAAATAGGCCGTAGAAAAGAAAAAAGAGAAAAAGAAACAAAAGCTCTATTAAAAAGACAGAGCAAAAAGGGATATACCAACTTCGTATTTTTCATCCCCCCCTTACCAGATCCTGAAACCATTTCTTTTCAGAGTACTGTTGCACCTTATACTTGTAGTAAGTCGATAAATGCAGATCACGTCTTTTGGAAGTGGTCTGATTTGCCTGCAAGAAGGAGTCTCATATCTTCCAGGTGTAATGTTTCTAACATATTTGAAATCCACATATTTATTGTTGGTATAGGGGCGTTTTTCCAGAATTTAAGTATAAGTTTGTTTCCCGTTATTAACCCGTAATTAAATAGATTCTTTTGAAACACAGTTAGTTCAGGGCTGCCTTCCATTGTTCCAAAAATAATCAATTCTGCTTTTGGTATCAATTTTATTTTAAATAATTTTGTGAAGATTTCAAAAATATCAGTCCAAAATTTTTGAATTTTTATACAAAAAACAAATGAGTGCGCTATAGTAGCTTCTTGGGATAGACATTTATCACAAATAGGGGAGAGGTTAGAAAAAAGATTACTTATTTTAGTTTTTGAGTAATATAATCTATGTAAGATTTTAAATTGAATTAGAGTGTGTCTTACGTTAATTGAGCATTTATGCACATATAGCAAATGTTTATCCCACCTCTTTCGAAATTCTTATAGCTAGTTCTTGTTCCCAGTCTCTTCTAATTCCGTCGGATGATGGTATTTCTATATTTAGAATGATGTTATACAAGTACAGTATGATATTAAATTAACTGATTCGGCCTTTGTATTCATTGCTTCGTCCAGTAAGTCTGGTGGCAAGTTATAATAATCTTGTGTATATTTTTTCAAATAGTCACATATTTGAAAATATTTAAAATAATGATTATTTCTCAAATTGTATTTTAATTGTAGTTGTTGGAATGATAATAATTTTCCAGTTTCATACATGTCTCCGAGCGTTTTAATTCCCATTGTGTAAATGATTTATCTATAATAGAAGGTTTAAACGATAGGTTATTAACTATTGGAGATAAAAGAGATAGATTTCTTAATTTTAGGGTATGTTTTATTAGTTTACAAATTCTAATTGTACTGTGTATAATTGTATTTTTATTGTATTTTGTGTTATTCAGGTTCGTTGGTGAGAGGAGGATCGCTCCTATATTAAAAGGGGAGCAGTCCTCTCTCTTCATTACAATCCAATCCACCTGCTGGGCAGAGTTGTCCAGCAGGTGAATCATATTTTTGATATTTACTGCCCTGTAATAGTAC
Organism: Amblyraja radiata; assembly: GCF_010909765.2. Lineage (NCBI taxonomy): Eukaryota > Metazoa > Chordata > Chondrichthyes > Rajiformes > Rajidae > Amblyraja > Amblyraja radiata. The sequence continues at coordinate 14,805,390 of NC_045958.1, forward strand.
ATAAAGTTAGGAAGTGCTAATAGACCAAATTCTTTTGGTTTACTCAAGTGTGTTCTTTGTATTCTATGGGATTTATAGTCCCATATCAAATTTGTAATGTCTGAGTCCAGTTTAAAGTAGGTATATTGGAATTGACTGGAATAGGTATAGAATTTGTGGTAGGAAGATCATTTTTATAGCATTTATTCGACCTATTAAAGACATCGGAAGCGTTTTCCAGAATTTGATTAAAGCATTTAATTTCTTAAGTAGGGGACTATCATTTGCATTAAACATAGCTTGATATTTTCTAGTGATTTCAATTCCCAAATATTTAAATTTTTCTGTAGCTATTTTTAAGGGTAATTTTAAAAGGTGTGTTGAGTCTCTAGGTTTTATCGACATAATTTCACTTTTATTCCAATTTATTCTGTATCCTGAAAAAGATCCAAAATCCTCTATTAGGTTTAATATGTTTGGTATACTAATTTGGGGTTTTGTGATTTACAATAGTACATCATCTGCATATAAAGATATTTTATTATTTGAGTATTTTGTATTATAACCATGGATGTTCGGATGTGTTCTGATTTTTTCAGCTAAAGGTTCAATTACAAGAGCAAATAGCAGCGGTGATAGTGAGCATCCTTGTCTATTGCTCCTTGATAATTGAAATTTCGTAGACAATATATTGTTGGTTAATATTCTAGCAGTAGGCTTATTATATAATAGTTTTATACATGAGATGAAATTCTCTCCCATTTGAAATTTTTGCAATACTTTAACAAGGTAGTCCCATTCCACTTGATTGAATGCTTTTTCTGCGTCCAATGAGATAATTGATAAGTCTTGTTCTTCAGTTTTATGTGAATGCATTATATTGAGCAGACGTCTCAGATTATTACATGATTGGCTCTTGGGTATGAACCCCGTTTGATTCGCATTTATTAATTTACTAACATATTTACTTAGTCTTCTAGCTAATGTTTTCGCTAGTATTTTTTGATCTGTACTTAACAGTGCAATGGCTCTGTATGATCCGGGTTCTTCTATATCTTTATCTTTTTTAAGTATTAATGTAATCGTTGATTCTGCTAGTGTTTCTGGTAAAATTTGTTCTTTAAAAGCATATGTATACATTTTATGTAAACGTGGTGTAATTATCTCATAAAAACTTTTATAAAATTCATTACTGAATCCGTCTGGTCCTGGTGTTTTTCCATTCTTTAATGAGTTTATTGTTTCTTCTATTTCCTTGATTGAAATTTGTGCTCCCAATTCCTCGTGTTCCTTCAACTCTAGTTTTGGAAGATTACAATTATCCAAGAACTCTGTAACTTTATTATTGTCTGTTAACGTTTTAGATGTATACAAATTCTGATAAAATTGAGCAAATCTTTTATTGATATCATTAGGTAATGTTAACAATTCCCCTCTATCTGATTTAATCTTTAGGTAGGAAGAATTAAGAGAGGCAATAGAGAATATAGAATACCGTTTTAAACTGGGCTTATATTCACTGGAATTTAGAAGGATGAGATGGGATCTTATACAGACATTTAAAATTATTAAGGGATTGGACAGGCTAGATGCAGGAAACATGTTCCCGATGTTTGCGGAGTCCAGAACCAGGGGTCACAGTTTAAGAATAAGGGGTAGGTCATTTAGGACTGAGATGAGGAAAAAAAAATTCACTCAGAGAGTTGTGAATCTGTGGAATTCTCTGTCACAGTGAGAGTTGGATATAGCTCTTAAGGCTAAAAGAATTAAGGGATATGGGAAGAAAGCATGAACGGGGTACTGATTCTGGATGATAAGCCGCGATCATATTGAATTGTGGTGCTGGCTCGAGGGCTGAATGGCCTACTCCTGCACCTATTTTCTATGTTTCTATGGTTCTAAAAGGGCAGAGGGACTTGGGACCATGGGTAAACAAACCATTACAAGTGGTAGGGAAGGGGGAAAATGGTTAATAAGACAGACAATTCTCTATTTCATCTTGGAATAATAGAATCGATATGCTGGCATTATTATCTTTGGGGAACAATGCAGGAAGATTTGATAGAAGTGTATTAAATGATGAACGATCTGCATGGAGAGTAAAAACGGAAGCTGGTCCTGTCAGGGAAGGTGTAATGAATTAGAGGTCACAGATTCAGAATAACGCAGAAGAGAATAAACACTAAAGGGCCTGTCCCACGAGCGTGCGACTGCATGCGGCAAGCGCGACCAAACCGGAAGCGGGGGCCGCGCGGGGGCCGCGCGGAGGTCGAGTGATCCCCGTACAGGGCCTGTCCCATCAGCATGCGACTGCATGTGGTGAGCGCGACCAAACCAGAAACGGGGACCGCGCGGAAGTCGAGTGATCCCCGTACAGGGCCTGTCCCATCAGCATGCGACTGCATGTGGCGAGCGCGACCAAACCGGAAGCGGGGGCTGCGCGGAGGTCAAGTGATCCCGTATGATTTGACGTGAAGTTCGAGTGAAGTCCACGGGAAGTTCGCGCTAGGTGTACGCCTTCAAGAGGCTGCGTACGGCGTCGAGACGCTGCCCACGCCCATCGAGGCGGTGCGTACGGCCTCATATGCGGCTGCGGGCCGGCAGGCCGCTGCCGCTCGGAATTTTTGGACCGTGTCAGTTTTTCGGAGCCCCGCGCGATGTTGGGACCAGCTCCGCACAACACCATACGGTTCCGGCGATCGAAGTGGGACCGGCCCCGCGAGGCCGTACGGCTCAAGCGACCATGTAAGGTTGCGCTCGCCGCATGCAGTCGCATGCTCGTGGGACAGGCCCTTAACACTGGAATTGTTTGGAATCAGGATTGTACTGCTTAAGACAAATTATATTGCAGCTTTCAAGAGGAAATTGGATAAGGAAAGGTCATTATCATTTAAAGTTTCCCCCTCTACCTTCAAGCTCAGTGCCGAACAACTGGCACCAGTCTACACAGACATTTTCAATTGGTTCCTGCACACCTGTACTGTCCCTGCCTGCTTCAAAGTCTCCACTATTGTTCCCATACCCAAAAAGCCTGGGATTACTGGTCATAATGACTACAGGCCTATTGCACTGACCTCTGTAATCATGAAGACCCTTGAAAGACTTGTGCTGGCCCATCTGAAAAATATCACAACCCCCTGCTGGACCCCCTACAGTTTGCATACCGGGCAAATAGATCAGTGGATAACGCAGTCAACTGAGGCCTACACTTCATCCTCCAGACCGCCAGACTGCAAGGATTTTGTTAGTGGATTTTAGCTCTGCATTCAACACCATTGTGCCAGAGCTACTACACTCCAAACTCTCCCAGTTGACTGTGCCTGAAACCCTCTCTCAGTGGATCACCAACTTCCTGACAGACAGGAAGTAGCATGTGAGGCTGGGAAAGCACATCTTGGACCCGTAGGCCTTCAGCACAGGAGCACCGCAAGGCTGCGTACTCTCCCCTCTCCCCTCTCCTTTACTCTCTCTACACCAATGACTGCACCTCCACAGACTCCTCTGTCAAGCTTCTCAAGTTTGCGGATGACTCAACCCTGATTGGACTGAGCCAGGATGTGGAGGAATATGCCTACAGACAGGAAGTGACACAGCTGCCATTGCAACAACCTGGAGCTCAATGCTCTTTAAACCATGGAATTGATTGTAGACTTTAGAAGAGCTCCCCCTCCCCTCCTCCCACTCACCATCAATAACACCACAGTCACATCTGTGGAGTCTTAAGTTCCTTGGAACCATCATCTCCAGGGACCTGAAATGGGGGCTACCCCATCGACTCCACAGTCATAAAGGCCCAACAGAGGATGCACTTCCTGCAGCAGCTGAGAAAACACAATCTGCCACAGGCAATGATGGTCCAGTTTTATACTGCCATCACAGAGTCTGTCTCCATCATTGTCTGGTTTGGCTCAGCCACCAAGCATGGCATCCGGAGGCTGCAGCGCATCGTTCGATCAGCCGAGAAGGTTGTTGGCTTCAACCTTCCCCCCATTGATGAACTGTACACTGCAAGGGCCAGGAAGCGAGCAGGTAAGATCATCTCTGACCCCTCTCAACCTGGCCACAAACTCTTTGAAGCACTTCCCTCTGGAAGGCGACTCCGGACTGTCAAAGCCGCCACAGCCAGACATAAAAACAACTTTTTTCCCCACGAGCTGTAGCTCTATTCAACAGCCAAAAGTCTGTAGCCTCCTTTTGCACTGGTATTGTATTTCATTCTTCACATGTTTAAATTATAATGTTTTATTCTTAATTGTCTACTGTATATCGTGTTGTTACTCGCGAGCAAAGCACCAAGGCATATTCCTTGTATGTAAACATATTTGGCTAATAACATTTATTCAGTTCAATTCAATTCATGTGCATGGTCAACATGAGCTGAACATAAGCAGACATATTGAACTGCAAATGCCAGTCATGATGGATAAGGCAAGGAGAGTGCCTGCTAAATTTCTGGAAAATTGTTAATACTTCATAAAAACCTGTCTGATTTCCCAATTCCCATTCAAAACATTGAATCTGCTTTCATTATTCATTTCGGCAGTTTATTTCGTATCACTGTTTTATTAACAACATCTCCTCATTTCCTTTGTTATTCTTTTGCCAATAACTTTAAACCTGTGTCCTCTGGTTGCCATCTCTTCCCTAGCACCCAATATATCACATGCTGAATCACAGCATTAAGAGGTAAGAAGCCTTCTGTTATCTGAATGTAATGTGCTTCAGGTGAATGACCCTCTAAAATGATCTGTTTGATCAATTTAACTCTTGCTCTGAAAACGTCATGCACCACTGAAGTAAATCAATATAAATCACTGATTAGCCTCAAATGGAAAAGTGTTACCACACCTGGGCATCATAATTTGAGATGCTTTTTAAGCGAGGATAAGGTCTTTACAAGAATTGTACCAGTAAATAGAACATAGAATATCGAAAATGCAGCACAGGAACAGGCCCTTAGCTGTACAATGTCTGTGCCAGGCTAAACTAATCCTCTCTGCCTACACACGATGCATATCCCTCCATTTCCTGCACATTCATTTGCCTATCTAAAAGGCTCTTAAACGCAACAATCATATTTGCTTTCTCCATCACTCCTGCCAGCATGTTCCAGGCACCTGCCACTCCCCCTACATTAAAAAAAAGTATTTTGGGATTTCACCAGAAGAAGTGGCATTGTTCTTATAACTGAAAAGACTAAGCAGAGATTTTTTTGGAGAGCTTAAAGTCATGTAGGGTTTTGATAGATTTGTTCAGGAGAAACTATTTCTAGTGGCAGAAGATTTGGCAATCGAAGATTTGATAATGGAGAATGGTCGAGGAAATGGGACTGAATAATGTTTCAAAGAGTATCATAAAAATCACATAGCCTGACAGTGATTTGGTCACATACTACAATGGTAGATTATTAATAGATTAGTTTATTTTTAGATTGCAATGAACGAACAATCAGCTGATGCCTTTATTTAAATTATGGATGGTGCTTTTATGTGTTTGACAGCATAATTTGTTGAGATTATTTTTAAAACCATTATCATTCCTGGAGGTTTAATAATAGTCTAGGTATTTGATCCAGCCAACAATTCAGCAATTAATTTTAAATATTCACAATTCAAGAGAATGAGTTAAATTTAAATTGCAAAACAATGCAAAGTTACAAAATTTTACAGTAAAAATGCAATTTACAATACGTTATAACTTAATTACAATTTGTTTTGTTCTTTCACAGGGTTTCCTAGAGATCAAATAAAATAAATGTTATAACTATATTACAATACCAATTTACCCTATGTTGCATGTTTTTGCGTGTTCTGGTGAGTTGTTTGAATCTTCCTCTCCTTACAATTACCCCCACCCACACAGTCCTCTAATCCTACCCCCCTCATATCTCTATCCTAACACCACAAAATCCAAGCTGAGTCAGCAGCTCTACAAATTATTCTAACAGCCTCTTTATGCTCTTGCTCATGGGACAAGAATGATTCGCCAAAAGGGAAGCAGCAAGAAATCCTCATGTCACAAATGAGTAGTGTAGAGACAATGTCACTAATTGGCTGCTCTGCCTTAACAGCAAGGGGTTTAGTTACTAACACAGCTAATAATGGAAAAGCTGCAGCAGCAACTCAATCCTTCTGGCCTTGTTGGAATCGCCAGAACAGGCTGCCCACAGACATCCAATGGCCCATAGCCTGGATGATGTGCATCATAGACTTAACATATCTTACTACCTCTGGCGAGGACCTGATTTACAGGTTGTAAGAGGAACTATTCAACCTACTCCTTATGGTCCATGTTCTGTTATATTCTCCACTCCAGGTCAAAGAGAATCCAGCCATCAATCTGCAGTACTTAGACAAAACTTGTGTATGCACAGCTCCAAATCATCGTTGACTTGTTCTCTAAAGCGTAACAAAGACTTAAGGGCCTGTCCCACTTAGGCGATTTTTTAGGCGACTGTCATAGTCGTAGCAGGTCACCGAAAAGCCAGCGACTGGACCCCCTACTACAATGTCTACGACAAGCTACAACAACCTACCATCTAGTCGACATCAAGCTAAGGCAAACTACCGACAACCGGCCACCCATTAGGGCATCCACCTATGACCACACCTACGACATATTACGACCACACAGGCGACAAACTACAACAACTGAAGTCAACCTACATCCACCCACGACAAGCTACGACGTGCTACGACCCTGTCGGCGACAACTGAAGACAACTGCAGACAATTCAGTACCTTCGCTGGTTGGCCAGGTTGATGTAGGTAGTCGCCAATGGAATTCACCGGTCAGCACCGGCGACAACCTACGTCACCTGGCGACAAGCTACGACAACACCTACATCAGGAAAAGTCAAGCTACCCTCATTGGCGTCAACCCACTGTCGCCAACTTTCATCGAAAAATTTTGAACATGTTGAAAATCCAGCGGCGACCAGAAAGACGCTACGACTCTTTGGGTGACTGATGAGACTACTCACGACCATACAGGCGACATCTCAGCACAGTTCTCTAGCATCTCTCTATCTATCCCTGTAAACAATATTGCCTGCAACACATTATGGGACCATCATGAGACACTGGATAAAACCAATTACTTCCCACATCTAGTGAGCCATCTCTCAACAAAGGCAACTGTGATGATGAAATGAACCTTCAGTGAACCAGCAAGGCCTTTTGTTGTGTGAAGAAAGAGTGTTTGAAGATTTAGACGTTAAATATAGCACATATCTTCTGAGCGAATGTACCCTGCCCTCCTGTGAATCTTTGAGTCACATTTGGCTCATCAATGCACTGTTGTGGCGCCATTAATACTGCCATTGTAAAATTCTCTAAACCTACTGAAAAGCTGAATAAATTATTGTTCACATCCTTTCATAAGCCAACATTCCCAGCACTGAGACTTGAATACACCCAGTTAACTCTGGTGGGCAAATCACATTATTTGTATGCCCAGCACCAGACCTCCAAAGCCCAGTCCAAGCTCCATCATAGCAAGAGATTACCAGGAGGACAGAGGAAATGCTTTTTGAGTCTTTGAAAAATATTCAATATCATCAGTGACTCGTAAAAAATCCATGGCGCGTGAACATTTGTAATGGAGAAGGGGCATTGCTGATGGAACTAACAAGCTTGCATCTCTTCAATGGGGCCATGCAGAAGCTCACAGCAAATGGTGGAAACAGCATATCACCACGTATGTAACCTGTCTAACACCTTTGTCCACCTGTGGCACAGTCACCTACCTCATAACGTACAGAATTGGAGTGCAAACAAGTCATCCTTGACTTCAGGGGACTGCTCAAGATGAAGGGATAACATATCTTTTCCTTCATGCCTTATGCCTCTATCTATTAATGAAAGATTCCAAGAGCTATACTAACAGCCTTTTCACTTTGGCTTGATAGATATGGCTTCAAAGATATAGTTATAGTCATAGAGATGTACAGCATGGAAACAGGTCCTTTGACTCACCAAGTCTACACTAACCATTAACTATCCATTTACACCAACCATACACTTGAGCAATAATTACTGACCTTCTCAACAAATGCAATCGTCCTTGAAAATGAATTAGTGAGCATGGGAATGTTTTGTTCTCTAAGCAGCCACAAATGGAATTGAACATTATGGAATCATCAGCAAACAGGGCACTTCTGAGCTGATGAAAGAAGGTCATAAATGAGGCAATTAAAGAAAGTTTGACCAAGGGGAACTTTGACGAACTCCTGTCATAGATGTAATTGGGATGCCCAGCCTCTAACAACCACAGCCACCTTTTATGTTTGAAGAAGGGTCTCGACCTGAAACGTCAACCATTTCTTCTTTCCAGAAATGTGGCCTGTCCCGCTGAGTTACTCCTGCTTTGTGTTTATCCTTGGTTTAAAAAAGCATCTGCATTTCCTTCCTACACATACATTTATAGTTACAGTTTAGTTGATTGTCACATGTACCAAGGTACAGTGAAAGGCTCTTGTCAGCTGAAAGACAATACACGGTTACAATCGAGCCAGTGTATAGATACATGATAAGGGAATATCGTTCAGTGCAAAGTAAAGCCAGCAAAGTCCGAACAAGGATAGTCCAAGGGCCACCAAACAGGTAGATAGTAGTTCAGCACTGCTCGCTGGTTGACCTACCAATGTACAGCTTTCCTGCTGACTATGAATTTGCTCAGATCACAGTTGGTTAAATGTTGTCTTGATGTGAAGGGCAGTCGTTTCCTCTCAGTAAATTTAATGGCTTAAATGTGATTTATTTTGAGCTATATTCAGCACTCCATGTGTTGAAATAATTAAAGAACATTAGTGCTCACAAATTACAGGGACTATTACTGAACAAAGCAGATGACAATTTAAACCAACATTCTGTCACTGTTATGACTGGTGTCACATGGCACCATTGTGTCACTTTGATTAAGTAGCTGGATTATAACAAGGCTTGTCAAATCAACTCTTTTCAGACTGGTGCCTATTAAGAGTTCATTGACTTCAATCAGAATATCCAGCTAGCCATGTCACTCTAAATTCAGAGCACACATCCACCTTCCTATATGTATTGACATGTGCATGGAACACTGAACAGTATGACATAAGAACAGGCCCTTCAGCCCATAATGCCTGTGCCGAACATAAACCCAAGATCACCAACTCCGATGGCGTGTTCCAGGCACTCTATGGATAGGCCAGGTTTGGAGGGATATGGACCAAACGCGTGCAGGTGGGGCTAGTGTAGCTGAGACACGTTGGCCGGTGTGGGCAAGTTGCACCGAAGGGCCTGTTTCCACACTGTATCATTCTAAGACACTCACCACCCTCTATGCAATACACTTGTTACAGGTTAGGTGAAAATGTGCTGTGATTAGAGAGTAAGAACCATTCTCCAAATTTTGCAAATGTCACTGGCTTCCTGTAAATGCACCACATATTTTTCTCTTTGTTTTGCCATCTGATTTTTATTGTTTGTTTAGGGCCCAAATGGCTTGACCTTCCATCAGTTTCTTGAGCGAACAGGAAAATATATGTCCCCCCCGAAAGAAAATAGAGGAAATTGAGGAAGAAAAGTCACGATCATTCTTCCCACATCACAAAGCTGGCTGCACCGAGCTCATATCGATAAACTGGGGAATGGGCAGTAATGCTGCCCTGTAAATTGTTTTGAAGGATTAAGCATGTTGATAACTAGCCTGTGCCATGGTCTTTTGGGCCACAGTTTACCATCACGTTTTTATTGTTCGGAGATTTGTCGGCCCCAGGATAGATTGTTGATCTTTATGAGGTTTTGATTACTGAGGACAACACGTGAGTTGAATCTCTTGGGTGATGATCAAACTGCTAGGGGTAGTAGGTACTCTCAAATGCTCACAGGCAGTGACAACTGTCTCACACATGCCTGCCAACAGTTATGACAAAGAGAGCAAGCATCCTATTAAAATAAACGGTCTCATTTACTGCTCTCATTTACAACACGATATGATACAATACGATAGAACTTTATTTATCCCAGGAGGCAAATTGATCTGCCAACAGTCATAAAAAACACAAAATACATGAAACTTGAGTTAAAGTGACGAGTGGAAAGGGTTGGGGACTTGCAAAGATTGGGGGGGGGGGGGGGGGGGGGCGGTTGTGGAGGGGGGGTTGTGGAGGGGGGGAGAGTCTGTCTGATTCTACTCCATGACAGAAGGGTAGGAGGGGGAGGATTTAAAGCATTTATCACCTACAGTCCTCCTACCCCTCCGTGGGGAAGGTAAGCTTTGTTAAATCATACATGAAAATAACTTTTGTCAGCTCAAGCATGCAATTTAATTTCATTATAGTTTATAGATTCTTCTTGTTAAATTGTACAGTAGCAGGTTAAAGAAAGCATCTGCTAACTTATTGCCATGTTTATTGCAATTCCCTTACATGTCATTTACAGACCTACATAAAGCATCTTTACTATCGGCACAATATGCAGGAAAAATAGAATAGAATTATATTGACAATCGATAACCTGTGGAGGTATTCTGAGTGACATGTTGACTGATTCCATTTCCATTGATTAATTAGGTCCATTACCAAAGGAAAATGTCCAATTATTCATTCAATTAGCATGAATTAAATGTGAGATTAGTATCGCAGGAAAAATCTAATTCCAACAGATTTTTCTTTTGGTGTGTGGCCCAGTATTTACTTGAGAAGTTGACATACAGGTCAACCTACAGGAAGAAAGAACCTGAATAGGAAAAGTATAGGTTGCTGTTGTATCGCGTTAGATTCATTGCTGTTCAACTATAGTCAAAGTGTGTAAATTAAGAGCCAGAGTGGGCCTCTCAACCTTTGGAGCTAACCTGCTTATAACTTCAACTCTGCATTGCTGACTACCTTTGAAACCCTTGCATATCAGATATCTACCTATCAGTAACTTAAAAATATTCCTCCATCAGTTGAGGAAAGCACGACTTTCTGAGACTTAAACGTTAGGTCTCAGCTTTAAATGGACGACTCTTTCATTTTAAACAGTGACCACCAGTTCTAGCTTCTCCCACAATAGAAAATATCCTCTTCATATCCACGCAGTGAATACCCGTCAGGATCTTGGTACTTGGTTTCTTGGTCCTCCAAAATATTCCAAATGGAATTTAAACTGGAGGTGGTGGGGGGAGGACTTAAGCCAGAAGGGGTTATTGGGAAGAAAGAGCTACTTTAAATTTAGTTGCATCTGGTTGGGTAACTATAGTAGGGTGGAGATTATTCCATGCTTTAATTGTGCGGGGGAAGAACAAATTGCTGTACACATCTGTCTTTGTAGCTGGGATCACAAATTGGATCGAATGCCCTCGTCTGCTCTTAATTGGTTTGGGTTTGGTGTAGGTCTTGTAGTCTATGTCGAGCTGACCATTTAACATTTTGTAAAAACAGGTCAAACGGTGAGCTTCACGTCTGTCTTGGAGAGGGTTCCACCCCAGAGAATTCAGAAGTTTGGTGACACTCGCTTCTCTCTCATAGGTGTTAGTAACAAATCGAGCTGCCTGTCTTTGGACACATTCGATGGAAGAAATGTTTCTATTTGTGTATGGGTCCCTTGCTGCAACTGCGTAGTCCAGATGAGGTCTAACGAGGGTGAATCTGTTTCAATCAAATCCCCGCTTACTCTTCACGTATTCCAAGAGTTGCACAGATAGTTGAACCAGTTTTGGTTATTAGTGTGCTGATAAATATCCATTGTCATTCCACCCCTCCCCCCGCTTTGCAGAGGAGCACATGTTCACACTCGGAGGATAAGACTTTCTTTAGCTTTGCACTGGTGTTGCTTCCAGCACTATTTTTTTTAATGGGGTTTGGTTTTGATCTGGGGATTTGGCTGACTAATTTTCAGTTACTCCAACAAAACATTTAAGAATTTTCATACAATATATGGGACATATTTTTTTTTATCAGCTACTTCATTTAAACTTGCTAATCGAATATCCAGCTCAAAACCAGATTCTTGTTGCAGTCCAGGAATAGAATGTTTTTCCAATGACACTAAGAAAGATGAACCTGGAGGTAGGAAAACTGTTTGTCACCTTCCTTCTGTGAGAATAATTATCTTTCTCCGTTGCAGGAGTAAGTGTAGGCTACCCCTTTGGGATGAAGATAAACCCAAAAAGCTGGAGTAACTCAGCGGTTCAGGCTGCATCTCTGGAAGGAAGGAATGAGTGACGTTTCAGGTCGAGACCCTTCTTCAGACTAAGGGTCTTGACCGGAAACATCACCCTTTCTGTCCCTCCGGAGATGCTGCCTGGCCCGCTGAGTTACCCCAGATTTTTGTGTCTGTCTTCAGTTTAAACCAGTATCTGTAGTTCCTTCCTACCCCTTTGGGACGATGGGCCAACATAATGAGTCCAGGGATCCAACCTCTTCAGTCTTCAACTATTCTTCTTCCTCATCATTTTGTGTGAAGAATAAACAGATAAAGTTGTAGCAGAAATATTTTCTGGGGCATTGTTTCAGAGAAGGGATTGGCATTATGGTTGGTAAATTCATGTCAAGGATTCTCCAAGTAATTTATGAAAAGTAACTTTTAAGGCTACTTTTTGCAACCCAGCATTGCAGTCCCTTGTGTCTAATCTTTAAAATATCAACCAATACACTCAGCTTACACTGATACTATTAAAGTACAAGATTTAGTTTTCTTCCATCATGTTGAATTGAAACATAGAAACATAGAAAATAGGTGCATGAGGAGGCCATTCAGCCCCGAGCCAGCACCGCCATTCATTTTGACCATGGCTTTGAAGGTATGAAATTGTAAAGGGCCTGTCCCACCAGCATGCGATTGCATGCGTCTAGCGCGACCAAACGTTGTCGCTTGAGGCATACGGCCGCGCGGGGCCGGTCCCACTTCGAACCGCGGAGCCGTATGGAGTTGTGCGGGGCTGGTCCCGACATGGGCTCTGAATGTCCAAAAATTCGGCCCGCAGGCGCATTCAGGGCGCACGCAGCGTCTTGACGGCGTACGCAGCGTCTTGATGGCGTACGCCTAGCGTGGTGTTACGTGATGATGTCACCGCCCGACGCCGTGCGACGTCCAAATTCAGTCGGCCCGTTTCCTGCAAGATCTCAATACATCACTCGTAATGTTTTCTCCATTTTACATATTGAATGTTCAAAACAGCCTTTCATCCCAGATCAGAACTGAATACGTCAGATCCGTATTGGTGAAGGTTGAAAAGTAGTAGTTTAGGTTGAAGAATGAATGGTCATTGACCTGAAAAAATAACTGATGAATTCCAGACTTAGGGCCTCAGTAGTTTAGTTTAGTTCAGTTTAGAGATTCAGCGTGTAAACAGGCCCTTCGGCCCACCATGTCGATTCCAGCAAGTTAACACTATTCTACACATACTAGGGACAATTGCCATCTTACCACCCTAAGGTAACTGAAGGTAGGGCTGCTATCAATGGGTTGCTCCAATAAAGAACCAAATGAGCTTAGGCTGACAAGGATTAGGTTACAAGAGATTGTAGAAATAGGACGAGATAGGTTGTAGAGAGGGTTGAAAACAAAAACTAATATTTAAAAATCTAATTGTTGCCTTAACAGGAGCCACTGTTAGATAAGAGAAACAAAAGCAATAGTGAACAGAATGAGATAATAATAATAATAATAATAATAATAACTTTATTTATAAAGCACTTGCACACTACAGTTGCCACAAAGTGCTGTACATGAGAAATCATGAACAAAAAGCTATTACAAACAATTAAAAACCATTAAAAACCGTACAACGAAGGACTATAAAAAACACACTAAAAATTAAAAGACATTAAAAGCACTAAAAACAGGAGCAATGCCTCAGCCAGTGTCGAAAGCCAAAGAATAAAAATATGTTTTTAGGGAGGATTTGAAGATGGACAGTGAGGGGGCCTGTCTGATGTGCAACGGCAAGGTGTTCCAGAGTGCCGGAGCAGCAACAGAAAAGGCTCTATCCCCTCTGAGCTTCCGCTTAGACCTTGGTACCTCAAGGAGCAGCTGATCAGCTGACCTGAGGCACCGGGCAGGAGCATATAGGTGGAGCAGCTCAGAGAGGTAAGGCGGGGCGAGCCCATTCAATGATTTAAAAACAAATAAAATAATTTTGAAATGAACTCGAAAGTGCACTGGGAGCCAGTGTAGGGAGGCCAAAATTGGCGTAATGTGCTCCCTCTTTCGAGTTCCAGTCAAAAGGCGAGCGGCAGCATTTTGAACAAGCTGGAGACGAGCCAATGAAGCTCGTGCGACTCCAGAGTAGAGTGCGTTACAGTAATCCAGCCTAGATGTAATAAGATGCTTCAGTATCCAGCTGCAGGTTTTTGGATGACACTAGGATCTGCAGAGGTTAGAACAAAGGAGGTCTGTGTGCCTGGTGATTTACAATCAGGTCTAAAGGGCCTGTCCCACCAGCATGCGATTGCATGCGTCTAGCGCGACCAAATGTGGTCGCTTGAGGCGTATGGCTGCGTGGGGCCCATCCCACTTCGAACCGCGGAGGCGTATGGAGTTGTGCGGGGCTGGACGCGACACAGCGGGCCATAAAAATTGCCAAGCTGAAATACAAGAACAAAGTGGAGCAGACCTTTAGAAAAGGGAACCTCCGTGCGGCTTGGCAGGGCCTCAAGAACATGGCAGCAGTGAACTCTGTCTCTACCAGCCGCAAGTCCATTCAGGTAGCAGGAAGCAGCTTCACTTCACTTCACTCCCGAATGATCTCAACTCCTTCTACACCAGATTTGAAAAGGACAACAGCACCCAGCTAGAATCAATCGTCTCCACACTCAGACCTGATGACTCCGGCCTCAACATCAACACATCAGAGGTGGTGAGAGCCCTCAAAAGGACTAAAAAGAACACAGCTCCAGGGCCAGACAACATCTGTGGGCGGACCCTATGGCACTGTGCTGAGCAGCTGGGAGGTGTGTTCCAGCATCTGTTCCAGGGCTCTTTGACCAGCAGCACAGTCCCCGCGATGTGGAAAAACTCAACAGTGATTCCCATCCCAAAGAAGGGCACCACCAAGGTCCTGAATGACCTTAGACCGGTGGCTCTCACCTCCCTGGTCATGAAGGCCATGGAGATGATCATCAAGGAGCACATCACCAAGGCAACTGGCTCGATGATGGATCCATTGCAGTTTGCTTACCAGGCTGGCAGGGGTGTCGATGACGCAAAAATATTCATCTTAAACACCATCCATAAGCAACTGGAAATCCCCAAGACCACAGCCAGACTTCTGTTTGCAGACTTCTCATCAGCATTCAACACCATGCAGCCACATATTTTGGCTGAGAAGCTCATCACCCGTTTCCACCTCAACCACCAACTCACTCTGTGGATTATAGACTTCCTCACCAACAGATCACAGAGGGTGTTGGTGAACCACACCTTGTCCGACACCCTCTTCACCTTCACTGGCTCTCCACAAGGCTGTGTCCTCTCCCCACTTCTCTTCATTCTCTACACTGATGACTGCAGATCCACCCAGCCAAACTGCCACTTTGTAAAATTTGCTGATGACACAGTCCTCCTGCCTCTGCTT
Organism: Amblyraja radiata; assembly: GCF_010909765.2. NCBI lineage: Eukaryota > Metazoa > Chordata > Chondrichthyes > Rajiformes > Rajidae > Amblyraja > Amblyraja radiata. The sequence continues at coordinate 14,820,909 of NC_045958.1, forward strand.
CCCAGCCATACACAACATCACAGCTCAGCCCTGCAGGACTGGGCGTGAAAAGTCTTGTCTTGAGCTAAATATAAGCAAAACCAAGGACATGATTGTGACCTTTTCCCCCCAACAGAGACAGATGGCTGAGGCAGCCACCACTATCATCCAGCAGGAGCCAGTGGAGATAGTGGAGGTATACAAATACCTGGGAACAGCCTTCGACAACCTGCTAAGGTTTTCCTCTAACACAGAGGAAATCCCTAAAAAGTGCCATCAGAGACAGTACCTACTCAGGAAGCTGAAGTCATTTGGGATTAACAAAGACATTCTCACCACATTCTACTACGCATTCATTGAAAATGTAATAACCTTCTCTTTCACTAGCTGGTTCCACTCCATCACCCTGCAAAACAGAAACCGCCTGTTGAATGTGGTCAAGGTCTGCTCAAAAATCATTGAGCAGCCCGTCCGAACTCTCACTGCCCTATGCGACCAACAGTCTGTAAAGTTAACACGCAGGATTCTTCACGACCCCTCTCACATCCTGTTTCCTGAGTTTGAGTGGCTCCCCTCAGGACGCAGACTCCGCTGTCCGGGTTGCCGGACACAGAGGAGGAAGGCAACCTTCATCCCCAGGGCTGCCCAGCTTCTTAATGCTGATCACTGACTCATGAACATATGAAATTAAATAACCTTCTATATGCACTTTTTAATTGAAGCACTAAGGAAGCACTTTAAAAACTATTGTTGAATGTTGATGTGCGGTGTGTGTTGTGTGATTGTGCAGTGTGTGTGTGAAATGCGTGTGTTGGTTGATTGTGCAGTATGCGTGCTGCTTATGTTTGTTGATTGTGTCCCTTCTTTTAAAAAGCTACTGTAATGCGCCCTTTTAAATTGCCCCTCGGGGACGAATAAAGTGCTTTGAATTGAATTGAATTGAATTGAATTGAATCATACTCACCAATCAGCTGGGCAGGAGACGAGCCGACTGAATTTGGACGTCGCACGGCGTCGGGCGGTGACGTCATGACGTAACACCACGCTAGGCGTACGCCATCAAGACGCTGCGTACAACGTCAAGAGTATTATATAACTTATAGGAAACACATTTGTTTGTTGCAACAGTCAAACAGTACCTATAATGCAGGTACACAAAATTGCTGGAGGAACTCAGCGGGTGCAGCAGCATCTATGGAGCGAAGGAAATAGGCGACGTTTCGGGCCGAAACCCTTCTTCAGACTGATAGGGGGTGGGGAAAGAAAGAAGGACAAAGGGAGGAGGAGGAGGAGCCCGAGGGCGGGCGGATGGGAGGAGACAGCTAGAGGGTGAAGGAAGGGGAGGGGGGGAGGGGACAGCACGGGCTAGCCAAATTGGGAGAATTCAATGTTGATGCCAAGGGGACGCAAGGACCCCAGACGGAATATGAGGTGCTGTTCCTCCAATTTCCGCTGTTGCTCACTCTGGCAATGGAGGAGACCCAGGACAGAGAGGTCGGATTGGGAATGGGAGGGGGAGTTGAAGTGCTGAGCCACCGGGAGGTCAGGTAGGTTATTGCGGACTGAGCGGAGGTGTTCGGCGAAACGGTCGCCCAACCTACGCTTGGTCTCACCGATGTAAATCAGCTGACATCTAGAGCAGCGGATGCAGTAGATGAGGTTGGAGGAGATACAGGTGAACCTTTGTCGCACCTGGAACGACTGCTTGGGACCTTGAATGGAGTCGAGGGGGGAGGTGAAGGGACAGGTGTTGCATTTCTTGCGGTTGCAACGGAAAGTGCCCGGGGAGGGGGTGGTGCGGGAGGGAAGTGAAGAGTTGACGAGGGAGTTGCGGAGGGAGCGGTCTTTGCGGAAGGCAGACATGGGGGGAGATGGGAAGATGTGGCGAGTGGTGGGGTCACGTTGGAGGTGGCGGAAATGGCGGAGGATTATGTGTTGTATTTGCCGGCTGGTGGGGTGAAAGGTGAGGACCAGAGGGACTCTGCCCTTCTGCCAACAGCGGAAATTGGAGGAACAGCACCTCATATTCCGTCTGGGGTCCTTGCGTCCCCTTGGCATCAACATTGAATTCTCCCAATTTGGCTAGCCCGTGCTGTCCCCTCCCCCCCTCCCCTTCCTTCACCCTCTAGCTGTCTCCTCCCATCCGCCCGCCCTCGGGCTCCTCCTCCTCCTCCCTTTGTCCTTCTTTCTTTCCCCACCCCCTATCAGTCTGAAGAAGGGTTTCGGCCCGAAACGTCGCCTATTTCCTTCGCTCCATAGATGCTGCTGCACCCGCTGAGTTCCTCCAGCAATTTTGTGTACCTTCGATATTCCAGCATCTGCAGTTCCCTTTTGAACACAGTACCTATAATGCCTCTGTTAACCATGTGACACAGTGCCCTAAGGCAACAGTGAACCCACCAACCTTAAACCAAATTTATACCATATACATATAATCAAATAATTAAGTGAGATATGTTCACCCGAGACCTGAATGCATAAAACCAGTGAAGTTAAGTATCATTATCAAACAGACTATCCATATTCCATTCTGCACATTGCCTCAGCACAGTATTGATAAAAACAAAGCTCACTGCTCTGCAGTTTCAACAACATAGCACCCATGTTGAACGTTGATCTATGTATTACGAAGGCTTTCTATTACATTGAAAGAAATAGCATATTAGCCTATAACACGTGGGAGTTATAGATTGAATATATAAAGAGGCTATACAATCACAATGTCATCAGTGTTTTCAATAGTTAAAAACATCACTGTTCTGTGCTGAATTTCTGTTTGTATTTCAATGCATCTTTCAGCAATGTATTCAAGGTAATAGAGAATTAATGTGTAAATTAGGACAGTATGTTCCTTTAGTTTATTAATACTCAATCTAAATGACATTAAGATCTACTTTCCAATTTATTCTTGGCAATGGGCTTATTTTAGTAATTAAATGCACTTAATCAAAGTTCATATTTAAGATGATAAATGTATCATTGATGTTACGATCCTTCTTAAGTTTATTAGTACTTATTTAATCACTGTGTGCAATAAATGTCTTTCATCTGAACATACACCAATGAAAATAGATTTTTCTCCAGGGCCTGTTGGAAGGAGGTGCCATTTGTCATACAGATGGCGATTGATAACAGTATTGTGATAAAAACAGGGTTATACTGCGGTAGTGAGACATAACAGGGAGCTCATTGTGCTGTGCTGGGATTGAGCTGACAAGACTTGGCTGCATGACTGATGATTGCAAACAACCGGAAGATCTTGGTGTAATTGGCTGAACAGATTATTCCTGTAGCTTACACAATGGAGAGGTTTGGTCTCAGAGTGACAACCGATCAAAAGAATTACCCACTGGAGCTTCAGAAAAATGGTCATTCAGTACCGGAGCAGTAAGGAGGATACATTTCAGTGCTCAAGCTTTGCTCACCTGCTTGCATTAGTTTTCATTAGAAATAAATAACTAAAAGGGACATGTTCACCTGAGACCTGAATGCATAAAACCAGCCAAGCTAAGTATCATTACAAGTTTCAAATCTTATAAAGATTTTAATTGTATTTGATTGCACTAATTATAAAATAACCTGTTTAAAGTAGTCTTCGGGGAAGAAAATCAGTAAATTTTATAACATGTTTGGCATTGTGTATCATTTTACTGGATTGCCTCTGTCAGTTGGAATGATTGAAATTATCCACAACTAAAATAAATTCAGCAATGGAAAGGCAGAGTCGTCTCTCAAAGCAACAATTTATTTTTCAGCCTTTCCATAAGACATAAGTTTCAAATCGTGTAAATTTACTTGCACACAAGATGTGTGCTCAAAACCAATTCTGAGACGATGAGGTTAAATATCGTACCTCTGTTCTTCTTAACATTTTTAGCACAAAGAGAGAACTCTTTGCTTGTTTTTTTATTTGTGTGATTAAAATATTATCATTTGTGCTGAGATATTTCATTTCCACCATGCACAAAAGCATAATGAAGATTTTGTAATGATATTGGTTTTATCTCGAATGAATATTAAAATAGATATGATCAATCTAAGTGTATAAAAGAAGCCCAATTCACATTGCTGATTGTTGATGATTGTTCTTCATTTTCCTTTCAGAAATCCTGGAACGCAGTGTTTGTTTTTTAATTTTATCCAGTGTGGGTGCGTAAGCTGATAGGAACTCTGAAAGCACATTAATGACTGCAGGGTGAGTAATGATGCAGCTGCTGATACAGTGGGTTAAGTATTTCAAGTCATCACCAGGTCTACAATGCTATGCTCTTAACACACCTTAGACTTTAGACTTTAGCGAAGCAGCATGGAAACAGGCCCTTCAGCCCACCAAGCGTGCCGACCAGCGATCACCCTGTACACTAGCACTATCCTACATACCAGGGAAAGTGTATAAATTTCTGGTCCGAGAACACTAATGCAATTATCAAGAAAGCACATCAGTGCCTCTACTTCCTGAGAAGATTACGGAGAGTCGGTTTGTCAAGGAGGACTCTCTAACTTCTACAGGTGCACAGTAGAGAGCATGCTGACCGGTTGCATCATGGCTTGGTTCGGCAACTTGAGCGCTCTGGAGAGGAAAAGACTACAAAATGTAGTAAACACTGCCCAGTCCATCATCGGCTCTGACCTACCTTCCATCGTGGGGATTTATCGCAGTCGCAGCCTCAAAAAGGCTGGCAGTATCATCAAAGACCCACACCATCCTGGCCACACACTCATCTCCCTGCTACCTTCAGGTAGAAGGTACAGGAGCCTGAAGACTGCAACAGCCAGGTTCAGGAATAGCTACTTCCCCACAGCCATCAGGCTATTAAACCTGGCTCGAACAAAACTCTGATTATTAATAACCCATTATCTGTTATTTGCACTTTATCAGTTTATTTATTCATGTGTGTGTATATATTTATATTATGGTATATGGACACACTTATCTGTTTTGTAGTAAATGCCTACTCTGTTCTGTGTGCTGAAGCAAAGCAAGAATTTCATTGTCCTATACAGGGACACACGACAATAAACTCACTTGAACACTTGAACACTTAATTTTACTGAAGATAATTTTCCGACAAGCCCGTACATCTCCGTGCTGTGGGAGGAAACTGGAGCACCTGGAGAAAACTCATGCAGTCAGAGAGAGAAAGTACAAACTCCATACAGACAGCACCCGTAGTCAGGATCTGTGGCACTATGCATAAAAAAATCATAAATGGTCAATGGTGCCTTATACAAAGTAGCCTTGCTTTTGATTAGGGATGAGCAGTGGGAACTTTGCAGGCAAAATAATGGGAGTGGGGTTTGTTGTGTTCTCAACAATTAAATATATGAGAAACTTTGGAATGACACATTTTCTTTCAGCATTTGCAAAGGTGGAGGGTGTTTACATTATTAACTTTTGCAAATATAATTTGAGAAAATACAATTATTTATTATCATTTCTAAGGCCTAGACAAGGCATGATGAAATGCTGATGAAAATCGGCAGCAGACTATTTGAATGTAGAGGCAGGAGGTTGAGATCAGAATTTGAGATAGAAGCGTGTATAATCCAAATCTCCTGCCAGAAGAGCTTGACTAGACAGGTAAAGTGCAGAGGCTCTGATTGCAGATTTTTATCCACTCTGACTTTGAGGAGTAGTGTCAGAGGGTTGCAGGACAGCTAGCATTGTACCATTGTTTAAAATGAGCAGGAGGTGTAAACCACAGAACTGCATGCCAACTTAGTTTAAATTTGATATTGGACAAATTATAGTAATGCTTTCTAAGAGCCCAAATAAACCTTCATATAATGTATAAAAGTGACAGATTAACCAGGGAGAGTCAGCACGGATTTGCTAGGTGAAAGTATTTTTCCTCAGAAGAGGTAATTAACGGAGATGAGGAGATTAGAGCATTCAATGTAGCTTGCACGGAATTTTAAAAGGCTTTTGACAAGGTCACATAGCAGATTGGTCAAATAAATACAAGCCAAGGGAACCCAATGAATAGCTGTAATTGGATCCAAACAGCACGCACTGGCAGAAAAAAAGGTGATTGATGAGAGCTTTGGTAATTGTTGGTCTATTACCAATGGGCTTCCACAAGGGTCAGTATTCGGTCCCTTGTTTTGTTGTTTATATAATGCTTTGTATCTAAATGTAGAGGCGTGATAAAGAGGTTTGCACTTGGAAGAGAATGGGCTAATTAGGGATAGTCAGCATGGCTTTGTACGCTGCGGGTCATGTGAACTGGACAAAAATGTAGATCGGTTGGTTAGCAATGTTGAAGATGACAGAAAAATTGATGGAATTACTGGCAGTGAAGAAGGCTGTCAAAGGATACAAAGGATATAGATCAGCTATTGATATGGAAAGGGAAATAGCAGGGAATTTAATTGGAGGCTTAAGGGAGACAATAAAAAAATATTAGATTATGCGAGGCATTATGTCATTTTTAGTCTTTCCTTAGTGTAATCTACAAATTTATCATTCCTTTTATAGAAACATAGAAACATAGAAAATAGGTGCAGGAGTAGGCCATTCGGCCCTTCGAGCCTGCACCACCATTCAATATGATCATGGCTGATCATCCAACTCAGTATCCTGTACCTGCCTTCTCTCCATACCCCCTGATCCCTTTAGCCACAAGGGCCACATCTAACTCCCTGTTAAATATAGCCAATGAACTGGCCTCAACTACGTTCTGTGGCAGAGAATTCCAGAGATTCACCACTCTCTGTGTGAAAAATGTTTTTACTCATCTCGGTCCTAAAAGATTTCCCCTTTATCCTTAAACTGTGACCCCTTGTCCTGGACTTCCCAAACATCGGGAACAATCTTCCTGTATCTAGCCTGTCCAACCCCTTAAGAATTTTGTAAGTTTCAATAAGATCTCCCCTCTCATCCAATGTATTGATAGAAACCACAAACAGCAATGTGCCCAGCACCGATCCCTGAGGCATACAGCTAGTCACAGGCCTCCAGTCTGAGAAACAAACTCCCACCATCACACCGAAGATAGACACAAAATGCTGGAGTAACTCAGCGGGACAGGCAACATCTCTGGAGAGAAGGAATGGGTGATGTTTCAGGCCGAGATCCTTCTTCAGACTAGAGTCAGGGGAAAGTCTACCATTGCACTCTGCTTCCTTCCATGAAACTATTTTTCTATCCAGTTAGCTAGCTCTCCCTGGATCAAATGTGATCTAACCTTCCAGAGCAGCCTAGCATGTGGAACATAATCAAATGCCTTGCTGAAATCCATATGTATGTCCTCATTAAACGTTTTGATTACTTCTTCGAAAAGCTCAAAAAGATTTGAAAGAAGCTATCAGCCCCTGTCTATCCAAAGGCATATATATCTTATCCGTTAGAATACTCTCCAGTAACTTGCCAACCACAGATGTGGCTGAAGACCCGAAATGTCACCTGCTCCTTTTCTCCAGAGATGCTGCAAGAACCACTGAGCTATTCCAGCTTTTTGTGTCTATCTTTGGTTTAAACCAGCACCTGCAGTTCCTTCCTACACAGATGAAACATTAACTGGTCTATCCCTCCCAGGGTTTTCCTTGCAGCCCTTCTTAAATGGTGGCACAACATTAGCCACCCTCCAGTCTTCGAGCACCACACCTGTGTCTAATGATGATCTCAAAGTTGATCATTTGTGCTACTTTAGACAATAGACAATAGGTGCAGGAGTTGGCCATTCGGCCCTTCAAGCCAGCACCGCCATTCACTGTGATCATGGCTGATCATCCACAATCAGTACCCCGTTCCTGCCTTCTCCCCATATCCCTTGACTCCGCTATCTTTAAGAGCCCTATCTAACTCTCTCTTGAAAGTATCCAGATAATTGGCCTGAGGCAGAGAATTCCAAAGACTCAAAGGGCCTTTTCACGGGGCGAGTTGACGCAAGATGTCACCAGAGTGAAGAGGTCGTGGTCCAGCACGAGTCTCGCACGATATAACGGCAGTAGATAAAGAGTTCCCACGGTACTCGGCATTTATGTTATTCGTGCGAGTTACTTGGCCGTTTCCCGAGCTGTCGCGTTAAATCTTGAATGAACATCGTGAACTACACGTGACACAAATGATGTAACTTTTTTTTTCACACACTATATATATCCTCCCTTGGTTGAATCGGCTCAAATGTCTTCTGTATTATGGCAAGAAAGTAAATTGCAACGTAGCCATCAAAATGTTTGCAACTGGATTTTAAATGAATGGGAAACTTTTAAATGGAGGAAAATAGTTTTTATAAATTAATAACTTTTGTATGGCGATCATTTAAATGTCTAAACTATGGTTTATCCCAGGCGCTATTCATAAAGACGAAGCTTGCACATATGCATATAAAAATCTTACATGTGCACACATTTACCAGTCAACTTTTCAATTCGTGAATTCGTTTTACTTTTATAACGGGAGTGCCTTTATTAATCTATCCAGTAGTAACCACAGATGCTGTGATTCCAGTACTTGCTTTGATTTGTAATGCTTCAAACCTAACTTACTGGCCGAATTGCACTTTATGATCTTCCAAGGTGGTGAAAGGCGCCACGTAAATGCAAGTTCATTGGCAGTATATAGGCAGAGACCCATTGGCAGGAATGTGCAAGTTTACTCGGAGCTTGCATTAAAAACGTGGACGTGAATGCAAAAACGATGTGAAGGAAGGACATGACCTTTTACAGAGAGGGTGTTTACTGCTGCCTCGCAGATGATCCATCCCTGCACCGTGATCTGCTCCGATCAGACTAGGGGGGTAGGGAGGTGGCAATAGGGCCTCTGTCTCCAAATGGGACAGAGCAGCAAGAAAGTGCCTGACCTGCAGAGTCACAAGGAGGAAGAGCAGGGCGCAGCAGCACAAGCAGTGCAACCAGAGGCATCTCCTGCCGCTGCTGCCGCTGCTGCTGCTGCTGCTGTTGTTGTTGTTGTTGTTGTTGCCGCGGCGCCGCTGCTGCTGCTGCCCCCGCGCCCACGGCTCCTCCATCTCGCTACAGTAACAAAGGGGGCATGGTCCCGCCCACCTCGCCCGCTCCCATTGGCCCGCCCGCTCCCTCCCCGACCCCTCCCTTTGTGACGTCGTCGCCGCCTGCCTGCGAATGGTCGCCTCCGCTGTCAATCAACCGTCCCCCCCCCTTCTCCCCACCCTCTGAGCTCCTTCTGGCTTGCTAGATGGGTCCCTATTTGCTCAGCCGCTTGCACGCCAAGCCCACATCTGGCAAGCGTGCCAGGCATGCACAGGGGTCGGAAGAGCAAGACAGTTATCTGCATTAATTGAGAATTCTAACCATATTTGTGCAAAGTCATGAAGTAATTGGGCACGGAAGCAAGCCCTTCGGCCCAACTTGCCCACGCCAACTAGGGTTGACAACTTTCTCACTCCTAAATAAGGGTCAAAGGGTCAAAATAAGGGACAAATTTGCCGACGGCAATTCGTTGACCGAGCCGGTGGGCCAGCTGAGGAGTTTTGGCCCGGGCACCGGAGAATATTCGGCACCCCATCCAACTCATGAACCGATGATCGGCCATGAGAAGGAGGGCTGGAGGTGTCGGCGGTAAGCGAAAGTCTAAAGGTCGAACAGCTGGCCAGGCTGCCGAACCTTGCTCACCCTCTCCCTGCTCCAAGGAGCCCACAGGCAGTGTTATCTGTGGCATCTCCTGTTGCCTCTCCACCTGTCTCTCTTGCTGCGTCTCCTCCTCATTCTCCTGCATGGCAAAAACATCTCTGACCAGCTTTACCCCCTTCCTTTGAGATTTTCTGGGAGCCATCTCTGCAAGTGTTCCTGTTAAAAAGATTATCCAACAATGACAATTAGGTGGGACGTCCTCGAAGGACACATGTTCCCATGTGTCCTTTTGAGACCACCTTTTTTAGTCACCCTCTGTCCCCTCTGTCCAGCTTCCGGGTTTACCGTTCGCAGGAGTTCCCACGCGCTATATCTCTAAAATCTGAAGTTATGTAATGTCTAAAGGAACTGCAGACGCTGGTTAATGCTGGTTAATATGCACAGAAGGACACAAAATGTTGGTGTAACTCAGCAGGTAAGTCAGATCTGGGAAGAAAAGCATAAAAAGCTGGAGTAAGTCAGCGGGTCAGGCATCATCTCTGGAGAAAAAGAATAGGTGACGATTCGAATCGGAGCCCTTCTTCAGACATCCTAATCGGAATTGAGTCTGAAGATGTGTCTCGTCCCGAAACATCAGCTTTTTTTCTCCAGAGATGCTGCTTGACTCGCTGAGTTACTCCAGCTTTTTGTGTCTGTCTTCGGTTTAAACCAGCATGTGCAGTTCACTCCTTACACGGGTCTCTGCACAACATTGATTGGTAGCGTTCCGGACCCCTGGACCCGAGGACTCCGACCTGTATCTCTCAAAGAAGTACATGTGAAAAATATCTCACGGACCATAAAAATGCGTAACCTTTCAGTAAAGTCCCTTTTAAAGTCCCTTTTAAAGATTATAGTTATTTTCTTGAATCTCATTAACATAACTCATGAATAAGTTGATGTCCATATGCGGATGTAAATCTTTATTTTTATTTATTTTTTAAATTCAATCCCACTGAAGATAATATGTAATCACCTTCTGTCCCCTCTGTCCAGCTTCCGGGTTCACCGTTCGCAGGAGTTCCCACGGTACCCGCAAGAGTTATTACGGATATCGCACGGATATCGCACTGGCCACTACGTTCATATAATGTTGCAATACTCAACCACAAGTGTACAAGTCACTCTTGGAGAAATTCCAATTTTCTTGAATTTTCTCCCGAGTGACCAAGTTACACGATGACCTGCCGTTAGCGCTACGGTGGTCCACGGTGGTCCACGAATGCCGCACTGTTATCGCACGAGGTTCCCACGATGTTGAACTCTGGTTAACTCTTGCGTCAAGTCGCCCCGTGTAAAAGCCGCATTACAACCCTCTGTGTGAAAAAGTTTTTCCTCATCTCCGTTCTAAATGGCTTACCCCTTATTCTTAAAATGTTGCCCCTGGTTCTGGACTCCCCCAACACCGGGAACATGTTTCCTGCCTCTAGCGTGTCCAAACCCTTAATAATCTTATAAATTTCAATAAGATATCCTCTCATCCTTCCAAATTCCAGAGTATACAAGCCCAGCTGCTCCAATCTATCAACATATGACAGTCCCGCCATCCCCGGGAATTAACCTTGTGAACCTACGCTGCACTCACTTAATGGCAAGAATGTAATTCTTCATATTTGGTGACCAATACTGCACACAATGCTCCAGGTGTGGTCTCACTTGGGCCCTGTACAACTACAGAAGGCCATCTTTGCTCCTATACTCAACTCCTCTTGTTAAGAAGGCCAACATGCCATTTACTTTCTTCACTGCCTGAAATACCTGGAGGCTTACTTTAAGTGACTGATGAACAAGGACCCCCAGACCTCGTTGTACTTCCCCTTTTCCCAACTTGACACCATTCAGATAGTAATCTGCCTTCCTGTTTTTGCCACCAAAGTGGATAACCTCACATTTATCCACATTAAACTGCATCTGCCCACTCACCCAACCTAAGTCACCCTGCATCCTCATAGCATCCTCTTCACAGTTCACAATGCCACCAGCTTTGTTTCATCTTCCCCATCACTGATGTCAGGCTAACTGATCTATAATTCCCTGTTTTCTCTCTCCCACCTTTCTTAATAAGATGGATAACATTAACTACCATCCAATCCACAGGAACTGATTCTGAATCTAGAAAACATTGGAAAATGATCTCCAATGCATCCACGATTTCTAGAGACACTTCCCTAAGTACCCTGGCATGCAGACGATCAGGCCCTGTGGATTTATCAGCCTTCAGTCCCATCAGTCTACCCAACACCATTTACTGCCTACTGTAAATTTCCAGTTCCTCTGTCACCCTAGATCCTCTGGCCACTATTACATCAGAGGGATTGTTTGTGTCTTCCTTAGTGAAGATGGATCCAAAGTACCTGTTCAACTGGTCTGCCATTTCCTTGTTCCCCATTATAAATTCACCCTTTGCAGTCTTCAAGGGTCCAACTTTGGTCTTAACTATTTTTTCCCTCTTCACATACCTAAAGAAGATTTTACTATCCTACTTTATATTCTTGACTAGCTTACCTTCGTACCTCATCTTTTCTCCACGTATTGTCTTTTTAGTTATCTTCTGTTGCTCTTTAAAAGTTTCACAATCCTCTGGCTTCCCACTCATCTTTGTTATGTTATATTTCTTCTCTTTTACTTTTATACTGTCCCTGACTTCCCTTGTCAGCCACGGTCGCCCCTTACTCTCCTTGGAATCTTTCTTCCTCTTTGGAATGAACTGATCCTGCAACTTCTGTATTACAGTTTCCAATTCCCAGGAATACCTGCCATTGTTGGTCCACTGTCATCCCTGCTAGGGTATCTTTCCAGTCAACTTTGGACAGCTCCTCCCTCATGGCTCCATAGTCCCCTTTGTTCAATTGTAATACTGACACTTCCGATTTACCCTTCTCCCTCTCAAATTGTAGATTAAAACGTATCATATTATGGTCACTACCTATTAATGGCTCCTTTACCTTGACTTCCTTTATCAAATCAGGTTCACTACACAATACTAAATCCAGAATTGCCTTCTCCCTGGTAGGCTCCAGTACAAGCTGCTCTAAGAATCCATCACGGGGGCACTCCACAAACTCCCTTTCTTGGGGTCCAGTACCAACCTGATTTTCCCAGTCTACCTGCATGTTGAAATCTCCCATAACAACCGTAGCATTACCTTTGAGACATGCCATTTTTAACTCTTGATTCAACTTGCACCCTATATCCAGGCTACTTCATGGGGGCCTGTAGATAACTCCCATTAGGGTATTTTTACCCTTACAATTCCTCAGTTCTATCCATACTGACTCTACATCTCCTGATTCTATGTGATAATAAAGTATCATTCATTCATTCACTCACTCATTATAGAATCAGCAAGTTAACTGTAATTTTACACCATCAGGAAACCTGAAAAATCTGTTTATTTGTGAGAACATAATGAAGTTTGTCAATTGAAATGAGACCAGTGAAGATTCACTTAATTACTTTTCCAGTCAGAGACTCTGGCTGCATTTTAAATGCACAACATTTAAATGCTCACTAAATTATAACATCTACGATGCTGAAAGGGCGATTTCAACTGCACCCCAACCCAGCCATGTCCAATATTAAGAGGTGGAGGATGGTGAGTGTTCTTAGCAGGCAGGCAGGTGGCTCAGTAACAGCAGGCATAAAGATGTGGGGATGGCTGGATCTCTGAAGTAAAAAGTAAAGTAAAGTATCCTTTATTGTCATTCAGACTTTTCAGTCTGAATGAAATTTCGTGCCTTGCAGTCATAACATAGAATAAAATAACAAAGCACACAATGAACACAGATTTAACATCCACCACAGTGAGTCTACCAGGCCATCCTCACTGTGATGAAAGGCAAAAGTCTTAAAGTCCTCGTAGATAGATAGGCATAGTTAGAGTGGATGTGGAAAGGATGTTTCCACTGGGGGGAGGGTCTAGGACCAGAATTAAATGGCACTCTTTTAAAATGGAGACGAGGAGGAAGTTCTTTAATCAGAGGGTATCCTTTAATCAGAGGATATATCTGTGGAACTCATTGCCACAGAGGGCAGTTGAGGCCAAGTCAGTGGATATTTTTAAGGCAGAGATAGACAAGTTCTTAATTAGAACGGGTGTTAAGGGTTATGGGAAGAAGGCTGGAAAATGTGATTAGGTGGCAGAGATCAGCCATGATTGAAAGGTGGAGTAAACTCAATGGGCCGAATGACCTAATTCTTCTCCTAGAACATGTGACCCAAAATATGACCTATCCAAGTTTTACAGAGATGCTGCCGACCAGCCGCTGAGTCTTTCTGCAGTTCTTTCCACATTTGGAAGGCTGTTGAGGGAGAATATGACTTCAGGCTGGATGTCTGAGTGCAATCATGCGTCAATGGGATTATTTATTACAGCTGGCTGCAGCATACCTAAACAAATGAAGTTATGCTCACTATATCAGGCTTCTGTAAGATTATGTTTGGAATAGCAGCAAATATTTCTTAGCTAGTCTTAATAACAATCTCACAATTGAGATGGAAGCTCCGGTCCCCAGTCAGGCACATTATTTGTACACTCAGCGCTGAGGAACGCTGACAGAGATACTGGCTTTTGGATAAGACTTTGAACCTGCCTGCCTTTCTCGCTGGATGTAAAATACATGACAGTGTTTCCAAAACGGGCATTCTTCTGGGGATATTTATCTCTCGACCAGCATCAGATAACATATTCAAAAAGCGAAAAGTGCCGGAGCACTGAAAACTTACCAGAAAATGCTGCAAATTTTCAGCAGTTCAGGCTGTATCTACTGTCTGAGGAGTCCCATTAACAAGGGACAGTGTTTCACCGCAAGGCAGCCTGCTCTAAATCGTAATTCAACCCGCACTCCTATAAATCCCTGGTGTTGTCTGATGCTAGTGGCTGGTGACAATTGCAATTGAGTTGTTACCTGCTCAAACATATTTTTTACTTTATCATTGCAACAGGAAGATATAACATACCTGCTGCAAATTCACCTGAAGGAAAGTAATGGAAAATGTTTGTGATATGAAAGTTTAAATATTTTTAAATTCATCACAGTCAGGACCAGCAGTTATTACCCATCCTAAGTTGCCCTTGAAAAGATGGTGCTGAGAAGCCTTTTTGAACCACTTCACTCCATGTGGTGAAGGTACTAAAGCAATGGTTTTTGAAAGGTTTTTGAAAGGACGTTCAAGGATTTAGAACTCCTGGAAATATATTGAGATATTGTAGGCACACAATAACAGGCGATATGGAGGGGAAGTACAGATAACCCTTATTATAATGGACCATAGCAGGGGAATAGCATCCACTATTGACAAATGTCCGCTATAACTGAGTAAGGGGGGTAAATGTGTGCACTATTGGAAAAACAGCAACTAATGAGCCAAATGAGGTTGCTTCCCGATGGGCTGTGACCGTGGACATGCCCAACATAGAAACATAGAAACATAGAAAATAGGTGCAGGAGTAGGCCATTCGGCCCTTCGAGCCTGCACCGCCATTCAATATGATCATGGCTGATCATCCAACAGTATCCTGTACCTGCCTTCTCCCCATACCCCCTGATCCCTTTAGCCACAAGGGCCACATCTAACCCTCTTAAATATAGCCAATGAACTGGCCTCAACTAACTACCTTCTGTGACAGAGAATTCCAGAGATTCACCACTCTCGGTGTGAAAAATGTTTTTCTCATCGCGGTCCGAAAAGATTTCCCCTTTACCCTTAAACTGTGACCCCTTGTTCTGGACTTCCCCAACATCGGGAACCGACCACAGGCCTGGCTCGCTGCCACGGCAACGAGAAACAGCCCGGAGAGCTTGCCGCGGAGCCCGGCATCTGCTCACCCCGTGGACCGGTGAGGAAGGAGTCGGACCTGGAGCCGGTAAGCAGAGCGGCAATGGGAGGCAGTGCAGGGCCTCGATGGTGGAGAGGGCAGCTGGATGCTCTGCAACAGTGTGGAGCTGTGGCTGCATAACAACTGAAGGTCTAGCTCGCTCAGTGTGGAAAGGTTGCCGAGCCCGAGCCCGACCCCTGCTCGCCAGTGATGGTGACAGTGGTGAACGCTGCACAAAGGGCCCGGTGCGAGGAACCTAGGGCAGTTATCTTCCAGCACCCTCGAGGTCGACTGCGGGTGGCACCCCCCCGGGGAACAAGGGCTGAAGAGGGTCGTTCAAGGAGAGGTACAATGGTTCGCAGGATGAGCAGAATGGAGGCGACGGCTGCAACGGGTTTTGTGGCCAGCTGTAGCTGGGACTGTAAAATGCCACCAAAATGGCGCCTCTTGCATTTGAACTCAGTGAGCTGGTCTATACATATTGCACCAACTGGGGTGATTGTGTTTATGTACTGGGATAGTCTTGCTGAGCTGTATACCATAAATGTATTTCACTGTATCTGGTACACGTGACAATAAAGAAACCATTGACCATTGAACCATTAAATGAGAGTAAGTCTGAGGTCATCCTTCTCGGCCCCTCGGACTCAATCAAAATGATAGCAGGCAGCCTTGGAAGCCTTACCCCACTGCTCAAACCTCACGTCAAAAACCTCGGCGTGATATTTGACTCAGCACTGAAATTTGACAAACAAGTCAATGCCGTGGTAGAAGCTAGCTTCTTTCAGCTTCGGACGATAGCTAAAATAATACAATTCCTCCACTTTGATGAACTTCGAAAAGATCATCCACACATTTATCTCCTCCCGCCTTGATTACTGCAACTCTCTTTACACTGGCATCAGCCAATCTTCCCTGTCCCGCCTGCAACTGGTCCAAAACGCCGCAGCGGGACTCCTGACGGGCAACCGAAAAAGGGACCACATCACCCCGATCCTGGCCTCTCGCCACTGGCTCCCTGTGCGGTTCCGTATACATTTCAAGACCCTCCTCTATGTCTACAAAGCCCTCAATGGGCTTGCCCCCACCTACATTAAAAGTCTTCTCACCCACCACTCCACCTCCAGGTCCCTCAGATCGGCCGACTTGGGGCTGCTGAATATCCCGCGGTCTAGGCATAAGCTTAGGGGCGACTGCGCCTTTGCGGTTGCAGCTCCTAGACTGTGGAACAGCATCCCCCTTCCCATCAGAACTGCCCCCTTCATCGACTCCTTTAAGTCAAGAATAAAATCTTATCTATACTCCCAAGCCTTTCCTGACGTCCACTGAGCGAGGGCTATATGTATATATGTATGTAGTTTGTTTGTTTATACTATTCTTATAACAAATGTAAAGCACTTTGGCCAACGAGAGTTGTTTTTTAAATGTGCTATATAAATAAATGTGACTTGACTTGATTAAACACACACTAGACAAGACACACAATCAACTAGAAAGGACACAAAATACATAATACTTCAAACATTAAAAAGTTAACATATTGTAACATCATTTTGTAACTTCTGGTGGATCTTCATTGCACTCTCTCCAAAGCAAGAACATAGAAGAGTATGACATAGGGATAGGCCCTTTTGGCATAGAATGTCAACACTGACCATGATGCCAATTGAAATTGCACATCGGCCTGCACATGGTCTATATCACTACATTCCCTGCTTGTTTGTGCGTCTGTCCAAATGCTTCATTAAATATTATAATTATGTCTGTTTCCACGACTTCCCCACGGAGCGTGTTCCACGCTCATACCTCTCTTTTTAAATCACATACCTCGTAAATATCCTTTAAACATCCCTCCTCCCACCTTGAATCTTTGCTCACTAGTATTTTGCATTTTCACTCTGGGAAAAAACCTTTGACTATCTGCCCTATCTACACTTCTCACAATTTTATAAACTTCTATCAGGTCGCCCCTCAGTCTCCGATGCTTCCAAGAAAACAATCCGACTTTGTCCAAACTCTCCTTATAATTAACACACTTCAATCTATGCAGTATTCTGGAAACTCTTTCTGCACCCTTGCCAAAACATCAACATCCTCCCTATAATGTGGCAACGAACACTGCACACAATATTCCAAATGCTGCAACATGGCCTCCTGACATTTATAGTCACCACCCCAACTCCGAAGGCAAACATGCTATTTATCTTCTTTTCTTTACCCCCCCTCCCCCATCCCCCCCCCCCCCCGCACCTCCCTCACCCCCATCTACTTGTATTGCCATTCGTCAGTTATGCACTCCAAGATCCCTGTGAAGATCCATCAATGTTTTCAAAGGTCTTGCCATTTACAGTATAGTTTTCTCTTACCATTGACCTCCCAAAGTTCAACACCTTATACTTGTCCAGATTAAACTCCATCTGCTATTTCTCGGCCCATATTTCCCTCTGGTCTTTATCCTGCAGAATCCTTTGACAATCTTCATCACTATTCACAACTCTGAAATAACTTAAGTAAGGGGTCTGAAACTGTCCATAATACTACCAGTGTAGTCTCAGTAAGGCCCTGTATAATTACCATTAAATATCTCTCCTCCTATCCTCAAATGTTTCAATGGTTCATTGGCTCAATGGTTCAATGGTTCAATGGTTCATAACATAACATTTGCCTTCCTAATAGCCTGTTGTTCTGAAAGATTAACTTTCAATGATTTCTGTACAAGAACACTGAAGCATCTTGAGTTTTTCTATCTCTCAAAGCCTCAGTGCTTCCAAAATCAGAGCTTTTGCATCAATAGCAAACTTAAAAATTTGCAATTTGATTTCCTTGGACAGATTATTGATATAGATTGTAAATAGCTGAGGTCCAACATCAATCCCTGTTGTATCACATTATTCACAAACTGACAATCTGAGAAAGACTCAAATTGATTCTCAGTGGTCTTTTACATTCAAGCCCTTAGAAGCCCTTAAAGAAGGTTTCTCACTTTCTTCTAACTTCACCAATCTATTCTTCATCAATAAGTGAGTTTGGTTCAACTGAGCATGCCCAGGTCATAGGTCATTCGCGATAAACATTCTCGCCAGCTGAGCTGCTGCGTGTATACAGACCTGCGTTTCATCCGTACTTTCCAGTTTTGCTTCTTCAAGGTAAGAAAATACTGCTTTCAAAACTATTAATTATGTGTCTTTATGGTTCATTTGTACAAAACTAAGATGATTTTGTTGGTTTTATTGCTTTATGCTTTGGAGTGTATAACTGTTATACCAGTGTTTCAAACTAACAGCTATGTTCAGTAGACATAATATTGCGTTAAGTAATATTATGTCTACTGAACATAGCAGTTAGTTTGAGACACTGATGTAACAGTTATACACTCATTGCAGTTACCTGGCATTGCAGTACCTGGTTAGAACTTCGGCAAACGAACTTTTACAGTTTTCTGTGATATATTTGGATTTGTTCACTCCTTGCGTTATATTAATATAACTTCATCAATGGCAGTATGTAGGACATCGGCAGTTAGTGCGGTGATCATTCATGTCACTTTGTGTTTCATTTTTTTTAACTCAGCTGAAAATAAACAAACTGTTGAAACACACTCTCACTCCCGCTCTCACTATTGCCGTTGCAGTGTCAACCCTTCGAGGTCCATCACTCACATGCTGCTGGAAATTAAATCTCGCCCCACACTCCTCCACTCTCTCTCTCGTACACTCCTCACGAACAGCCACCCGCTACAATAGGTGGAATGGTCCTTTCTTTCGTTAATCCTGCCTGCAGTCTCTGATGGGGCCGGTTTCACAGACTTAACCGTGACCGGCCCTGTTTTAACCAGGGATCTGAGAACTCGGCATCTGATGGGGACAAGAAGGGTTTCAGAGGGAAGGCAGGGACAACTTAGAATCCGGCAGAAGAGTGGCTCTGTTAATAGATTAATTGCACAGTGAGTTCAGTTCGGAAAGATCTGCGGTCACTGGTTCAGGAGATAGATCCAATTATTGACCAACAGGCTCCACAATGAGACGTGTCCACAGGAGCGGGTGTTCACTCTGATCAATAACTCAGGCACACTGAACTTCACAATGTAAAACCATCCCAGTCAAAACCATCCCAGAGAGCTGCCTTGCCCGAGCACTGGGACGACTCTGGACAAGGTCCCACTGAAGGCAAGAACAACATTCTAGTCGCTAAAAAAATATGCCTGCGGGCCGGATGATTTCGGGTTACAGGCCAGATCCCGTAACCCAAAATATATTTTTACATAAATTATGAATAAAGATATGAAAATGTTTCAAACACGTCATATTTTCTTATTCCGGTAGCAAACACATTAAAAATTAAATGAAAATAATAAATTCTTTAACTTTTTGAAAATCTCATAATTGCAGATGAATTCATTGGTAAAATAGTTAACAATTTATACACAGTTTATACAGCGCTTCGTTCGCTTTTTTCCCCCGAATGACCTTTGACAAATCCCATGATACCTTGCATTTATCGGAACACCGAACTCGCTTATTTCCCGATTCTCCTTTGGGATGGCACAGTGGAGCAGTGGTAGAGTTGCTCCTTACAGCCCCAGAGATCTGGGTTCAATCCTGACTATGGGTGCTGTCTGTACGGAGTTTGAATTCTCTCGCTGTGACCACGTGGTTTTTTTCCGGGTGCTCCAATTTCCTCCTACACTCCGAAGGCGTACGGGTTTGTAGGTTAATTGGCTTCTGTAAAATTGTAAATTGACCCTAAATTGACTTGGCTTGACCAGTGTGTAGGATATTGCTAATGCACAGTGTGATTACTGGTCGGCGCGGACTCGGTTGGTCGAAGGGCCTGTTTCTGCGCTCTATCTCTAAAATCTAAAGCCCTTTGCTGAGTTTTAATATACTCCAAATCCTCAGTCATTCTGGTGATTTTATAAGCCCCTTCCATTGATTTCATACTACCTTTAATTTCACCCATCAGCCACTGATGCAGACCACTATTTACTGTAGGATTTTGTGCCTCATTTTGTTTTTATTTCCGCTGCAGAATCAATGAAGAAGTTTTGCCTTTCAGTTGCGACCTAGTCACTCTCAGTACTACATATTGCAGTCCTCCGCAGCTATAGGGTAATTGTAGGTGGTAATCAGGAGCAAATTCCTTTGCTTGTGTTAGACCTGATGTTTTGGTACTTGTTGGATCTGGAGCCAATATTGAGCACTGCAAGCGCTGCTCCCTTCTACCATACACCAATGTCGCCACGCCTAGAGATCTGTTCCAGGGAATATTCAGGAGTTGTGATGGCAAAGTCCAGCATATTACCTGTAAGATATCACTCTGTGGGTGGGGCATTTTCACAAAACATTTGCAGTTCAAGAATATAGACACAAAAAGCTGGAGCAGCATCTCTGGAGAGAAGGAATGGGTGACGTTTCGGGCCAAGACACTTCTTCAGAAGCGACCCCAGAGATGCTGCCTGCCCTGCTGTTACTCCAGTTTTTTGTGTCTATCTTCAGTTTAAACCAGCATCTGCAGTTCCTTCCTACACTATGCAGTTCAAGAAGGCTGTTCACTGTCTTCTCGCAGGCAATTGAGATGAACAATACATTGAACAAAACCTTGCTGGCAGTGCCCAGATGTTGAAAAGAATACATTTTAAGAATAGTCAGACAACTGTGCTTGTTTAGATTCCTGTTCCTAGTTGTTTGTGATGAGAATTTTAGCTGGCCTGGCAGTACCTTTGCTGTCTCCCAGTTGGTGCTAAGCACAGTGCCAGGTGGTGCATCTTTCTCTGGTTTAATCTTCTTCTTCTTATCGAGTCCACACACAAGATTAGAAGTTGTTCAGCGAGAGCTGAACACACTTCTCGGCATCTGCACAATGGTGTCTGTCTTGTGCGTCTTGTGCGTGGTGGTGGAAAGATTGGTTGAAACAGGGCCGCGACGTGAACGCTCTTTCCTTGACCCCTCTGGTTTAATATGATTGTACAACTGCCTTACTTGATCATTTTGGAAAAGTTTCAAAAGTTAACCACATCCTGGTATTAAAGTATTAAAACTATTTTAAAACATTTTTACTCAAAAGGAAAATCATGCAGTGATATGAATTACTTCTGCAATTCCTGGCTGAAATAATTATTTTGATATTTTCTGACCCTCAAAGTATTTTTTTAAAGAAATGATTGTTTGTTGGAAAAATTGCAATAAACTGCAATATTGATCGACACTCTTTTAACTCTGCAGATAACTTAAACTTACATTACAGTTGGTTTGAACATTGTGTCTTGAAGCTATTGGTGTTCTGTGAGTGTTGTTATTGAAGCCATCACATTGTCTGATGCTCTGTACCAGCCTCAAACTGAAGGAATTTCAATTATTCTGCCAAATGATTCTTCACAGATGACATGCTTCCATTGTGTAGCCAGCATTACTGGAGGCGGTTAGGATGCCCTAAGGTAGTGGTGCAAAACAAATATTTCTTCTCCGTCTAAGCAAGATTATGAACAATCTGATTTATTTTGTTACATATTTATGACAAAAGTTAATGATACAAAATTATTCAGTTGATTACTTGATAGACACAAAAAGCATGGTGTAACTCAGCAGGTCAAATAGCATCCCTGGTGAAAAGGAACGGGTGCCGCATCTGCAGTTCCTTCCTCCACAACATTATAAGTTTAGTTTAGAGAAATAGGCCCTTCGGCCCAACGGGTTCGTGCCGACCAGTGATCCCTGCATATTAACACTGTCCTACACCCACGAGGGACAATTCTTACATTTACCAAGCCAATGAACCTACAAACCTGTACGTCTTTGGAGTGTGGGAGGAAACCGAAGATCTCGGAGAACAACCACGCAGGTCATGGGGAGAATGTATAAACTCCGTACAGACAACACCTGTAACATAGAAACATAGAAACATAGAAAATAGGTGCAGGGGTAGGTCATTCGGCCCTTCGAGCCTACACCGCCATTCAATATGATCATGGCTGATCATCCAACTCGGTATCCTGTACCTGCCTTCCCTCCATACCCCCTGATCCCTTTAGCCACATGGGCCACATCTAACTCCCTCTAAAATATAGCCAATGAACTGGCCCCAACTACCTTCTGTGGCAGAGAATTCCACAGATTCACCACTCTCTGTGTGAAAAATGTTTTTCTCATCTCGGTCCAAAAAGACATCCCCCTATCCTTAAACTGTGACCCCTTGTTCTGTAGTCAGGATCGAACCCGGGTCTCCAGCGCTGCATTCGCTGTAAGGCAGCAACTCTACCGCTGACACCACCATTCAGTTAGTGGATTCCAGGTGGGCTATTCATTGTGTCTGCAGCTCAAATGGATTGGGAGTCCTCAAATGGATAGCAAATAATCAGCAATCCACAAATGAGAGATCTTGGAACATCAGTCCTAAAATGTTGTTATAACTTTCCGAGTTGACTGTGCCTGAACCCCTCTGTCGGTGGATCACCAGCTTCCTGACAGACAAGAAGCAGCATGTGAGGCTGGGAAAGCGCATCTCAGACGCGCAAACGCTCAGCATAGGAGCACCGCAAGGCTGCGTACTCTCTCCTCTCCTCTACTCTCTCTACACCAACGACTGCACCTCCACAGACACCTCTGTCAAGCTTCTCAAGTTTGCGGATGACACAACCCTGATTGGACTGATCCAGGATGGGGAGTAATCTGCCTACAGACAGGAAGTGTCACTGCTGGCATCCTGGTGCCGTCGCAAGAGAATGGAGCAGCTGGGCTTGTACACTCTGGAGTTTAGAAGGATGAGAGGTTATCTCATTGAAACATATAAGATTGTTAAGGGCTTGGACACACTAGTGGCAGGAAACATTGGGGCCACAGTTGAGTCCAGAACCAGGGGCCACAGTTTAAGAATAAGGAGTAAGCCATTTAGAACGGAGATGAGGAAACACTTTTTCTCACAGAGAGTGGTGAGTCTGTGGAATTCTCTGCCTCAGAGGGTGGTGGAGGCAGGTTCTCTGGATGCTTTCAAGAGAGAGCTAGATAGGGCTCTTAAAAATAGCGGAGTCAGGGGATATAGTGGGAAGGCAGGAACTGATTGGGGATGATCAGCCATGATCACATTGAATGGCGATGCTGGCTCGAAGGGTCAAATGGCCTACTCCTGCACCTATTGTCTATTGTCTATTGTCTATTGCAACAACCTAGAGCTCAATACTCTTAAGACAGTGGAATTGATTGTAGACTTTAGGAGAGCTCCCCCTCCCCTCCCCTCACCCCACTCACCATCAACAACACCACAGTCACATCTGTGGAGTCTTTTAAGTTCCTGGGAATCATCATCTCCAAGGACCTTAAGTTGGGGGCTACCATCGACTCCACTGTCAAAAAGGCACAACAGAGGATGTACTTCCTACGGCAGCTGAGGAAGCAGAATCTGCCACAGGCAATGATGGTCCAATTCTACACGGCCATCGTAGAGTCTGTTCTCACCTTCTCCATCATGGTCTGGTTTGGCTCAGCCACCAAGCACGACACCTGGAGGCTGCAGCGAATCGTCTGATCAGCAGAGAAGGTTATTGGCTGCAACCTTCCCTCCATTGATGAACTGTACACTGCAAAGGCCAGGAAGAGAGCGGGCAAGATCATCTCTGACCCCTCTCACCCTGGCCACAAACTCTTTGAATCGCTTCCCTCTGGAAGGCAACTCCGGATTGTCAAAACTGCCACAGCCAGACATAAAAACAGTTTTTATCCATGAGTAGTTGCTCTACTCAACAGCCAAAAATCTGTAGCCTCCTTTTGATCTGGTATTTTGTTGGTTCACATGCTTGATCAAAGGTGTTTTATCATTAATGTTTTATTATTATTAATATTTAGTGTTTTCTGAGTCATTCGTAACTGTCACTGTATGTCATGTTGTTACTTGTGGGCGGAGCACCAAGGCAAATTCCTTGTATGTGAATACTTGGCTAATAAACTTACCTACTTACTTACTTACTTACTTACTTAATCCATAAGTTCATAGGTTCTCGGAGACAATTAGCCCATTCGGCCCATCATCTACTCTGCCATTCAATCATGGCTGGTCTATCTTTCCATCTCAACTCCATTCTCCTGCCTTTACCCCATAACACCTGACACCCCTACTAATCAAGAATCTGTTAATCTTTGACTTAAAAAATACCCATTGACTTGGCCTCCACAGCCATCTGTGACAGATTCACCACCCTCTGACTAAAGAATTCATCACCCCCAGGGCCGGATTTACGTACAAGCTAGACAAGCTTAAGCTTAGGGCCTCGAGATCTAGGGGGGCCTACTCATCTCGCTGCCTCACCGGACACGTCGAACCTCGCCGCCCCACTGAGGAGGCTAATTCACTGGATGTGCTCAAGAGAGTTAAATATAGTTCTTAGCACTAATGGAATTGATGCATATGGGAAGAAAGTAGCTTCTCCAGAGATGCTGCCTGACCCGCTGAGTTACTCCAGCACTTTTTTTCCCGTTGAATTACTCTCTGCTGACTCATGGTTGACTATCAACAGGGAATATCTTTCTGCCCCCGATCCTCGCAATTGCTCCTAGTCCCATATCTGGAATTTTCCATCCCACATCCCCTTCCCCTGTAGGGGTTTTGCGTTTCCCTTTACTCCACAAAAAGGATTCCCCTAGGTTCTAGACCTCGGAATTATGGTGTGATATGATAAAAGGTTGAATTGACCAGAGTGTGCCGATGAGAGAAAACAGAAACCAAGATGGACTCAAAGCAAGTCTAAAATTTACAGGCTTTATTAAACAATGAGAAATCGAATCTCACCAACACTACACAATACGTGGCTAAACTTATGCTTTAAACTAAGACTATGATGGAAAACTATCGGGCACGTCGTGAAACTTACTTTAACACAATTTTATTTGCAAGCATACTTTTATCTTGACCTTTCTCCCCTCAACCTCCTATTTCGGGAACTTCACCAGGTCACCAGGATACTCACAGCTAAGTCGATGCAGGCCCACGAGCTGTCCAGCAGAGCAGGAAGAGCAGGAAGAGAGAGAGAGTTCTGGCTTGACTTCGACTTTTATACCTGAGCTTCCTTTGAAACCCCCAGGTGGTCCTCTGGATAAAAGGGGTTCTTTTGATGTTTCCCAGTTTCGATCTGGCATGAACAATAGACTTCCGATGATAAGGGGTTTGCTGATGTCATGATCCCTCAGCCTGATCGTTATCATCCCCGATGGCGATTGTGCTTGTGCTGGCCTGTTTACCACCGTCTGCTGAGGCTTGGTTCCTTCCTTTGTGTATCCAAGAGAATCTCGTTATCTCCATCTCAGCCTTTCCTGTTCACACCGTTGTGTGATGTCCAAGTCCACAGGCCAGACGGGTTTGATTCTTTCTGTGGATTGGGGGGGGTTTTCCGTTGCAGCCAGCAAATTTGTCTTTTAAAATATCCATGTCCTTGTCCAAGTCCGGATTGGCCCCAATAACTTACACCCCCAAGTCCCCAATCCCTGGACTCCCCCATTTAGACGAGCCCACAGCCGGAGTCTCACAGCCTGCTGTCGGATTTAGACGAACCCACAGCACCACCGGAGCTGCAAGATGTGGACGTGCAAAATGCTGCTTTGGATTGTCCTGCTTTTCACTGCAGTGACAGCCACCCCACGGCTATCCTATTCGACAGCAGAACTCCACCAGCGTCGATTCCGCTCCGGGCTTCCTTCCTGCCTCCTCAGCCATCGAGACATTCTCCGTCGACCAAGATACATCCATCGTGGATCCCGCAGGAACTTCTCCAACAATAACTCCAACTCCATCAGCTCCTTTTGGTCCACAGGGCCTCGGAAACCACACAACACGGGTCGAGCTGCTGACCACAGTGTGTTAGCTCCTCTGCTAGCTGACTCCGCCGTTCCCTCAAATGGATCCAAATTTGCACTCTTCAACGTCAGATCTCTCTACAACAAAGCCCCTCTCATCTCGGACTTCATTTCGGATTCAAAACTTGACTTTCTGTGTCTTACTGAGACTGGCAACAGCCTGATGGTTACCTCCACCTCAACCAAGCCATACCTCCTGAGTTTGTTTACATCTGCAAACCCCGCATTTCCGGGAGAGGAGGGGGTCTTGCACTGCTCTATCTCGAGAATCTCAAGATCTCGTCAGTCTCAGTCACAGAGCCATCCTCGTTCGAAATCCTGACTGCTCAACTACATGGGTGTAGTGTCTATCTATCGTCCTCCAAAGCCTTCTACAGTTTTTATTAGCGAACTCACTGCTATTTTATCTGACCTATGTGCAATGTTATTTTAATGGGTGATTTCAATATTCATTTAGATAAACATACTGACACCTTTACTAAAGATTTTATTTCTGTTCTGGATAGTTTTGGCCTCACTCAGTACATCGATTTCCCAACCCATAATAAAGGCCATATTTTAGATTTAGTTTGTTGCTCTGGAGTGACACCATACAATCTTAAATCTACAGAGCTTCCCATTTCAGACCATAAAACTGTCCTTTTTGATATTAATCTGCCACTCCCTAAACGCAATCTGAAGCGCACCATATCCTTCCGTAATCTGAAAAACATTAATCAAGTGGAACTCAACAGACTAATCAGTAACTCTCTTCATCCTACTTCCCCCCCACTCTGCGTTGCTAACCTGGTTGATCACTACAATGACTGTTTATCCCACTCATTAAACTCCTTGGCTCCTCTGAAAACCCATACAGTCTCTTTTAGCAGGTCATCTCCGTGGTACACTCCTGAACTCCGCCATATGAAAATGGTGGGCCGGCGTCTGGAGAGACTTACAAAGAAAACTGGACTAACTATTCCCCACCAAATGCATACAGATCATCTTCTCTCATATAAAGATGCCCTGACTGCTGCTAAATCCTCCTACTCCTCCAACATCATCAACAACAGTGAAAATAACACTCGGACTTTATTCTCCACTGTCAACAAACTACTTAAGCCTCCTGAAACCTCGAATCACCTCACCTCCACTGCTCAGTGTAATACGTTTTTGGACTTCTTCAGTACCAAAATCACCAGCATTCATCACCAATTGAACTCTTTCTCAGCTTCTGCTCACAACAACCCAGCCTGGACTTCCACACTGGACTCCCCACTCTCCACCCTATCTACTTTCCAGCTTCCAACAGTCGAAGAAATAACTAAACTCATCACCAAGTCCAAGAACTCCTCCTGCTTGCTTGATCCCATCCCTACTGTCCTTGTTAAATCCTGTCTGCCCTCTATCTCACCCATCATAACGTCCATAATTAACTCCTCCCTATCAACTGCTACTGTCCCTACATCTCTCAAAACAGCTTCTGTCACCCCGATTCTAAAAAAAACAGGTTCTGATCCAAACAATCCAAATAACTACCGCCCCATCCAACCTCCCATTCATCACTAAACTTCTGGAAAGGACAGTAGCGACACAACTTCAAGTCCACCTTCAAAACAATAACCTCTATGAACCATTTCAGTCCGGTTTTCGCCACAATCACACAGCACTGAAACAGCCTTGGTAAAAATTACAAATGATCTCCTTCTCGCAGCTGACACCGGCCACTTATCCATCCTGATCCTCCTTGACCTCACAGCAGCCTTTGACACCATCTCCCACCCAATTCTTCTGGAACGTCTATCTGCCACCGGCATCAACAACAATGCACTACTTTGGTTCAGGTCCTATCTACACGACAGAAAACAGTTCATCCAGGGAAATAAAGTCACATCCACAACTGCCACAGTCACCCATGGTGTTCCTCAGGGATCGGTGCTGGGGCCACTGCTTTTTATCATCTATATTCAACCTCTTGGCAATATTCTCCGTCATTTTGGAATCAATTTTCACTGCTACGCCGATGATACACAACTTTACCTCTCCACAAAACCAAACACCTCCCTTCCCCTAACTGCCCTCACCACCTGTCTTCAAGCTATCAGCAACTGGATGTCACTCAACCTTCTAAAACTCAATGGAAATAAAACAGAAATCATGCTAATTGGCTCAAAGTCCATACTCTCCAAAACCCACCCGTTCACCATTTCAGTTGATGACTCACCCATACCCACCTCCTCCCATGTCAAAAGTCTCGGCGTCATTCTGGACAGTACACTTTCCTTTGGCCCCCACATCAGCAATATCACACGCTCTGCATACTTTCATCTCCGCAACATCTCCAGACTCCGCCCCTCCCCCTCCAAAGACAATACAAAAGTCCTCATCCACGCTCTGGTCACATCCTGCATCGATTACTGCAACGCCCTCCTCACTTGCACCTCCAATAAACTTCTTCATCGCCTCCAATGCATTCAGAACTCTGCAGCCCGGATCATCACCCGCACCAGATCATCGGACCACATCACACCCATCCTCACTCAGCTCCACTGGCTCCCTGTGCACCACCGGATTAACTACAAGATTTTACTGCTGACCTTCAAAGCCCTACACCACCTTGCTCCCCAATACCTCTCTGACCTGCTGCTACCATACACTCCTTCCCGGTCACTTTGTTCCTCCTCAGCTGCAATTTTAACTGTCCCCACATTTAGACTCAGCACCATGGGTGCCAGAGCCTTCAGCTGCTCTGTCCCACGTCTCTGGAACACTCTCCCACCTCCCATCCGTCACCTGGACTCTATCGATCAATTCAAATCACAACTCAAAACACACCTGTTTAGATTAGCATACCCGACATAACTTCCACCATGTTCACCCTGATTTTAATGACTTCAAATGTTTTGTGTATTTTTTGTTTTTTTTGTTTTTTGTTTTTAATCAACTTGATTTTAATATTGATAAATGTATTGTGATTTTATGTCCTGTAAGGTGTCCTTGGGTGTCCAGAAAGGCGCCAGCAAATAAAATGCATTATTATTATTATTATTATCGCAGGTGTATAATCCCCTCTGCTCCATATCCCAGGGATTAGGCATGTACATGTTGGTCGCATGGGCGAGTTGGGCTGAGGGGCCAATTTCCATGCTGCATGACTCTATGACTTGAGCGGTGCAGAAAGGTATAGGTTAGTGGAAGAAAAACTAACGGATGCTATTACCAGCATTCACAAGGATAAGATCTGGATGGGATGGGATAGTGGTGGGACTTGGAGATTCCAGTGGCACCGTGGTAGAGTTGCTGCCTTAAAACGGTTCACAAGTCGGGGCTGTCGGGGGCCTCACAAGTGAAATAGCTTAGGACCTCTCTTCATCTAATTCCGGCCCTGATCACCCCCTAACTAAAGATTCACCACCTCTTTACTAAAGATTCACCACCCTCTGACTAAAGATTTACCACCCCCTGACTAAACTTGGAAATGATTGCACGGAAAAGGGAAGTGAGATGTAAGTATTTTTTTCAATAAACTGCAGGTATGTCATACTGGGAGATAACTCTTTAGGCAAACAAGCAACTATTCATCCATGCTGCTTATACTTTACATTTTGTCCATATATGACTGCAATAATTCAAATGTCAATGGCAGCATGTTTAGCATGAAATGGGAATCATCTTTAGGGTACAGATGGCTATAATCAGGGCACCTCGGAGGTCCTAATGCAGTTTAGATTTTTTGACTGTAGACTTTATTGATGGAGAACGGAAACAGGCCCTTCGGCCCACCGAGTCCGTGCCTACCAGCGATCACTCCGTACACTAACAATATCCGACACCCAATTTTACAACTTACTGAAGCCAATTAACCCACAAACCTGTACGTCTTTAGAATATGGGAGGAGACCTGTGCACCCGAAGAACACCCACATGGTCATAGGGAGAACGTACAAACTCCGTACAGAGAGCACCCATAGTCGGGATCAAGCCTGGGTCTCTGGCGTTGTAAGGCAGCAACTCTGCCACTGTGCTGCCCTCAGTTGAAAGGAAGAAGCCATCTGTCTGCCCTCAAAAGTGGCAAAGCATCCAATCACCATGCTGAAGAAAGAGAGGAGCTGGCTGAAGAGATTAATGCAGTATTTAGCTCTTGGGTAATAGATTCAATGCCAAATTAAGTTCAATTAGTTCTGTAGACTTGTCAGCATAAAAATCCTACATCTCAGCTCAATTTTGCTCATCTCACATTCCCACAATCAGCGACTTCACTTCTAACAACATTTCATACCACTGCTTCCTGGAATCAGACGGAGATCAGATTGCTGCAATTTCTTGTGGCTGCCTCATGTCTGTGAGGCTGATTGTTGGTTCGATTTTCATTGTGTCATTCTTGTTCTTGTTAACTGTTTCATTATTCACTACCTTTCATGAACAAATGTGTCAGGGAGGAGGAAATGGCAGGATGTATGTTCTAATTCATTTGCCGACTCACAGGATTTATGTAACCTATCCATATGGTTATACTGTTTCATTCAAAATTGTTCACTTTATGGATTCTGCAGGAAACCATACTTGTTTTCATTGTTAATTCTGGTTCATATTAAGCTGTAGTAAGATGCTTTCCAGGAAATACACAAGGACTCGGAGGCATGAGAATTTATTCAAAGTTTTCTTCCAACTGCTAGTCATATAACTAACTTGGCAGTGACAAATATATTTACATTTGCTATGGCAATTGATCCACAATGGCCACAGTGGCGCAGCAGGTGAGTTGCTGCCTAATGCCCCTGTCCCACTTAGGAAACCTGAACGGAAACCCCTGGAGACTTTGAGCCCCACCCAAGGTTTCCATGCAGTCCCCGGAGGTTGCAGGAGGTTGCCGGAGGTTGCAGGTAGTGGAAGCAGGTAGGGAGACTGACAAAAACCTCTGGGAACCGCACGGAAACCTTGTGTGGGGCACAAAGTCTCCAGAGGTTTCCGTTCAGGCTTCCTAAGTGGGACAGGGGCATATCAGTGCTTGCACCGTCGGAGATCCAGGTTCGATCCTGACTATGGGTGCTGTCTGTACGGAGTTTGTATGTTCTCCCCGTGACCGCGTGGGTTTTGCTCCAAGATCTTCGGTTTCCTCCCACACTCCAAAGATGTACAGGTTTGCAGGTTAATTGGCTTGGTGTATGTGTAAATTGTCCCTAGTGTGTGTAGGATAGTGTTAATGTGTGGGGATCGCTGGTCGGCGCGGACTCGGTGGGCCAAAGAGCTATTTCCGCGCTAAATTAAACTAAACTTAATTGATCCAAAATTGATCTGAAATAGTCACATTGTTTCTGTAGTTTTAAGAACAGATTAGAAAACATGCTTTACGGCGTAAATGCCAATTCATCATAGGGCTTCTCTGGAGGAAGACTGTCATTTGAACTTACTCAGCCCACTATTTAAGTTCCCTGGTAGTAATTTGAACTTTCTGACAGGACGGGAGCTATGAACCTTAATCTAAGTGATATCCTTTATCATCAATTCCCAGCATTTCATCAGGTGTTCCCAGCATTTCATGCAGGGAACACCGTTGGGGCAGCTGTTGGAAGACTGCACATGTTCCTGCGTTGTGCACTTCTTGTGGTCACATATAAGGTGAACTCTGAAGGATTTTCCAATTAAGCAAATGCAATTAACCATATAACCATATAACCATAAAACAATTATAGCACGAAAACAGGTCATCTCGGCCCTACAAGTCCGTGCCGAACACTCATTTTCCCCTAGTCCCATCTACCTGCACTACGTATATAACCATATAACAATTACAGCACGGAAACAGGCCTTGTGATTCCAACTGCCTTCCATTAGAAGAATGGAAAATCACAAGGCAATGTAAGGGCACGCCATGGCCTTCGGAAGCCCTCAATGTGCGCAAAGTCCTGCTTTATGCATGAAATTTCAGTTTAGTTTAATTTAGAGATGCAGCACGGAAGCAGGCCTTTCGGCCACCGAGACCGCACCGACCAGCGATCCACACACATTATCACTTCTCTATATACACTAGGGACAATTTTACATTTACACTAAGCCAATTAACCGACAAACATGTTTGTTTTTTGGAGTGTGGGAGGAAACCGAAGATCTCGGGGAAAACCCACACAGGTCACTGGGAGAACGTACAATCTCGTACAGGCAAGCACCCGTAGTCAGGATCGAACCCAGGTCTCTGGCGCTGTAAGGATGCAACTATTCTTCCTCATGTAAAGCACTTTGCTCAACATGTTAAGGCAGCAATAAACAATGAGATGTCACAGTGTTCACCATCTTACAGCCTGGACAAGAAAGACAGAGTGACTGTGACCTCTGCAGGTACACGCAGTGCTGGACTCCACTAGCAGCTGCAGAAACTGGCAGACGTCCATAACAGACATCCCACACTGTGTTTCCAAGGGATATTTTTTTCAGGTCACAATGCAATTGATTTTTACGTCTAATTATACATTTGGAACAGGTCCATCAAGAAAAACTTGTTTTTACTTTATTCTGAATATTCTGAATCTTCATGTTTTTATTGCCAAAATTATGATTGGCTGAAACCACCATCCGATTTTTTGCGCTGACTTATTTTGACTCTTAAAGATCGGGCCATGGATCCCTCCACTGCACTCACCTGCCTTCCATGAAAGCAGTTTCATTTTGACTGTGCGTTTAATGGAGCTGAAAGATCTGGTGGGGTTTGAAAACCTTCAGGTCTTTACTGTATGTCTTGCTGCGTGCTTTATATTCATCGAGGAGCACTAAAGTAAGATGGTTATGCTGGACACACAAATGCAAAGGAGTTATGCTGCAGATTATTCTGGAGGCACTTCAGGGCTCAAATCCCTCGCTGATTCCTGTCAGCCCAAACAGACAACCCAACATTTGCTGGGAAACACTTGCTGCCGTACATCAAGTTCTCACCCTTTACACCTCTGCTTTTATTTCTTAGCTTCTTTGCATTTGGTTTCATCACTGCATGTTTCTCTTGCTCTCTCCCAGTTTCCTCCGTCAATATTAACTTCTCTTCACCACACATTAATTTTTCATATCTTATTTCCTTTCTCATCTTCGGTCATTTCCTTTTCTTTATTTTTTCTTCGGGCAGCATGGTGGCGCAGTGATAGTCATTGCCTTACAACGCCAGAGACCCGGGTTCAATCCGGACTATGTTGCTGTTTGTATGGAGTGCGGGTTTTCCCCCGAGTGCACCGGTTTCCTCCCACACCCCAAAGATCTACAGATTTTTAGGTTAATTGACTTTGGTAAAGATTGCAAATTGTCCCTAGTGTGTAGGATTAGTGTTTGGGGATCGCTGGTCGGTGCAGACTCAGTGGGCTGAAGTGCCTGTTTCTGTGCTGTATCTCTAAACTAAACTAAACTAAAGTAAACTAAATTAAACTAAACTAAACTAAACTCTTTCAGTTCTCTGCCCAGCAAGTTAAACAAGCGATGATCCTTGGCTGGGGTTCTCAGACTGGGCAGGCAAGAGTGTGCCCTATATATATTTACACCAAAGTGCTGGAGTAACTCAGCAGGTCAGGCAGCATCTCTGGAGAACATGGATAGATCTATCCAGAGATGCCACCTGACCCGCTGAGACTCCAGCACTATGTATCTTTTTTTTGTGTACTAATATCTGCAGTCCTTTTAAAAAAATATATTTATTCCACATTTAAAATTCTTAAATATGTGCTTCATTTAGTTGTCACTCAGATGTTTGTAGGAGTCCGTCATGCAGCAATTGCCATTCCTGAAATTTCTTCAGAATAATTCAATGGCTGCAAAGCCCTTTGGAATGTTTTGAGGTTCAGATCAAAGTCTTTACTTTTATGACACCTGACCAGATATGTGAAGCCTTTGTGGAAGGTATAAATGTGTTGGTTGCTTGCCTGCCAGATTACCAATGCTGAATACTTTCTGCTTTTATGTCAAATTTCCAGCACCTATGTGCTTCGTGATGAGTTGGCTATTGCTTCTTCAATAAAGTGCTGTGGATGCCGATAATTTGTGATCCTCTATGTGGAGTAAAGAACTAGTAGATTTAAATCGTGTTGGTTATAAGTCTACAGTCTAAGCCAATGTACTTTGCCTTGCCAGATGAATCACGAATCACAATTCTTGGCAATGTTATTGAGCTGACATTGGAATGTGATGTTACATCCCTGAGATATCCTCAAGTACTCCTGAAGTGTCTAAATTTGATTAAACAAGTTCATATCCTGTTTGCGACGTGCACAATGTGATGAAAAATAAAAGTCACTCGCAGAGTTCAGTGTTGAAATGGAGTTACTGGCTGTCAGTAGAAATGAACATTTGTTTCCAGGCCTCAAGGAAATCATCCATGGATTCCCTGCAATGACTCAACATATGGAAAAAGCAGTAACTAACAAATCTTCCATTTTAACCAAGCTGTGTGTTGAAAAGGAATGATGACAGGGCTGAATAGTTTCCAATTAAATGTGTTTTAAGATTTCCTAAATAACTAATTCTGCAAAGAGAAGAAAGTAGACCATGCATCAATTAGAAGAAGTGTTATATTCCTGGCATTCAGCATTGCTGAGTATAAATATTTATTCAGTGTGAAAATAAGCTTTGTAGTTAACTTTTTGGCAGTCAGGCAATTGAGAAGATTCTCCCCAAAATGTGTGTGGTTGTGAACCAATTTGTTTCCCCTTGTGCATCAGAAAAATTATTTTTTACACTTTAATTTACAAATATAATAAAAAGATTTAGGTTTAGGTTTATAATTGTTGCATGTACCGAGGTAATAATAATAATAATGGATGGGATTTATATAGCGCCTTTCTAGAATACTCAAGGCGCTTTACATCGCATTATTCATTCATTCCTCAGTCACACTCGGTGGTGGTGAGCTACTTCTGTAGCCACAGCTGCCCTGGGGCAGACTGACGGAAGCGTGGCTGCTAATCTGCTCCTACGGCCCCTCCGACCACCACCAATCACTCACACACATTCACACAGTGAAAAGCTTTATTTTGCATGCTATCCAAACAGGTCAGATATATCTATCATACATAGATGCAATCAGTTCAAACTCAAGAACAATACATTGAACAAAGGGGAAGATAACAAGCGCAAAATATAGTTCTCAGCATTGTAACGCATCGTCGCATGCCAGTTTCTTAGAGAAAGTCTAACATCCTCCAAGGGGTAGTAGTGAATTGAACAGTACCCTTTATGGAACGACCGTTCAGAAGCAGGATAATGGAGGGGAATGAAGTGTTCCTGAGTCTGGTGGTGCCCGCTTTCAAGCTTTTGTATTTTCTGCAGGACGGGTGCAGAGAGAAATACGAATGGCCGGGGTGGAACGTTTTTGTTTATGTTGGCTGCTTTTCCAAGGCAGAGTGAGGTGTAGATCGAGTCAATGGTGGGAGGTGTGATCTGTGAGATAGAATGGGTTGCATATACAAGTATCTGCAAACTCTTGCGGTCTTGGGTAGAGCTGTTCCCTATGGTGCAACTGTCGAAGTTTGCAAGTATCACTGGAGACATGCCAAATTTCCTCAATCTCCACAGGAAGTAGAGGTGGCATTGTGTCTTCTTGGCCATCGCATCAATGTGATTTTTCCATGAGAGGTCGTTTGGCAACATTAACCCAAAGGAACTTGAAGCTCTCAACCATTTTTACATCCACACCATTGATGCATCTTAACAAATTCCTAATTATATGGAAGTCTGGGCTTTATAAATAGTTTAAAGATCCAGCATAGAAACAGGCACTTCATCCACCGAGTTCATGTTGACCATCAATCATCCATTTACACTAGTTCTACATTATCCCCTTCTCCATGGATTGTCACCTTGTCGTGGTGGAGAAGCTTGTGTGATCCTGAGATCCTGAGAGCGATGACGTCTGGAGCTATGCTCCTGGTAGGGGCACCCATTGCGGTAAGGTCGAGGGGGAGGACTCTGACAAAGAGCAATCCAACCAAGACCTCAACGGTGGAACAGGCAGAGGATGATGGCAGACCTTAGTGGAGCATCACAGCGGCTGGGAAGGTGGATGAAGGCTGCAGCAGAAAAGGGTCTCCAGTCGTCTTGGACCCCATGCCACTGGATCCTGACCCAGATTTGTCATGGAACGTGTGGTGGCTGTCTGTGCACCAGTCTCCCCACATTAAACGAAGACACGTAGAGGCGTTCTCCAACATTGGAGACACCTATGGTCAGTCATGACCGAAGGGGGCCTAAGAAGAAGAACATTATCCCACTTTCACAATCACTCCCTACAAACCTGCACGTCTTTAGGATGTGGGAGGAAACCAGGTCTCCTGGATGAAACCCACAATGTCACAATGAGACTGTGCACACTCCAGTGCAGACAGCACCCGAGGTCAGGATTGAACCCACGTCTCTGGCGTTTTCAGGCAGCAGCCCTATCAGCTATAGATGAATAAAGTACAGCAACAGAGAAGCCATGGTAAAACCTTCCTAAAATTGTGCCTTCACTATAATTCTGTTCCATTTCTAGCTGCCACATTTTGGGAAAGATTTAAAAGCTTTTTAGAAGGTGTGGAGGAGAATTATCAGAATCATTCCAACGACGAAGGACTTTAATTATGTGGACAGAATAGAGCAACTACAATTATTCTCCTTGCAACAGAGGGGACTGTGTGGGGATCTGATAGAGGTATTTAAAATTGAGAAAGGCATGGGACAAAAAGGATGCGTGTTCACGTTGATGGAGGGGGTCACTAACGAGAGTAAAGGCAATTAGCAAAAGAACCAGGTACAACTTGCTGGAAAAACGTTTTTATGCAATGAGTCCAAGGGGGTGTAGTGGAGGCAGATTCAGTGCTGAGGTGGTTAGGTAAAGGTAAAGAGACAAGACACATGTAAGCATTATGAGGAATAAAGGGAGAATTGATTTTACTAGTTTGGCTAATGTGCAATTAAAACTGCAATAAACTCACAAATAACATTTTTACGCTTGTGATTAATCTCGTTTAATTTTCTTAATTACTTGATAGATCCAATTTAAGCAAGTGTAGTTTGTGGGAGAGGAGATTTTTCTGCTTTCGAGTGTGAAGCAAGAGATTCAAGAGTGTTTTATTGTCATATGTCCCAGATAGAACAATGAAATTCTTATTTGCAACTGCACAACAGAATATGTATACATAGTACACTGTAAACAATATAATAAACAAGAAAAACAGTTCAGTGTGTAGATATATGTACACACACATATCCACACATACATACGTACAAAAAGATATATATATTGTAACTATTACATAGAAACATAGAAAATAGGTGCAGGAGTAGGCCATTCGGCCCTTCGAGCCTGCAATGCCATTCAATATGATCATGGCTGATCATCCAACTCAGTATCCTGTACCTGCCTTCTCTCCATACCCCCTGATCCCTTTAGCCACAAGGGCCACATCTAACTCCCTCTTACATATAGCCAATGAACTGGCCTCAACTACCTTCTGTGGCAGAGAATTCCAGAGATTCACCACTCTCTGTGTGAAAAATGTTTTCCTCATCTCGGTCCTAAAAGATTTCCCCCTTATCCTTAAACTGTGACCCTTTGTTCTGGATAATTCTGGGTAACAAGTTGGGTAATTCTGTTTAGAACCAGTGCAGGTAGAAGTGTTCAAAATTATGAGTGGTCTGGTATAGTAGTTGGGAAGAAGCTGTGAGCAGTCAAGAAAGCAAATATATTTATGGTATAGAGAAATAAAAATGAACACGCATTAAGAGTGAAATGTTTGCATTAAGTCATTATGATCTGGAATGGACTGGATAAAAGGATGGTGGATGTAAATTCAACAATAACTTTCAACAGAATTGAATTGAAGTTGAACAGAGGGACCTGGGATCTGGGAATAACCGTGCATAGTTCCTTGAAGGTGGAATCTCATATAGATAGGGTGGTAAAGAAAGCTTTTGGTATGCTAGCCTTTATAAATCAGAGCATTGAGTATAGAAGCTGGGATGTAATGTTAAAATTGTACAAGGCATTGGTGAGACCAAATCTGGAGTATGGTGTACAATTTTGGTCGCCCAATTATAGGAAGGATGTCAACAAAATAGAGAGAGTACAGAGGAGATTTACTAGAATGTTGCCTGGGTTTCAACAACTAAGTTACAGAGATAGGTTGAATAAGTTAGGTCTTTATTCTCTGGAGCGCAGAAGGTTAAGGGGGGACTTGATAGAGGTCTTTAAAATGATGAGAGGGATAGACAGAGTTGATGTGATCAAGCTTTTCCCTTTGAGAATAGGGAAGATTCAAACAAGAGGACATGACTTCAGAATTAAGGGACAGAAGTTTAGGGGTAACATGAGGGGGAACGTCTTTACTCAGAGAGTGGTAGCGGTGTGGAATGAGCTTGCAGTGGAAGTGGTGGAGGCAGGTTCGTTGGTATCATTTAAAAATAAATTGGATAGGCATATGGATGAGAAGGGAATGGAGGGTTATGGTATGAGTGCAGGCAGGTGGGACTAAGGGAAAATAATTGTTCGGCACGGACTTGTAGGGCCGAGATGGCCTGTTTCCGTGCTGTAATTGTTATATGGTTATATGGTTATATGGTTATAGATACCTGAAGCGAAAAGTGTTCATGGATATGGAGAGAGTATAGGATCAATTGTATAATTCTCCCAAAAAGCAGGCACAGGCACTACAGCCTAAATGGCTGCTAAACTGTTGTTGATCATTTGCGGGAGAGGGCGATTTTTCTCCAGGAATCATGCAAATATGCATCCACCTTGAAGTGGTTTTCATAATGTATTTTCTTATTTTCCACTGTGCATATTACCATTCTGTGAATAAACACCAGTCCTGAGCTAAAGTTATTTAAGATGGAGCTTACCTCCACAGAAGTGGTGTGGAAATTGGAGGCTTCCATTCTACTTTATTTACCATGCAGATACTTCTGTTTTTAATCAATTAAACCAGATAATACCAACAGCCTCAGCAACGGTCATTGGGTTAGAACTTCCAGGCTCGTTTTCTCTCCTCTAGTCATTTTTGCTGTTTGTGCCTCCTTATCCCACGAGAAAAGGAAATGCATGAGGGGCTGTTGGAATATTTGTTTGGCTGATTTAGCAATTACAGCTGAAAGGCAGTCTGTGAGTCATAGAATGATCACAGCATGGGAGAAGGCCATTTGACTGTCAAGTCCTACCAGCTCCGTCTGAAGAAGTTTTGACCCAAAACGTCACCTATTCCTTTTCTCCAGAGATGCTGCCTGATCTGTTGAGTTACTCCAGCACTTAGTGTCTATCTTCTATGTAACAGCCATTCTGCTAGTCGTACCTCCATGCTACCGTATGATAGCCTTGCAAGTTCTTTCCATTCATGCGCTTATCCGGCTCCCCCTGAATGCTACAGTTGAGCTGCCTCTGTTCTAAGCGTTTCAGATAATAAGCACGTAGACTCTGTAACACTCTTCTATGCACTTCTCTTTCTTTTGCATTATAAATGAGGGTACCTGCATATCTATTTGATGAGTGAAATATTGTTGATGTGCCCATTCTTACACAAATGTACATTAGTCATAAAGTTACATAGCATGCAAGTAGGCCCTTCAGCCCATCAAGTCTCACTAACATCAAGCAGTCTTTGAATGTTATTATTTTCAATTTTCTGTGGCTCCTAAACCTTACATAACCTCACTTCTGGACAGTTATCTATCCAGGATAAGTTAATATTGGTCATTGTATAAGTTTGTGGCTGTGGTAAGAAATGTACAGATGTCGGTTATGAGTCCCAATTGATACTGCATTGATTGGGGAGTGCCAGACGCTGGTGGTACAATTACAAATATATAGCAATAAACCTTTCATGTGAAATTATTTAAATCACTTCTGACCCTCCAACATTGGGTCAACTCTCCACATCGATTGTTCAGGGGTGGGAGATTGCAACTTTCACGTGGTCCGCCCTGTTTCGACGAATACAATCAACCTGACGTGCACAATCAAATAAGATCAAATAGAACAATGCACGCCATACGCAAGAAGGAGATCGATTGTTCACTCTTTCTTGGGTCAGATTCACACACCAAATGGCTCCCGACCCCAAATGTTCGAATACTCCTGCACACCCACCAACAAACAATACAGAGAGCCCTGGCTAAATGTGCAATTTATCATACGGAGGAGGATGCAAACTTGTTGGCTAATCAGCTCACCTGTACATTATTCATCTGCCCATTTTGGGGATACAACCAATTAAAGCCCCTTTGTACAGTTGCTTTACTGTTTGAAATAGTCACAAATACACACATTTCCTTTGGCTGCAAGTTCTTGTAACTCCATTTCTCCAGAGAAAACAAATTCTGCTAGTAATGCTATTTTAACAGCCAATAAAAATAATGGTGCTTGCAAATTGCAGTACTTTGGTGACAGTGATTTTCTTTTTCTGCTCTGCTGAAATGTCAAAAACGTCTTACAACTTGTCACCGAGACAAGCTAATGCTTAGGGAACAGCTTTTTGGCACATACCTTGAAAAGTGTGAAAATACATGGTTGGTTCAGACAATGCACAAAAGTGTTACAGCTTACCGCACAGACTCCATTTTCAATTCACATTTTACATTAACCGAATAACCCCTGCATCCTTCACTGAATGACCTTTACACCAAGATAACTACAAAATCAAATTGAAGTAATGATTGTTCATGTTGCATCTTTAACTGTCAATGCTAACCCTTTACAGCTTTAACATTCGACTTAATTCTGTTGGTAATGAAAAGACCTCAAATCATTATTGCAGACACCATTTATCCCAAAGCAAACTATCAATGCTGCCAATTAATCACTGAAATTTGAGAAAAATGTTAACCGAAAATTAATTTGCCACGACTGGACGAAACAATTAAGGTTGGCCATTGTTTGGCTTTTAATACTTTAAGAAATGATGGGATTTCAGCATAGCAGCTGCCAGCTCTCTATTACATTGCTCTGTGGATTATTCATCCACCCACGACTCGGAACCTCAATTTGTTCAGTCCTGCTTCACTTGAAATTATCACCTCTGGGAACAGTGGCAACTCATCTAGTGCAGACTTGATCCCTTGGAATTTTCCTCATAGCTTTAGAGCTTAGAAGACACAGTTAGCAAAATACTAACAGCAGTGCAACCCATATTTCAGAGTAGGATGAAATATTGCATGGTGCAATGTGGAAGACATTAGGGCTACTTGCTGATGAAACCTATTTTTTTCCCTAGAGTTTAGTTTTCAACGATGTTTTATTGAAATCCTATGGGGCTAAACATAAAAATATATAGCAAGTTATTGTGAAAGCTCTGACCACAATGTTCCAAATATCTGTACAACAACGTTACATTTGGTGCGGCAAGGTGGCGGAGAGGTAGAGTTGATGCCTTATGTCCCTGTCGCACTTAGGAAACCTGAACGGAAACCTCTGGAGACTTTGCGCCACACCCAAGGTTTCCGTGCGGTTCGCAGAGGTTTTTGTCAGTCTCCCTAATGGTCGAAAGTGGTTTCCGCTTCTTCTATGTTCCGGCGATTATTTCAAAAAATTCAAGACCTTCCACTACCCACAACCTCCGGCAACCACCTTCAACTAGCATCGCAACCGGCTTCGACTAAAAAATTACCGATTTTTAAAACGGCAACCTATTTTTAGTCGCGGCCGGTTTTGAATTTTTTGAAATAATCACCAGAACATAGAAGAAGCGGAAACCACTTTCGACCATTAGGGAGACTGACAAAAACCTCCAGGAACCGCACGGAAACCTTGGGTGGGGCACAATGTCACCAGAGGTTTCCGTTCAGGTTTCCTAAGTGGGACAGGGGCATAACAGCACCAGAAACCCTGACTACGGGGGCTCTCTGTATAGAGTTTGTACGTTCTCCCAGTGACCTGCATAGGTTTTTTCCGGCATTTCAGGTTTCCTCTCACACTCCAAAGACATGCGGGTTTGTAGGCAAATTGGCTTGGAAACATTGTAAATTGTCCCTGATGTGTGTAGGGTAGAGCTAGTGTGCGGGGATCCCTGGTTGGTGCGGACTTGGTGGGCCGAAGGGCACGTTTCCATGCTGTATCTCTAAACTAAAAACTAAACTACACAAAAACTGGATGATTGCAAATCATGTGCTGCTTCATCAAAAGAGTTGGAAGGAAGATACAACTGAATAACATTGATTCCTTTAAAGACAATATTCCGGAACAAAAGTAATCAGTAATTGATTAAAAATTGTTTTATTAATTTGGTGTAGAGTGAAAAAACAAACATGGAATGTTAAAATTAAATAAATGAACATTGAGTAGTCCTCAGTTCCAGTTCTGTGTTCAAAATTGAGTGCCACACATTAGAGAGGATGGGGAGCATGAGAAATTATGGGGGATTTCAATTAGGTTTATAAACCAGGGGTTGTGAGGATAAGAAGGATAAGAACATGGAGTTTTCAAAATCATGAACCAATGTGATAGGAAGGAAACCAATGCACACAGCTATAAAGTGATTGGCAAAAGTACTAGAGTACATAAGGAAGTATGTTTCATGTAATATGGATTGTACCTCTGAAAATGTGGAGAAACCAACACAATAGCAGTTTGTAAAATGAAATTGAACAAGTGCTTGTCGAGGAATTACCTACCAAGCCAAGGATAACATGCGACAGGATGGTGGTTACCATTGAAACACATCACCCAAATATAGGCACAGACAATAAGATCATTCCCTAATTCAATTAAATAATAATCTTTTAATCCCGAGACCTGCCTACAAGCATAATTGAACCAGGACTGATATAATTTAGTCCTCAATTATAAGTAAAACTATTGCCCTATTTTCCATTTTTCATTAGAAATTCATATGCTCATAGGTAGAAGAAATTAGGTCAGCCAAAGGATATGGCTATAGTCAAAGATATATATCAGGTTACAATGATCCTCTCAAAACATCTGGGATTTTCTCATATGAACGTGCTGATTTGTGTTGCAGCCTTACAACACAAGAAAATCCAGTCTTTAGGAAAACACAAGGTGCTGCACAAACTCAATGGGTTAGGCTGCATCTGGAGAGGACATGGATAGGTGATATTTTGGGAGAGGACCCTTCCCCTGGTTGAAGAAGAGTTCGGACCCAATCGTTGCCTGTTCATGTCCTCCACAGATACTGCATGACCTGTTGAGGTACTCTAGCACTTTGTTTTACGCAAGGTTCCAGCGTCTATAGTTCCCAGTGTCTCCAAAATACAGTCATTATTTAATGTTATCACTTTATATTTTCCAATATTGTCAGTTAGTTATTATTTCACATTCCTTGTAAATAGGAGAATTTAAACTCCGTTAAAGCATCACTAATAATTTGGAGGAAGAATGGACTTCAAAATGCTTGAAACTGCTAGAATCTGCTTGAAACTGCTATAGAATCGTGGCCAGTGAGGTAATGTAAATCTTGCAGAACTCTTTGTGTATTGGATATTCCCATAATCTTGATATTTCTAATATCACTTAATAACAGTAAATTAGAATTTTACTTCGGAGTCACATGAGTGACTACGTGAAGAACCCGTCCAGCACGCATGCGCGACATGAGCGTTCACGCAGTGCAACAGCGACGAACGGGAGTACGGACGCTCCCGCTACAAGCTTGAAAGAACGGACCGTTAGGTAAGTACTTACCCACAGGTTCGAATTGACAAACTTTGCTCTTCTTTGTGCACCAGATTGAAAGCTGGAAAGAGCAAAGCAGCACAGGGAAAAACCGCCCCCGTTCGACTCCAGGGAAGGAGCGTTCCGTCAGTGGGGGGGACGAGAGGCGGCACCTGGACCGCACACGCTGCGGTCCACAGTCACGGATACCGAGCCGAGCCCAGTCCACTAGTGCTGCCTGACCAACAGCAGCGGACTGGAGGCAAATCAAGATTCAGACCGGCCGGTAATCCCTGAATACCCCGACAAGGAGACTCGCCGCGACAACTGCAGAGGCAGCCGCCTGAGCAAAGTTGGCGACCAATTGCAGCGCGCTGGAGACAAGCACACGGAAGACAGACAGGCCGGCTCATTCAGCAGAGCCGGCACTGCAAACTACCGCCCAAGAGCGAGAAAGTGTCTGTTTTCAAGCCTTAGAGAAGGGTCATGGAGCAAAAACTCCAGCGAGACTTGCCTCGGGAGCTGGGGCAAGCTCGCCAAGGTAGCACAAACACTCCCGCTCCAGTGCACTAACAGCACTGACCATTGCATCTCCCTCATCAGAGGGGATCGTTGGCGACCAGGGCTGGGCTGGTCAAGAAGAGGAGTCACTGGCTGAACAACATCGGGAGTATGCTTGAGGTACAGCACCAGGAAGAGCTGCTGGGTGTGAGATACCGCTACATGGCTACACCATGAGTGAGATGGCCGTTACAGTCTAATCTGGCGGCCAGCTTACTACCTGTTTTTTAAAAACCTCTCCAAGACAGGTAGTCATTGAGGCGTTGGACTTTATCACGCCTCCCCAAAATTGCATTTGCTCAAAGTGCCTACCATTAC
The DNA here is from genome assembly GCF_010909765.2 of Amblyraja radiata. Lineage (NCBI taxonomy): Eukaryota > Metazoa > Chordata > Chondrichthyes > Rajiformes > Rajidae > Amblyraja > Amblyraja radiata. The sequence continues at coordinate 14,865,592 of NC_045958.1, forward strand.
TGGGGGTACATTGAGCAGGGTATTTAAAACCCAAAAACTTAAAATTGCAATATTGATACCCCTGACGTCGGCTATCATTTTGCATGCTCATTCCAGAGGGGCAGGGTAGACTTGGCAAAACACCCTGACTCTACTGTACAACACAGTATGTGATCCGCAACCTCTGGAAGGAAGTCATAAAACCTGCCCTCAACCTAAAAAATTCACAGGACTGTGAGAACGCCGACCTCAGAACCACAGATCCTGCTATCTGGCAAAGTTACCAAATCAAGCCTAAAAACTGGACGAAGAATCCAAGAAATTCGGCCTCATGAGGGCAGGACCTGGAATGAGCAAACCACACAAAACCAGACAGCAGTACCTCCATGCATCCACCAGTAGGCGTCTACTTCATGGTACTGGTGAAAGCTCGGGGCCCGCATGCCATCCCCGCAAGTCTTTCAGGACAGGGCCCAGAGTGGGCCCCATCGAAAATGTGCCACCCCCCAACAACACCACCCAGACAGACAAGGAACCAGAAACCAAAGGATGAACACCACCAAGACAACAGTGGAGGTAGGTGAGTCTGGTTCCCACCATCACATTAAGGTGAGGGAATTCTGCTAACAAGGGAGGGGGGGAACTACACCAGTTAATGAAAGCATGAAGAACTATTACACTTGGTAGTTATATACCAAAAAGTATTCAAGGATAAGTTGAATTTAAGGAAACTTGCCACCAATTCAGCATGCACCTCAAAGGGGGTTCACCCTCTCACTAAAAAGAGAACATGAGGGACAAGCTGAACTGGAGAAGTTACATACAAAGGGGTCATAAAGAAGTCTAAATATGAACCTTTGGAATTTATGTTAAATTTACTAAAACCAAATAAAATGGGGAATGTCACACCATCATTGACTTAACCACATTGGATACTGTCAGGTATACACACGTTAATGGGAAATGTTTGCAACTGCCAAACAATGGATTCCTAGGATACTTTATGGTAGGCATCGAATAATAGATGCATACTATTCAATACCCATCCATAAGATCATCGAAGATACCTAAAAAGTTACCTGGATGAGGTAACAATGGCAGCACAAATTATAAATTAATGGGCTAATATGAACCAAAACTGTTTCTAAGAAATTTAAATCAGCCCTGACACTTAAGGAAACATGTTGTCAGGGCATATCTCGATGATATTTAACATAGACAAAACCATGGAGTTAGCTAATTCAGCAGCATTAGCTACTAAAAACAAATTAAATGGTAACAATCAACCGGCAATTCGACTAAGTGGCAAGACTAATTGTGAACAGTAGCAGCATTATCAGCTACTCAACTTGGACCTCTGCATTAGAGCAAAGGTGCTAGCGGGTAAACAACATACAGGTCACTTTGACTGATCCATGAAATTGCCTATTTCAGACCTATAATGATGGAAAGAGAACATTGGCGTAGTACCAGTTCCATCATTTGTCAATAACCCATATCCAGAACAGGTGGCAGATGGACTAATCTAAAGTCATCACTACCACAGACACTGCACATAAAATCTAGTTGGAAATGTTGGGTGCGTTCTATGGGTTAAAAAGCATATTGTTCAAAACATGCACCATTTTGCATGTTCGTTTACAATTTGACATATCACAATGGTGGCCTATACTAACCACATGGGCGGGATAAAATCGATATCTTATGACAATTTGATCAATACAATCTGGTAATGGTGTGTCGACAAACATATTTTGCTATCAGCAACTTATCTGCTAAGTAAGCTAAATACTGTGGCAGACATGTTAAACCCCAAAGTATTTGCTGAAATTACAAAGCAATATGGAACACTAGATATCGATTTCTTTGCATTCCGACTGAATCACCACGTCCCGATATATGTCGCTTGGGAGCCAGACCTTGAGGCAGTGGCAATGGATACATTTCCACTGAACTGGGGGGGGGGGGGGGGAGAAACAAATGATTATGTTTTTCCCCTTTTCTGCCTCATCAGTTAAGTACTACGCAAAATACAGATGAACTTTACTTCTAACTTTGGTAGTACCGACTGGTCTACACAGCCATGGTTCCCAGTGGTCCTTGACAGGGTCATTGAAACCCATGACCATTTCCAGTGGACCAGTTTCACTGATCCATCCTGTATCAGGAGAAAGTCACCCATGCCATGACATGATAAGCACTGGGTTGCAAATTCCAAAAAGACCTTCTGATGAACCTGGGACTGTCAAATAGGACCATGGACACGACGACAGCATCTCACCGACTTCCATATCTCTCCAGTATAAGAAAGTGGGAACATACTGTTCAAGAACAGAAACCTACTATCAACCACCATATCTATGTATCGGAGTTCCTGGCCAACCTTCACCACGATGAAGGTCTGAACTATAGCACTATCTAATGCACTAGAAATGCACTGTCAGTCTATCTAAGACAGACACCAAGGGGAACAGGCCATAGGACCTCGTCCACTGGTGGCCAAATTAAAGAGAGGTACCTTCTATTCAAAACCCTAGACCTAGATATATCAAGATCTGGGATGTCAGCGTTCTCCTGGCTTACCTAGGGATGGCCACCAGCCAGATCCTTACTCTGAAGACAGCTTCCCTGTATACGGCCATGCTGATGGCTTAGACTCAACATAGGGTCCAGGCCTTATCCACTCAGACTGGACAACATGGTCATAACATCAGACCAAATAACATTCATCATTCAGGAACTGGTAAAACAGAGTAAACCAGGAACTCAGGACGTATTATGGAATTCCGGGCGTACCCACCTGACCATCGTTATGTGTTATGACTCACCTTCTACAATATCAACACAACCTAAAATTCCTGAGGGAGACGACAAGCACAATGGGTCAGCCACTAGTAAGCCACTGGGTCAGGGTATGACTTCGGCAGCGAGTGAAGTATGGACTGTTACATGGTTTGAAATCACAGAGCTTTAAAATTTTCACGTAGTCACTTACGTGACTCCGAAGTAAAATAGTAAGATTAAACGAGAACTTACCAGTTCGAAGTTTGATCTGTATTTTATGAGGAGTTACGATGAGGGATTACGTGCCCTCTCCGCTCCCACCCTCAATTATAGAGATCAACTGGTAACTTAGTTCTCATTATCTTTACTATGTTTATTTCAATTACTGTGTTGTTTTCTGTGATTCCACACCGCTGCTTTGAAGTATGTCGCGCATGCGTGCTGGACGGGTTCTTCACGTAATCCCTCATCGTAACTCCTCATAAAATACAGATCAAACTTCGAACTGGTAAGTTCTCGTTTAATCTTACTATTAGTGTTACACTCTTGAGGTGCACTGATCAGATTGCTGTACAACCACTTCTGTAGTTTGATCCAGTTTCCTCTCATCATTCATGTCATTAATGTAATAAACTCCTCCATATATTTCATAAAATGTACTGCAGCAACTTAACGTGGATGCTTTGAAAGCACCACTCAACTCTGTGACAACTACCCCCCCGCCCTCTTGACATGTGATTTTGCCCAAGGGTTTTGCTGCTATCACTTTGCTTGTAGCTCCATTACACAGCTCTGTTGTTGGAACACAATCGCCATGGGACTGCGGTAGCTCAAGAGGAAGATACGCCAGTATCCTTGCAGGAGAGGTAGGTGTGAGTGGTTAAATTTAACATGAGCAAATTAAAATGTAACTCTGTGGCTCGGATGACTGTCCCTGTTAGTCGATTGCAAATGTCACTTGAAATGGGGTAACTTCATTAATAATTAACAATTCATTGGTACTTCGCCTGATAGAATATTTATTATTTGCATGATAAATAATGCAAGTTAATGTAACTTTTCAGAATGAATGCTGCATATTTCGATTTGCAGTGCCTTTATTTAAAAAAATCATATCCATAGCTCATCAGGGGGTGTGGGGGGAGGGGGGGGGGGTGGAGGAGTGGGAGTGGAGGGGGGAGGGTGGTGGTGGTGGTGATGGTGGTGGAGGTACAGTTACAGTGGGTAGTCCCATTTTAGAAATTCGTACAGCAAAATAAAATACAGCAGAGTGTCAAACAGGCTGTAGGTTTGCAGTTACCTTTCTTGTGCAATTATTCACAATGAATATCTAAGCCATTCACTACATAGGAATTCCACAGCAGATGCCAGGACAAACCATGGTTTATGTACATACTGATGAAAGTAGAAGATCATCTGCATGATGATCAATAACATGGATGAGCTATTCATCAATTAATCAGCTAAAGGACTGTGTTTGATCCTGTGTCTGCAAAATACTTCAACTGTGGGCAATGTTTATCTTCTTCAGGCCATTGTCGCAATGCTAAAAACTCAAGAAAGTTCACTTGGAAAACAAGGGATTCAAGAATGTTTCATTGTCATATGTACTGAAACAGAACAATATAAAATTATTACTTGCAGCAGCATAACAGGCCTGTAAACATAGTGTTCATAGAAAAACAAACAAAAAAAGTGCAATAAATAAAAAAACAATATATTAGTGCAAAACAAAAAAAGAGGCCAAAGTCCCTAATGGAATCAAGACAGATTAGTTGGTGTTTGTTGTATTCAAGAGCCTGATAGGTGTTTGGAAGAAGCTGTTCCTGCACCTGGAGGTCACGGTTTCAGACTCCTGCACCCTTTTCCCGATGACAGGAGTGAAATGAGGGCATGGCCAGGGTGGTGTGGGGCATTGATGATGCTGGCTGCTTTTTTAAGGCAATGGTGGGGATGTCAGAACCCATGATGACATCACTATTTTTTGTAATCTCCTATCCCTATATGTATGTCAATCCTACAGTTTTGAATAGAACATTAGATCATGGAACATAGAACAGTGCAGAACAGGAACAAGCCCTTCGGCCCACAATGTTTGTGCTGGTCATGATTCCAAGATAAACTAATCTCATCTGCCTGTACGTGATCCAAAACGCTCAAAGCTCACCCGCCAATGTTGCAACAAAATATGGTTACTGAAGTCTCTTTGATAATACAAGCAGAATTATCCACAGGAGCAATTCATTTGGGCACTGAGGTGAATCCAGCCCATAAATGAAAGTAAATTGGAGGAAGTTCATAAATAACATAGAAACATAGAAAATAGGTGCAGGAGGAGGTCATTCGGCCCTTCGAGTCAACACTGCCATTAATTGTGATCATGGCTGATCGTCCCCAATCAATAACCCGTGCCTGCCTTCTCCCCATATCACTTGACTCCAATAGCCCCTGGAGCTCTATCTAACTCTCTCTTAAATCCATCCAGTGACTTGGCCTCCAATCCCTCTGTGGCAGGGAATTCCATAAATTCACAACTCTCTGGGTGAAAACGTTTTTTCTCACCTCAGTCGTAAACGACCTCCCCTTTATTCTAAGACTGTGGCCCCTGGTTCTGGACTCGCCCAACATTGGAAACATTTTTCCTACATCTAGCTTGTCCAGTCCTTTTATAATTTTATATGTTTCTATAAGATCTCCCTCATCCTTCTAAACTCCAGTGAATACAAGCCTAGTCTTTTCAATCTTTCCTCATGCGACAGTCCCGCCATCCAAGGGATCAATCTCGTGAACCTACGCTGCACTTCCTCAATGTTATGAAGGCCAACATTCCATTAGCTTTCTTCACTACCTGCTGTACCTGCACGTCAACTTTCAGTGACTGGTGTACAGGGACACCTAGGTCTCGCTGCACCTCCCCCTTGCCTAACCTAACCCCGTTGAGATAATAATCTGCCCCCTTGTTTTTGCCGCAAAAGTGGATAACCTCACATTTATCTATTTTATACTGCATCTGCCACGCATCTGCCCACTCACTCAACTGTCCAGGTCACCCTGCAATCTCCTAACATCCTCTTCACAGTTCACACTGCCATCCAGCTTTGTGTCATCCGCCAACTTGCTGGTGTTGCTCCAAATTCCCTCTTCCAAATCATTCATAAATATGGTAAACAGTTGTGGTCCCAACACCGAGCCTTGCGGCACTCCACTCGCCACTGCCTGCCATTCTGAAAAGGACCTGTTCACTCCTACTCTTTGTGGGATACTTTCACAATCTGGAAATACTTTCACAATCTGGAATTGAAGCTTAGTCTGCATGATTGACAGTCCAGAGATGGTGAACTCTAGAACGTGAAGAAACAACACAACAATAACACCTAACATAGCATTATGTCCTCAATCGTTAATGGGATGACAGAGTTAAAGAGATTTTTGAATACATTATTTTGTAATGCAGCTGGTGAACATAGCCCAAGTGACCCAGGTTAGACCCTGACCTCAGCTGCTCTCTGTGTGGAGTTTGCACATTTTACCTATGACCACATGAGATTCCGCAGTTTCCTCCCAAATCCCAAAGACAGCTGGTTTGTAGGTTAATTGCCCCTAATGTGTAGGGAATGAATAAGAAATGGGAAATTAGTGTGAACAGGAGATTGATGGTTAGCATTGACTCGATGGACTGAAGTGCCTGTTTCCATGCTATATCTTTCAATTTTCAATTCAATTATCAGAGCAGTTGTTGAAGACTTACTTGACAAGGATGAGAATGACCATTGCTTAGTTAGATTCTGTAGTCAACCAGATTGCCTCTCATAAGTAAGGTAAAACCTGGTTTCAGCTTTCTACTACCTCACTTCTTTCTTCACTTTTAAGGCACTTTGCTAGTTACCTTTTTAACCAATGTTGTGATCATTTGCCCTGATGTTCCATTGGAATAGTAATGAGCTATTTTGTATCACTATTCACAGAAAAATCTCCTTCAAACTATTACTTATGTTGGATGCAAATAGTTACCATAAATATTTTAAAAGCTAAGTCAAGCCCAGACTGCTAAAAAACAAACATTCATCAGTGCACAATAAATAGGGGTAGGAGTACATCATTTAGCCTCTGGAGACTACCCCACCATTCAACACGATCATGCCCAATTTTCCACTATGACACCATTTTTTTCATCTCTCTTCATTTCTCTTAATTCTTCTGCTATTAAGAAATACATCGATTTCTATTATGAATGTATTGACTGAAACCCCACAGTCCTCAGCAATAGAGAATTGCAAAGCTACAGCATCCTCTGAATGGAGAAATGGCTCGTCATTTCAGCCCCAAATAATCTAGCCCTTGTTTACAGACTATAATCATGGTTATCTTGAGGAAACATCTTCCCCATATCTACTCTGTTGCGATTTATAAGTATCTTTAAGACACAACAGTGGTGGGTCTCATTAGTGACAATGATGAGTCGGCGTACAGGATGGAGGTGGAGCTGCTCACAGGATGGTGCAAATCCCACAACCTCATTCTCAACGTGGGAAAAACTAGGGAGATGGTGGTTGACTTCAGGAGGGCGGGAAAACAACACCATACACCTCTGCACATCGATGGAGCTGATGTAGAAAGGGTCAGCAGCGTGAAGTTCCTAGGACTCCACCTGTCAGATGACCTGACGTCCACGACCAACACCACAGCACTGGTCAAGAGAGCCCAGCAGCGACTACATCCTCTCCGAAGACTACGGAAAGCAAGTCTCCCCACTACACACCTACGAACTTTTTATAGGGGGACAATCGAGAGCACATTAACCTACGGCATCACTTCCTGGTTCGGGAGCTGGTCAAGGCGTACGAACGGCACCAACTAGACAGGATTGTGAAGACCGCCAGCAGGATTATTGGTGCTCCACTCCCTTTCCTGCTGGACATATACAGGAAGAGATGTATCAGCAGAGCCATCTCCATCATCAAAGACCCCTACCACCCATCGCATCACATATTCTCCATCCTGCCATCTGGGAAGAGGTACAGGAGCATTAGCTGCAAAACCAGCAGGATGCTCCTCAGCTTCTTCCCGCAGGCTATAAGACTGATAAACGGACTTTGCCCCCTGCCAAAGTATCGCGCACCAACCACCAACCTGGACACACTGCAGCAGAGCCACTGTCGTGCCGCTGCCGATCGGAACGCCTGTTGATGTTTAGTAGAGAGTAGAGTGTTTAATTTGTTCATGATATATGTGTTTTTATTTCTATTTATTTTTTACTGCACACTGAATGGACACTGGTTGAGCAACGTTTTTTTGTTTCCTCTGGGTATGTGAGTACTCAGGAAAATGACAATAAAGATATACTACACTATACTATACTACTATACTATACTATACTATACTATACTATTTTGTATGTCTCAATTATGTCATTTTTCATTCTATTAAATCATAGTGATTAGTGATCCAATCTACTCAGACTTTCCCTAATATACCAGACATGTCATTACAGGAACAAGGTTAAGGAACCCTTGAATAGTGGCAGATTATTATTATCATTCAAGGAATTGCTCCCTCTAGCCACTATGAGGAGATACGGGGTAAGGAGATAGTGTTGTTTTACATTTCATGGGAGCTCTACACGAGACATTCAAAGCCGTAGAAAGAAAAATCTTCAACACACAGTCTCTTGATGAATAGTTTCTTTATTGTCGAAGTAAAACAGTAAGATATTCATCCAAACTACTTCTTGATAAGTACATTTCAATCTTAGTCAAACTCCAGCATGTGGCTCCGAACGTTAGAAAACTTCTTTAATGTTGGAAGGCTCTGACTCATGGTCGAAAACTATGTTGTCCCACCATGCTTCCTCTGAACTAACTAAAAAACTACAAGGTTCTGGCTAAGAATCCCAGCAGCAAACATGCTTCCGACTACTTAATAAATCCCACCCACATAATTACAGGCAGACAAATTTTAAAGGCAAATGCCATCATTTATGACACACAAAATTAAGCCAAATGGCCACTACACCTTACTCCGCTCCATCTATGGCAAGTATACCCTTCTTCAGGTAAGAAGATAAAAATTGTACATTTTATTTCAGCTGTGTTCTTAGCATGGCCAAATACATTTTATGGTGACATAGTTATTCTTGTACTTAAATCTTCTAGCAATAAAAAACAACATTCCAATTAACTTCACAATTGGCAGATGTACCTTCACATTAGCTTTCATCTATATAACAAAAAGTCTCATCTTAACCACTTCGTGTCTGCGCTGTATATTGATTTTAGAAAAAACGCTATCCTATATCTCAATGATTTTTGGCAATCTTATTCACAGTCCTCCACTGCCCCAAGGCAGCTCTGAGTATTTTTCCGATCGATGAAAAATAAAAAAGTTATGAGTGTTTAAATAATCGAGATAAGCTGATTGATCCTCAGGACTGTCAATCACCATGATGAAGGTAACACCCCTTGCGGGGGAGGGGGGTGGGGGGCAGAACTATAAAACCCTAGATGCCTGGACGTGAGTCAGTCACTCTGGAAGCTCGCGAGGGAGAGGCCACAACTGTGATTCTGCTGTGAGTCAACTGAACTGTGAGTTTGCAATGTACTTGCAATAAAAGATTTGTTAGCCCTTAATGAAAATAAAATGAGTTGTTTGGCCTGCCCTGTGCTTGAAACTGAAATGACAATGGAAATGAAATGAAATGAAAATGAGACGAGTTGTTTGGTCTGTCCTGTGCTTGAAACTGAAATGGCAATGGAATTGAAATGAAATGAAAATGAGATGAGTTGTTTGGCCTGCCCTGTGCTTGAAACTGAAATGGCAATCGTAATGAAATTAAATGAAATGAAAATGAGATGAGATGTTTGGCCTGCCCTGTGCTTGAAACTAAAATGGCAATGTAAATTAAATGAATAAAGGAGAGGCCATTTAAGACTGAGGTGAGAAAAAAATATTTTTCACCCAGAGAGTTGTGAATTTGTGGAATTCCCTGCCACAGAGGGCAGTGGATGTCAAATTACTGGATGGGTTTAAGAGAGCGTTAGATAGAGCTCTGGGGGCTAGTGGAATCAAGGGATATGGTGAGAAGGCAGGCACGGGTTATTGATGGGGACGATCAGCCATGATCACAATGAATGGCGGTGCTGGCTCAAAGGGCCAAATGGCCTCCTTCTGCACCTATTTTCTATGTTTCTATGTTTATATGAAATGAAAATGAGATGAGTTGTTTGGCCTGCCCTGTGCTTGAAACTGAAATGGCAATGGAAATGAAATGCAATGAAATGAAAATGAGATGAGTTGTTTGGCCTGCCCTGTGCTTGAAACTGAAATGGCAATGGAAATGAAATGAAATGAAAATGAATGAGTTGTTTGGCCTGCCCTCTGCTTGAAACTGAAATGGCAATGGAAATGAAATGAAATGAAAATTAGATGTGTTGTTTGGCCTGCCCTGTGTTTGAAACTGAAATGGCAATGGAAATGAAATGAAATGAAATGAAAATGAATGAGTTGTTTGGCCTGCCCTCTGCTTGAAACTGAAATGGCAATGGAAATGAAATGAAATGAAAATGAGATGTGTTGTTTGGCCTGCCCTGTGCTTGAAACTGAAATGGCAATGGAAATGAAATGAAATGAAAATGAAATGAGTTGTTTGGCCTGCCCTGTGCATGAAACTGAATTGGCAATGTAAATGAAGTGAAATGAAATGAAAATAAAATGAGTTGTTTGGCCTGCCCTGTGCTTGAAACTGAAATGGCAATTGAAATGAAATGAAAATGAAATGAGTTGTTTGGCTTGCCCTTTGCTTGAAACTAATATGGCAATGGAAATTAAATGAAAATGAGATGAGTTGTTTGGCCTGCCCTGTGCTTGAAACTGAAATAGCAATATAAATGAAATGAAATGAACATGAAATTAGTTGTTTGGCCTGCCCTGTGCTTGAAACTGAAATGGCAATGGAAATGAACTGAAATGAAAATGAGATGAGATGTTTGGCCTGCCCTGTGCTTGAAACTGAAATGGTAATGGAATTTAAATAAAATTAAATGAAAATCAAATGAGTTGTTCGGCCTGCCCTGTGCTTAAAATTGAAATGGCAATGGAAATGAACTGAAATGAAAATGAAATGAGTTTGGCCTGCCCTGTGCTTAAAACTGAAATGCTAATAGAAATGAAATGAAAATGAAATGAGTTGTTTGGCCTACACTGTGCCTGAAATTGAAATGGAAATGGAAATGAAATGAGTTGTTTGGCCTGCCTGAAACCACTCATTTCAGCCCACAAGGCCATTATTAGCTAAGAAAGCAGTCCCTTTTGCCCAAAATGCACGTATTAGCCCAGGAAGAATATTTTGGCCCAAAAGGCCAGGCGAGGAAAAGTCCAGAAAAAGTGCCTTTCACTAAGATTTCACTCAGATTTTTTTTTAAGAGTCCCTTCAGCCCATCAGGCCTGTACTACCCAGGAGGAGTCCCTTCGGCCCATCAGTAAGTATTCCCCCTGCAATTATTACATCGCACCCCAGTATTTTTCACCCTCCCTTCATAGAAACAGAGAAAATAGGTGCAGGAGTAGGCCATTCGGCGCTTTGATGTAATTGGCTCCCTCTGACATCCAGGCCAGGATAGACTTTCCTCCTTCATTGCTGTGATTTGCAGAAATAGATGAAAAATCTTTAAAATTGATTCTCCACCCTCTCCCCCTTCTCTCTCACAGAGTATCTCACCTGTTTTGGGGAGAATGTCTGACAGTTTCTGAGCTGCCAGACCACCAGCCCTGAGTGACTGAGCTGCCAGCCATCAGCCCTGAGTGACTGAGCTGCCAGCCCACCAGGCCTGAGTGACTGAGCTGCCAGCCCACCAGGCCTGAGTGACTGAGCTACCAGCCCACCAGGCCTGAGTGACTGAGCTGCCAGCCCAAGTATGTCCCACAATGTCCATACTAGCCCTCTGGAAACGAGTCCATTCGGCCCACAACACCCATACTAGCTCCATCTGCCATTGTTGTTGCCCATTTACTTAGCCTGTCTATATACCCTTAAAGCCAGCACACATATACACACTTTGTTTCATGTCATCAAATAATTGGAGATGTTACATTTAGTCTTCTCAGTCAATTATCATCATAGAATCAAACAACACAGAAACATACCTTTTGGTCTAACATGTCCACGCCCACCAAAAAGCCCCATCCTCATAAGTCCCACCTGCCCTCATTTAGCCAATGTCTCTCTAAACCTTTCCTATCCATATACCTGTCCAAATGTCTTCTAAGTCTTGTTAGAATACCTGGCTCATCTATCTCCTCTGGGAGCACCATATAACCATCAACTTCTGAAGGGAAAAGTTGTCCCTCAGGTTCCAATTACATTTTTCATCTCTCACCTTAAACCTAAATCCTCTACTTCTTGATTCCCCAACTTTGGGCAAAACACCAATCCTCCAGGATCACCAATCCCACAGAAGTTGCAACTTGACAATGTGAGAATGACCCATTTAATCAATCATTTGGTTGGGCCACTGTTGGAGTATTGTGTGCAGTTCTGGTCGTTCCATTACAGGAACAGTGCGGAGTCTTTGGAGAGGGTGCACAAGAGGTTTACCGGGATCCTGCCTGGATTAGAGGGTATAAGGTATAAGGAGAGGTTGGACAACCTAAAATTGATTTCTCTGCAGCATTGCCTTCAGAGGGAGACCTAATAGAGAATTAGGCATAAATGGGGCAGACAGTCTTTCTTAAAAGTGGAAATGTCAAATATTAGAGGGCGTATGATTAAGGACAGAGGGAGGGAGTTTAACGGGGATGCACAGGAGGTTTTTTACACAGCAAGCTGCCGGTACCTGGAAAGTGCTCCGGAAAACAGATATTACTAGACTGTGGGACCCGTTGGGTCCCATGTTCACACGGGAGGGCTGGTCCCCCGACGCAATATTCCACCTCTCCACCAATTCCAATATTGGTGGCCAGTGGAGGGGCTTTCTGGAGCTCTGGTATGAGTTCTTGGGGTGGAAGCTCAGTCCCTCAAGCCTGATCTGCTGGCAGCTCACTCACAGCTGGTGGGCTGGCAGTTGACTCATGACTATTCCTTGAAATTGCATGTCAAGCAGGGTGCAAGGCCACCAAATTCAAATCCATGTTCCTACCATTACAAGCAGGGAGCAAAGCCACCAAATTCAAGTGCAGTTTCTTACCACTATGAGCAGGGTGCAAGGCCACCGAATTCAAGTGCAGTTTCCAACCACTTCAAGCAGGGTGCAAGGCCACCGAATTCAAGTGCAGTTTCATACCACTTCAAGCTGGATCCAAGGCCACCAAATTCAAGTGCAGTTTCATACCACTTTCAGCAGGGTTCAAGGCCACCAAATTCAGTGCAGTTTCATACCACTTCAAGCAGGATGCAAGGCCACCAAATTCAAGTGCAGTTTAATTCCACTTCAAGCAGGGTCCAAGGCCACCAAATTCAAATGCAGCTTCATACCATTTCATGCAGGGTGAAACCGCCATAAAACCACACAAAACACCAAACTCACAGTTCAGTAGACATTCAATGTGTTCAGTTGATTCACAGCTCAGACAGAGTCATGACCTCTCCCTCCCCCATCATGCAGAGACTGAGCCACACCCACACTCCGGGTTTTATAACACCTCCCCCTCCCACCGGAAAAGGTGTGGCTTTCAGGGAGTGATTGACAGGAGAGAGATTCTCAACATTTTTTAAACACTAATAACACATTTAATTTTCAATGATGGGGACTTCCGGTTGGCGCCACGATGTGAGTGGAATCGCGCCATTACAGCTCCGAAAAAAACTGAATTTAAAACGGGGGTAAAAGGGTCAAACAAACGCACTTACCACAGGAGATCGATTGTGAACGGCTCCGGCAGCGTTTAAAAGGTGCGTGACGTCATCAGGCGCGCGATTTTAAGAAGAAATTATGACCCAGCGCTCCCCCACCCCCACCGCTGGAAAAAAAGCTACGAGAAGGGAAACTGGCCTCAGCTCGGGTGCAACTGCTGCTTCTCAAGAAGATATCTCACAGAGGAAAGCTGAAATGGAGGAACTTAAGACTACCATTCTAGGTGAGATAAAGAAGCAGAGGAAGGAGTATATGGAGGAGATAAAGAAGCAGAGGAAGGAGTATATGGAGGAGATAAAAAGTTTAAAAGCGGATATGCTGGTGTCTCACGAGAAAAATAAAGAAGATAAAGAAGACTTAATAAAACAAGTTATAACGACGGTAAAAAGTATGATGGATGAGTGGAAGGAAAAGGCTAATGCCGAGTTACAAACTCAAATTGAGGATGTAAAGGAAATAGCTGCTGGGATGGAAAGAAAGCTGGATGACAAGATAGATCCTACTATAATTTCGCTAGACCAACAAGGCGAAGCAATTAAAGAGCTAACTAAAATTGCTGAAGTGAATACTAAGGAGACCGAAAAACTCCGTGCCGAGAACAAACGCCTCTTAGAATTATTACATAAAACAAACGAGAAATGTATCGATCTGGAGGGACGCCAACGCCGTAAAAATTTGCGTATAGTTGGTCTGAGCGAAGGTCGTGAGGGGAGTCAAGATCCTCGAAAATTTGTTGCAAAACTTTTAATGGATATTTTGAATTTGGATCATGAACCCCTGTTGAGCCGTGCACATAGGGCTCTAAGACGGGCCCCTGGGATAGGTTCATCGCCCAGACAAATGATTGTAAAAGTGGCCTTTGACCATGTCTTCGAAGAAATGATGAAGATAATAATAAAAAAGAGAAACCTGAAATACGAGGGAGACAACATCAGTATTTTTAGAGACTTCCCTGCAGAAGTGGCCAAGAAAAGAGCTCTATTTAAAGAAACAAAAGGTATTCTGAGGAATGTACAGAATACTAAGAATCTGAGATATGGCTTGATGTACCCAGCAATACTGAGAGTAACTTATGATGACAAGGAATATCGTTTCGTTAAGCATACTGAAGCATTGAAATTCGCCCGAGGCATACAGCAGAAGCCAGAAGATGAAGAGAGAGAAGATGCGGAGGAAGAACCCGAGGGAGAAGGAGAGGACTGAACTTTTATCATCGACCTGTGGTTATGAAATACTCACTTAGAAGGAAGTGGAATAATGGGCATTTAGTAGTAGTTCTGTATTAATTATTAGAAAATATTTAATTATTCCATGATAATAGTATTACATATTATAGTATTAAATACAATTGATATTAGTAATTAGCAAATAGTAATATGAATAATAGAAATAATTACTAAGTACTAAGTATATAAAGTTAGTACCCCACCCCAATATATATAGCATTTGAGATAGGAGCTGGTATAATCAACATCTTTTTTTTATTAAAAAAACGGAAGTCTTTAGATTAATGGCCACGTTAGTGTGGCTTTCACCTTCACATA
Source organism: Amblyraja radiata (assembly GCF_010909765.2). Lineage (NCBI taxonomy): Eukaryota > Metazoa > Chordata > Chondrichthyes > Rajiformes > Rajidae > Amblyraja > Amblyraja radiata. Next base: position 14,880,743 of record NC_045958.1, read on the forward strand.
CTACACACTATATAAGTGTAGTTTCTTTTTTTTCTGAGCACCCTATTAACACTCTTTACTTTTTTTTTATTATTATTGATATTTCTTATTGTTTTTGTTTTTTATTGATCTTATATTATATATTATTTGAATGTAGATGTGAAGGATATTGTGTATTTAGTTTAAGAAGACATAGATGTGGATTAAGGTGGAAAGAAATTCTCATTGGATTGATGTCCGGGTGCAACGGGGAGCTGGGTGAGTCAAGAAGGCTACTCCAAAAAAAGCCGCCCTAATAGTAAAATGCATGATATAAAGGTGAAGACTGGGGGTGATGGAGTAACCTTCTGCAGTTGGAATGTAAAAGGCATTAATGAACCAATTAAAAGGGGAAAGGTATTAGCTCAGTTGAACAGATTGAAGACAGATGTCATTTTCCTTCAAGAGACTCATCTTAAAAAAGATGCTCAACATAGATTAACAGCTAAATGGATTTCTAAGGTGTATCATTCTACATTTATTCATAAATCTAGAGGAGTTGCAATAATTATTCGCAAAGGTATACCTTTCATACAAAGTTCTATTATAGAGGATAAAGAAGGCAGATATGTAATAATTACAGGGGAATTATATTCAAAAAAGGTAATTTTAATGAATATATATGCCCCTAATTTTGATAATCCATTATTTTTTAAGAAAATATTTAATAATATTCCTATATCCACTCAACACAATTTAATAATTGGAGGTGATTTAAATTGTACTTTAGATAATTATCTAGATAGATCATCCGCAAAAAGGAAAGCTGCCTCGAAATCAAGTAAATTCATAAATGCTTTTATCAATACATCTAATATTAAAGACATCTGGAGGTTAGATAACCCATCCGGACGAGAATATTCTTTTTTCTCGCCCGTACATGGAACCTATTCGAGGATAGATTATTTTTTAATAGATTCTAAATTACTTCCTTTTACGTATGATGCAAAATATCATAATATTATCATCTCGGATCATGCGCCATTAACATTTAAGATAAAATTAAAAGATATATCTAATAAAACTACTACCTGGAGATTTAACCCTCAGATATTAAAGGACAATGACTGTTGTAAATATGTGATGGATCAGATTAAATTATTTTTTGAAACTAATGATAATCCTGAAACTTCTCCATCACTATTTTGGGACACATTTAAGGCATTCATGCGTGGCGCAATAATATCCGCACAAGCACATCTCAATAAAGAAAATCGAAAAATAGAACAAAATTTAGAAAATGAGATAAAACGTCTAGATAATGAAAATATAAAACAGCCTTCCAAAGAGTTAAGTAATAAAATTGCATCAGTAAAATATAGATTAAATAAAATATATTCTAATCAAGTGATTAAACTTTTTCAACAAACTAAGCAAGTGTATTTTGAATTTGGAGATAAGCCACAAAAATTACTAGCACGACAGCTTAGAAAATTAGAAGATGAGAAGATGATACACGGAATTAGATCTGAGTATGGAAATATATTAATTACTCCAAAAGATATTAATGATAGATTTTTACAATATTATAAAAATCTTTATTCGTCAAAACTAACAGGACAAACAGATAGTATGGAAATATTTTTACAAGAATGTCAAATCAATAGCTTAGATCAGGAAGGTAGAGAATTGTTAAATGCTGAAATAACAGTAAAAGATATTATAGAATCAATTAGTTCGCTTAAGAACGGAAAAGCAGCGGGCCCAGATGGCCTGAGTGCAGAATTTTATAAAAAATTTCAAGATCTGATTTCCCCAAGATTACAAATAATGTATAGATATGCATATGACCAAGGAAAATTACCAGAATCTTTAAATGAATCCACAATTACACTCATCCCTAAAGTAGATAAGGATTTGGAAGATCCTGGATCATATAGAGCGATTGCCCTTTTAAATACAGACCAAAAAATATTAACTAAGGTCTTATCTAGGAGATTAAGTTTAGTGATCTCTAAATTAATACATTATGATCAAACAGGTTTTATCCCAAAACGTTACTCATCCCATAATCTCAGACGTTTGTTTAATATTATATATTCAAAAAGAATACGAGATACGGAACTAGCGGTTATATCACTAGATGCAGAAAAAGCGTTTGATCAGGTGGAATGGATGTATTTATTTAATATAATGGAAAAGTTTCAATTGGGGGATAGATTTTGTAAATGGGTAAGAATTTTATACTCGAATCCTATGGCAAGAATTTTGACTAACCAAATTTTATCAGCCAAATTCAAACTCTCTAGGGGATGCAGACAGGGATGTCCGTTATCACCCTTATTGTTCGCATTGGTGATAGAACCATTGGCGGAAAAAATTAGATCTGAACCTGAAATATATGGCTATAATACTGATACAACAATTAATAAAATTTCTTTATATGCAGATGATGTTTTGATTTATATTACAAAACCGGAAATTAGTATTCCCAACCTGCTAAACATTATAACTAAGTTTGGTGCATTTTCTGGGTATAGGATTAATTGGGATAAAAGCGAGATTATGCCAATAACAGGAATAAATCTTAATACATTACAACAATACCCATTAAAAGTAGTTACAGACAAACTTAAATATTTAGGGATTAACGTAACTAAAACTCATAACTCATTAATAAAATCCAACTATCCTCAACTATTAGATAAACTTAGAAAAAATATTTTATATTGGAAAACACTGCCTATATCCATGATTGGTAGAATAAGTGCCATAAAGATGGTATTTCTACCGCAGTTGTTATATTTGTTTCAGGCTATTCCTTTTTTTCTTCCGAAAACTTTTTTAAAAAAAATTGATAATATTGTCAATAGCTTTATTTGGGATTATAAAAATCACAGAATAAATAAAAAACATCTATGCAAAGCTAAGATAAATGGAGGATTAGCACTTCCAAACTTTTTATATTATTTTTGGGCTGTTCAGATTAAGAATATGAATTTCTGGTGGGTAAATATGGATCATGAACCGACATGGTTAAATATAGAAAAGGAGGACTGTCTACCTTTCAATGTAGGTTCGATAATTTTTGCACCAACGGAAGTACAAAAAAAATATTATAAAGACAACCTAATAATATATAATAATAGACGTATTTGGAAACAAATAGTTAAGACTCTACACTTGGATAATCTCTCATTTAGATTACCAATTATGAATAATCCATCGTTTAAACCTGCTATATTAGATGGGGGGTTTAAACAATGGGATGATTTAGGAATTACAAGGATAGAACATCTGTATAGAAAAGGAAAATTTCTTTTATTCCAGGAGTTACAAGATATTTATGGATTGTCTCCACAACATTTGTTTAGGTATTTACAAATTAGAGATTATATTAAATCCAATACACAAGATTATAAAAATAAAGAAGCAGGATTGTTAGATGAACTGTTTAATTTATATCCAAATACAGAAAAATTAATAGCCTATATATATAACATCATTTTGGATAAGGAGAATCCAATAACGGAAGTATATCGTCAAGCATGGGAAAATGAAATGGGATTGGCTATAACAAAAGAAAACTGGGAAGAAAGTCTACAACGAATACACCGGTGTTCATTAAACGCCAGACATATACTGATACAATTTAAAGTATTATATAGGTTACATTATTCGAAAACTAAATTAAATAGTATTTTTCCGAATCTCTCCGCTATTTGTGATAAGTGCAAGAAAGCAGAGGCAAATTTAATACATAGTTTCGTTACATGTCCTAAATTGAATTATTACTGGACAGAAATCTTTAAAGTTATTTCTGAAGTCATCAAAGTTAAATTGGACCCTAACCCAAAGCTAATAATATTTGGAATTCCGGATTTACATCTATCACTTACAGTAAATCAAAGAAATTTCTTTGATTACTGTTTAATAATTGGAAAAAAAATCATATTGAAATTTTGGAAGGGAACATTATCCCCCACAACCAAAATGTGGGCAACAGAGATGATGGAGACGTTACATCTGGAAAGAATTAGATTTGTCCTATTGGACAAGTATAATTCTTTTGAACAGATATGGTCTCCATATATACAGTATTTAGAGAAGTAGCTGTTCTTGGCAACACAGCTCGACGTGCACCCTGCGGGATTTGGTGAGAATAATTCATTTTTATATTGGAATTACATATATGTCTTTATTGATACTATCACTTGTAGTAGTGTTATTAATAATACATATTGTGGTTACTAAAAATGTTTTTTTTTTTTTTTTTTTTTTTTTTTTTCGTTTCTCTTTTCTTTCTTATATATAATCAAATTATTATTTAATCACTCTCTTAATGATTTATTCTTTCTCTATTCTTTCTCTATCATTATTTCTAAAAAAAACAGTAGATAAGTATTACTAGTGTTTTACTTAATGCAAATTGAATTAATTTGATATAAAGTTGTTTGAAGCATTGTAATTGATTACCTTTAATAAAAAAATATATTACAATTTTCAATGATGGGAAGAATTATCTGCACCTGCTCAGCGGAGGGGGGACTGAGTAAGATGGGCAAAAATTAGCCGTAAGTGGTAGCGTTTTATCTAAAATCAATATAAAGTGCAAACAGGAAGTAAGTGCATTTGCAGTAGTGCCTTTCTACTTCAAGCCAAAGCACCCAAGCCACCATTTGCAGTAAGTAGTGCCTTTCAACTTCAAGCCAAAGCACCCGCCAGCATTTGCAGTAAGTAGTGCCTTTCAACTTCAAGCCAAAGCATCCAAGCCACCATTTGCAGTTAGTGCCTTTCAACTTCAAGCGAAAGCACACAAGCCACCATTTGCCATAAGTAGTGCCTTTCAACTTCATGCCACCATTTGCAATAAGTAGTGCCTTTCAACTTCAAGCCAATGCACACATGCCACCATTTGCAGTAATTAGTGCCTTACAACTTCAAGCCAAAGCACCCAAGCCAACATTTGCAGTAAGAAGTGCCTTTCAGCTTCAAGTCAAAGCACCCAAGCCATCATTTGCAGTAAGTAGTGCTTTTCAACTTCAAGCCAAAGCTCCCAAGCCACCATTTGCAGTAAGTAGTGCCTCTCAACTTCAAGCAAAACACCCAAGCCACCATTTGCAATAAGTAGTGCCTTTCAACTTCAAGCCAAAGCACCCAAGCCACCATTTGCCATAAGTAATGCCTTTCAACTTCATGCCACCATTTGCAGTAAGTAGAGCCTTTCAACTTCAAGCCAATGCACCCATGCCACCATTTGCAGTAAGTAGTGCCTTTCAACTTCAAGCCAAAGCACCCAAGCCACCATTTGCTGTAAGTAGTGCCTTTCAACTTCATGTCACCATTTGCAGTAAGTAGTGCCTTTCAACTTCAAGCCAAAGCACCCAAGCCACCATTTGCAGTAAATAGTGCATTTCAACTTCAAGCCAAAGCACCCAAGCCACCATTTGCAGTATGTAGTGCCTTTCAACCTCAAGCCAAAGCACCCAAGCCACCATTTGCAGTAAGTAGTGCCTTTCAACTTCAAGCCAATGCACCCACGCCACCATTTGCAGTAAGTAGTGCCTTTAAACTTCAAGTCAAAGCACCCAAGCCACCATTTGCTGTCAGTAGTGCCTTTCAACTTCATGCCACCATTTGCAGTAATTAGTGCCTTTCAACTTCAAGCCAAAGCACCCAAGCAACCAATTGCAGTAAGAAGTGCCTTTCAACTTCAAGCCAAAGCACCCAAGCCACCATTTGCAGTAAGTAGTGCCTTTCAACTTCAAGCCAAAGCACCCAGGCCACCATTTGCAGTAAGTAGTGCCTTTCAACTTCAAGCCAAAGCACCCAAGCCACCATTTGTAGTAAGTAGTGCCTTTCAACTTCAAGCCAAAACTACCAAGCCACCATTTGCAGTAAGAAGTGCCTTTCAACTTCAAGCAAAACACCCAAGCCACCATTTGCAGTAAGTAGTGCCTTTCAACTTCAAGCCAAAGCACCCAAGCCACCATTTGCCATACGTAGTGCCTTTCAACTACCTGCCACCATTTGCAGTAAGTAGTGCCTTTCAACTTCAAGCCAATGCACCCACGCCACTATTTGCAGTAAGTAGTGCTTTTCAACTTCATGCCACCATTTGCAGTAAGTAGTGCCTTTCAACTTCAAGCCAATGCACCCAAGCCACCATTTGCTGTAAGTAGTGCCTTTCTACTTCATGCCACCATTTGCAGTAAGTAGTGCCTTTCAACTTCAAGCCAAAGCACCCAAGCCACCATTTGCTGTAAGTAGTGCCTTTCAAATTCAAGCCAAAGCACCCAAGCCACCATTTGCAGTAAGTAGTGCCTTTCAACTTCAAGCCAAAGCACCCAAGCCACCATTTACAGGCAGTGCCTTTTTACTTCAAACAAACCATATTTTCATTTTCAAACCACATTAAGGGTACTCACAGTTGTGTAGACATTTGTTCAGTGTTATTCAGAGCTCAGAGGGACGTGACCCTTGTCTTCATCCCTTGCAGAGGCTGAATGAGGCCCACCACTTCCTGGTTTTATAGTCCCTCCACCTCCCTCCAGCAGGGGCAGCAGAGAGAATGGTGAATTAAAAAAAAAACATTAATATATCTCTGATTCATCATCGATGGGAAAAATTCTTCACATCCGTAAGGCGGAGGGGGGCTCTGAGCGAGGTGGCCAAAAATGACAGCCGTAGGTGGCGGCGTTCTGTCGGACATCGCAGCACAGTGGGCCAAAAGCGGTCAAGATCAGAGATTTGGTAATATAGATAATGGTGCTTAAGAGACTTTTAGATAGAAACATGAATGTTCAGGGAATGGAGGAATATGGGTCACGTGCAGAAAGAAGGGATTAGTTTAATTTGGTATCATGTTCGACACAGTGGTCGAAAGGCTTGATCCTGTGCTGTACTGTACTAACTCTTTGTTAACCAACTTTTAATCCCCAGCAGCATATTTGTCCTCAATTCCTTGTGCTCCACTTTGTTTACAAAACTTCTGTGTGGGACCTTATTGAAAAACTCAAAACGCACCACGTCAAACAATTTCCAATCATGTATAACCATATAAACCATATAATCATATAACATTTACAGCACAGTTCGTGCCGAACCCTTACTCTTACCTAGTCCCATCTACCTGCACTCAGACCATAACCCTCCATTCCTTTCCCGTCCATATACCTATCCAATTTATTTTTAAATGGTTAAATGATAAAATCGAATGTATGCAACATATCTTCAAGGAACAATAATGGATTAGTCAAGCATGATATTTGAAGGGCGTGGTCCTATGCTGTACTCCCTGCAAAATTCAAAATACATTTGATTTTCTCTCATGTTCCCGATACATCTTCAAAGGACACTAATGGGTTAGTCAAGCATGATTTCCCTTTAATAAACCCACGTTGGCTCTGCTCGATCATATTATTATTCTTCACGTGTCTTGATATCACAATCTATATTAATCCATCATTTGGACTGATGTCAGATTAATAGATCGATAGTTACTTGTCTCTCACCATCCTTTCTTAAACAGTAAGGTGATAGGAATAGGAGAATAAACTTTCTGTTTCAAGTTTTATAGTCAATCTATCAGAAAGTATTGCAGATTCAGCCCTCGTTGCATAGGGTAACAGGAGAAGAAACTTTTCTGGTCTCTGAACTTCACAAGGACTTTGCTCATTTGGAGTAGATGCTAACATCTTGTTCATGGAGCTAGGTAAGAGGTAAAATATCTTCTCACTTTTCACTTAGCAAATCATAAAAATAATGAATCACTCTGAGTACATTGCATAAAATCTATCTCATGTTACAAAATCTAAAATTTCCATGACTTGTCCAGGCCTGGTAATTATGGAAATAATGAGAAAATGTAGTAGAAAAATAAGATTCACGTTAATAAGAATACCTAGGCATGGTGGCAAAAACCCAGCATTGGTGATCATAGGCCTAGCATTAGTGATATAAATCTAACAGTGATGATATTGTTGACATTGTCCTGGCCTTGGTGGCATTGGTCAAATACTGGACATGTAGACCAGCATCGATGACCTTGACCGTGGCATTATTGATGTAGATTTTTGTGACAAAAACCTGGCATTGGTGAGGGCAACAAAAAATCTTTGGTGAGAAAGATCCAGAAAAGTTGAGAAACACAAGGTATTGGTGAGAAAGACCCAATGCTTGTAAAAAAAAAGACTCAGCTTGCTGAGAAATCATTTGTTTTGTGGGACGAGGCCTGTCAAAAGCACCAGAGATTAAATTGGAGCTGCTGTGGCTTTGCAAACGGTGCGGAAATCGACAGCTTGTGATATGCCGAATAGTTGCAGAGTCAGCTAAAGACTAGATGTGGTTACAGAAATCATTAGGTGTGGGGGATAAATGAAAATTAAACCATCCTCACAAGAAAAATTATCCAAGTCATCATCAATACTTGTCTTGTATGTGGTCTAATTAAATACAGTCAAAGAAATGTCTGACATGCTACATATCATCATGTGTCTGATATATAATTATAGATTGCATTGCATTTACGGATGATAAATCAGATGGTCAGCAACCTATATTGCACCTGTCACTGACATCATAGAATAATCATGATAGCAAACTTACAGAGTTGCAACGTTGTATGATTGGGATTGGTGCATACATTAACGTGGCATCAGAAGGTATCATAGTCACTCTTGATCTTGGGGTCCAATTATCAAATGTTATATTAAAGGGAATTTAGAAAATAGATAGTATTCTACTTCCAAAGTAAAATTCTACAAATTTTAAATTTTCCTTCATAATCCAGTTAGCTGAAGATCAGCATATGACCAGATCGAGTCTTTAGGAAGAAATGAAAAAGGCAGAATTAGAATATTAGATTTTTTTAAAAGAGCAGGGCATTTGACTCCACGTAAGATAGACATAAAGTTCTGGACTAACTCAACGGGGCAGTCAGCATCTCTGGAGGAAAAGGATGGACGGGAGCCTTCTAAGAGTCCTGACCCAAAACATCACATCCATTTTCTCCAGAGATGCTGCCTGAGCCATTGAGTTACTCCAGCAGTTTTTGTCTATCTTTGGTATAAACCAGTGCCTACAGTTCTTTGTTTGTACATTTAGCCCCACATGCCTACTCTGCCTATCACTAAAATAAGTATTAATCTTTCACCACTTTCTTCAACTAATCCTATTTCCTTGGATTCCAAAATGTTTAAAAACATGTCGATCTCTTATTTTAAATATACTCCGTGATGAAGCCACACAGCCCTAGGGTGTTGAGAGTTCTTAAGATGCACTGCACTCTTGCTAACAATTTCTTGCCTGAATAGCTGATCTCTTATCTTTTTAAACTTCTGGACTATTGGAACTCAAGTAATCTCTTAAATGTTTCCTTATTGAAAAAGAAATGTCAGAAAAAAAATAAAGGCAAAAGAAGTGCAGGAAACATTCCTCGGGAGTTCCTCCAGCAATTTTGTGTACCGCAGGAAACATTCAGCAGGTTAGACAGCATCTGCGGAAAGAGAAACAGTGTTAAGGCTTCAGATTAAAGTCCAGCTGCAGTCCCAAGAGCAGGGAACTTCCTTCTTGTGATGGATGTGTTCCAGGTGCACAATGTCCCTCCCCAAAACAAAACTGGGAGCAAACTCCCTGCCCTCAGGTATCACTACTTCTTTCATCCAAACGAAGCAGTATCCTCCCGAAGCAGAAAGAGCAAATATTGATAGTGTGTATGAAGGAACTGTAGATGCAGGTATAAACCGAAGATGGACACAAAAAGCCGGGGTAACTCAGCGGGTCAGGCAGTATCTGCGGAGAAAAGGAATAGATGACGTTTCGGGTTAAGATCCTTCTTCAGAATCAGAGTCTGGGGAAAGGGAAATGAGAGATATAGAAGGTACATAAAACAAATGAATAAAATTTATGCAAAAAGCAACGATGATGAAGGAAAGTCCATTGTTAGCTGTGGGCTAGGTTTAGTTTAGTTTAGTTTAGAGATACACCGCGGTAACAGGCCCTTCAGCCCACCAGGTTCGCGCCGATTGGTGATCCCCGCACATTAATACTATCCTTCACTTACTAGGGACAATTTTTGCATTTACCAAGCCAATTAACATACAAACCTGTACGTCTTTGGAGTGTGGGAGGAAACCAAAGATCTCTGAGAAAACCCACGCAGGTCACGGGGAGAACGTATAAACATCGTACAGACAGCGCCCGTAGTTGGGATCGAACCCGGTTCTCCGGCGCTGCATTCGCAACTCTAGAGGCAGCAACTCTACTGCTGCGACCCCGTGTTAACGAGATATACATACAATGAAGCTCTCCAGCATGACAGTGAAACTAGTACAACGACTAGGGTGGGGGAGGGACGGTGAGTGCGAGGATGCAAGGGTTACTTGAAATTAGAGAAATCTATATTCATACCGCTGGATGGTAAGCTGCCCAACCTAATTATGAGGTGCTGTTTTGTGCCATTAAGAAATGGCTGACAAGGTCCCAGCTATGTGACGGTTGTGAAAAAATTGTACTTTTTCAGCAAAATCCAGTCTGCCTGGAAAATGCCACTGATCCAATCTCATGATCTGTGGAGGACCCGGTGTGGGTGGCCGCCATGAGGAGGGGGAGGGGGAGGACAAAGGGGGACCTGGCATGGGTTACTTTGTAACTTTGTCGGCACCCTTTTTGTGGCGACTATTGCACACCTTGGGTATGCAAGCAAAGAATTGCACCGTGACTTGTCAAATGTGACAATAAAGCATTCATTCATTCATTTATTAATTAATTAATTCATTCATTCATTCATTCATTCATTCATTCATTCATTCATTCAAATAAAGGCATTCCTATCCGCTGCTTCCTGATTTGATCACCTGGACCGACAGAAACAATGTCGTAGTTCTGACTTGTTAAGAAACTCAAGGGCCCGTCCCACGAGCATGCGACTCCATGCGGCAAGCGCGACCTAAAGGGCCTGTCCCACGAGCATGCGCCTGCATGCGGCAAGCGCGGCCTAAAGGGCCTGTCCCACGAGCATGCGCCTGCATGCGGCAAACTCGACCAAACCAGAAGCGGGGGCCGCGCGGAAGTCGAGTGAGTGACATGAAGTTCGAGCGAAGTCCGTGGGAAGTTCGCACGTGACGTACGGCGTCGAGGTGGTGCGTACGGCGTCGAGGCGGCTGCGGGCCGGCAGGCCGTTGCCGCGGGGAATATTTGAACACGGTCCTTTTTTCGGAGCCCCGCGCAATGTTGGGACCAGCTCCACCCAACTCCATACGGCTCCGGTGATCGAAGTGGGACCGGCCCCGCGAGGCCGTACGGCTCAAGCGACCACGTTGGGTCGCACTTGCCGCATGGAGTCGCATGCTCGTGGGACAGTCGCGCTTGCCGCATGGAGTCGCGTGCTCGTGGGACAGGCCCTTTAGACTTCACAGTCTGTCATCTGCAAGTTGCATCTCCCTGCTGCTTCCTCCTCTAGTGTTTGGTCAGTGATCACTCTATAGTTGCTAATGCTGGCAATGATCATTTTGCACCTTGTCTAAGGGTAAGTCGATGGCAGTCAAAGAGCCATCCAATGCCAACAATTATCAGCAGACTTATAAAGTGTACAATATAAGTACTTAGCCAATGTATTGTGGACAACATCTTTCCCAGTAGTAGTTAGGAAAGCATCTGTGAATACTGGACATTTTCCAGATTCCCATGAGATTGATCAACCACCTCAATTCTGACTATATTCTCTCTTTGCTTTTAAAGGTAACTTTGCAGATGTCCAAGAATGTATTGTTCAATTTGAAAGCAAGTTCCAATATTGTACCAACAATTAGCATCTCAATTAGTAGGATGGCACAGTGGCTTAGAGGTAGATCTGCTACAGTACCTTACAGGGCCAGAGACCTGGGTTCGATCCTGACTATGGGTGCTGTGTGGACGGAGTTTGCATGTTCTCCCTGTGACTGTGTGGGTTTTAGCCGGGTGCTCCTGTTTCTTCCCACACTTCAAAAATGTACAGGTTTGTAGGTTAATTGGCTTCGGTAAAATTGTAAATTGCCTCTACTCTGTAGGATAGTGTTAGTGTGCGAGGTGATTGCTGGTCGGCGCAGACTTGGTGGTCTGAAGGGTCTGTTTCCACGCTGTATCTCCAAAGTCTAAAGTCAATCAGCAACCCTTCTCTCCTGCGAGTATTGCAACAAAGTTAATTGATGAAGTTAGTGGGGGGTGGTTTTCCCACGTAGTAATCCCACACAATTTCTCTGGGCTAAACCATCCTCTTTCCTGCTCACTCTCCCCATTCCACCAACTCTGCTTCTTTCTGCACAAATTATCCTTGACGCTGATTGTGTGCAGTATTTCCTGCTTTAATTTCAGATTCCAAACAACCCATTAACTTGCATTTGTTTTAAAACAACAGCATGACATAAAATACAACAATAAAAGACAGCATCACAGCAGTGGAAAGAAAATTAAACTGAACCCACGTAAAATGAAGACTACTAAAGAATATTCCTACCACCGACAATTATGCCGAAGTTTATCAATACTCAAGGGAAGATGTTAATTAGATTTGTCATCTGTATGGACCCAACAATGGAATTGCCAAAACAGACATGTGGTGGATATGGGATCATGATCAAGACTGTATTTGAGAAGATTAAGTAAGTGGGTTAATTGGCACTCATGCTCACACCCCTTGCTATGAGCAAGCCTCTTTTGCAAGTGCAACAGCAGAAATTACATTTTGCGGGAAGCAATCTTTCAGGACGTACATGGTAAATGGTAGGGAATTGAAGAATGCAGTTGAACAGAGGGATCTGGGAATAACCGTGCATAGTTCCTTGAAGGTGGAATCTCATATAGATAGGGTGGTAAAGAAAGCTTTTGGTATGCTAGCCTTTATAAATCAGAGCATTGAGTATAGAAGCTGGGATGTAATGTTAAAATTGTACAAGGCATTGGTGAGACCAAATCTGGAGTATGGTGTACAATTTTGGTCGCCCAATTATAGGAAGGTTGTCAACAAAATAGAGAGAGTACAGAGGAGATTTACTAGAATGTTGCCTGGGTTTCAAACAATTAAGTTACAGAGAAAGGTTGAATAAGTTAGGTCTTTATTCTCTGGAGTGCAGAAGGTTAAGGGGGGACTTGATAGAGGTCTTTAAAATGATGAGAGGGATAGACAGAGTTGATGTGGACAAGCTTTTCCCTTTGAGAATAGGGAAGATTCAAACAAGAGGACATGACTTCAGAATTAAGGGACAGAAGTTTAGGGGTAACATGAGGGGGAACTTCTTTACTCAGAGAGTGGTAGCGGTGTGGAATGAGCTTCCAGTGGAAGTGGTGGAGGCAGGTTCGTTGGTATCATTTAAAAATAAATTGGATAGGCATATGGATGAGAAGGGAATGGAGGGTTATGGTATGAGTGCAGGCAGGTGGGACTAAGGGAAAATAATTGTTCGGCACGGACTTGTAGGGCCGAGATGGCCTGTTTCCATGCTGTAATTGTTATATGGTTATATGGTTAATAAAGAGATTTAATTTGAGATTTCCAGCATCTGCAGATTCTCTGACTGTCAAGATTTAATTGTGTTTTGCTCCTAAACTTTGACAGACGCTGAAAGAATTTTGATAAAGTGCATTACACAGGATTATGGGCTTTTGTGGGATTTTCATACTGCCTATATGGGTTAAAGTCTTTCAAGTTATTAATGAACCACATATCTTTGATGGCATTAATGAACAGACAAACTTTGAAAATAGCATCATTGAAAGATCTCAGCTATGCACAGTTGGAGCACTACCGACACTAATTTAAAAGGTTGTGGATTCAACCTTCAATCCAAAGACTTCAGCTCAAAATCCAGCCTGACATTTCAATGAAATACCGAGAGAGTGCTGAACTTTCCGAGATGCCAGTTCTAGGAGAAGACTTTAAATTGAGGACCTCTTTTCCCTCTTACGTGGATGTAAAATATTCTATGATTCTATTTGAAGGGCAAGTGCGTTTTCCTTGGTGTCCTGACCAAAGATTTCCTTCTCATCAATAAGACAATCAATGCGGATTATCTGAACATTTAGGGATGACAGATGGCACAATGGGCTAAGTGTTCGGCTGGCAACTGGAAGGTAGCTGGTTCGAATCCCGCTTGGAGTGCATACTGTCGTTGTGTCCTTAGGCAAGACACTTCACCCACCTTTGCCTGTGTGTGAATGTGTGTGAATGTGTGTGAGTGACTGGTGGTGGTCGGAGGGGCCGTAGGCGCAGATTGGCAGCCACGCTTCCGTCAGTCTGCCCCAGGGCAGCTGTGGCTACAGAAGTAGCTTACCACCACCGAGTGTGACTGAGGAGTGAATAAATAATGCGATGCAAAGCGCCTTGAGTATTAGAAAGGCACTATATAAATCCCATCCATTATTATTATTATTATTCCATTGCCGTTTGTGAGATCCTGCTGCGTGGTATTTGCCTACATTACAACTTCAGTTGTATTTTAATAACTATGCAGTTTTTGGGATAGATTTTTTGCCTTCACCTTATGTCTTCTGATCCTTGATTTACCTACTCTGGGAAAGAGATTCTGTGCATTTACCCAGTCTATTCCTCTCATGATTTTATACACCTCTATAAGATCACTCCTACGCTCTAGGGAAACATAGAAACATAGAAAATAGGTGCAGGAATAGGCCATTGGGCCCTTCGAGCCTGCACCACCATTCAATTTGATAATGGCTGGTCATCCAACTCAGTATCCTGTACCTGCCTTCTCTCCATACCCCCTGATCCCTTTAGCCACAAGGGCCACATCTAACTCCCTCTTAAATATAGCCAATGAACTGGCCTCAACTACCTTCTGTGGCAGAGAATTGCAGAGATTAATAATAATAATAATAATAAACTTTATTACGGACTCAAGGTCCAGACAAGGGGCAACATTACATTAAAAATGCATTGCATATCAAATATCATAAATATATATAAAATCTTGGTATATCACTTAGAAAAACATCATAATTTATATATTTTTTAAAACACAATACTTAACTTAAAAATCCAGATTAAAAGATGATCAATGTCCTACAACAAGACAACGATACCAGTGTCTCCACAACTGGGATTCGTAGCGTGTAGTGCTAACCCTTATGTTTGTCAAGGCCACAATAAGCACATTTTTAGAGTCATTTATCCTGCAAATGAATTTATACATGTGGTGTCTTAGGATAGCTTCTAAAGTACTGACTCCTGTGGCCACAAACATATTACTGGCACTACACCATCTAGGTTGCCTTAGCAGTGTTCTCATGGCATCGTTATATGCCACCTTTAGTCTCTGCATACTTGTCTTTAAATAGTTCGACCACAGGTGCGCAGTGTAGAGTGGTGTGCAGTATGCTCTAAATAGCGACATCTTCACCACATCTGCACACGCACCAAATTTACGCAAGAGGGTATTCGCCTGTACATACAGCATGCGTCATTGCCTATAAATATCCTCATCATCTGTCATTTGTTCTGTAATAATATGCCCTAGATATTTTATCTTATTACTGACACTAAGATTGTTGTCAGACAATTTAAAATCAGGATATTTCAGGCATTTATCCTCTTTGGTTCTACAGATCATAACAGCACTCTTACTAGCATTATATTTACCACAGAGATTCACCACTCTCTGTGTAAAATATGATTTTCTCATCTCGGTCCTAAAAGCCTTCCCCCTTGTCCTTAAACTGTGACCCCTTGTTCTGGACTTCCCCAACATCGGGAATAATCTTCCTGCATCTAGCCTGTCCAACCCCTTAAGAATTTTGTAAGTTTCTATGAGATCCCCCCTCAATCTTCTAAATTCTAGCGAGTACAACCGAGTGTATCCAATCTTTCTTCATATGAAAGTTCTGCCATTCTCAGTCTAGAATATAGTCCCAGTCTACTCAATCTCTCCGCATAGCTCAGACTCTCTAGTCCTGACAACATCCTCGTAAATCTTCTCTGAACCCTTTCCAGCTTGACAACATCTTTCCAATAACATGGTGCCCAGAACTAAAAATAATACTGTAAATGCAGCCTCACCAACATCTTATTCAACTGCAGCATGACCTCCCATCTATCTCCCATCCCATTTACAAACTACAGTAATTGCATTATAGTTCTAAGGCCACCTGAATCTCAGTGCATTTTGCAATCAATGCTTGTGATTGTGCTCAGAGGGTAACATTTGAATCATTATCAAGCTAAACACACACGTTTACATGTGCCCTATCAGTGTATGCAAGCTCCCAGTGTTAATTGTTACCTGCTAATATAGCATTGTTCACTCACTGCAGCACTGTAGTTAAATTATTAGACCGGCAACCAGAAGGGTTGATTCAGAGATATGAATTTAAACCAACTGGGAAATTTAAAGTCAAACTATTAAATAAATGTGGAATTAAAGCTAATCTCTGTAACATGAATCATGAAACAACTGAATTGTTTTAATACCCCATTGCTTTGGGAGAAAATAAATCCCCAAATCAGATGGGGTAGGGTCCCAACCCTTGATGATGCTTTATAACCATAACCATATAACAATTACAGCACGGAAACAGGCCATCTCGGCCCTACAAGTCCGTGCCGAACAATTTTTTTCCCTTAGTCCCACCTTGAATTGATTGATTGAATACCTTTATTGTCATTCAGACCTTACGGTCTGAACGAAATTTCGTGCCTGCAGTCATACATACATCATACAATAATAAACAACAATAAACACAAATTAACGTCCACCACAGTGTATCCTCCAAGCACCTCCTCACTGTGGTGGAGGCAAAAATCTTAGGGTTACTGTCTCTTTCCTCCTCTTCTCCCTCTGCGCTGAGGCGATTCCCCACCGGGCAATGGCACAACAGTCCCGCGGCTCACCGAACCCCGAAAATGGGCCGGTTCAAACACCGCGGCCCGGGGGTGGTCGAAGCTGCCGCCCTCCAGTCCAGCACACGCAGCCGCTGGCCCGCGGCTGAACCCCAGACTCAGGTCATCGCCTCAGAACGCCGTCCCAGCCACCGGAGCACCGTTCCAGCCCCAAGCCGGATCGCCCTCACGTGAGTACCGTTCTCCCTCGGGCTGGGCCACTCCGACGGGAGTGCCGTTCTCCCTCGGGCTGGGCCACTCCGACGGGAGTGCCGTTCCACCCTCGGACTGGGCCACTCCGACGGGAGTGCCGTTCTCCCTCGGGCTGGGCCACTCCGACGGGAGTGCCGTTCCACCCTCGGGCTGGGCCACTCTGACGGGAGTGCCGTTCTCCCTCGGGCTGGGCCACTCCGACGGGAGTGCCGTTCCACTCTCGGGCTGGGCCACTCCGACGGGAGTGCCGTTCCACCCTCGGGCTGGGCCACTCCGACGGGAGTGCCGTTCTCCCTCGGGCTGGGCCACTCCGACGGGAGTGCTGTTCCACCCTTGGGCTGGGCCACTCCGACGGGAGTGCCGCTCCTCCCTCGGGCTGGGCCACTCCGACGGGAGTGCCGTTCCACCCTCGGGCTGGGCCACTCCGACGGGCCACAGCCCCTCACTGGAAAGTCTCTCAGCCCCTCGCCAGGCCGCTCTCACAAGAGCGCAGTTCCAGCCCCGGGCTGGGCCACCCTCACGGGAGCTCAGGGCAAGTCCTGTCAGCTGCCTCCAGAGTCCCGAGGTCGCCAGCTCCGCCATTAGGCCTCAGTGTAGACGGAGGCAGAGAAGGGGGATACGACAAAAAGGTCGTATTCCCCCGAATGGAGAGACAGCAAGCCCCGTTTCACCCCCCACCCCCCCCCCCCCACATAAACACGACCTAAAAACCAAAAACGTAACTAGACAAAACGAAAAAATACAACACAAAAAAGTAAAAGACAAACGGACTGCAGGCGAGCCGCAGCCGTTCCCGGCGCCGCCACTTCCGGGCCTGCCTGCACTCATACCATAGATACCAAAACGTTACCCATCCTTTTTCCCTAGACATACTGCCTGACCCGCTGAGTTACTCCACCACTTTGTCATATTATCCTGTCTGGCCTATAAGCGACTCAAGACCCACAGATGCGACTGTCTCATTGTTTCAGGGAAAACCATAGATAGTGGAGACATGCATGTCCTGTGAATAAATACAAAAGAAAATTAATAGAGAAGCCATGTGGTGTATGTTTGCCAAATATTAGAGAAACTGTAAACTTAATGGTTACCTTCAGTATGTTACTACTGTCCCAAAAGATAGCATAGCAACATTGTTTACTGTTTGATTGCAGACTGATGCACGGTAAGTATTTGAGATATAAGGAACTGCAGATGTTGGTTTACAAAAAAAGACACATAGAGCTGCGATAATTCAGCGGGTTAGGCAGCATCCCGGGAGATTGGAGCCCTTCTTCAGACCTTTCTTTCATTTGAAGATGGGTATCGACCCGAAACATGACCTATCCATGTACTGCAGAGATGCTACCTGACCCGCTGAGTTACTCCAGCACTTTGTGTTCTTTATTTTGCACTGTAAACAATTGCTTATTTGAAACTGCGTTGATCCTCAGCCCCCAGGCTAATTCAAAGAACACAACACAGCAGATCCATAAAATGACTGCTTTTAATCCTTTTATGGGGCTGTCCCACTGTACGAGCTAATTCAAGAGCTCTCCCGAGTTTAAAAAAATAATCAAACTCGTGGTAAGCACGTAGAATGTATGTAACAGGTACGTCGGAGCTCGGGACATCTCTTAGCAGCTCGTAACACTAACGGCAGGTACTCGGGATACGCGGTAGCTCGTGAAGTTTCGTGAAGATTTTTCAACATGGGACTAGTGTAGCTGGGTCAATGATGGCCGGTATCGGCAAGTTGGGCCGAAGGGCCTGTTTCCACACGGTAACATTCTAGGTTTCTATGACTAACTCAGCAGGACATTCAGCATCTCTGGAGATAAGGGATGAGTGATATTTCGGGTCCAGGCCCTATTCAGACTGAAGATTAAATTAGCAGGTTGTAGTGTATTTTGGGTACTTGGAACTGACTCAAAAGAACTCTCAGATACAGGAGTAAACTAGCAAGCTTCTTTATTGCAGGACGCCACCATGAGTCTCCTCCAGCGCATGCGTCCCCTCGCACAAGACATAACATATGCTAATTACATTATATACATTACACTGCTCCCCCTTTAGCTTGGAGGCGAATAACACCATTTCTACTACATTAAATATAATTGATTAACACACAGTTGCAAAATTATATTATTACAGTCGTCTGACATTACATCCTCATAACTGTAAACTGTATCTAAACTTAGCACTTATAATGGTTCATTCCACTCATCTTTCTAATCACTCTAGCTCTACCTGTATCTCTGCCTCTTCCCTTTTTAAATATCCTAATCTAATTTGCAGATTTCTTCCTGTTCTTGATATTCTGCTAAAGTTAAAATTTCTTCTGTTTCTGTTCATTATTTGTAGGTGGGATCTGACACCTGACTGCAGGTTTTTGTTTTTCAGTCGCTCTCTGTCACTCAATTTCCTGGCACTACGTATTTATCTGCTCTTGTTGTATAATGACATTCTACAATGCATAATTGCATACATTGCATACATTGCTCAGTGAAGGAAGCTCCATGCTGGACTATACTGAAGTGTCCTAATCGCAATCGGTCCTGCATACATTTGTCTCGGCCGACAAGCCTCTCTTCTTTAGACTTTTCTGTTAACAGCTTTTTGCTCATCGTCACACATTTATTTAACCGTTCTTTGCAACGTTTAAGCCTTTTTTGCTGTTCGTCTATTTGTCTTCTTAAATCACCTTTCTGGTTATTCATCAAGAAGTAGGATCTATACTCTCCTTGCAATACAGCAGTGGCTTTGATTTGCGCTCTGTATATTTCTCTTACTACATAAGCACGGTAGTGATACTGCACTACAACTGCTGTATAAATCGGTTTGAGGAAGTCTTTCCTATATCGTTTAAGTCTTTTGTATCGTTTCAGCCTTTTCTGTTGTGCAACTATTTGTCTCCTTAGGTCTTTCCTATACCAACTCATACGGAGTACTGACTGCACTTTTACAGTAGCTCTCTTTTGCTTAACCACCATACTCTTGTAGGCAGTTTGAATGGTAATAGTTGCATCCCTCATTGACTGATATTGCACAAACTGGGAATGCCCTATTTTACATGCTTTGTACCATCTCTGGATCGAAATGACTGCTTGTCGCATAGCTCTGTACCATACCCTTAATCGGTAACCACAGTATGCAGCTTGCAGAGTGACTACAGACGCCTTTTGCATCAAGAAATGCTTTCTAGTAATGCACATTCTTATGAATGACTTTATACAGCGTGCTGCCTTGGTTTTCTCTACCAATACTCTGGCTTTGATCCCGCGATATAAGGCCTGAATACACACCACTGCTTCTCTCAAACTCTTATACTGTCTCACTTGGACATCTCTTATCTGGCATGCTCTGTATCGTTGCTGTACCGCAATGGCAGACCAGCGTAGTTTCTTAAAATACTGACGCTGTTTATACATCTGATAATAAGTCTGTATGACCTTGACAGATTTATGCATGCCCCGCAGTTGCCTTCGAACAAGCATTCCACGGTAGGCTGCCTGAAGCAGTACAACGCTTCTGCATACCTTCATGTAAGTTTTGCGATCACTTTCCATTTGAAGGTGTGCCCTATAATGGGTTTGTACTATTATAGCTGCCAATCTCATTGCCTTGTATTGACGGTATACTCTGTGCCTTCTAAATGCTGCTTGTATTACCGTTGCTGCCTTCTGTTTGTTCCGGATTTCTTTCCATACATTCATACCCCTGAATGCAGCTTGAATAGCTAGGGTTGCCCTTTGGATGGCAATTTCTCTTTGCCTTTGACTTCTGCCACTTTGCATTTGCCCTTTGTCCCTTAGCACCTGACCTGTGTCATTTTGCACTTGACTTGTGTCCCTTTGCACTTGACTTGTGTCCCTTTGCACTTGACCGTTGTCCTTTTGCACTTGACCTTTGTCCTTTTGCACTTGACCTTTGTCCTTTTGCACTTGACCTTTGTCCTTTTGCACTTGACCTTGGTCCTTTGAGATACTCTCTGCCCTCTTTAGTTCAGGCTCCTTGCCTCTGGATACCCTTGGAGGTTTTGGCGAGAAATGAGCCATTAAAGCCTCCTTACACTCCTCATACATTTTACCCGTGGGCGCTGCTGGCAGCAGTAACATACGTAAGGTTTGATAACCCTCTCTTCCTAAGCCTAATATGAACCATGCTCTCTTCTTCTCCTCTGCAGCAATATCATTGGAAATGAAACAAGCCTCCAAGACTTTGGTCCATTTCTCAAAATTACACCCAGAATTTAAATGGGGCACGTTTCCTACAATTTGAAAAGTCATGCTACCTGTTGCTATTCAGGTGCACTATCTTCTTTTCTCTCACTGTGTATTCTGCACTAGACTTAATCCTTCTACACACTAAAAGTGATCCAGCCCACTGACTATTACTAATCCTTATAATAATAGATTGATACTATTAACCAACATTTCATGTTAATAGACATTTAGAACATTTTAACCATATTCCTGCTATGCACACAGATTTACTATTAATAACAGTGACCAATGCATTACATCCAAACAGTCCCGCTTTTACTGTGAAGGAATAGTGAACAATGCATTACATTCTACAGTCCTGCTTTTACTTTGAAGGATTTCACTGGTCCAGCCTGTCGGCCTATGGACTCCAGCGCTTTCTCGACCTCTCGAGCTGTCCCCACTAGTACTTTTGCTGCTGGCCTCGCCAGACCTCCACTGTTGCTGCTTTTGCTGGCTGCTCCGGGCTTCACCGTTACTTTTGCAGCCGCTGGCTCGCTGCCAAGTCGACTACCGCTGCTCTGCTGACTTGCCTGCCCGCTGTCTCTACAGCCCTCCCGCTGCTCTCCACTGGACCCACTGCTCGGCTCGTCGCTGGCTCCGTGGACAACCTGCGGAAGGTGTGTCGCTGCTAGTTACTGCTGCTAGTCGGGGGCTGGCTAAGCGCTGTGTCCCGCTTCTCTCGCGCGGACCCGCTTCTCCCTCGGCCGGCTTTCTCTCGCGACCGGGCTTTCTCCACTTTCTGCTCACGACCGGGCTGACTCTACTCTCGACCGGGCTGAAGTGCTTGAGTGCTGTCCTGCTTCTCTGCGCGGACCCACTCTTTGCTCTCACGTCCGGGCTTTCCCCCTCGGCCAGTCCGCTTCTCTTGCGCGGCCGGACCCTCTCTTCTGCTCACGGTCGGGTTGACTCTACTCCCGACCGGGCTTTCTTTCACGACCGGTCCGCTTCTCTCGCGGCCAGTTTTCTTTTACTCTGCCGGTCCGCTTCTCACGCGTGGCCGGGCTTTTTTTTCTCGCTGCTGGTCCGCTTCTCACGCGGCCGGCTTTCTTCCTCGACCGGGTTGACTCTTCTCCCAGCCGGGCTGACTCCGTTTCGTTGGTGGCTTCACCGGACCTGTCCGTGACCTACCCGGTACTAGGCCCTCACTCGACGTCGTTGGCGGCTCCTGGGCCTGGCTGTGGGCTACACAGCCCTGGAAAATGTCCGAAGTCGGTGGCAGCTGCTGGGCCTCTTCTGCCCCTTTGCCTTGGCTACACAGCCCTGGAAAATGTTCCAGGTAAGTTGACACCGTCGCTGTCCTGCTGGTTAGGCTTCCAGCTTTCGGCTGCTTTCTTCGGTGACACTTACTTACTGCCCCACTTGTTTTCCTTGCTTCCTGTTCCGACCTTGCTTTTCTTTGGTGCCAATTCAAAACCATTTGGCGCCAAATCTTTTGGCTTGGTGCCGTTCCACTTTGTTTCCAAACACAACCTTATTTTTTTTCTGACAGTCCTTCTTCTTTCCTTTTCTGTTCTTTTATCCTCTTCGTGCTGTTGTTGTGTGTTTTGATGTAACAATTCACCTAAAACTTATACAAAGACTATTCAGCTTGAGGAATTTGACAAAAGGAAAACTCAGTCTAAAATGAGTAACAATCCGAAGGACGACATCTTGCCACGTAGACACAACATAGAGATAGCCTGACAAAACTCGCCGACTTGTACAGCTGATGTTTTAAATGCAGTCCCCGGCATAGAGGGATCTGTAGGCCTCTCTTGTCCGGCTCGCAAACAACTGTGACACAACTCCGTATCTACTGTTTAAACTGTTAAACAATCCTACGTGTTGCAAAACAGTCCTGTGGGTGAGTTCACAAACTCTATCCCATCCTCGTCGCCAATTGTAGTGTATTTTGGGTACTTGGAACTGACTCAAAAGAACTCTCAGATACAGGAGTAAACTAGCACGCTTCTTTATTGCAGGACGCCACCATAAGTCTCCTCTAGCACATGCGTCCCCTCGCACAAGACATAACATATGCTAATTACAATATATACATTACACAGGTGACTTTTTTTTAACTTTACATTTAATTTCTGAGACAATAATGCTCTCTCCTTAAGGGCCTGTCGCACTGTACGAGGTAATTCAAGAGCTCTCCCGAGTTAAAAAAAAATCAAACCCATGGTAAGTACGTAGAATGTACGTAGCGGCTACGTCGGAGCTCGTGGATGTCTCATAGAGGCTCGTAACGCTAACGGCAGGTACTCAGGAAATGCGGAAACTCGTGAAGTTTTTTCAGTACTGTGAAAAATCTCCACGTGAGCCCCGAGTACCTACGCACGGCTATTACCGTAATTCTCCGAGTTCGAATCGGGGGAAACTCAAGGGAACTCTTGAATTACCTCGTACAGCGGGACAGGCCCTTTACTGTAACAGTTGTATACAAATCCTGGCAAGTATTGTATTTTGGCACTACATATATGTTAACCCTAATTTGATATGCCCTGAGGTCACAACAAAAGGAATTGAAATGCAATATTTTTTCTTTTCTTAAAAATATCAAGGCTGCTGATGAATTTCATTCGGAATTGTTTTTGATGAAAGAGTTAATTGTCGCTGCTAACAAAAAAACAAAATTTAAATGTTGAAGAATCAATTACTGCATCAGTTGACCCATCAGTCTGATGAAGGGCCCTGACCCAAAATGTCGTCTGTCCATTTCCTCCATCAATGTTGTCTGATCCTCTCAGTTCCTCCAGAATGTTTGTTATACCAACAAAGCTATGGCTGGAAGACCACCATTTGCCATAGAGCACAGCCATCATATCAGTCGTTAACCCAATTTGTGATATAAGAAACATTCTTTCGGAGAATATATAAGAAACAAATTGGTTTTCAAGATGGTGTGTGGTGCATATAATAAATTACAGCAACTGGTGATATTTATAATTGTTTCCAAGTCCAGTTGAAAACAGAGTGAATGCTGATGTTCTCACTGACACTGAATACCAGCAGGGCTAAATAAATCTAAGCCTGAAGAATTTACTGTTCAAGTTTTATTGACTAGTTGAGTATCCACTCTAGGTAACAGGACTGCATTAATACACACAGCAGACACATCAAAGCCTATAGTGAGAAATCCCAGTGCCAAGATTGTGAGAAAATCAATTTGTATGGAGGCAGGAACTGGACAACAACAGTAAAGTATCCAGGGTCAGAATAATCCCTCTGCTTGTTTATAGACTGAGGGTGAACTATCCAAGATGGGTCACATTCATTTCATTCGCACTAAAAGAAGGAGACATGATAAGAATATATTTCAAGTTGGTTAAAGTGTAATAGCAACAGGAAAGCATTCGCTGTTACTAAGCTCTCATAGATAGGCTGGACATCCACTGTTGGTTCAAGCTATTTCTCCGTTCTGTGAGGTCGCTACTTGTAGAAGCAAAATTAAACTTTTTTACTTTCTTCCTGTCAATTAAATCGTTTAAAAACCATGGGAAGTTTCAGGATTGTCATTGAAACATATTCTTAAATGAAATTGATATATAAAACTGCAGGTTCTTCTAATGATTCAGGAAGCTTATACAGGAGGCGGCACAGTGGCGCAGCGGTAGAGTTGCTGCCGTACAATGCTTACACTGCCAGAGACCCGGGTTCGATCCTAACTACGGGTGCTACCTGTACAGAGTTCGGACATTCTCCCCATGACCATGTGGGTTTTCTCTGAGATCTTCGGTTTCTTCCCACACTCCAAAGACGTACAAGTTTGTAGGTTAGTTTGCTTGGTATAGGTGTAAATTGTCCCTAGTGTGTGTAGGAAAGTATTAATGTGGGGGGATCGCTGATCGTTGCGGACTCGGTGGGCCGAAGGGTCTGTTTCCGCACTGTATCTCTAAACTAAACTAAACTAAACTTATTAATTGGCAATAGTGTTTAATTAACTAGAAATAACAATCTTAATACAGATAATCTCAGTTTTGATGACTGTTTTTGTTGTTCACCACTGTTATTGGGCAGTCAGTTAGTTTGTACATATTTCAGTCCCAGTGAACAGAACTGTCTATGAAGGTGTTAAACTCATTAAAGCCCCTGTCCCACGATAGCCGAAAAATAGGTTGCGCCTCATGGTCGCGGCGTGAGGCGGCATGACACGGGCTGACGCCTGTGTTGTCGTTAGCTGTCTCCGCAAGTGTTGTCACTTTTATCTGTTCGCCGCTGGATTTTAAAATGTTCAAAACCTTGCGGCGACAGTGGGCTTGATGTTGCCTGTCGTCACCTGTCGTACTTGCTGTCGTACTTGCTGTCGTAGGTTGTCTCCAGGGTGATGCCAGGTGACGTACGATGTCGCAAGGTCATGACCTCGGCGAATTCCTTTTGCAACAACCTGCGTCATCATACGTCAACCGCCGACAGTGCTTACGTCAAGATACGGATCAAAATGACGTTACTTGGCTTCTCTTCTCTTCAGATGTTGCAGACAGTGTCGTAGCTGGTCGTATCTTACTGTATCGTGTCGCGGGTGTCCGTATGTTGACCTCGGTTGTCATTGTTTGACATCTGTGCAGTCGCATGATGTCGTAGGTTGTTGTATGTTGTCGCTGTTGTGGTCACACCAGGTCCCGAAAAATGGTGACTCTGGATGACGTTAATTGTCGCAGCTTGTGTCGTAGCATGTCGTGGCTTGTCGTATAACTTGACGGTTTTTCGGCAACCTGGCACGCCAGTCAATGACACCGGCAGTCGCCGAAAAAATTGCGAAGTGGCTCAGGCACTTAACTGTTGTCACGACATATACGTGGATATTGTTACATTCTTGATATGAGATTTCTAGATCATGGGCAGGTAAGGTGGGCCTGTTCACAATTAGGGAAAACACGTGACACTTGTCATAGAGTGCTGAGTCTCTTGCTTGTTCACAAAGAGTTGATGTACATAGATTTATCCATCATCTAATTTAATGTGAACTAGATGATAGTGTTTTGGGGTAAACCAGCATTCAGCATAGAACAGTACAGCACAGGTACAGGCACAATGGTCCAAGATGTCTATGCTGACCATTGGTAATGGTGGTGAAGGCCAATAGGAAATTGCAGAGATTTCTTTATTTAAAATGTTTGTTACCTGTAATTTATACACCCACATGCAATCTTCCATTTGTCAGCCCGCGTCTGGCTGCTGTGTAACCTTGACCTTCATTGCTGTGCATGCCAAGTTTGCATGTTCACCCCATGACTGTGTTGGGCCCTGCTGGGTGCTCTGGATTCCTTCCACATTTCAAAGATGTTAATTGGTTCCTGTAAATTATCCTTTGGATTAGATGAGAAATGAAAGGGGAGTCAAAGGACACATGAGAGCAAGCAGTTTGCAGGGCTACAAGAAATTAGATAGAAGAGAAGTAATGGAATGATAATATAGGTAACGATATTAGCAACATTTGCAGATGACACCAAAGGACACAAAGTGCTGGAGTATCTCAGGTCAAACAGCATCTTTGGAGAACATCGATAGGTGATGTTTCGGGTCGATTGCTGAATTCTGGTTTAACCAACAATACTGTAATCCCGATTATATTCAATTAGACGATGGAAAAATCATCAGCTCTCTGTGAATTGGCTAGAGACTCAGCATTCTATGACAAGGGTCACATTTGGTCACCAAAGTTGATGGTGTGGTGGACAGTGAATATTTTTGCCTAAAGTTAAATGAGGATCCGGATCAACTGGGAAAAGGAGCGTGGAAATGGCAGATAGAATGTAAAGCCCCTGTCCCACTTAGGAAACCTGAGCTGAAACCTCTGGAGACTTTGCGCCCCACCCAAGGTTTCCGTGCAGTTCCCGGAGCTTGCAGGTGGTTGCCGGAGGTTGCAGGTAGTGGAAGCAGGTAGGGAGACTGACAAAAACCTCCGGGAATCTCCGGGAACCGCACGGAAACCTTGGGTGGGGCGCAAAGTCTCCAGAGGGTTCCGTTCAGGTTTCCTAAGTGGGACAGGGGCATAACTCAGACCGGTGCAAAGGGATGCATTTTGGAAAGTTAAAACAGGGCAAGAGATACACAGTGAATGGCAGGAACGAGCTTTTATTCCTGCTGGAAATTTGTCCAGGTTATCCTATTATCTATTTAGCTAAACTAATTTCAACTGAACTCACTGCTGCCAATTAGAAACTGCTGTACGGTTCTTGTTGAATTAGATCCAGCTCCATGTCCAATTAATCAGTTTAGCTGGTGTTTTAATGACAGCTTCACCCATCACTTCCAACGTTAGAAGCGGGTATGAATTTGTAGCCATCATCCTTAACAGGCAGATGGTTTGAACCACTCAGCAAATCTATTTTTAGGGAGTAGTTTGCCTGCCAGAAAAAAAATTACAACACCGAAACGTCATTACTAAAGTTCATAGAAACATAGAAACATAGAAAATAGGTGCAGGAGTAGGCCATTCGGCCCTTCGAGCCTGCACTGCAATTCAATATGATCATGGCTGATCATCCAACTCAGTATCCTGTACCTGCCTTCTCTCCATACCCCTGATCCCTTTAGCCACAAGGGCCACATCTAACTCACTCTTAAATATAGCCAATGAACTGGCCTCAACTACATTCTGTGGCAGAGAATTCCAAAGATTCACCACTCTCTGTGTAAAAAATGTTTTTTCTCATCTCGGTCCGAAAAGATTTCCCCTTTATCCTTAAACTGTGACCTCTTGTTCTGGACTTCCCCAACATCGGGAACAATCTTCCTGCATCTAGCCTGCCCAACCCCTTAAGAATTTTGTAAGTTTCTATAAGATCCCCCCTCAATCTTCTAAATTCTAGCGAGTACAAGGCGAGTCTATCCAGTCTTTCTACATATGAAAGTCCTGACATCCCAGGAATCAGTCTGGTGAAGTCTGGTGAACCTTCTCTGTACTCCCTCTATGGCAAGAATGTCTTTCCTCAGATTAGGAGACCGAAACTGTACGCAGTACTCCAGGTGTGGTCTCACCAAGACCCTGTACAACTGCAGTAGAACTGCAGTTCGTGACGAGATGTTCAAAATAAACAAATTGATGGCCATGAAGGGAGGAGAATCAGCAAAATTTCTCACGGGCAGCTGCCAACAAATTAGTTGCATATGTTGACCATAAAATTTGTTAGGTGCTTCAGTTTAGTGATGCTGGAATTTAATCATTAAAATGGTTAACATTAATATTATTAGTTGGAAATGGGGAATTAATTGGATAGGTATTCGCTTATACCACTTATCAGTCAGTTTTGCCTCAGTTTTTTAACTTTGACTTGTATAGTAAAGATTGCATCATTTTTATGTCAAACCACATAACCAATTTAATAACATTAAACAAAATCAATTGTGCTTCAAGGATTATAAAGTTCCATTTGCTAGCAGTCAAATAAAATAAGGTAGTTGATCAAAATGTTCTATTGCCATCCATAGTGCTAGGGGCTTTATGGAATTATTAGTTATGCTTGAAGAATTCAATGTGCAATGAGATAAAATTCCCCAATGCTTTCTAAAAATATATTTTATTAGCCCATTCTGATTGCTTCCAAATAAATCTCAACTGCAAATTAGCAGCTGGCATTTTTTATAAAGTAAAAATATATTTTGGACAACAACTGCTGCTTTATACATATGTTAAAAAGCAATTCAGAATGCAGTCACTAACACAGCTAAGCAACCATCATAAAATCAATATTTAGAGACCATTGAATATTTTAATTATATTGATGTGGGTAGCACCATGACACAGCACATATTGTTGCTGTTGCACAGCTCTGGCAAGGCGGGTTCAACCCTGACCTCCAGTGCTCTCTGTCTATTCTCCCTTTCCTTCAGGTACGTTTCCTCCCACATCCCAAGATGTGTGGACTGGTCAGTTAATTGACTACTAAATATTACCCTTGCTGTAGGTTGGTTAGAAAATCAAGGTGGAGTTTCACATATTTTTTCATGTTTCGGTCACAGAAAGTACGCAAAAGGTCCTTGAGTCTGTGCTGGCTTTAAGAAATCTCATTGTCATTAATATGTCCATGGAATATGTCATAACATCTTCAATTTAACAGTGTTAGTGTTTCCATTTAGTTTAGTTTAGTTTATTAATGTCACGTGCATCAAAGTACAATGACAAGCTTTTGTTAGTGTGCTATCCAATCAAATAAAAGACAGTACATAATTACAACCAAGCCGCCCACAGTGTACACATTAAGGATAAAGGTACAACATTTAGTGCAAGATAAAGTCTGCCAAAGTCTGATTAAAGATAGTTCAAAGATCTCCAATGAGATAGATGGGAGGTTTCAGGATCGCATTCTAGCTGGGTGAGAGGATGGTTCAGTTGCCTGATAATAACAGCTGGGAAGAAACTGTCCCTGAATCTAGTGATATGCGTTTTCAAACTGTGCTTTTTGCCTGATGGGAGAGTGGAGAAGAGGAGGTGACTGGGGTAGGACTGGTCCTTGATTATGCTGCTGGCCTTGTCAAAGAGGCATAGTCATAGAATCATAGAGTGATACAGCTTGGAAACAGTCCCTTCGGCCCAACTTGCCCACACCGGCCAACAATGTTCCAGCTACACTAGTCCCACCTGCCTGCGTTTGGTCATATCCCTCCAAATCTGTCCTATCCATGTATCTGTCTTACTGTTTCTTGAACGTTGGGATAGTCGCAGCCTCAACTACCTCCTCTGGCAGCTTGTTCCATACACCCACCACCCTTTGTATGAAAAAATTACCCCTCAGATTCCTATTCAATCTTTTCACCTTCACCTTAAGCCTATGTCCTCTCGTCCTCAATTCACCTACTCTGGGCAAAAGACTGCATCTACCCGATCTATTCCTCTCATGATTTTATACACTATAAGATGACTCCTTATCCTCCTAAGCTCCAAGGAATAGACCCCAGTCTACTCAACCTCTCCCAATAAACAATAGACAATAGACAATAAGTGCAGGAGCAGGCCATTTGGCCCTTCGAGCCAGCACCGCCATTCAATGTGATCATGGCTGATCATCCACAATCAGTACCCCGTTCCTACCTTCTCCCCATACCCTCTGACTCTGCTATATATAGCTCTCTCTTAAAAGCATCCAGAGAACCTCCCTCTGAGGCAGAGAATTCCACAGACTCACCACTCTCTGTGAGAAAAAGTGTTTCCTCGTCTCCGTTCTAAATGGCTTACTCCTTATTCTTAAACTGTGGCCCCTGGTTCTGGACTCCCCCAACATCGGGAACATGTTTCCTGCCTCTAGTGTGTCCAAGCCCTTAACAAGTCAAGTGCAGTTTCCAACCACTTCAAGCAGGGTGCAAGGCCACCGAATTCAAGTGCAGTTTCCGACCACTTCAAGCAGGGTGCAAGGCCACCAAATTCAAGTGCAGTTTCATACCACTTCAAGCAGGGTCCAAGTACACCAAACTCAAGTGCAGTTTCATACCACTTCAAGCAGGGTGCAAGGCCACCAAATTCAAGTGCGGTTTCCTACCACTACAGGCAGGATGCAATGCCTCCAAACTGAAGTGCAGTTTCATGCCACTTCAAGCAGGGTGCAAGGCCACCAAATTCAAGTGCAGTTTCATGCGATTTCAAGCAGGGTGCAAGCCAACCAAATTCAAGTGCAGTTTCATACCATTTCAAGCAGGGTTCAAGGCCACCAAATTCAAGTACAGTTTCTGACCACTTCAAGCAGGGTGCAAGGCCGCCAAATTCAAGTGCAGTTTCATGCCACTTCAAGCAGGGTGGAAGGCCACCAAATTCAAGTGCAGTTTCATGCCACCAAGCAGGGTGGAAGGCCAACAAATTCAAGTGCAGTTTAATGCCACTTCAAGCAGTGTGCAAGGCCACCAAATTCAAGTACAGTTTCTGACCACTTCAAGCAGGGTGCAAGGCCGCCAAATTCAAGTGCAGTTTCATGCCACTTCAAGCAGGGTGGAAGGCCAACAAATTCAAGTGCAGTTTCATACCACTTCAAGCAGGGTGCAAGGCCACCAAATTGTAGTGCCATTTCATACCACTTAAAGCAGGGTGCAAGGCCACCAAATTCAAGTGCAGTTTCATACCACTTCAAGCAGGGTGATAGGGCACCAAATTCAAATTCATTTTCATACAATTTCATGCTGGGTGCAAGGCCACCAAATTCAAATGCAGTTTCATACCATTTCATGCAGGGTGCAAGGCCACCACATTCAAATGCAGTTTCATACCATTTCAAGCGGGGTGAAACCAACATAAAACCACACAAAACACCACATAAACACCACACTCACAGTTCAGTAGACATTCAGTGTGTTCAGTTAATTCACAGCTTAGACAGTCGTGACCTCTCCCTCCCCCATCTTGCAGAGACTGAGCCACAACCACACTTCCGGGTTTTATAATCCCTCCCCCCTCCCACCGGAAGGGGCGTGGCCTTCGTGGCGTGATTGGCAGGAGAGAGATTCTCAACATTTTTTATCACTAGAAACGCTTATATTTTTTATTGATGGGAGAATCCTCTGCACCTGATGAGCGGAGGGGGACTGAGTAAGATGGTCAAAAATCACAGCGGTAAGTGGTAGCTTTTTATCTAAAATCAATATACAGTGCAAACAGGAAGTTCTCAAGTTTAGGCGTTTAATCCTGTGCTTTATTTCAAACCAACCTCCACCCAACCACCGACTCTGTGTTTTATTTCAAACGAACCACCACCAACAACCATTCGCTGTGCTTTATTTCAAACCAACCACCACCAACAACCATTTGCTGTGCTTTATTAAGGGCACTCAAGGTCAGTAAAACCACACTCACAGTTTAGTAGACATGTATACAGTGTTAGTCACAGCTCAGACTGAGAGACGTGACCCTCTCGCTTCCTCCATCTTGCAGAGACTGACTGAGGCACGCAACACTTCCGGGTTTTA
The DNA here is from genome assembly GCF_010909765.2 of Amblyraja radiata. Lineage (NCBI taxonomy): Eukaryota > Metazoa > Chordata > Chondrichthyes > Rajiformes > Rajidae > Amblyraja > Amblyraja radiata. The sequence continues at coordinate 14,912,903 of NC_045958.1, forward strand.
TAGTCCCTCCGGAAGGGGCATGGCCTTCAGGAGAGAGAATCTCAACATTTTTTAAACACTAGTAACTCTTTTATTTTTAATCATTGGTAAAAATCCTCCTGTCCTGCGCAGCGGAGGGGGACTCTGAGTAAGATGGCCAAAATCACAGCCGTAAGTGGCAGTGTTTTTTCTAAAATCAATATACAGAACAACAGGAAATGGTCAAGATCAGACTTTTAGTAATATAGATATATATATACTGGACTTTTTTTTGTTTATTATACTGTTTACAGTGTGCCAGGCTCACATATTCTACTATGCTGCAGCAAGTAAGAATTTCATTGTTCAGTCTGGGAAATATGATGATAAAACACACTTGAATTTTGACTCTTGGTCTCTTTCTCCATGTTGTTTTGCGTATTACTGACTATCCCTTAACATCATGGCAAGTGATGCTGATGTAGAGTGTTATTCATGCTGTTAATGAAATTGTGAAATTTAAATTCTATGCCTGAAAGTTAAGATAACAGATGGGTGTGCACTGAGGTTCAATGGGCATTATGTGATTCGTGAAGTACTGCACAAGAGAATATACAATGATGTTTAAACCACAGGATCTCCAGGCAAGTAGTCTATCTAAAGAATAAATACAATGGGGTGGGTGGGTTAACACTCTACATGGAGCTAGCTTTGCAAAATATATCACCAGGAACAAAAGTAAAGATGTTATTGTTTCTTGCTGGCTACACAATAAAGGCCCACAAATAACACCCTGGTGAATACATTAGCTGCATTGCAAGCACACTGCAAGCCTTTCCAGAAATGTATTAGTGGACTGTTAACAATCCCTTTTTTGTAACTAACAGCATGGAAAATCCTTTGACACATTCTAAATGAACTAAGATTGTTAGTTTAGTTTTGAGATACAGCGCGGAAACAGGCCCTTCGGCCCACCAGGTCCGCGCCGACCAGCGATCCCCGCACATTAACACTATCCTACACCCACTACACAGATTTTTTTGCATTTACCGTGACAATTAAATACCTTTGAGGTTAGGATACACATAATACCTAGTAAACACAGAGAACTGAAGGTACTTGTACACTATCTGTGTTGCTATTTCACGTATAGTTACAGTAGGTATCTGTCCAAATATACTTGAGGAGGCATCACAAATAGATAAGGTGGTTAAGAAGGTAATGGGATGACTGCCTTCATTAAATAGGTCATAAAATATAAGAGCAGAGGTTAAATTACAACTATATAAAAAAATCTAGAATATTGAATACAGGTCTGGCCACGCAATAGAAAAGATGGGATTGCATTGAAGAGAGTGCAGGGGACATCCAGGAATGAGTATGATGAGCTTTTGACGGCACTGGGCTTGTACTCGATGGAGTTTAGAATAATAAGGGATGAACTCATTGAAACATATAGAATAGTGAAAAGCTTGGAGAGAGTGGATGCGGAGAGGATAATTCCACTAGTGGGAGAGCCTAGAGGTCATAGTCGCAGAATTAAAGGACTTTCTTTTAGGAAGGAGATGAGGAGAAATTTATTTAGTCAGAGGGTGGTGAATCTGTGAAATTCTGTGGAGGCCTCCAGTGGATATTTTTAAGGCAGAGATCGATTTTGATTAGTATGGGTGTCACGGCGTGCAGCAGCCTCGCCAGCAGTTTGTCTGTCATTTCACCCTTTTTGTTTTTTTAGTTTCAAAAGTATGGTTTAAAAGGTTTCTTAGTCTTTTTTATGTGGGGGGGGGAAGAGGGGAAACAATTTCCCAGTCATTTCCTGGTCGAGGATGCGTTTTTTCTCCGAGTCGCATATTACACCCCTCTCGCGGCCTACCATCTGGATTGGCGCGGCCTTTTCTGCCGGAGACCGGCCAGAGCTTCAGCAGCGGCGCAGCACTGAATTCCATCGCGGAGCGGGACAATGCCTTACCGGGGATCGCCTATGTTGGAGCTCCGGAGAGCGTTGGGCCTGCTGATTAACACTGTGGAGCTGTGGTTTGCGGAGCTTCTAGCTGCGGGCGAGCTGGCTTTAACATCGCGGAGTCCTGGGATCTTTTGCCGAGGGTCGCCAGCGTTGAATCTCCACCCAACTCGGCCTGTGGATTTCGGGAGCCGCGGACTTTGGTAAGAAGTGGCCGATTCGTAAATCCCAAGCCAATGAGAGTGTTCTTCTGCTACAAAGCCAGAGCTCCTATTATCCCGGCGAGAGGGCCTGAACATCCGGCCACTGTAGCGGCGACTGCGGAGGGCTCAAAGGCCCCGACCATGGGTAAACAAAGAGGAAGATGACTGAACTTTATTGCCTTCCCTCACAGTGGGAAATGTTGATTTTGCTGTATGGAGATGTTCATGTTAAATTCTATCGTGTATTGTGTTCTTTTTAATCGTATGGCTGTATGGTAACTCAAATCTCACTGTACCAATTGGTGCATGTGACAATAAATGTAACGTGAACTGTACCTTGGTGTGCAGCTTGACAGTGAGCTGGACTGGAAGAGTCATATGGAGGCGGTGTCCAGGAAGGGACAAAGCCGACTGTATTTTTTATGGAGGCTGAGGTCATTCAACATCTGCCAACCCCTGCTGTGCAGTGTCTACCATTCAGTGGTGGCCAGTGCTCTGTGTTTTGCTGTGGCCTGTTGGGGAGATGGCGCCCGCATAGCGGACAAAAACAGACTGGACAAGCTGATCAGGAAGGCCAGCTCAGTGGTCGAGGCTGAGCAACGAACGGTCCAGCAGGTGGCAGAGGCCAGAACTCTGAACAAACTGGGTTCAATAATGACCAACCCCACTCACCCACTCCACGCCCTGAAAGTGATCAAGAGCAGCATCTTCAGTCAGAGACTGATTGCACCAATGTGCAAAACTGAGAGATACAGGAAGTCTTGTATACCAGCTGCTATAAGGTTATATAATGCGCATAAATAACTGCACTTTTTTATCATTCATTGTATTTTAACTTGTATTTTAACTTGTATTTTAACTTGTTAAGTATGGAAGCTATTTGAGGAAATGTGTGGTGTTATGTCTGTCTTGAAGCTGTCGTGGCACTGTAATTTCCTGTATAGGATTATTAAAGGTATAATCAATCAATCAACTTGTCAGAGGTTATGGGGAGAATGCAGGAGAATGGGGTTATGAGGGAGAGATAGATCAATCATGGTTGAATGGCGGAGTAGACGATGGGCTGAATGGCCTAATTCTACTCCTATCACTTATGGCCTTATGACATTCCTAAAATGAGCAATGAGCAAGAAACAGAAGAGAGATAGGAAGGGCTGAGTTTGCTTTCCCTGGTGCTGAGAATGAAATTACAATGGACATAGATAGAGAAGATAGTGAGAAATGTTTCCTCGGAGCAGAGCTGTCCACCTCCAAAGAAAACAAGTTTAGGCAAGAGCTCGGAGATTTAGAGAGGATTTGCAAAAACAATTTCATCAGAGTGCGTATGAAATCTTAATTTAAGTAATATTTAGATGAGGACTTGAAATGCAATCAATAGAAATAGGTATTCAATGGCCAACACAAACATGATGAGCCAAAGGGCCTGTTTCTGTACTGTACAAGTCTATGGTTTATTACACAGAGAGGATGAATGTTTGTGTGGATCTTCCTGATTATCAATCCTGATCCAAGTTGTTAATTTGTGGATATCTGGAAAAACTTTAATTGTAGCATCAATTAGGCTTTTAATGAGAAATGGACATAGTTATTTGCTGACATGGTGAATAGAATTATATCTTATTTTGTGTGGATTTCTACAATGCTGTCAGATTATGATTTATTTTGGTAGGCAAGCAATGTCCAAGGTGCTTCATCTTTGCATTTTCTGAATTAAAAAGTGATACAATATTCAACTGTGATATTCAATTTATAATATATTTATATACTCTTAATATGTTTTGTTTTGTGTTGGGCTACTCTAACATTTTCAAACATTCAACACATTTCTGGCAATCTCAGTGATGTACGGAGTCCTAGCATTTGACAAGTCTATTCACTTTTTTTGTTATGCTCCTCTTTTGATGAAGTTCTGTGTTTCTTATTCATTTTAGGAAGGAATTAAATTTTATTAGGACTTGGATTCTAAGCAATAAGTGACAAATAAAGTGGATAAATGATTGCACTGAATGCTACAGTAGTTAAGTGATCATGGAAAGCTGCAATGTTCCGAATGCTATTTCTATTCCTACTGAACTATACCTTCAGGACTTACAATCTGGGTCTTTGTGATAGAAGCTAAATATTGGCTCAGATGATGCTTCAGCTGGTAATTACCGGCCAGTCCTGGGAATGATATGATACAATATCCACAGAGACAAAATATATGTTTCAGCATTTGCAAGATTTCACTAAAGAAAGACTGCTCATCCAAAAGCTTTAAAAATTGAACCTTTCACATTTATTGTTGCTTTCCCAAAATAAATATGTCTTAACCTAACATGTTGCTGCCTTAATGGCCTGTCCCACGAGCATGCGACTCCATGCAGCAAGCGCGACTTAAAGGGCCAGTCCCACCAGCATGTGCCTGCATGTGGCAAGCGCGACCTAACGTGGTCGCTTGAGCCGTACTGCCTCGCGGGGCCGGTCCCACTTCGATTTCTGGAGCTAGAGTTGTGTATGGAGTTGTGCGGAGCTGGTCCCGACATCGCGCGGGGCTCAGAAAAACTGACCGTGTTTACAAATTCCACGCGGCAACGGCCTGCCTCGACGCCATGTCACTCACTCGACCTCCGGGCGGCTCCCGCTTCTGGTTTGGTCGCGCTTGCCGCATGCAGGCGCATGCTGGTGGGACCTGCCCTTTTGGTCGCGCTTGCCACATGCAGGTTGCATGCTCGTGGGACAGGCCCTTTACTGTGCTTGCAGCGCCAGAGAACCAGGTTTGATCCTGACTATGAGTGTTTGTCTGCACAGAGTTTGTACGTTCTCCCCGTGACCGCGTGGGTTTTCTCCGAGATTTACGTTTTCCTCCCACACTCCAAAGACGTACAGGTTTGTAGGTTAATTGGCTTGGTAAAATTGTAAATTGTCTCCAGTGTGTGTGTGGGACAGTGTTAGTGTATGGGGATCGCTGGTCGGTGCAGATTTGGTGGGCCGAAGGGCCTGTTTCTGCACCCTATCCCTAAATTAAACTAAACTAAACTAAACAATGGCTAAATGTCTCCTAAAACACAAATTCCAGATCATTCCTGCACACCATTATAAAAATGCCCATGTTAATACAGAAATTGGCTTGTATTTATTGTAAAAGTTTAATCAGATATACCTAAATGTGGTGCACGCAATTACGGAATCTAAAGCATTGTTCTCAACAATTACATTAATTTTTAATTGAAATCATAATTGCAAGATTTAGTGGTAATTCTCCCAATCAGCACTTCCATAGGAAGAATATACTGTATTCTGTTTAATTTTTAGATGTCATATTAACAATATCTTGATAGATTTCTTTTTATTCTGTTATGTTTTATGTAACATAATCAGTAAAATACATAATGCAAACATACCGACTGTTGCCATAAGGATGCTGTAGGAAGGTACTGCAGATGCTGGTTTAATCCAAAGATATACACAAAATGCTAGAGAAACTCAGGTTGGTTCCGGACAACAAGAAAGGGAGATTGTAGAGTGCCTCCGAGATGGATTCACAGCAGTTTGTACTGGAACCTACCAGAGAGAAGCCAATTCTGGATTTAGTGTTGTCTAATGAACCAGATTTAATAAGGGAAGTCAAGGTAAAGGAACCGCTAGGAGATAGTGACCATAATATGATGTTTTAATCTGCAAATTGAGAGGGAGAAGGTTAAATCAGAAGTGTCAATGTTGCAGTTGAACAAACAGGACTATGAAAGCATGAGAGAGGCGCTGGACAAGGTTGACTGGAAAATGATCCTCGCAGGAATGACGGTGGAACAGCAATGGCAGGAATGTCTGGGCATAATCCAGAAGATGCAGGATCATTTCATTCCAAAGAGGAAGAAAGATTCTAAGGGGAGTAAGAAGCAACTGTGGCTGACAAGGTAAGTTAGGGATGGAATAAAACTAAAAGAAAAGGTGTATAACATAGCAAAGAGTAGCGGGAAGCCAGAGGATTCAGACATTTTCAAAACACTACAATAGGTAACAAAAAGGGCAATACGGAGTGAAAAGATGAAGTACGTGGGTAAGCTGGCCAAGAATATAAAGGTGGATAGTAAAAGCTTCTTGAGGTATGTTAGGAAAGGAATATTAGGAATGACAAATGTGGGTCCCTTGAAGGCAGAAACAGGTAAAATTATTATGGGGAACAAGGAAATGGCAGATGAGTTGAACAGGTACATTGTTCCGTCTTCACTAAGGAAGACACAAACAATCTCCCAGATGTACTAGAGGACAGAGGATCTAGTGAGACAGAGGAACTGAAAGAAATTTCAATAGACGAGAAATAGTATTGGGTAGACTGATGGGACTGAAGGCTGATAAATCCCCAGGGCCTGATGGTCTGCATCCCAGGGTCCTCAAGGAGGTGGCTCTAGAAATCGTGGGCACATTGGTGATCATTTTCAAATGTTCTACAGATTCAGGATCAGTTCCTGTGGATTGGAGGATAGCTAATGTTATCCCACTTTTCAAGAAAGGAGCGAGAGAGAAAACAGGGAATTTTACTTTGGAGTCACGTGAGTGACTACGTGAAGAGCCCGCTCAGCACGCATGCGCGACATTGCGTTCAGCAGTGCAACAGCGGCCGCATCGGGAGTCAGGCGCTCCCGCTACGGGATGAAAGAACGGACCATCAGGTATGCTCTGAGGTCGGGTTTTCTTTCACAGGGAGCCTTCTGCTTTATTTCAGGCAGAGAAGAAAGGCTCTTGGACAAACCTGTCCCCCGCTCGACTCCACGGAGGAGCGTTCCATCTGGGGGGGGCAGCAACAAGGCGGTAGGACCGCTTACCCGGCGCTCCGCTATTCCCCGACACCATGCCGAGCCCAGCCCGCTAGCGCCTGAGCAGCGGGCTGGAAGTAAAGCTACCGAAGAAGCGTCCGGCCGGTGGCTTCCGACTTGTCGGACGGGGACGTCTCTCCACCCGCACGGGGAGGGGAGACAGCCGCCTGAGCCGCATGGAGCGGCTCTTGGAGCAGGTGCTCCAGCGAGACGCGCTTGTGAGGGGCGCTCTCGCAGGGGGAGTTCAGGCACTCCCTCCACAGTGTCTTGTGCACTGTCCATTGCTTCCTCCTTACCCGAGGGTAGCTTTGGTGACCAGGACTGGGCTGGCTGAAGATGTCGGGAGTATGCAAGGGGTGCAGGAACAGGAAGAGCTGCTAGGTTTGGTGGACCGCTACGTGGCAGCCCCACGTGCAGGAAGGCAGTTAAAGGCCAAACTAGCGGCCAGCATTCACCACCTCTCCAACAGGCCCCTACAGGAGCAGGTGGTCAATGAGGCCTTAGAAACGTATACAGCTCCAGAGAACTGTGAGTCCCTTAAAGTGCCGGCTGTAAACAGCCAAAACTGGGGGCACGTTGGGGCAAATATTCGGAACCAGGAGCTAAATCTGCAGCGGATCCTCAGGCTCCTGACATCAGCCATCACATCGTTTGCTCGTTCCGTGGACAAATACGGAGATGACCACAACCTTCGTAAACAAATCATAAGACCTGCCATAAAATAGTAAGATTAAACGAGAAATTACCAGTTTGAAGTTTGATCTGTATTTTATGAGGAGTTACGATGAGGGATTACGTGAAGAACCCGCTCAGCACGCATGCGCGGCATACTTCAAAGCAGCGGTGTGGAATCACAGATAGACACAGTTATTGAAGTAAACATAGTAAAGACAAGGAGACATCAGTTTATCAGTTTGACCCATATTATTGAGTGTGGGAGCGGAGGGCACGTAATCCCTCATCGTAACTCCTCATAAAATACAGATCAAACTACAAACTGGTAAGTTCTCGTTTAATCTTACTATTTTACTTCGGAGTCACGTGAGTGATTCCGTGAAGACTTCAAAGCTCTGTGATTTCAAACCGTGTAACAGGTATTATTTCACGCACTGCCGAAGTCCTTGAGGGAGGAAGTGTGTTATCGTAATCAACCAATGAATCTGTTTGTAGAAAAACACAATGATATTTTTTAACAATAACAATAAAGAAATTAAATTGTTCCCCTGGGCTTAAATTAAATATTTGCAGTCTGTAAAATCTTTTCTGCAAATAAAACAGGTTTTGCCAACGGCTTATTATAGAATTTCTGAACGGTCTGTCCCCCCACCATCCTGCTGTAGCCAGGATGTGGTCTATAAGCACGTCCATTCTTTTAGCCGTCGACGTGGATGCTGCCCTGGTGGAATAAAATTTGTACATGTTAGTGTTTATCCCAGCAGTTTTTAGCACCTGCTTGAGCCATCTCACAATGGTTTGGCTCGTCACCCGACCATAAGGTTTTTTATGACTGACCCACAAGGCTTTTCATCTCCCTCGAATATTTTGGTTGTGTCTATGTAGGATAGTAGGTGGGACATGGCACATAACCGTGGTTCTGGCGGGTAAGCCCGGAATTCCACGACTGGATTAGGTGTTCCTGGTCTGCTCTGTTTGATCAGTCTCTGGATAACGACAGAGATCTGGTCTGGAGCTGTGAGCATGCTGTCCAGTCGCAATAGGTGTAGTGACTGGACCCTCTGTGCAGATACAAGTGCCATCAACATGAGTGTTTTTGAGCATAGATTGTTCCAGGTTGAGGGATCTGGCTGGTGGCCATCCCCTGAGGTATGTCAGGACCACACTGACATCCCATGTATGGGTGTACCTTGGTCTAGGGGTTAGAGTTGTAAATACCCTTCATTAGTTTGACCACCAGCGGTTGCAACCCCATGGCCTGTTGTCCTGGAGCTGGTTTTAAACAGACAGGCAGGGCACTTCTAGCTGTGTTGATGGCTCTGTAGCTGCGTCCTTCATCGTGGTGAAGGTTCGCCAGGAAATCCAGTACGTTGGTAGCTGTAGCGGTTGAGTAGGTGGTCCCTGTATCCAAGCAGTACTTCTCCCATTTTTTGATGCTGGACAAGTGCTGTTTTTTAGTGGATGTTCGGAGGGATGCTGACATGGTGTCGACGGTTTGTTCTGATAATCCCAGTCCCAGAAGTGGTTTGTGCAGAATCTGCAACCCATGAGTTTGATTTTTTCATGGCACGGGTGGCTTGCGCCCGACACTGGGTGTTAATAACTCTGGGTCACTGGGGTATACCATCGGAGCTTCAACAACCATGTCATGTAGTATTGGGAACCATGGCTGTGTAGGCCTGTTGGGTTCTATCAAAACACCTGAAGCAGAGTCCATTTGTATTGTGCGTAGTCCCCGACTGATGAGGCAGAAGGGAGGAAATGCATAGAAGAAGAAATTCCCCAATCCAGCGCGAACGCATCTACCGCTGCTGCCTCAGGGTCTGGTTCCCAAGCGACATACATAGGCACCTGGTGATTTAACCTTTTTTATTATTATTGCTTTATTTATATAGCACATTTTAAGTCAACTTGCATTGACACCAAAGTGCTTTACATAAATTAAATAATAAATTTACATACAAACCATAGAAAAAGGTTAAAATTAAATAAAGAAAGAAAATGGACACAACACATTATAGAGTTCAACACAAACGTCCCCCCACAGCAGAATCAAAATTTTCCACTGTGGGGAAAGGCAGCAGAAAGTTAAGTCCTCTTCCTCTGAAACACCCGAGGTCGGGGCCCATTTGTGGCCTTGCAGCCAGTCCGATGTTTTCAGGGCCCTCTTGCCGTGAAGATGGAACACTGGTGTCGGGTGAAACATTCCTCAGCGGCTTGGAAAGTCTGGAGCGGCTGCCTCCTCCCCGGAGACCGGAGAACGCGTAGACTTCAGGCCGCGCCGGTTGGAGCTCCGACCCCGGCGAACTCGATCCCTGGCTCCGCGGCGCTCCAAATCCAGCGCCGCCCGCGGCCGGACGCCCACAGCCACAACTCCGCGATGTTTGGATCGACGGCCACAGCGCTCCGGAGCTTACCGCACGGCGACCCGGTAAGGCATCGCCCGCTCCGTGGTTCCGCTCCGTGATGGTGTCCTTGCGCCGCCGCCGAAGCTGTAGTCCTGACCGGTCCCGACAGGAAACGCCGCTCCATTCTCGATGGTAGGCCGCGAGGACGGGGCGAAGAAGCAGCTCGGAGGGATGCTGCCTCTCCGACCAGGTAGGGGACTAAGAATTAAAGTTTCCCCCTTCCCCCCCCCACCCACCACATAAAATACCTCCACTAACATTTTGGACAGGACTTAAAATAAAAAAAAGGTGAAGAGACGGACTGCGGGCAGGCTGCCATACACAGACGGCGCCCACTCCCGCACATCCGCCATCTTGGAATTATACTTATGCAAATATACCTTGATGCAAATAAATCGATATCTGGCGTGCCATATTGCTTGATAACCTTTGCGGGGGGTTTTAACATCCATTCGATGTTGTTATTAAATTTACGTGACCTGGTATCTGCCACTGTATTTAGCTTACCTGGCAGGTAAGTTGCTGATAGCCAAATATGTCTTTGGACACACCATTGCCAAATTGTGTTGACCAATTTGTCGCATGATACCGATTTTATGCCGCCCATATGGTTAATGTAGGCCACCACCGTAGTATTATCTATTTGTAACCGTACATGCAAGTGATGCATATTTATGCATATGCTTTTAAACCATAAAAGTCACCCAACATCTCTAGATAATTAATGCCCAGTGTAAGTGATAACGATGACTCTGGGTTAGTCCATCTACTACTTGTGCTGGATATAGAGTTAGTTGCTCCCCAGCCTTGAGCACTGGCATCTGTTTGGATAACTGACGTAGGGCTAGTGATGATAATAGGCTGAAACTATGCCAAACGTTTTCTTGGCAATGTTACAGTCACGTAGACTGAATTAATTGTGAAGCCCAAGTAGTCCATGATAGTGGATGGCTTCAACTTAGATTTATCTGGATGTAAGACAATCCCAGGGTTTCGAATAACTGTTTGGTAGCTGATACAGCTAACATAGTCAATTCCATGGTCTTGCCTACCATTTAAGATATCATCAAGATATGCCATGACAATATGTTTTTGTCTTCTGAATATTGTCAGAGCTGGTTTTAGTGTCTTGGTGAACAATCTTGGGCTGATGTGAACCCATTGGGTAATGCTTTAAACTGCTATAGCTGCCCCATCCAGGTAAATTTCAGGTATCTGCGATGATCCTTGTGAATGGTACTAAATAGTAAACATCTTAAGATGAATGCTTACTATGAAGTATCCTTTGGATTTTAGTTGTTTGGCAGTAACAACCGGTTCCATTTTGAAATGTATGTACTTAACAAACATATTTAGTGAAGTTAAGTCAATGATGATGCGACATCCACCATCTTTTTTGGGTTTAGTGAATATATTTGATACGAATTGCAAGGGTTCAGGTTTTCCCATGATACCCTTTGTAATTAGTCTCACCAGTTCAGCTTGTCCCTCTCGTTTCTTTAACGGAGAGGGGAAAAATACCCTCTGGGGTGAATGTTGACCTGGTGGAAATTTTTCTAGTATGAATGTATTTGTATTCACTAATGCCATTGAGTATATACTGATCACTCATGATAGACTCCCATGTGTTAGTATTACTCTATATACTGGTAGGAACCAGACCCACCTACCTCCATGGTTATGGGTATCTTCTGTTTCCTGCCGGTCCAACGAGTGTTGCACGTCGTCTGACGTGGCGGTGACGTTGGGGGGTGGCACATTTTCCATGGGGTCCGCTCTGGGCCCTGGTCTAAAGAAGACTTTCGGTGATAGAATGCGGACCCCGAGCTTTCATCAGTCCCATATGGTAGACGTTGACTGATGGACGCGATGGGGTGCTGCTGCATAGGAATTACTGTTTTTGGTTTGCTCGTCCCGGCCCTGCCCTCATGAGCCGAAAGTTTTGTAAAACCTCTTTCATGTCCTTCATATGCTTTGTGAGGTTTTTGCCAAAGAGCAGTGGGTCTGGCTCAGTGGCTGGGGTATGCACAACCCCGCAAATGTAGGATTTTTATGGCAGGTCTTATGACTTGTTTACGAAGGTTGTGGTCATCTCCGTATTTGTCCATGGAACGAGGAAAACGATGTGATGGCTGACGTCAGGCTTTTCACGGCCTCCTGCATGTGGGGTTTCCACGTAGCTGTCCACCACACCTAGCGGCTCTTCCTGTTCCTGCACCCCTTGCATACTCCCGAGATCTTCAGCCATTGCCCCTGTTCTTGACCAGCCCAGTCCTGGTCACCAATGCTATCCTCTGGAAAGGAGGAAGCAATGGACAGTGCACAAGGCACTGTGGAGGGAGTGCCTGACCTCCCTCTGCGAGAGCGCCCCTCCTGGGGTGCACCTCGCTGGAGCTCCTGCTCCAAGAGCCGCTCCATGCGACTCAGGCGGCTGTCTCTCCCCCGCCTGGGTGGAGAGACGTCCCCGTCCGACAAGTCGGAGCCACCGGCCGGATGCCTCTTCTGTGGCTTTACTTCCAGCCCGCTGCTCAGGCGCTAGCGGGGCTGGGCTCGGACGCGGTGTCGGGGAATAGCGGACCGCCCGGTAAGTGGTCCTACCACCTTGTTGCTGCCCCCGCCAGATGGAACGCTCCTCCGTGGAGTCGAGAGGGGGGCAGGTCTGTTCAGGCGGCTGTCTTTCCCCCCTGGCGGGTGGAAAGACGTCCCGTCCGACAAGTCGGAGCCACCGGCTGGATGCCTCTTCCGTGGCGTTATTTCCAGCCCGCTGCTCAGGCGCTAGCGGGGCTGGGCTCGGCACGGTGTCGGGATAGCGGGGCGCCGGGTAAGCGGACCTACCGCCTTGATGCTGCCCCCCCCCCAGATGGAATGCTCCTCCGTGGAGTCGAGCGGGGAACAGGTTTGTTCTGTTGCTGCCCCCCCCCCAGATGGAACGCTCCTCCGTGGAGTCGAGCGGGGGACAGGTTTGTTCTAGAGCCTTTCTTCTCTGCCAGAAAGCAGAAGGCTCCCTGTGAAAGAAACCCCCGACCTCAGCTTACCTGACGGTCCGTACTTTCACCTCCGTAGCGGGAGCGCCTGACTCCCGCTGTGCCGCTGTTGCTCTGCTGAACGTAATGCCGCGCATGCGTGCTGAGCGGTTTCTTCACGGAATCACTCATGTGACTCCGAAGTAAAATCCTAAATTTGCGGGGTTGTGCAAAACCCCAGGCACTGAGCCAGACCCACTGCTCTTTGGCAAAAACCTCACAAAGCATATGAAGGACATGGAAGAGGCCTTAAAAAACTTTCGGTCTCATGAGGGCAGGCCCCGGGACGAGCAAACCAAAAACAATAATTCCTAAGCAGCAGCACCCCATCGCGTCCATCAGTCGACGTCTACCATATGGGACTGGTGAAAGCTCGGGGTCTGCATTCTATCACCGGAAGTCTTCTTTAGACCAGGGACCAGAGCGGACCCCATGGAAAATGCACCACCCCCCAACATCACCGCCACAACGTGCAAGACTCGTTGGACCGGCAGGAAACAGAAGAATACCCATAACCATGGAGGTAGTTGGGTCTGGTTCCTACCAGCGTATAGAAAATAGGGGCTTAATACTAACAGGGGGGAGATTACACCTGTTAAAAAAGCACGGGAGTCTATCATGAGTGATCAGTATATACTCAATGGCATTAGTGGATACAAAATACAATTCATACTAGAAAAATTGCCACCAGTTCAACATTCACCCCAGAGGGTATTTTCCCTCTCCGTTAAAGAAACAAGAGGGACAAGCTGAACTGGTGAGACTAATTACAAAGGGTATCATGGGAAAACATGAACCCTTGGAATTCGTATCAAATATATTCACTAAACCCAAAAAAGATGGTGGATGTTGCATCATCATTGACTTAACTTCACTAAATATGTTTGTTAAGTATATACATTTCAAAATGAAAACGGTTGTTACTGCCAAACAACTAATTTCCAAAGGATACTTCATGGCAAGCATTGATCTTAAAGATGTTTACTATTCAGTACCATTCACAAGGATCATCGCAGATACCTGAAATTTACCTGGATGGGGCAGCTATGGCAGTTTAAAGCGTTACCCAATGGATTCACATCAGCCCAAGATTATTCACCAAGATACTAAAACCAGCTCTGGCAATATTAAGAAGACAAAAACATATTGTCATGGCATATCTTGATGATATCTTAATAGTAGGCAAGACCATGGAATTGACTATGTTAGCTGTATCAGCTACCAAACAGTTGTTCAAAACCCTGGGATTGTCTTACATCCAGATAAATCTAAGTTGAAGCCATCCACAATCATGGACTACTTGGGCTTCACAATTAATTCAGTCTACGTGACTGTAACATTGCCAAGAGACAAAACAGTTGAATTGGCACAATCATGCAACAATTTAATGGTCAACGAACTACCAACTATTCGACAAGTAGCAGGGGAAAATGGTAGCAGCATTTCCGGCTACACAATTCGGACCTTTGCACTGTCAAAACTTACAAAGAGCAAAGGTACAGGCACCAAAACGACATACAGGTCATTAAGATCGTGTCATGAAGTTACCCACTGAAGCAATATCAGAACTACAGTGGCGGGCAAAAAACGTTTGGCATAGTTTCAGCCCTATTGTCATCACTAACCCTACGTTAGTTATCCAAACAGATGCCAGTGCTCAAGGCTGGGGAGCAACTAACTCCATATCCAGCACAGGTAGTAGATGGACTAACCCAGAGTCATCATTACCACTTACACTGGGCATTAAATATCTAGAGATGTTGGGTGACTTTTATGGTTTAAAAGCATATGCATCAAATATGCATCACTTGCATGTACGGCTACAAATAGATAATACTACGGTGGTGGCCTACATTAACCATATGGGCGGCATAAAATCGGTATCATGCGACAAGTTGGTCAACACAATTTAGCAATGGTGTGTCGAAAGATATATTTGGCTATCAGCTACTTACCTGCCAGGTAAGCTAAATACAGTGGCAGACACCAGGTCACGTAAATTTGATGACAACATCGAATGCATGTTAAATCCCAAAAAATTTGCAAAAGTTATCAAGCAATATGGCACGCCAGATATCGATTTATTTGCATCAAGGCTAAATCACCAGGTACCTATGTATGTCGCTTGGGAACCAGACCCTGAGGCAGCAGCGGTAGATGCGTTCGCGCTGGATTGGGAAAATTCTTCTTCTATGCATTTCCTCCCTTCTGCCTCATCAGTCGGGGACTACGCACAATACAAATGGACTCTGCTTCAGGTATTTTGATAGCACCCGACTGGCCTACGCAGCCATGGTTCCCAATACTCCATGACATGGTTGTTGAAACTCCGATGGTATTCCCCAGTGACCCAGAGTTATTAACACCCAGTGTCGGGCACAAGCCACCCGTGCCATGAAAAAATCAAACTCCTGGGTTGCAGATTCTGCACAAACCACTTCTGGGACTGGGATTATCAGAACAAACCGTCGACACCATGTCAGCATCCCTCCGAACATCCACTAAAAAACAGCATTTGTCCAGCATCAAAAAATGGGAGAAGTACTGCTTGGATACAGGGACCACCTACCCAACCGCTACAGTTACCAACGTACTGGAATTCCTGGCGAACCTTCACCACGATGAAGGACTCAGCTACAGAGCCATCAACACAGCTAGAAGTGCCCTGTCTGTCTATTTAAAACCAGCTCCAGGACAACAGGCCATAGGGTCCCACTCGCTGGTGGTCAAACTAATGAAGGGTATTTACAACTCTAACCCCTAGACCAAGGTACACCCATATATGGGATGTCAGTCTGGTCCTGACATACCTCAGGGGATGGCCATCAGCCAGATCCCTCAACCTGGAACAATCTATGCTCAAAACACTCATGTTGATGGCACTTGTATCTGCACAGAGGGTCCAGTCACTACACCTATTGCGACTGGACAGCATGCTCACAGCTCCAGACCAGATCTCTGTCGTTATCCAGGGACTGATCAAACAGAGCAGACCAGGAACACCTAATCCAGTCGTGGAATTCCGGGCTTACCCGCCAAAACCACGGTTATGTGCCATGACCCACCTACTGTCCTACATAGACACAACCAAAAATATTCGAGGGAGATGAAAAGCCTTGTGGGTCAGTCATAAAAAACCTTATGGTTGGGTGACGAGCCAAACCATTTCGAGATGGCTCAAGCAGGTGCTAAAAGCTGCTGGGATAAACACTAACATGTACAAATCTCACTCCACCAGGGCAGCATCCATGTCGACGGCCAAAAGAATGGACGTGCCTATAGACCACATCCTGGCTACAGCAGGATGGTCGGGGGAAAGACTGTTCAGAAATGTTATAATAAGCCGTTGGCAAAACCTGCTTTATTTGCAGAAAAATGTTTACAGACTGCAAATATTTAATTTAAGCCCAGGGGAGCAATTTAATTTCTTTGTTCAAGAAGGAACTGCAGATGCTGGAAGGTCGAAGGTACACAAAAATGCTGGAGAAACTCAGCGGGTGCAGCAGCATCTATGGAGCGAAGGAAATAGGCGACGTTTCGGGCCGAAACCCTTCTTCAGACTGACAAAATTTCTTTGTTGTTATTGTTAAAAAATACCATTGTGTTTTTTCGACAAACAGATTCATTGGTTGATTACGATAACACACTTCCTCCCTCAAGGACTTTGGCAGTGAGTGAAGTAATAACTGTTACACGGTTTGAAATCACAGAGCTTTGAAGTCTTCACGTAGTCACTCTCGTGACTCCGAAGTAAAATAGTAAGATTAAATGAGAATTTACCAGTTTGAAGTTTGATCTGTATTTTATGAGGAGTTACGATGAGGGATTACGTGCCCTCCGCTCCCACCCTCAATAATATGGGTCAAACTGATAACTGATGTCTCCTTTTCTTTACTATGTTTATTTCAATAACTGTGTCTATTTGTGATTCCACACCGCTGCTTTTAAGTATGCCACGCATGCGTGCTGAGCGGGCTCTTCACGTAACCCCTCATCATAACTCCTCATAAAATACAGATCAAACTTCAAACTGGTAAATTCTCGTTTAATCTTACTATTATAGACCAGTTAACCTGACATCAGTGGTGGGGAAGATGCTGGAGTCATTTATTAAAGAAGTAATAACGCCGCATTGGGATAGCTGTAAAAAGATAGGTCCAAGTCAGCATGAACTCATGAAGGGGAAATCCTGCTTGACTAATCTTCTGGTATTTTTTGAGGATGTGACATAAAATGGGTGAAGGAGTGCCAGTGGACTTTCAGAAAGCCTTTGATAACGTCCCATACAGGAGATTAGTGGGCAAAATTAAAGCACATGGCATTGGGGGTAGGGTATTGACATGGATAGAGAATTGGTTGGCAGATAGGAAACAAAGAGTAGGAATAAACGGGTCCCTGTCAGAATCGCAGGCAGTGGCCAGTGGAGTGTCGAAAGGCTCGGTGCTGGACCCATAACTATTTACAATAGATATTAATGATTTAAGTAAGTAAGTAAGTAAGTTTATTGGCCAAGTATTCACATACAAAGAATTTGCCTTGGTGCTCCGCCCACAAGTAACAACATGACATACAGTGACAGTTACGAATGACTCAGAAAACACTAAACATTAATAATAATAAAACATTAATGATAAAACACCATTGATCAAGCATGTGAACCAACAAAATACCAGATCAATGGGAGGCTACAGATTTTTGGCTGTTGAGTAGAGCAACTACTCGTGGATAAAAGCTGTTTTTATGTCTGGCTGTGGCAGCTTTGACAATCCGGAGTTGCCTTCCAGAGGGATGTGATTCAAATAGTTTGTGGCCAGGGTGAGAGAGGTCAGAGATGATCTTGCCCGCTCACTTCCTAGCCCTTGCAGTGTACAGTTCATCAATGGAGGGAAGGTTGCAGCCAATAACCTTCTCTGCTGATCGGACGATTCGCTGCAGCCTCCAGGTGTCGTGCTTGGTGGCTGAGTCAAACCAGACCATGATGGAGAAGGTGAGAACAGACTCTACAATGGCCGTGTAGAATTGGACCATCATTGCCTGTGGCAGATTGTGCTTCCTCAGCCGCCATTGGAAGTACATCCTCTGTTGTGCTTTTTTGACTGTGGAGTCGATGGTGGCCCCCCACTTAAGGTCCTTGGAGATTTCGATAATGGGATTAAAAGTAACACTAGCAAATTTGCAGATGTCACAGTGGCAGTGTGAACTGCAAAGAGGATACTAGGAGGTTCCAGGGTGACTTGGACAGGTTGAGCGAGTGGGCAGATGCATGGCAGATGCAGTATAATGTAGATAAATGTGAGGTTATCCACTTAGGTGGCAAAAAAAGGAGGCAAACTATTATCTCACTGGTATCAGATTAGGAAAAAGGGAAGTGCAATGAGACCTGGGTGTCCTTGTACACCAGTCACTGAAAGTCAACATGCAGGTCGAGCAGGCAGTGAGGAAAGCTAATGGCATGTTGGCCTTCATAACGAGAGGATTTGAGTATAGAAGTAAAGAGGTCGTTCTGCCGTTGCACATGGTCCTGGTGAGACTACATCTGGGTATTCGTCTGCATACTAAATCTCCCCAATCTTACAAGAATTCTCTTACATTTGACCTTCCAAAGTACAGCACTTCACACTTGTCCAGATAAAACACAATCTGCCATTGATTGCTCCACATTTCTAATGGATGTATATCCAGGTGAGCCTTTTGGCTGGTTTTCTCATGATCCACACACCACCAGTCCTTGTCAACAAACTTCCTAATCAGCCCTTCTCCATTTTCATCCAAGTTACTTATATGTATCACACACAACGCTGGTGCCAGTGCTGATCACTGCAATACACCACTGACCTCCACTCAGATGTACACCCCTCCACCACTACAGTCTGACCAAGCCGATATTGAATCCAAACTACCAGGTCACTGTGGGTCCCATGCGCCTTAATCTTGTGGCAAACTATCAGGCAACTGTTCGGTTCAGTTTAGTTTATTGTCACATGTACCAAGGTAGTGAAAAGCTTTTGTTGCATGACACCGTGAGGGACCCTGCCTTACTAAAGCTTTACTAAAGGCCACACAGACAACACGCACTGCCCTACCTTCATCAATCATCCTCACAACCTCCTCGATAACTCAATGACCTTTGTAAGAGGATGCCATCCCCAGCATATTGTCTATGCCTAAGCCCATGCTTTTCCCAGATGTAAGTCAATCATATCACTATGAATACTATCCAATGATCACCATGATCACATTGAATGGCGGTGCTGGCTTGAAGGGCCGAATGGCCTACTCCTGCACCTATTGTCTATTGTCAATAGCTTATAACCATATAACCATATAACCATATAACAATTACAGCACGGAAACAGGCCATCTCGGCCCTACAAGTCCGTGCCAAACATCTTTTTTCCCTTAGTCCCACCTGCCTGCACTCATACCATAACCCTCCATTCCCTTCTCATCCATATGCCTATCCAATTTATTTTTAAATGATACCAACGAACCTGCCTCCACCACTTCCACTGGAAGCTCATTCCACACCGCTACCACTCTCTGAGTAAAGAAGTTCTCCCTCATGTTACCCCTAACCTTCTGTCCCTTAATTCTGAAGTCATGTCCTCTTGTTTGAATCTTCCCTATTCTCAAAGGGAAAAGCTGATCCACATCAACTCTGTCTATCCCTCTCATCATTTTAAAGACCTCTATCAAGTCCCCCCTTAACCTTCTGCGCTCCAGAGAATAAAGACCTAACTTATTCAACCTTTCTCTGTAACTTAGTTGTTGAAACCCAGGCAACATTCTAGTAAATCTCCTCTGTACTCTCTCTATTTTGTTGACATCCTTCCTATAATTGGGCGACCAAAATTGTACACCATACTCCAGATTTGGTCTCACCAATGCCTTGTACAATTTTAACATTACATCCCAGCTTCTATACTCAATGCTCTGATTTCTGGCTTAAGCCCTCCCTTCACCACCTCCAGTTTAAATTCCATTTGGAATATTTTGGAGGATCAAAAAACCAAGAACCAAGAATCTGGGGTATTCTGTGCAGTTTTGGTCTCCTAATTTGAGGAAGGACATCCTTGTTATTGAGGCAGTGCAGCACAGGTTCATCAAGGTTAATCCCCGGGATGGCGGGACAGTCATATGAGGAAAGATTGGAAAGACTGGGCTTGTATTCATTGGAATTCAGGAGGATGAGAGGAAATCTTATAGAAACATATAAAAATTATAAAAGGACTGGACAAGCTAAATGCAGGAAAAATGCTCCCAATGTTGGGGGAGTTCAGAACCAGGGGCCACAGTCTAAGAATAAAGGGGAGGCCATTTTAAACTGAGATGAGAAAAATCTTTTTCACCCAGAGAGTTATGAATTGGTGGAATTCTCTGCCACAGAAGGCAGTGGAGGCCAATTCACTGGGTGCATTTAAAAGAGAGTTAGATAGAGCTCTTGGAACTCGCGGAATCAAAGGGTATGGGGAGAGGGCAGACACAGGTTTCTGATTGTGGATGATCAGGTATGTATGTCATGTCACTGTATGTCATATTGTCACTTGCGGGCGGAGCACCAAGGCAAATTCCTTGTATGTGAATACTTGGCCAATAAACTTATTAATTCATTCATCACAATGAATGGCGGTACTGGAAGGGCTAAATGGCCTCCTCCTGCACCTATTTTCTATGGTTCTATGTTAGCAGGATAGGCAACATCTCCGGAGAGAAGAAATGGGTGACGTTTCAGGTCGAGACCCTTCTTCAGACTATCTGAAGTTATTCCAGCATTTTTGCCATAAGGATTTATTCAAAACCGAGATTACTTTACTTCTTATCATCCTCCTATTGTGATTACTACTTGCACAATGCATCATCAGTACCTCACTGTTATTTTCTCCTTAAACTTGAGTTCTGTTCATTTGTCAGAACATAAAACCATGAATTATTCATACATTTAATTGTATTGTTTCAGGATGGACGATTATAATTGCTCAAGGAGAATAGAGAGTTTGCATTATTTCTGTACAAGAGTAGTCTAATAATAGTTTTTTTGAAAGGATAGTGTTTGATTGTGATGCAGGATATCATGATGTGATTGACATTGGGGACACAATGAAAATTGCTTTAGACCAGAGGAATTAGCTGAATTCCTGATCAGAGACTGTTCAGATGTAGGTGGCTGAAGCTGCCAACTTGTGTTTAAGGGTTTCTCTGGTATTATATATCTCAGTTTTCATTACTTGACTTGTTTGCTTCATAACATAGAAGGCAGTAAATTGTTTTTAAATTAACAATGAGAATTTCAAACGTTATTGTTTCTGGTAATATTGTGTGTGTCAGTTGAAGAGTAGAAAATAGAGATGATTACAGTATATGGCTCTTTAAAAAAAAGGCAATTTACTAAAAGTCTGATTTTGAATGGTAAGATGAGAGCTATTAAGCTTTTTAGAAATGCATTGTGATGATATGTGGATGAAAGGAATAATAGATATGCTTGTTTCATATGCCAGGTAATATAGCAAGCAGAGGGCAATAATATGGCAACCCAGAAGGGAAGCAAAATACAATTAATGATGAATGAGGTAAATGGTGGCAAATAAAGTATTCCATTAGGCTCAGTGCTTCCTGTTTGCTGAGTTGGGGGAGGCAAGCATTAATTCTGAATGCAGGCCCTCAGGCAGGGTTGAACTGTGAGATATGGGAAAAGATCAATATTCCAGAGGTTTTGCTTCACTAACGTTGAGGATTAGAGCATTCCTCCGGGGACCAAATAAATGGCATTGAGTTCAAATACGTTAGCTTTGAAATGGAGCCTGGAAAACGTGTGCTTAGTACATTGCATTAAAAAAAAAACTTTGTTTTAATTCACACTTTTTAATTCTTGTATGCCTAATCAGTTGTGCTTACTTGACATGAATTTACGATCATTTCTGAATGGAGCACTTTCAAGGATATCACTGAGGATAGCAAAAACATTGCAAAAAAAATCCTAATGTCATCATGTTGAAGTGATTGCAGTTTTTTTTCTTCCTCAGCAGGCTACGAGATGACTTAATGGAGTCTAATGAACCCTTTGCAAGATTTATAAACTCCATAACTGGTGGAATTTTGGGGATGGGTGGGTAGACTGTTTGGTGTCGATTGTTGAATACGCTTTCTACTGTTTGTGTCTGGCCTCCACATACTTCCACTGGAGAGCCTCAAGATTTTTGATACCTTCCAGTTTCAGCATTATTAGGCCAGACATTACCGTGAATTGTTGAGGATTTCTGCTGCCTTCTTGCACATAGCCGGCCTTGAAGTGTTTGGAATAGTTTGTTCCAGGAGATTAGTGTCTGGCATTCAGATAATGTGGCCCATCCGTAGGAGTTGATTGAGCATGACCAGAGGGTCAATGCTGGGAACATTTGACAGTGATAGACACAAAATGTTGGAGTATAGAAGTTGGGAGGTCATGTTGCAGTTGTATAAGACGTTGGTGAGACCGCATTTAGAATATTGTGTTCAGTTCTATGCTCCGTGTTATTGGAAAGATATTGTCACGCTCGAAAGGGTTCAGAAAAGATTTACGAGGATGTTGCCAGGACTAGAGGGTCTGAGCTATAGGGAGAGGTTGAGTAGGCTGGATCTCTATTCCATGGAGCACAGGAGGATGAGGGGAGGTCGTATAGAGGTATACAAAATCATGGGAGCAATAGATCAGGTAGATGCTCAGAGTATTTTGCCCAAAGTAGGGGAATCGAGGACCAGAGAACATAGGTTCAAGGTTAAGGGGAAAAGATTTAATAGGAACATCACACAAAGGGTGGTGGGTGTGTGGAACAAGCTGCCAGAAGAGGTAGTTGAGGCTGGGACTATCCCATTATTTAAGAAACAGTTAGATAGGTACATGGATAGGACAGGTTTGGAGGGATATAGACCAAGCGCAGGCAAGTGGGATTAGCGTAGATGGGACATTGTTGGCCAGTGTGGGTAAGTTGAGCTGAAGGGCCTGTTTCCACACTGTATCACTCTATGACTCTATGAAATCATCAGGCCAAGCAGCATCTCTGGAGCGAAGGAATGAGTGACGTTTTGAGTTGAGACCCTTCTTCAGCCTGAAAGTTGTTAATATTGGCCAAATTATAGGTATTATAAAATGGGGGATCTTTGCATTTGCAGGGCCTGTTTGGCTTCTTTCTGTGAGAAGTTACAAGCTGTGAGATGGTTCCAGAAAGTCTGGACCCAAGATTGATATGCAGGAGAAGGTCAGGTCCAGATGTCCTTCCTTTGTTACAATTCACTAGGACTTTGCAGAGGAGCTCAGAGGTGTTGCAAATGCATAGTCAGGATTGGCCAAATAGGGGGGAGTGTAAATACTGTTAATAATGTTGCAAGAAGTTTGTACTGCTGTGTGATGATTGGCTGAAGTGTGAAACCTTGTTTGAGTTGTTTACTATGCAATCACTTGACCTATGCGAGGATCCTGTTTGTTGATTTTAGCTCTGCATTCAACACCATTGTGCCAGAGCTACTACACTCCAAACTTTCTGAGTTGACTGTGCCGGAACCCCTCTGTCAGTGGATCACCAGCTTCCTGACAGACAGGAAGCAGCATGTGAGGCTGGGAAAGCACATCTCAGACCCGCAAACGCTCAGCATAGGAGCACTGCAAGGCTGCATACTCTCTCCTCTCCTCTACACCAGTGACTGCACCTCCACAGACACCTCTGTCAAGCTTCTCAAGTTTGTGGACAACACAACTCTGATTGGACTGATCCAGGATGGGGAGGAATCTGCCTACTGACAGGAAGTGTCATAGCTAGCTTCCTGGTGCCGTCGCAACAACCTAGAGCTCAATGCTCTTAAGACAGTGGAATTGATTTAGACTTTAGGAGAGCTACCGCTCCACTCACCCCACTCACCATCAACAACACCACAGTTACATCTGTGGAGTCTTTTAAGTTCCTGGGAACCATCATCTCCAAGGACCTTAAGTGGGGGGCTACCATCGACTCCACAGTCAAAAAGGCACAACAGAGGATGTACTTCCTACGGCAGCTGAAGAAGCAGAATCTGCCACAGGCAATGATGGTCCAATTCTACACGGCCATAGAATCTGTCCTCACCTTCTCCATCATGGTCTGGTTTGGCTCAGCCACCAAGCACGACACCTGGAGGCTGCAGCGAATCGTCCGATCAGCAGAGAAGGTTATTGGCTGCAACCTTCCCTCCATTGATGAACTGTACACCGCAATGGCCAGGAAGAGAGCGGGCAATATCATCTCTGACCCCTCTCACCCTGGCCACAAACTCTTTGAATCCGTTCCCTCTGGAAGGCGACTCCGGATTGTCAAAGCTGCCACAGCCAGACATAAAAACAGTTTTTATCCACAAGTAGTTGCCCTACTCAACGGCCAAAAATCTGTAGCCTCCCTTTGATCTGGTATTTTGTTGGTCCACATGCTTGATCAATGGTGTTTTATCATTAATATTTTATTATTATTAATGTTTAGTGTTTTCTGAGTCATTTGTAACTGTTACTGAATGTCATGTTGTTACTTGTGGGCAGAGCACCAAGGCAAATTCCTTGTATGTGAATACTTGGCCAGTAAACTTACTTACTTACTTATACAACCTGAGTGAATGTTGTATTACCTAGGTTAACAGACTTCTTTCCAGAACCTTCTGTAGAAACATTGTAATGGGGTAATTGATAATTGGGTTAAGAAACTGTCAATAACAGTATAATGTCAATAACAGTGAGTTGGCGGCGCGACTCACCCGTTGCAGCGGCCCCTACAGCCTGTCTGTTTATTTTATTTTTTTTGTCTAGTTAAATGTAATGTTGGTGTTTTTTTAATACTGGTTTTAAATGTGTATATGTGGGGGGCGGGTTTAAAATCTCTTCCCTGTCCGGGAGACCCGACCTTTTCCCTGTCGGGTCTCCGTTGTCGTTGGGGCCTAGCACCGTGGAGCGGCCTCCAACCTGAACGACCCGGGGGTTCGGGAGACTGCGGAGCTGCGGACTACTCACCATCGTGGGGCTGGCCGGCCTCGGAGCGTGGGGAGCGGTGGTGACTTGCTGCTGCGACTCGACTCCTGGGGCCCGGAGGCTCCAGCAACGCAGCCTCAGGTCCGGTGGACTGGGGCATCGGGAGCTCGCGGGTCCGGGGGGAGAGACCGCTTCCCGGAGCTCCCGCAACGCGACTTCTCCAGCCCGTGTCGCGGGGTTGGAATGACCCGGAGCGGGGACGTACATCGCCTGGCGCGGCTTCATGGCCGTAGGACATTCCAGCGCCCACCGGGGGCTCCAACACTGTGACTTTTAGACCGGGAGCGGGGCCGTAAATCGCTCGGCACGGCCTAAAAATGGCCGTGGGACTTATCATCGCCCGCCTGGGGCTTGGACATCGGGAGAGAAATGGAGAACAGGGGAGAGAAAAGACTTTGCCTTCCATCACAGTGGGTTCACTGTGATGGATGTTTGTGTGAATTAAATTGTGTGTATGTCTGTAGGAAATTGTCTTTGTTTGTATGGCTGTGGAAACGGAATTTCGTTTGAGCCTCACTGAGGCTCAAATGACAATAAATTGTATTGTATTGTATTGTATTGTATTGTAATGTAATTGATTTTTGTGATTGGTTTGTAGGGGCTGCCACCCACATCTAGTTTCGCGCCACAGGGTCTGATGATCTATAAAGAGTGAGCTGCTCGAGGATCGAAGTCGATCTTCTGGAGGGGTGCTTTGGACTGTGTAACCTATTGGAGGGGTCTGCTTGCATGAGGCTGAAGGGCTTGAATAAGCAGACAAGGATCGGACCCGCAGTGGTTAGGAATTGTATAGGGACTTTGTTATTGTTTGAAAGAATAAAGTTTAGTGATCCGGTGCTTACTCAGTGTTTTACTGAACTAGACTAAGGGAGGTAAACTCTAGGAGCATAATTACAAATTCACGGGAAATGGAGAGATATAGATGATGATGTAGAGAGACATAGAACAAATGACTGAAAGATATGCAAAAAAGAAACAATTAAAATATAGAAACAGGCCATTGTTAGCTATTTGCTCGCTGAGAACGAAAAGCTGATGTGATTTGGGTGAGTGATATTGGACTTGGAGGTGCTCAAAAGAGGCATCTCGGAATGCAACCCCTCACTATTATCTGCATTAAACTTCACTCTCTATCCAACCGTTCCCCCGGGTCCCATGTGATTTAATCTTCCAGAGCAGCCTACCTTTCTGAATCTAATCAAATCCCTTGCTGAAATCCATATAAACAACATCTATGGCTTTGGCCTCATCAATCTTTTTGGTTACTTCTTCAAGGAGTAGTTGGAACTGAGCTGGAGTATTGCAGCAAGGAAGGTTACGAAAAGAGTTTAAGAAGGAACTGCAGATGCTGGAAAATCGAAGGTACACAAAAATGCTGGAGAAACTCAGCGGGTGCAGCAGCATCTATGGAGCGAAGGAAAT
Source organism: Amblyraja radiata (assembly GCF_010909765.2). Lineage (NCBI taxonomy): Eukaryota > Metazoa > Chordata > Chondrichthyes > Rajiformes > Rajidae > Amblyraja > Amblyraja radiata. The sequence goes on from NC_045958.1 coordinate 14,939,364, forward strand.
AGGCAACGTTTCGGACCGAAACACTTCATCAGACTGATGGGGGTGGGGGGGGGGAGGGCGGGGAGAAGAAAGGAAAAAGGAGGAGCCCGAGGGCTGAGGAAGAGGAGGAGACAGCAAGGGCTATGATCAGCCATGATCATATTGAATGGCGGTGCAGGCTCGAAGGGCCGAATGGCCTACTCCTGCACCTAATTTCTATGTTTCTATGTTTCTATGTTTCTAACAAAATTGGGAGAATTCAATGTTCATGCCCCCAGGACGCAGACTCCCCAAGCGGAATATGAGGTGCTGTTCCTCCAATTTCCAGTGTTGCTCACTCTGGCCGTGGAGGAGGCCCAGGACAGAGAGGTCGGATACGGAATGGGAGGGGGAGTTGAAGTGCTGAGCCACCAGGAGGTCAGGTTGGTTATTGGAAAAGAGGTTGTATTATTACTTCAATCTGCATTGAAAGTGGGTCGGTGGTGGATCCTTTGGCAAGGATGATGGCAGATCATTGTGGGGTAAAGAGAGGATGTTGTAACATGTGAACCTTATATAAGATTGGGCACATCCCTTTTAAGAACTGTAGCATTTAACCAACTGTTCTTTGTACCTATTGGAACAAAGTTTAAATGAAGCTTCCAAGCATCCTCTATCATATGGCAGGATAGATTAGAGGGCTCGTCTAGGGAGGCTATTTGGGTGGAACTGAGAAATGGGAAAGGGGTAGCAACACTTATAGGGGTGTATTATAGACCGCCAAATGGGGAGCGAGAATTGGAAGAGCAAATATGTAAGGAGATTGCAGATATTAGTAGTAAGCACAAGGTAGTGATTGTGGGAGATTTCAATTTTCCACACATAGACTGGGAAACACATTCTGTAAATGGGCTGGATGGGTTGGAGTTTGTAAAATGTGTGCAGGATAGTTTTTTGCAACAATACATAGAAGTACCTACTAGAGAAGGGGCGGTGCTGGACCTCCTGTTAGGAAATGAGATGGGTCAGGTGGCAGAGGTATGCGTTGGGGAACAGTTCGGGTCCAGTGATCACAATACCATTAGTTTCAATATAATTATGGAGAGGGACAAAACTGGACCTAGGGTTGAGATTTTTGATTGGAGAAAGGCTAACTTTGAGGAGATGCGAAAGGATTTAAAAGGAGTAAATTGGGACAGTTTGTTTTATGGGAAAGATGTGGAAGAGAAATGGAGTACATTTAAAGGTGAAATTTTAAGAGTACAGAATCTTTATGTCCCTGTTCGGTTGAAAGGAAATCGTAAAAATTGTAAAGAGCCATGGTTTTCAAGGGAAATTGGACACTTGGTTCGGAAAAAGAGGGAGATCTACAATAGTTATAGGCAGCATGGAGTAAATGAGGTGCTTGAGGAGTATAAAGAATGTAAAAAGAATCTTAAGAAAGAAATTAGAAAAGCTAAAAGAAGATATGAGGTTGCTTTGGCAAGTAAGGTAAAAGTAAATCCGAAGGGTTTCTACCGCTATATTAATAGCAAAAGGATAACGAGGGATAAAATTGGTCCATTAGAGAGTCAGAGTGGCCAACTATCTGCAGAGCCAAAAGAGATGGGGGAGATATTGAACAGTTTCTTTTCTTCGGTATTCACCAAGGAGAAGGATATTGAATTATGTGAGGTAAGGGAAACAAGTAGAGTAGCTATGGAAACTATGAGGATCAAAGAAGAGGAAGTACTGACACTTTTGAGAAATATAAAAGTGGATAAGTCTCCAGGTCCGGACAGGATATTCCCTAGGACATTGAGGGAAGTTAGTGTAGAAATAGCAGGGGCTATGGCAGAAATATTTCAAATGTCATTAGAAACGGGAATAGTGCCGGAGGATTGGCGTACTGCGCATGTTGTTCCATTGTTTAAAAAGGGGTCTAAGAGTAAACCTAGCAATTAATGGAAAGAATACTTAGAGATAATATATATAAGCATCTGGATAAACAGGGTCTGATTAGGAACAGTCAACATGGATTTGTGCCTGGAAGGTCATGTTTAACTAATCTTCTTGAATTTTTTGAAGATGTTACTCGGGAAATTGATGAGGGTAAAGCAGTGGATGTTGTGTATATGGACTTCAGTAAGGCCTTTGACAAGGTTCCTCATGGAAGGTTGGTTAAGAAGGTTCAATGGTTGGGTATTAATGGTGGAGTAGCAAGATGGATTCAACAGTGGCTGAATGGGAGATGCCAGAGAGTAATGGTGGATGGTTGTTTGTCAGGTTGGAGGCCAGTGACGAGTGGGGTGCCACAGGGATCTGTGTTGGGTCCACTGTTGTTTGTCATGTACATCAATGATCTGGACGATGGTGTGGTAAATTGGATTAGTAAGTATGCAGATGATACTAAGATAGGTGGGGTTGCGGGTAATGAAGTAGAGTTTCAAAGTCTACAGAGAGATTTATGCCAGTTGGAAGAGTGGGCTGAAAGATGGCAGATGGAGTTTAATGCTGAAAAGTGTGAGGTGCTACATCTTGGCAGGACAAATCAAAATAGGACGTACATGGTAAATGGTAGGGAATTGAAGAATGTAGGTGAACAGATGGATCTGGGAATAACTGTGCACAGTTCCCTGAAAGTGGAATCTCATGTAGATAGGGTGGTAAAGAAAGCTTTTGGTGTGCTGGCCTTTATAAATCAGGGCATTGAGTATAGAAGTTGGGATGTAATGTTAAAATTGTACAAGGCATTGGTGAGGCCAATTCTGGAGTATGGTGTACAATTTTGGTCGCCTAATTATAGGAAGGATGTCAACAAAATAGAGAGAGTACAGAGGAGATTTACTAGAATGTTGCCTGGGTTTCAGCAACTAAGTTACAGGGAAAGGTTGAACAAGTTAGGGCTTTATTCTTTGGAGCGCAGAAGGTTAAGGGGGGACTTGATAGAGGTTTTTTAAATGATGAGAGGGATAGACAGAGTTGACGTAGAAAAGCTTTTCCCACTGAGAGTAGGGAAGGTTCAAACAAGGGGACATGACTTGAGAATTAAGGGACTGAAGTTTAGGGGTAACATGAGGGGGAACTTCTTTACTCAGAGAGCGGTAGCTGTGTGGAATGAGCTTCCAGTGAAGGTGGTGGAGGCAGGTTCGTTTTTATCATTTAAAATAAATTGGATAGTTATATGGATGGGAAAGGAATGGAGGGTTATGGTCTGAGCGCAGGTATATGGGACTAGGGGAGATTATGTGTTCGGCACGGACTAGAAGGGTCGAGATGGCCTGTTTCCGTGCTGTAATTGTTATATGGTTATATGGTTATATGTCGGTTTATGCGTCTGTAGTTGGCAGATAAAGGGTGTATGCCACATCCGTTTTTCATGCTCGCTGCACCATTAAAGCTGATTTTGGTCAGACTTCTTGTAACTTCAACTCCATTTGCTTGGCTTGCTACAGTAACCTTTCATCTTTTGTTTCTCTAACACTGTCTTAAAAATATTCAAAGATTCTGCTTACACTGCCTTTTTAACAAGAGAGTTCCAAAGACATATCATTGTCTGAAAGGGAAGAAAAATCACCTTATCTCTGTCTTAAATGGGTGATTGCTTTTTTAAAAGAGTGACTCCCTAGTTTTACTTCCTTCCATCGGAGAAAACTTTCTCCCCGCATCCACCCTGACACCCTGACACTTCCAGACCTCTGATCTCTCTGGTCTTGCACTATTTAATGCACTTCTTAAAACTTTCCCAGGCAAAATGTACTATTTCAGATTTTACCATATTATATTCCATTTCATAGGTCCTTGCTCTCTCTCTTAACCTATCCATATTCCTTGGTTTTGCTTAGTTTATTATTGTCACGTGTACCGAGGTACAGTGAAAAGCTTATGTTTGCCTGCTATCCAGTCAAAGAAAAGACTATACATAATTACAATCAAACCATCCACAGTGCACAGATAAAGGGCATAGCATTTACTGCAAGTCCAAGAAAGTCCAATTAAAGATGATTCAATGAGGTAAATGGGAGGTCAGTACCGCACTCTACCTCATGTGAGAACAATTCAGTTGCTGGGTAACAGCTGGGAAGAAACTGTCCTTGAATCTAGAGCATTTTCAAACTTCTGTACCTTTAGAGATACAGCGTGGGAAACAGGCCCTTTGGCCCACCAAGTCCACACTGACCAGCGATCACCTATACACTACCACTATCCCACACACTTGGGTCAATTTACAATGTTACCGTGGCCAGTTACAGAAATCTCTATATCTTTGGAGTCATAGATTCATAGAGTCTTACAGTGTGGAAACAGGCCCTTCAACCCTATTTGCCCACACCGGCCAACAAATCCCATGTACACTAGTCCCACCTGCTTGCGTTTGGCTCATATCCCTCTAAACCTTTGAGGCGCTGTCCTGTGTATGGCTGCCTAGCCAGCAGCTGTCCGTCTTTTCATCTCTTTTTTTATTTTTAGTTAGTTAAAGTGTTTTTGTTCTGGAGGTCTAGACTTTTCTATGTGGGGGGAGGGGGGGGAAGGGGGAAACTACCTTTCAGGGTCCCTACCTGGTCAGAGAGGCGGCTTTTCTCCGGGCTGCAGTTTCGACCCGTCCTCGCGGCCTACCAGCGGGCCTGGAGCGGCGTTTCCTGTCGGAGACCGCCCAGAACCATGGCTTCGGCAGCGGCACAGCGCTGGAGCGCTAACGCGGAGCGGAGCGGGCGATGCCTTGCCCGGGTCGCCGCGCTGGAGCTGCGGTGAGCTGAAGACCGCCGAGAAAAACATCGCGGAGCTGCGGGACTGTGGAGCAGCCGGCCGCGGGCAGCGGCGCTGTACTTTACATCGGGAGCCTGGGATCTCTCGATGAGATCGCCAGTAGTGGAGCTCCATCCGGCACGGCCCTGTTGGCCTCGGAAACCGCGGCCTCCAGTACGGAAGCGGCCGTTCCAGGTGTCCCAAGCCGCTGTGAGGATTCTCCCGACGCCGGAGCACCATCACCCGGCGAGAACGGCCTGGAACATCGGGTCTCCGTGGAGGCAACTGTGGAGGCCTCAATAGGCCCAACTATGGGTGAACTGGGGTTGGGGACTGGACATTGTGCCTTCCCTCATAATGGGAACCATTGTGGGGAGATGTTCTTTATGTTTAAATCTCTTATTATTGTCATGTCTGTATTCTTTCTTTATGTGCTGCACTGGCAAGAAGCATTTCACTACACCTAGGTGTATGTGACCATTAAATAACCTTTGAACCTTTTGAACCTTTTTAACCATATACCTGTCTAAATGTTTCTTAAACATTACAATAGTCCCCACCTCACCTACCTCCTCCTGTACACCCACCACCCTTAATGTGAAAAAGTTACCCCTCAGGTTCTTATTAAACCTTTCCCGACTCAGCATAAACCTATATCCTCTGGTTCTTGATTGCCCCACTCTGGGCATGAGACTCTGTGCGTCTACCCGATCTATTCCTCTCATGATTTTGTACAACTTTATAAGATTACTCCTCATCCTCCTGGACGAAGGAATAGAGTCCTAGCCTGCTCAACCTCTCCCTATAGCTCAGACCCTTGAGTCCTGGCAACATCCTCGCAGTTGGAGGAAACCGGAGCACCCGGAGAAAACCCACAAGGTCACAGGAACAACATACAACCCCCGTACAGACAGCACCCAAAGTCAGGATCAAACCTGGATCGCTAGCCCTGTGAGGCAGCTACTCTACTGCTGCACCATTGTACCTCTTGACTGGATAACATGTAACAAAAGCTTTTCACTGTACATCGGTACATGTGACAATAAACTAAACTAAACTGAACTGATAGGAGAGGGGAGAAATGAGAGTGACCTTTGCAACTTTTTTATGTTCTCCTCACAATTGGCGTCTCCCTACCCTCGGTACAAGAACTGTTCCAGAGCCGCTGCCTGAAAAAAGCACTGAGCATAGCAAAGGACAAACTGCACCCCCTCCACACACATCTGGATCTCCTGCCATCAGGCAAGAGATACCGTAGCATCAAAGCCCGGACAACCAGACTGCTAAACAGCTTCTTTCCACAGGCTATGAGGCTGCTAAACAGTTACTCCACCTGATTCTGCTGCTTTTTTGCACTGACAATTTAATAACAACTCTGGCACTGGCCACTTAAATCAGCTGCCCTGGACAATTTATGACTGTTTTTACTTGTTATTTAATGTTGCTGTTTTTTACCTGCACTTTTTAACTATTCGTATTTTTTATCAGGGACTGGATTGTTTTTATTGTTTTTATTTATGTGTGAAATGTTTAAGTTTTATGTGCGATGCTCTGGTATTCCCTGGGAAACGTCTTCTCATTTTGCACTGTACAACTGTTGCTTTGCAAGATGACAATAAAGGTTGATTGATTGATTGATTGATTGATTGATTGATTGATTGATTGATTGACTGATTGACTGATTGATTGATTTCTATATTTGAATCATGAGCAAATAAAGCAAACATACCTTTGGTCCCTTTATTCAAGTTACTTATATAAATTGTAAAAAGTTCAGGCTGAGCAGCAGTTGTTTGTGGCACAGCTCTTGTTACATCTTATCAACCAGATACACACTTATCTGAACCAATTCTTGTTAGCTGGTCAGTCTTCTATCCATGTCAATGAGTTACCTCTTAGACGATGACATTTCATTTTCATGATTACATTTGATGTGACATTTTATCAAAGCATTCTGGAAATCACATCTATCAGTTCTCCATTATCCACAGTTACCTTTTCAGAGAACAATAAATTGGTCAAACATGATTTATCTTTCATCAAACCCTGTTGTATTTACGTGATTACCTTCAATTTTTTGGTGCCCTACGATAAAGTTCCAATATGTTCTGCCTGACATCCTGCAGTTTTCTGTTTTTTGTTCATCATTCTTTCATTGTGAATAATGAATTTTATATTGCCTAATCTAATGGCTGTTTCCCCAAATGTTGTGAAAATTACTGACTGGCTACATTTTATCTGAGAAAGCATTGCTGATATGTGGTGTCAATTGTGCTGGAAAAATGAAATGATTACATTTGGGCATTATGCCTGAAAATCAAGACAGCATCTAAATGTGTGCTGGGAGACAACAAGCTGTGTAATTCAAGGTAAGTGCCATGCTCAGTTTATTTGAGGGAATGGCTTGGAAAAAGACTTACGGCCACCTGAATCCACACTGACCAGCGATCACCCATACACTAGTTCTGTCCTACACACCAGGAGTAATTAACAGAAGCCAATTAACCTACAATTCTGCCCATCTTTGGAATGTAGGAGGGACCCAGCAGCTGTAGTGAGGATCAAACATGGGTCTCTGTCGCTATAAGGCAGAAACTCTACCACTGTGCCATTATGCCGCCCTTGATAGAAATTCCAAGTCATGAAAGAAATGGACACCCAAGCTACAAGTTGGTAAATATTCTGTAGAATGAAGACAACAGAAAGGACAATCAGAACATAGATAGATTCAGAGATAGATAGATTTGTGATTAGTATGGGGCAGAGGTTATGGGGAGAAGGCAGGAGAATAGGATTAGGAGGGAGAGATAGATCAGTCATGAATGAATGGCATAGTAGACTTGATGGGCCAAATGGCCTAATTCTACTCCCTATCACATGATCTTCTGAACATATGACTCTGGGATGGAGGTGCTTGAGAGGCGTATGAGGCACAAGGTGCAGGTCATCCTGAAAAACCCCGGGCATCCCCTCCATATAATTCTGGAGAGTCAAAAGAGCACTCGGAACAACAACCGGCTCCTCTCCCTGCCCTGTAGAACGGAGCGGTTCAGGAGATCCTTCACCCCTGCAGCCATTAGATTTTATAATTCGGACTGCTAGGCTGTAGGGGGATGCATTTTGCAATTACTAATTTTTAACTGTTAATTATTGGTCTTTTTAAGTATTTATTGCTCTCAGGTAGTGTCCACATTGTATTCTATGTATTTTCTGTCTGCGTTCGTTTTGAATCTGTGGGTTTGTTGGTTGGGAGCTTCTGGACATCTGAATTTCCCTGAGGGGATCAATAAAGTATTTATTATTATTATTATTATTATTATTATTATTATATGAACTTCAAGATGTTATTGTATCATAGAAACATAGAAACATAGAAAATAGGTGCAGGAGGAGGCCATTCGGCCCTTCGAGCCAGCACCTCCATTCATTGTGATCATGGCTGATCATCCCCCATCAATAACCCGTACCTGCCTTCTCCCCATATACCTTGACTCCACTAGCCCCTAGAACTCTATCTAACTCTCTCTTAAATCCATCCAGTGACTTGGCCTCCACTGCCCTCTGTGGCAGGGAATTCCATAAATTCACAACTCTCTGGGTGAAAAAGTTTTTTTCTCACCTCAGTCTTAAATGACCTCCCCTTTATTCTAAGACTGTAGCCCCTGGTTCTAGACTCGCCCAACATTGGGAACATTTTCCCAGCATATAGCTTGTCCAGTCCTTTTATAATTTCATATGTTTCTATAAGACCACCTCATCCTTCTAAACTCCAGTGAATACAAGCCTAGTCTTTTCAATCTTTCCTCATATGACAGTCCCGCCATCCCAGGGATCAATCTCGTGAACCTACGCTGCACTGCCTCAATCACAAGGATGTCCTTCCTCAAATTAGGAGACCAAAACTGTACACAATACTCTAGATGTGGTCTCACCAGAGCCCTATACAACTGCCGAAGAACCTCTTTACTCCTATACTGAAATCCTCTTGTTATGAACCTCTTGGTATCTATCTGGCTACAAGGACAGGACGTTGTACCATACGATAAAGCCCTTAAATTAAATCCTAGGGTATATTCAATGCATTACAAATACAAAGCAACTCATCTACAATTGAAATGATTGACTATTGAAGGTTCTTTTCTCACGAACAGCAGGAGGGAAAATCCTTTGATAATTTCATTACACAGCTTAGCAGCTAACTTTGTTTTTGCAATTGGCATATTTGATTAATCAGAGACCAAATTACTTACGGAATCCAGGGTTCTAGCGAACAGCCTGATACTTTAATGACATTTTAATATCACGTGTGGCATGTCACAGTGAGATTATTTGTTTTGCGTACACAAGGTATGCAAAAACCAACTTTGCTCAGGAAAGGTGGACACAGATATTCAAAACCAGGAAAGCAATGTTGGATTGCCAACAGAGGGAAGTTTTCAGGTGAAACATAAAACATAAAGTAGAACTGGAAATGTAGAGCCAAGGTGGCTGTCTCTGATAAAATACTGAAGATCTTTTGGGAACAGGAAGATATGACAACGATCCTATTTAATCCCTCTCAGTTGGTGAAGTGCAGTTTTTACCAAACCGATCAATTGCAAAGGGATTTAGATAGATCAGAAAGTTGGGTTGCTGTAGTACACTTACTTACCCAATCCCACAGCTCAGTCGGACTAGGAGAGCAGAGAAATGGCTGCTTATTGTGAAAGTCAGAAAACTGAAGCCTCAGGTGCTGTCCAACAGTGTTAGAATGATTAACCACATACCATGCTGCTTAGGAAGATATCAATCCATAAATCTTAATGTAACGCCTACATTTGCCAATACGACCCTATGTACCACACTGCTTTAAAATATGAATTAGTCCTGGACAATAAACATAAATAATGTGACTGCAATAGGTATGGTGCAATTGAAGAAAGAATGGATAGACTCGGCTTGTACTCGCTAGAATTTAGAAGATTGAGGGCGGATCTTATAGAAACTTACAAAACTTACAAAACTTACAAAATACAAAAGGGGTTGGACAGGCTAGATGCAGGAAGATTGTTCCCGATGTTGGGGAAGTCCAGAACAAGGGGTCACAGTTTAAGGATAAGGGGGAAATCTTTTAGGACCGAGATGAGAAAAACATTTTTCACACAGAGAGTGGTGAATCTCTGGAACTCTCTGCCACAGAAGGTAGTTGAGGCCAGTTCATTGGCTATATTTAAGAGGGAGTTAGGTGTGGCCCTTGTGGCTAAAGGGATCAGGGGGTATGGAGAGAAGGCAGGTACAGGATACTGAGTTGGATGATCAGCCATGATCATATTGAATGGCGGTGCAGGCTCGAAGGGCCGAATGGCCTACTCCTGCACCTATTTTCTATGTTTCTATGTTTCTATCATATGAATTTCTCACTCTTCTAGATATCATCAGTAGTAGAGGCATTCTTGTTTCTGCTCCCACATATGCTCCTGCTGCACATAGGTCATCCTTCCCAGACTTTATGTGTCTCTTTGTGTCTCAAGCTGATGTAAAATCCTCTCCTGTTCCACGTTGACCGTATTCTCTGGATTATCCCACGCTGGGAACTTCTTCCCAGTCCAGTCTAGATCATTACATCAGTTTGAAGGAACCAGGTTAAGTTGCTGGGGGTATGGATGCCAAGGCAGCACACTGGTGCAGCAGTAGAGCTACTGCCTTACAGCGCCAGAGACCTGGGTTCAATCCTGACTAGGGGTGATAGCTGTACGGTGTTTGTACGTTCTCCCCGTGACCTGGGTAGGTTTTCCCCGGGCGCTCCGGTTTCCTCCCACACTCCAAAAACGTACAGATTTGTATGTTAATTGGCTTGGAAAAATTGTAAATTATCCCTAGTGTGTGTAGAATAGGTTCAAAGGTTCATTTATTGTCACATACACCAATTGTTGTAGTGAAATTCTAGTTGCTATTGCAGCACACTAATAAGAATACAACACAACATTGAAGAAGAATTTAACATAAAACTAAAAACAACCCCCCACAATGGTTCCCACTGTGAGGGAAGGCACAAAGTCCAGGCCCCATCCCCTTGTCCACCCATAGTCGGTCTGATAGAGTCCTCCGCAGTCACCGCTACGGGGCCCGATGTTTCAGGCCCTTCTCGCCGGACGTTGGTGCTCCGGCGTCGGGAGAACCCTCTCGGCGGCTTGGGATGCCTGGAACAGCCGCTTCCTTACTAGAGACCGCGGCTTCCGATTTGATCTGATTGGTGAGCGTGCTAGTCAAATATTTTCACAGTACCTCAATACAAATGGTGATAATAAAGCTAAACAGAAACTAAGCCTCAGCAGCTCCATTCCTGAGGACTGGGTTGTGTTCACCACTTTCCTTGCTTCAGTCAACAACCAACTCTTTTGTCTCTTTTCTCTTACTGTTCGTATGCACTAGGTTGTTGTCCTGACAACATCAGATTCAGATTCAGATTCAATTTTAATTGTCATTGTCAGTGTACAACACAGAGACAACGAAATGCATTTAGCATCTCCCTGGAAGAGCGACATAGCAAATGATTTGAATAGAAACATAGAAACATAGAAATTAGGTGCAGGAGTAGGCCATTCGGCCCTTCGAGCCTGCACCGCCATTCAATATGATCATGGCTGATCATCCAACTCAGTATCCCGTACCTGCCTTCTCTCCATACCCTCTGATCCCCTTAGCCACAAGGGCCACATCTAACTCCCTCTTAAATATAGCCAATGAACTGGCCTCGACTACCCTCTGTGGCAGAGAGTTCCAGAGATTCACCACTCTCTATGTGAAAAAAGTTCTTCTCATCTCGGTTTTAAAGGATTTCCCCCTTATCCTTAAGCTGTGACCCCTTGTCCTGGACTTCCCCAACATCGGGAGCAATCTTCCTGCATCTAGCCTGTCCAACCCCTTAAGAATTTTGTAAGTTTCTATAAGATCCCCTCTCAATCTCCTAAATTCTAGAGAGTATAAACCAAGTCTATCCAGTCTTTCTTCATAAGACAGTCCTGACATCCCAGGAATCAGTCTGGTGAACCTTCTCTGCACTCCCTCTATGGCAATAATGTCCTTCCTCAGATTTGGAGACCAAAACTGTACGCAATACTCCAGGTGTGGTCTCACCAAGACCCTGTACAACTGCAGTAGAACCTCCCTGCTCCTATACTCAAATCCTTTTGCTATGAAAGCTAACATACCATTCGCTTTCTTCACTGCCTGCTGCACCTGCATGCCCACTTTCAATGACTGGTGTACCATGACACCCAGGTCTCGCTGCATCTCCCCTTTTCCTAGTCGGCCACCATTTAGATAATAGTCTGCTTTCCTGTTTTTGCCACCAAAATGGATAATCTCGCATTTATCCACATTATACTGCATCTGCCAAACATTTGCCCACTCACCCAGCCTATCCAAGTCACCTTGCAGTCTCCTAGCATCCTCCTCACAGCTAACACTGCCCCCCAGCTTAGTGTCATCCGCAAACTTGGAGATATTGCCTTCAATTCCCTCATCCAGATCATTAATATATATTGTAAATAGCTGGGGTCCCAGCACTGAGCCTTGCGGTACCCCACTAGTCACTGCCTGCCATTGTGAAAAGGACCCGTTTACTCCTACTCTTTGCTTCCTGTTTGCCAGCCAGTTCTCTATCCACATCAATACTGAACCCCCAATGCCGTGTGCTTTAAGTTTGTATACTAATCTCTTATGTGAGACCTTGTCGAAAGCCTTCTGGAAGTCCAGATACACCACATCCACTGGTTCTCCCCTATCCACGCCACAATAAATAATAATAAGTGTCCGGGGGGGGGGGGGGGGGGGGGGGGGGGGGGGGGGGGGTGATTGGCAGTCACCGAGGTACGTTGTTGAGTAGAGTGACAGCCGCCGGGAAGAAGCTGTTCCTGGACCTGCTGGTTCGGCAACGGAGAGACCTGTAGCGCCTCCCGGATGGTAGGAGGGTATACAGTCCATGGTTGAGGTGAGAGCAGTCCTTGGCGATGCTGAGCGCCCTCCGCAGACAACGCTTGCTTTGGACAGACTCAATGGAGAGGAGCGAGGAACCGGTGACGCGTTGGGCAATTTTCACCACCCTCTGCAATGCCTTCCGGTCGGAGACAGAGCAGTTGCCATACCATACTGTGATGCAGTTGGTAAGGATGCTCTCGATGGTGCAACGGTAGAAGTTCACCAGAATCTGAGGAGACAGATGGACCTTCTTCAGTCTCCTCAGGAAGAAGAGACGCTGGTGAGCCTTCTTGATCAGAGTTGAGGTATTGTGGGTCCAAGAGAGGTCATCGGAGATGTTGACTCCCAGGAACCTGAAGCTAGAAACACGTTCCACCTCCGTCCCGTTAATGTGGATGGGGGTGTGCGTGCCGCACCTGGACTTCCTGAAGTCTACAATGAGCTCCTTGGTCTTCTTGGAGTTAAGGGCCAGGTTGTTGTCAGCGCACCATGCTGCTAAGTGCTGGACCTCCTCCCTGTAGGCCGACTCATCGTTGTTGCTGATGAGGCCAATCACCGTTGTATCATCTGCATACTTGATGATGGTGTTAGTACCATGTACAGGTGTGCAGTCATAGGTGAAGAGGGAGTAGAGGAGGGGGCTCAGCACACAGCCCTGTGGAACGCCGGTGTTCAGGGTGAGGGTTGAAGAGGTGTGCTTGTCTAACCTAACAGACTGGGGTCTGTTGGTTAGAAAGTCCAGTATCCAGTTCCAGAGGGAGGGGTCGATGCCCAGGTTACCGAGTTTGGTGATCAGTTTTGATGGTATAATGGTGTTGAATGCTGAGCTGTAATCGATGAACAGCATTCTTACGTAAGTGTCTCTGTTGTCGAGGTGGGAGAGGGCGGAGTGAAGTGCCGTTGAGATGGCATCCTCCGTACTCCTGTTCTTGCGGTAGGCAAACTGATAGGGATCCAGTGTGGTGGGTAGGCAGCTTTTGAGGTGTGCCAGTACCAGCCTCTCGAAGCACTTGGTGATAATGGGGGTAAGTGCAACTGGGCGGAAGTCGTTGAGGCTTGCCGCAGTGGAGTGTTTTGGCACTGGCACGATGGAGGTGGTTTTAAGGCAAGTGGGGACAACTGCTTGGGCAAGTGACAGGTTGAAGATGTCAGTCCAGATGTCTGTCAGCTGCACAGCACAGGCCCTGAGGACGCGCCCGGGGATGCCGTCAGGGCCAGCAGCTTTACGTGCATTAGTCCTACTCAGTGCCACGTATACGTCTTAGGGGGTGAGTGTGAGGGGTTGGTGATCGGCAGGTAGCACAGCCTTGATGGCTGTCTCTAGATTGTCCCTGTCGAAGCGGCCATAGAAGTGATTAAGCTCCTCAAGGAAGGAGGCGTCGCTGGATGTGGGGGTGGTGTTGGAGGGTCTGTAGTCCGTGATGGCCTGGATGCCTTGCCACATGCGTCGGGGGTCGGAGTTGTTGTTGAAGTGCTCCTCAATCCTAAACTTATGGCAGTGCTTGGCCTTCTTGATGCCCCTCTTCAGGTTAGCCCTGGCTGAACTGTAGGCTCGAGCATCGCCTGACCTGAAAGCGGTGTCCCGTGCTTTCAGCAGTAGCCTGACCTCGCTGTTCATCCATGGCTTCTGATTCGGGAATATGGTCACCCGTTTGAGGGAGGTGACACTATTGATGGTGGAGTTTATAAAGTCCAGAACAGAGGATGTGTAGGAATCAATGTCCGTGTGGGAGTCACGGGTGGCCTGGGCTGCAAACGCCTTCCAGTCAGTGTTTCCAAAACACTGCTGAAGTGTGAAGTCCGCTTCCTCTGACCAGACTTTAACTGTCCTCACAGTTGGTTTAACCCGTCTGATGAGTGGGGAGTACTTAGGGAGCAGGAACAATGAGACGTGATCAGACTGACCAAGGTGGGGGAGGGGGATGGCTTTGTAAGCTTCAGCCATGTTGGTGTAGACTTTGTCCAGTGTCTTGTCTACTCTAGTGGGGAAGGAGATATGTTGGTGGAATTTGGGGAGTACAGTCTTCAGGTTAGAGTGATTGAAGTCACCCGCAACAATGAAGGCTGCCTCGGGGTTGTGCGTCTGTTGATTGCTAATGGCAGTATGCAGCTCTTTCATTGCAAGCTTGGCATTAGCATCAGGAGGGATATAGGCTGCAGTCACAACAGTGGAGGTGAACTCTCTGGGCAGATAGAACATGATTCATGGTTCATCATTTCTTTCCTGTACTTTGGCCAACAACACAGGTATCATCAGAAAATGTAAAGATCAACTTGGTGTTGTAGATATTCGGTGCAGAAGTAGACCAATTGGCCCTTCGAGCCAGCACCGCCATTCGATATGATCATGGCTGATCATCCTCAATCAGTACCCCGTTCCTGCCTTCTCCCCATATCCCCTGACTCTGCTATTTTTAGGAGCCCTATCTAGCTCTCTCTTAAAAGTATCCAGAGAACCGACCTCCACCGCTCTCTGAGGCAGAGAATTCCACAGACTCACAACTCTCTGTGTGAAAAAATGTTTCCTCGTCTCCAATCTAAATGGCTTAACCCCTTATTCTTAATCCGTGGCCCCTGGTTCTGGACTCCCCCAACATCGGGAACATGTTTCCTGGCTCTAGCATGTCCAAACCGTTAATAATCTTATATGTTTCAATAAGATAAATATATTTCCTAATCTGAGGAAAGACATTCTTGCCATAGAGGGAGTACAGAGAAGGTTCACCAGACTGATTCCTGGGATGTCAGGACTTTCATATGAAGAAAGACTGGATAGACTCGACTTGTACTCGCTAGAATTTAGAAGATTGAGGGGGGATCTTATAGAAACTTACAAAATTCTTAAGGGGTTGGACAGGCTAGATGCAGGAAGAATGTTCCCTATGTTGGGGAAGTCCAGAACAAGGGGTCACAGTTTAAGGATAAGGGGGAAATCTTTTAGGACCGAGATGAGGAAAACATTTTTCACACAGAGGGTGGTGAATCTCTGGAATTCTCTACCACAGAAGGTAGTTAAGGCCAGTTCATTGGCTATATTTAAGAGGGAGTTAGATGTGGCCCTTGTGGCTAAAGGGATCAGGGGGTATGGAGAGAAGGCAGGTACAGGATACTGAGTTGGATGATCAGCCATGATCATATTGAATGGCGGTGCAGGCTCGAAGGGCCGAATGGCCTACTCCTGCACCTATTTTCTATGTTTCTATGTTTAAGATGACCTCTCATCCTAAATTCCAGAGTATACAAGCCCAGCCGCTCCATTCTCTTAGCATATGACAGTCCCACCATCCTGGGAATTAATCTTGTAAACCTACGCTGCACTCGCTTAATAGCAAGAATGTTCTTCCTCAAATTAGGGGACCAAAACTGCACACAATACTCCAGATGTGGTCTCACTAGGGCCCTGTACAACTGCAGAACTTTTTCCCAGATTGGGTCAGAGCATCCAGCACATTTAGTTTGTTTAACATATTTGTAAAACTTTAGTTTGAACAATATTAAATGATGACTCACTCGAAATGTGATCTGGTATTGTCACATGACAATAGGACTAGAGATCTTAGAGTATGATGCAACTAAACGAGTCTCGGGGAAAGTGAAAGTAACAGGAGCATTGAGGAAAACGTGAATTAGAGTCAAATTAGAGGCAGTAGAATAATAATAAGGATAGACACAAATAGATAGACAGGCAGCATCACTGGAGAGAAGGAATGGGTGACGTTTCGGGTCGAGACCCTTCTCAGACTGGTTAGGGATAGGGGAAACGAGAGATATAGATGGTGATGTGGAGAGATAAAGAACAATGAATGAAAGATACGCAAAAAAGTAATGATGATAAAGGAAACAGGCCATTGTTAGCTGTTTGTAAGGTGAAAACAGAAGCTAGTACGACTTGGGTGGGAGGGGGATAAAGAGAGCGGGATTGCCAGAGCTACCTGAAGTGAGAGAAATCATTTTCATACCATTGGGCTGTGATCTGCCCAAGCGAAATATGAGATGCTGTTCCTCCAGTTTCCATTTAGCCTCACTCTGACAATGGAGGAGACCTAGGACAGAATGGGAAGGAGAATCGAAGTGTCCAGCAACCAGGAGATCAAGAGTCAAGAAGGTTTTATTGTCATGTCCCAGATAGAACAATGAAAGTCTTACTTGCTGCAGTACAACAAAATATATAAACATAGTACACTGTAAACAATATGATAAACGAGAGGAAAAAAAAGTTCAGTGTGTAAATACACACATACTCACAAGTACACATACATATATATTCACACGTACACACATAGTCAAATGTTAGTCTCCTCCCTTCATGGCCATCAATTTGTTTATTTTGAACATCTCGTCACGAACTGCAGTTCTACTGCAGTTGTACAGGGTCTTGGTGAGACCACACCTGGAGTACTGCGTACAGTTTCGGTCTCCTAATCTGAGGAAAGACATTCTTGCCATAGAGGGAGTACAGAGAAGGTTCACCAGACTGATTCCTGGGATGTCAGGACTTTCATATGTAGAAGGACTGGATAGACTCGCCTTGTACTCGCTAGAATTTAGAAGATTGAGGGGGGATCTTATAGAAACTTACAAAATTCTTAAGGGGTTGGACAGGCTAGATGCAGGAAGATTGTTCCCTATGTTGGGGAAGTCCAGAACAAGGGGTCACAGTTTAAGGATAAGGGGGAAATCTTTTAGGACCAAGATGAGGAAAACATTTTTCACACAGAGGGTGGTGAATCTCTGGAATTCTCTACCACAGAAGGTAGTTAAGGCCAGTTCATTGGCTATATTTAAGAGGGAGTTAGATGTGGCCCTTGTGGCTAAAGGGATCAGGGGGTATGGAGAGAAGGCAGGTACAGGATACTGAGTTGGATGATCAGCCATGATCATATTGAATGGCGGTGCAGGCTCGAAGGGCCGAATGGCCTACTCCTGCACCTATTTTCTATGTTTCTATGTTTAAGATGACCTCTCATCCTAAATTCCAGAGTATACAAGCCCAGCCGCTCCATTCTCTTAGCATATGACAGTCCCACCATCCTGGGAATTAATCTTGTAAACCTACGCTGCACTCGCTTAATAGCACTACGCTGCACTCGCACTCCCGTTCCAGCGCAGGTCCGCAGAAACAGCAGGTACAGCAAGTACAGTACCTGGAAACAAAGGGGAAGCCTCCATTGTGTCCGGAAACGTGGCCGTCGGGCAGGACTTCAGGTCAGAATGAAGCGCAGGGGCGTCCGGCCCCCTCTCCCTACTATCCTACTGGCTAATGTACAGTCCCTTGAAAACAAAGTGGAGGACTTAAGGGCAAGACTGCTTTATCAAAGGGAGCTGAGGGAATGCTCTGTGTTCTGTTTCACAGAGACATGGCTCACCCCCAGCTCCCCAGACTCAGCGGTCCAGCCTGAAGGGTTCTCCATCCACCGCATGGACCGTACCCTGGCATCTGGGAAAGGGAGAGGAGGGGGCGTCTGCCTCATGGTCAACTCTGCGTGGTGTTCCGACGTGGCAGTCCTGTCCAACTCCTGCTCTCCACACCTCGAACACCTGGCGGTGAAGTGCCGTCCCTTCTACCTCCCGAGAGAATTCACCTCCGTTATCCTGACCGCGGTCTACATCCCACCCCAGGCAGACGTCCGTCTGGGACTGGAGGAGCTGCAGGCCGTGGTCAACAGACACCAGACGTCTTACCCCGAGGCATTTACCACCATTGCTGGGGACTTCAATAAGGCGAACCTCAAGAAATCACTCCCCAACTTCCACCAACATGTCTCCTGCTGCACCAGAGGACCTAACACCCTCGACCACTGCTACACCACCATCAAGAATGCCTATCGTTCTATCCCTCGCCCTCACTTCGGTAAGTCCGACCATACCGCGGTGCTGCTTCTTCCTGCCTACAAGCAGCAATTAAAGAGCGCACCCCCAGAAGTGAGGACAGCACAGAGCTGGTCGGGGGGGGCAGAAGAACAACTCCAGGACTGTTTGGAGTCTGTAGACTGGGCAATGTTCAAGGACTCGGCAACGGACTTGAACGAATATGCCACAGTCGTTACAGACTTCATAAAGAAATGTGTGGAGGACTGCATCCCTACAAAAACCTTCCGAGTGTTTCCCAATCAGAAACCTTGGATGAACTTTGAGATCCGCACTCTCCTGAAGTACAGACACAGGGCATTCACATCCAACGATACAGTGGCCTACATGAAGACCAGATACGACCTTGGTAAGGCCATCAAAAAGGCCAAAAGGGACTTCTGCTCCAAACTGGAGGACGAGACAGATGTTCGGCAGCTGTGGCAGGGTCTGAATGCAATCACCTCCTACAAGGCAAAACCAGGAGGCAGCTCGAATGCCAGTGTAACATCACTCCCTGACGAGCTCAATGCGTTTTACGCACGCTTTGACAGGGAGAATACTGATGTGCCTTCCCGATCCCCCATTCGCTGTGATGGCATTTCAGTCTCAGTCACAGAGGCCGATGTCAGGAAATCCTTCAGAGGGGTGAACCCCCGAAAAGCACCTGGACCTGATGGTATACCCGGCCGTGTTCTAAAAACCTGTGCGGACCAACTGGCGGGAGTTTTTACGGACATTTTCAACCTCTCACTTCTGAGGTCTGAGGTCCCCACCTGCTTTAAAAGGGCATCAATTATACCGGTGCCCAAGAAGAGTAAGGTGACATGCCTCAATGACTATCGACCAGTGGCACTAACGCCGGTGGTGATGAAGTGCTTTGAGAGGTTGATCATGGAGCAAATCAACTCCTACATCGACAAAAACCTGGACCCACTGCAGTTCGCGTACCGCCACAACAGATCAACGGTGGATGCGATCTCGCTGGCCCTCCACTCCGCACTGGACCACTTGGACAACAAAAACGCATATGTCAGGCTGTTATTCATTGATTACAGCTCGGCATTTAACACAATCATCCCCTCCAAACTGGTTACCAAACTCGCAGAACTGGGTCTCTGCGCATCCCTCTGCAACTGGATCCTCGACTTCCTCGTCCACAGACCACAGTCTGTTCGTATTGGTGGAAATGTGTCAGCCTCAATAACAATCAGCACGGGAGCACCTCAAGGCTGCGTGCTCAGCCCCCTGCTGTACTCACTCTATACCCATGACTGCGTAGCGAACCACAGTGCGAACTCCATCATCAAGTTCGCTGACGACACCACTATTGTGGGGCGTATCACTGATGGGGATGAGTCAGAGTACAGAAGAGAGATCGAGCAACTGTCCATATGGTGCCAGCGCAATAACCTGGCCCTGAACACCAGCAAAACCAAGGAACTGATTGTGGACTTTGGAAGGAGTAGGAGGGGGACCCACAGCCCCATTTATATCAATGGGTCGATGGTTGAAAGGGTCAAGAACTTCAAATTCCTGGGGGTGCACATCTCTGAAGATCTTTCCTGGTCCGAGAACACGAACGCAATTATCAAAAAAGCTCATCAGCGCCTCTACTTCCTGAGAAGATTACGGAGAGTCGGATTGTCAAGGAAGACTCTCTCTAACTTCTACAGGTGCACAGTCGAGAGCACGCTGACCGGTTGCATCGTGGCTTGGTTCGGCAATTTGAGCGCCCTGGAAAGGAAAAGACTACAAAAAGTAGTAAACACTGCCCAGTCCATCATCGGCTCTGACCTTCCTTCCATCGAGGGGATTTATCGCAGTCGCTGCCTCAAAAAGGCTGGCAGTATCATCAAAGACCCACACCACCCTGGCCACACACTCATCTCCCTGCTACCTTCAGGTAGAAGGTACAGGAGCCTGAAGACTGCAACAACCAGGTTCAGGAATAGCTACTTCCCCTCAGCCATCAGGCTATTAAACCTGGCTCGGACAAAACTCTGATTATTAGCAACCACTTTCTGTTATTTGCACTACCAGTTTATTTATTCATGTGTGTATATATTTATATCATGGTATATGGACACATTTATCTGTTTTGTAGTAAATGCCTACTATTTTCTGTGTGCTTAAGCAAAGCAAGAATTTCATTGTCCTATACAGGGACACATGATAATAAACTCACTAATAGCAAGAATGTTCTTCCTCAAATTAGGGTACCAAAACTGCACACAATACTCCAGATGTGGTCTCACTAGGGCCCTGTACAACTGCAGAAGGACCTCTTTGCTCCTATACTTAACTCCTCTTGTTATGAAGGCCAACATGCCATTCGCTTTCTTCACTGCCTGCTGCACATGCATGCTTACTTTCATTGACTGATGAACAAGGACCCCCAGATCCCATTGTACTTTCCCTTTTCCCAACTTGACACCATTTAGATAATAATCTGCCTTCCTGTTTTTGCTACCAAAGTGGATAACCTCACATTTATCCACGTTAAGCTGCATCTGCCATGCATCTGCCCACTCACCCAAATAGTGCAAGTCACCCTGCATCCTCACAGCATCCTCCTCACAGTTCACACTGCCACCCAGCTTTGTGTCATCTGCAAATTTGTTAATGTTACTTTGAATTTGCTAATGTTCTTTTGTACTTGGGCACACAGTTATAAGTGTACTGGAAGTAAAGCAAGGGTCTGAGCACACACCCTGAAGGGCACCAGTCGTGAGAGTGAGGGTGGAGGAGATGTTATGACCAATTCTTACCGACTGAGATCTGCCAGTTAAGGGCCTGTCCCACAAGCATGCGACCAAACCGGAAGTGGGGGCCGCGTGGAGGTTGAGAGATCTCCGTACAGGGCCAGTCCCACCAGCATGCGCCTGCATGCGGCGAGCGCGACCAAACTAGAAGCGGGGGCCGCGCGGAGGTCGAGTGAGTGACGTGAAGTTCGAGCAAAGTCCGCGGGAAATTCGCGCATGACGTACAGCGTCAAGACGTGCGTACGGCGTCGAGACGCTGCGTATGCCCGTCGAGGCGGTGGGTACGGCCTCAATGCGGCTGCGGGCCGGCAGGCCGGTGCAGCACAGAATTTTTGAACAAGGTCAGTTTTTCGGAGCCCCGCGCGATGGCGGGACCAGCTCCACACAACTCCATACGGCTCCGGCGATCGAAGTGGAACAGTCCCCGCGAGGCCGTACGGCTCAAGCGACCATGTTCGGTCGCGCTTGCCGCATGGCGTCGCATGCTCGTGGGACAGGCCCTTTAGGAGGTCCAAAAGCCAGCGCCAGGTGACGGATGCAAACCAAGGTGCAGATGTTTAGAGATAAACTTATTCACTATTATGGTGTGGGATGTTGAGCGAAGAAGCATGTGTTGTGTAAATATCAGAACCAACCTGCATCAGAGGATGGTCTTGTTTGCTCATGAATTTAGGCATGTTCTCCTAAGGCTATAAGTTTGTTAACGTACTTTACTTTCTTGGACATGGTTAATCTTTCAGTATACACATTGATTGCCTCTGGTATTCTATTGTAACTAAGATAACAGTAGTTGTCATCTCCATTCTCTTCACTGTATATTATCTCTCTTGCACTGGTTTGTGGTATCATGTAATACATTCAGATGAGGAATGTAGGACAACATTTATTATTTGGGCGGTTAGCTCATAACCCAAACTGTAGCATCATGCAACATAGCTGCTGTGATCAACCATATAACCTGGTCCTCAGATGATAGCAAGCATCAATCGTAAATAATATTTATCCTCGTAGATAGTGTCACAGTCTAATATTATTTAATTAAAATAATAATTGACATTAATTATTATTATTAAGTGAAAAACAAATCAGGCAAAGGATAAAAAATAATCAATTATATTCACTAAAAATTATTGAATACATGTGACAATCATTTAGGTAGCTGTGTTCAGGCTGTTTATTTTTATAATCGTTAAAATGATTTGTTTTATTCTCCGCAATATCAGGGGTATCAATAAAAAGGCAGGCAGTTAGAAGGTTGCTCATTATGGGCAGCAGGGTCAATTATTCACAAAAAAACTGAATGCAGGAATCTAATAGTTAAACATACGTTGAAAATGGAGGAAAATAAATCATGGTTAGCCAAAGAGCAAAAAAAAGATAGTTGGCCTGTTGGGGGGGGGGGGGAGGTCACATTCACTTAAACCACTAGGAACAAAGGTGCAGCATAGATCATAGAACAGTACAGCACAAGAACAGGCCCTTCTGCCCACAATGTCTGTGCTGAACATGATGCCAAGACCAACTCTTATCTGCCTAATCCTTATCCCTCCATATCCATGTGCCTATCTAAAAGTCTCATAAATGCTACTACTGTTTGCTTCAAGCACCAACCCAGCCAACACATCCAGATATTCACAGTCCTCTAAAATACGTGCATATGAAAATAAACTCAACTTAACTTGATTTGAAACTTATTTCATGGATCTTATGTCTAAGAGAGTTAAGGATATGCAAACAGCCAGGTAATCAAATGCATGCCAGTTAGTTATATATAGTTTTCATTGGACTGAAAATTTATTTGGTGGCAATTTGAAAGGATTTGACTATATGTTCAAGAAAGATCTGCAGATGCTGGAAAATCGAAGGCAGACAAAAGTGCTGGAGAAACTCAGCGGGTGCGGCAACATTTACGGAGCGAAGGAAATAGGCAACGTTTCGGGCCAAAACTCTTCTTCAGACTATATCTGTAGTTTAATGTGATTGAGCAGTGGTGAATAGGGCATATGGTGGTCATATGGCTGCTTTGGTTAATGGTGACTGTGAATGTGCTTTCAGCTTTCATAGAGCAGTGAGCACCTGTGCACTAGGCAACAGTAATGGTTTTGCTCTGAATCTGATCACAATGAGTTTTAGTGCTGCATTACAGTGCAATATTGTTTATACTGTTTAATAAAGATTATTTGACAATCCCAATTCTCTAATTTTCCCGTCAGTGAGTACTTTTCCCCAGATTGGGTCAGATCATCCAGCACATTTAGTTTGTTTAACATATTTGTAAAACTTTAGTTTGAATAATATTAAATGATGACTCACTCGAAATGTGATCTGGTATTGTCACATGACAATAGGACTAGAGATCTTAGAGTATGATGCAACTAAACAAGTCTCGGGGAAAGTGAAAGTAACAGGAGCATTGAGGAAAACGTGAATTAGAGTCCAATTAGAGGCAGTAGAATAATAATAAGGATAGACACAAATAGATAGACAGGCAGCATCACTGGAGAAAAGGAATGGGTGACGTTTCGGGTCGAGACCCTTCTCAGACTGGTTAGGGATAAGGGAAACGAGAGATATAGATGGAGATGTGGAGAGATAAAGAACAATGAATGAAAGATATGCACAAAAGTTACGATGATAAAGGAAACAGGCCATTGTTAGCTGTTTGTCGGGTGAAAACAGAAGCTACAGGTGCACAACCTTTTATCCGAAAGCCTTGGGACCAGACACTTCTCGGATTTCGGAATTTTTCGGATTTCCGAATGGAATATTTTTAGAGTAGATTAGGTAGGTAGCGCGGGCGGCTTGAAAAGTCTGGAGCGGCTGCCTCCTCCCCGGAGACCGGGGAATCATTGTAAATCATTGCTTAAATGTTAGTCAGTTAGTTTGGAGGGATTTTATGTGGGGGGGGGGTGAAGGGGGAAACTTTAATTCTTAGTCCCCTACCTGGTCGGAGAGGCGGGTAGTGGGCAATGCCTTACCGGGTCGCCGTGCAGTAAGCTCCGGAGCACTGTGGCCACCGACTCCCAACATCGCGGAGCTGGGGGCTGCGGGCGTCCAGCGGCGCCGGTTGGAGCTCCGACCCCGGCAACTCTACCCCTGGCTGCGCGGCGCTCCAAATCCAGCGCCGCCCGCGGCCGGACGCCCGCAGCCCCAGCTCCGCGATGTTGGGAGTCGGCGGCGTCACAGCGCTGGGATACCAGCGGGGAGCGGGCAATGCCTTACCGGGTCGCCGTGCGGTAAGCTCCAGAGCGCTGTGGCCGCCGACACACAACATCGCGGAGCTGGGGCTGCGGGCGTCTGGCCGTGGGCCGCGCTGGATTTGGAGCGCCGCGCAACCAGGGGTAGAGTTGCCGGGGTCGGAGCTACAACCGGCGCCGCCCGCGGCCGGACGCCCGCAGCCCCGCGATGTTGGGAGTCGGCGGCCACAGCGTTCCGGAGCTTACTGCACGGCGACCCGGTAAGGCATTGCCCGCTCCCCGCCACTAAGAATTAAAGTTTCCCCCTTCACCCCCTTCACATAAAAGCCCTCCAAACTAACTGACTAACATTTAAGCAATGATTTACAGATGTTTAAGTGTCTCCCCGGTCTCCGGGGAGGAGGCAGCCACTACGGTAGTACAGACCTGGGTTGACCGTGGGTCGTTTTGGGTCAAGTTTGGCGCCAAACGCGAGCTTTGGTGTGCAGACGACATCCTGGAAAAAATGTCCGGTTTTCGGAGCTTTTCGGTTTCCGGAACTCCGGATAAAAGGTTGTGCACCTGTAGTATGACTTGGGTGGGAGGGGGGATAAAGAGAGCGGGATTGCCAGAGCTACCTGAAGTGAGAGAAATCATTTTCATACCATTGGGCTGTGATCTGCCCAAGCGAAATATGAGATGCTGTTCCTCCAATTTCCATTTAGCCTCACTCTGACAATGGAGGAGACCTAGGACAGAATGGGAAGGAGAATCGAAGTGTCCAGCAACCAGGAGATCAAGAGTCAAGAAAGTTTTATTGTCATGTCCCAGGTAGAACAATGAAAGTCTTACTTACAAAGTCTTCTTAGTTAATTCACAGAGTGTACAACAGAATATATAAACATAGTACACTGTAAACAATATGATAAACGAGAGGAAAAAAAAGTTCAGTGTGTAAATACACACATACTCACAAGTACACATACATATATATACACACGTACACACATAGTCAAAAAACAAACAATAGTAATATAATAATAATAATAGTCTATTGTAGTTTGATGTTTAATAGCCTGATGGCTGCAGGGAAGAAGCTGTTCCTGAACCTGGATGTTACAATTTTCAGGCTTCAGTAGCTTCTTCCCGATGGCAGTGGTGAGATGAGTGTGCAGCCAGGATGGTGTGGGTCTCCGATGATGTTGGCTGCCTTTGAGGCAGCGACTCCGATAAATCCCTTCGATGGTGGGGAGGTCAGAGCCAGTGATGGACTGGGCAGTGTTCACAACTTTTGCAGTCTTTTCCGCTCCTGAATGTTCAAGTTGCCGAACCAGGCCATGATGCAACCAGTCACTATGCTCTCTACTGTTCACCTGTAGGTTAGGTAGGTTCAGGCGAGCTGAGCGAAGGTGTTCCACGAAACAATCGCCCAGTCTACATTTGGTCTCGCCGATGTATAAGAGTCCACATCTTGAACAATGGGTACAGTAGATGAGGTTGGAGGAGGTGCAGGTAAGCCTCTGCCTAACCTGAAAGGAAATAAGGAATGGACAATTGTATTAATAGAAAAAAAGAAACTGGAAAGTAAGTATTTTTTTTAAAAATTATAATATTTTAAATTTAATATTTTTAGAAGCTCTAGCAGCAATTGACCATGCAGATAGGAGACTGACCAATTTACATTCCTCCCTTCAAAATGTTTTAAATATAGAAGCTGTAACATAGTAGCATTTTTATCTGAAAACAAAACCAAAGGAAGCTGCTGGATCGGATTTATTCTATACTTTTGGACTCTTTCTGAATGCAGGTATCTATATTACCAAATTCTGATCTTGACCGCTTTTGGCCCACTGTGCTGCGATTTCCGAGAGAACACCGCCACTTACGGCCGTAATTTGTGGCCACCTCGCTCAGAGCCCCCCTCCGCCTTCCGGGACCAGAGGATTTTTCCCCTCGATGAAAGATGAGAGAGATATTAATGTTTTTACAAAACTCCCCATTCTCTCTGCTGCCCCCGCTGGCGGCAGGAGGAGGGACTATAAAACCCGGAAGTGTCGTGCCTCACTCAGTCTCTGCCAGACCCAGGAAGCGAGAGGGTCATGGCTCTCTGAGCTGCGGATCTACTCCACGGTGAGTCCCCTCGATGTGGTTTTCCCTGAACTGATGTGTATTTTGTTGGCTTGCTCGCTTGCTACGTGTTTTTTCCCGCAATTGCTTGGCGTTTTTAAACTTGCTTTCAGCGAACTGATATGTATTTTGTCAGCTTGCTTGCAACGTGTTTTGTACCGCAATTGCTTGGTGTTTTTAAACTTGCTTTCAGCGAACTGATGTGTATTTTGTCGGCTTGCTTGCAACGTGTTTTGTCCCGCAATTGCTTGCCGTTTTTAAAGGGCTTTCAGCAACAGTTTTCGGATGGATAAAGTGATTAAACATTTTATTAGATCAAACCTGTGTTTAATTTTAAAATTGGTGTTTGTGTGTGTGTGTCTGTGTGTGTGAATGAGTCTGTGTGTGTGACTGTGTGTATATGTGTGTGTGAATGAATCTGTGTGTGTGAATGATTCTGTGTGTGTGTGTGAATGAGTGTGTGTGTGTGTGTATGAGTCTGTGTGTGTGTGTGTGAATGAGTCTGTGTGTGTGTGAGAATGAGTCTATGTGTGTGAATGAGTCTGTGTGTGAATGAGTCTGTGTGAGTGTGAATGAGTCTGTGTGTGTGTATGTGTGTGAATGTGTGTGTGTGAATGAGTCTGTGTGTAAGTGTGAATGAGTCTGTGTGTGTAAGTGAATGAGTCTGTGTGTATTTGTATGTGTGAATGAGCCTGTGTGTATGTGAATGAATCTGTGTGTGTGTTTGTGTGTGTGAATGAGTGTGTGAATGAGTCTGTGTGTGTGTAAGTGTGTGTGAATGAGTCTGTGTGTGTGTGTGAATGAGTCTGTGTGTGTATGTGTGAATTAGTCTGTGTGTGAGTGTGAATATGTGTGTGAATGATTCTGTGTGTGTGAATGAGTATGTGTGTGTGTGAATGAGTGTGTGTGTGTTTATGTGTGTGAATGAGTGTGAATGAGTCTGTGTGTGTGTGTGTGAATGAGTGTGTGTGTGTGTGTGTGTGTGTGTGTGAATGTGTGTGAATGTGTATGAGTCTGTGTGTGTATATGTGTGTGTGAATTAGTCTCTGTGTGTGTATGTGTGAATGAGTCTGTGTGTGTGTGTATATGTGTGTGTGTGTGTGTGTGTGTATATGAGTCTGTGTGTGTGTGAATGAGTCTGTGTTTGTGTTTGTGTGAGTGTGTGAGGTGGAGGGTGTGTATGATCAACAAATAACACAAATAATAGTATTTCGTAGTTTAGAGCTTATTTGTTATGTTTAATAGCCTGATGGCTGTCAGGAAGAAGCTGTTCCTCAATGTAGTTGTTACAGTTTTCAGTTTACAAAAGTCGGACGTGACTCCAGAAGTCGGGCATCAGTCAGTCCACAAGCCGTGAGAGTCAGTCAGTCCAAAGGTCATGAGTTAATCCCAAGGCAGTGAGTGAGTCCACAGGTCATGACGAAGACGCTCACCGCCCCCCCCCCCCCACTCCTCCTCCACCGACATCCCCCACCTCAAGACGTTGCCCTCCGCCTGGCTATGGGATGCGCCCCCACTGAAGCCTCCCACATCCCCTGCATGAGGACACCCCCCCTCTTCTCATCAGCTCATGAGAGCCCCTGCCTGAAGCTGTGCCCCTCCCTTGGCTGCACAATGTTTACCACCCCCCACCCCACCCTGACAGCCCCCGCCTCAAAAAAATGTTTTGCACAAATTCTACAGTGTTTATTAACAACTGAAATTGTCTTTAGGCTGCTTTTTCGACATCATGTCATGAAATGTTAGAGGTCAAGGTGATGTGGCTATTGCTGTAGTATCCTCTAGGTAGCAGCTACGTTAATGCCTGGTGGAAGAACTACACATTCTCGATTCAAGATACCCATCCAAGTGGCCGAGGATACATTCTGCAACATCGAGAAGAACTCTAAAACGGCACATTTCATGAGGCAAGTGAAAGTCATTGTTTGGGATGAATGTCCAATGATTAGGAGAGAAAGCTTTGAAGCGGTGGACAGAACTCTTCAAGATGTCTTCAGCAACACAAAGCCTTTTGGTTGAAAGATGAAGGGAAATGTCAAAGGTTTCCTGAAGGATGGAACATCGACCAAGAATGTTGTCAATAATAGCGTGCTTCATTGAATGACTTCTGAGAAAAATTCTCAGATTTTCTTTCTTAAAACTTGACCGCTGAATTTCTCTATATTAAAATTGTCTCTTTTTATCAACACGAAATAGTCATCAAGAGGCAGTGAGCAGCAGAACACAACAAGAGACACAACACGAAAGAACTTAATAATTCTCATCTTTAACATTTAAATTGTCCTTATATTTTAATAGTAATTCATATTTTAAACTTTAATAAATCCTTTTTGTACTTTTGATGCCTGTGTGTTCTTCATCACAATGGGAACCTAATAGGCAGGAATAGCTGCTCTGTGGGAGAGCCACTAAGAGTGCATGGGGGGAGGTTGTGGGGAGATGCACTGAATGTGTGGGTGGGAGGGGAATGGCAAGGAGCAGAGTGGGGGGTGAAGGTAGGTGGGGTGACTGAGTGAACTGCCAGCTTACCAGGCATGAGTGACTGCACTGCCAGCCCACGAGCCGTGAGTTAGTGATCTGCCAGCCCACCAGCCGTAAGTAACTGAACTGCCAACCCAATAATCTATTCAGTCCACCCTCTTCCCCCTTCTCTGTTACAGTCTGTCACATGTTTTGGGCAGAATTTCTGGCTGTTTCTCAGCCGCCAGCCTGCCAGGTCCGAGTGATTGCATTGCCAGGCCTCAGTGACTGAGCTGCCAGCCCAAAAATCCATTTAGCCCACAAACTCCATATTAGCCCTCTGGAAACCAGTACCTTCGGCCCACAACACTCATACCAGCGCAACAGAAAGTGCCCACCCCCCCCCCGGCCAGCAATATTGGAATTGGTGGAGAGGTGGAATATTGCATTGGGTGACCAGCCCTCCCGTGTGACTTAGTCTATTTAGAACTATTGCCGTATTGGAGTTGGGGGGTTTTTCCCCTCAGAGTTTGTGAATCTTTGATCATTCCTGCCTCAGGGAACTGGGAATGCTGATTAATCAAGGCTCAGTTAGAATTCCAGGATATTAGGGAAGCAAGGGTTGAGGAGATCAAACGCGGAAGTGGAATTGAGGAAAAATTATCAGATCAGCTATATTCTTATTGAACAGCAGGTCTGGCTGAAGCAGCCAGTGGCCTGTACAACTCCCATATCTGTTCTTACATAAAACACTCTGTAAAGAAAGGGTTGTGCAAAGTGGAAAGTTGGTCCTGTTAGCCACAATGCATCATAAATATGACTAACAGAAGTCACCCATTGAAAGAGCCTCTTACTGCATATGATGGTTTATCATTCCAGCTTTAAATATTCAAGGCATGCTTCTGAATAAAACTTTTCTTGGATTTTTGAGATTTTTAAAAAGTTGGATCTTTTGCATAACAATGTTATATACATGAAAAAAAGTTTTACTTACCTTGATATGTTTCCATATTACTGAGACTAATCATCCTAATACAGTCATCCATTGATTTCCTTTTCCTGAACCAACTCGCTGAAGAAAACAATTTAATGTACTGTCAGCAGGATTGTGACACACTCACTGGTACCTTACTCAAAGAAAAACGTTGCATTTATTATGACGTCAAATGTTTTTCACCGTACCTCGGTACATGTGACAGTAAACTGAACTGAACTGATGGGCGATTACAAAATTACCACCTGTCAGCAAAAACAGAATCACTTCTCAAATCTGGCTATTAGGATGTAAATTCATGAGGAGGCATCCATCAACATTCAGCTGACCTTTACACATCCAAGTTCTGCATCTAGATTTTTGTCAGGTGGAATTAGAGAGGATCAGTGCGTAAGTATCCTAAAGATATATTGTGCATGCACTTTAACTTCTATCATCTGGCCACCTGAGAGTCTCAGTGAGAGGTTTAGATCATTTTTATGGCTAGGTCCCCATTAGAATACTTAATAGATATTTTGCATATTCAATTTTTCCTCGATTTTGTTACTTTAAATTTAAAAGGGTTTAGCAATTGATATCCTAAGCCACACAATTCTTCTTGTCTCGTGGGGTGTTTGAATGGTAATGCAATCATATCCATCTGATTAATCAGACTGAGCAGGAAGAGGGATCAGACTGCAGACTGCAGGCACACATACCAGCACAATGACAGTCCCATCAGGATAATAAGGCGGCTATTATTCTATTGAGATTTTAATGTCATTAATATGCCTCTCAGTTTCATAAATTGCTGGAGGTGAAATACCACCATTAATACTTCTATGTTCAGAAACACCAACGACACATCCTCAAAATGTTAATGTCCTTTTACAATGATTTATATTCCAATCCTAATTCTCTCCATGTGGATTTCATAATACTGTACTGCAGATAAGCTCAATAACAGACCAAAATAAAGTCAGATTTTCAACATGTTTCCACCTGTTTCGGACAGGACATGACACAAATATATACTCAATAACACTTGTCTGTAAATTGTTAACTCAAATATTGTGCACACCCATTCTTTCCTTGGGGCATTTTTGTGAGTATTTTTTTTTGCACTGTTGTTTTTCAAGGCCCACCTTTGGACCTGCAGGAGTTGGCAAACAACAATTGGCTGATACATACTGTGTAGGAAGGAACTGCAGATGCTGGTTTACACTGAATATAGACACAAAAAACTGGAGTAACTCAGCAGGTCAGGCAGCATCTCTGAAGAAAAGTAATAGGTTACGTTTCAGGTTGTAACCCTTTTTCAGACTTTTTTAGTCGGAAGGAGTACTGAAGAAGGGTCTCGACTCAAAATGTCAAGTCAAGTCAAGAGTGTTTTATTGTCATATGTCCCGGATAGGACAATGAAATTCTTACTTGCTGCAGCACCACAGAATATGTGAATATGTAAACATAGTACATAATGGGAGAAGTGTTCTCTGTCACAGGTGGTAGTTGAGGCCAGTTCATTGGCTATATTTAAGAGGGAGTTAGATGTGGCCCGTGTGGCTAAAGGGATCAGGGGGTATGGAGAGAAGGCAGGTATGGGATACTGAGTTGGATGCAGCCATGATCATATTAAATGGCGGTGCAGGCTCAAAGGGCCAAATGGCCTACTCCTGCATCTATTTTCTATGTTTCTAAGAGGAAAAAAAGTCCAATAAATAACAAATATAGTGCAGTAATAATATAGTATTTTGCAGTTCAGAACTCAGAGCTTATTTGTTGTTGTCTTTAATAGCATGATGACTGTACCCATTCCTTTTCTCCAGAGATGCTGCCTGACCCGTTGAGTTACTCCAGCTTCTTGTGTCTACAGTATCTTCACTGATAGATATTGCTAGAATTCGGCCATTCAGTCCATCAAGTCTACTCCGCCATTCGATAATGGCTGATCTATTGATTTCATAATACTCTTAACCCCATTCTCCTGCCTCCCCCCCCCCCCCCATAACCCTTGACACCCATACTAATCAAGAATCTATTTATCTCTGCCTTAAAAATATCCATTGACTTGGCCTTCACAGCCTTCTGCGGCAATAACTTCCACAGATTAACCACCGTATCCCACACAATTGCAGCGTCTCTCTATCACAAGGGGTCTGCCCAACACTATGAGATGGATTTTTCACAACAGATCTGATCATTGTCATGAAGGCTAAATCGCATGTTCTTGTTGAAGATAAATAGAACACAGAACTAGAGTAATACAGCACAGGAACAAGCTCGTTGGCCCACAATACATAATAACAAGTTTAAACTAATATCTTCGGTCGGCACATGATTCATATCCCTCCATTCCCTGCACATCCATGTGACAATCTAAAACCCTCTCAAATGCCATAATTGTATCTGCAAATGATTGCAATTCATTAAGTCTGTAGCTGTACCTGACCATAACAATTTAATTTTACATGGAGAGAGCCATATTCAGGAATCACATGAAATCTTCATCTTAAGTGTCTGCATGGTATGGATATTAGCTTTTAGGAACCAGGCTATCTTCCAGATCTATAGCTGCTGATTATCAAAGAACACCTTGGCCTTGACTCCTCAGCATATTAAATGTTCCCTAGTTGCAATTCCCCCTTGCAGAACTGATGAAGAAGGAAGATGTCTCGAAGAACTGGTGTGGAAAGTAGTATCATCAGAACAAATGCAACAAAGCTACAGAAACTGGGAGAATGAATACAGGAAGCAAGGTGGAAGGTGATGCAGACAAAATAGCTGTATGACCCAGCAGGTTTGACTGGCACATACTTGCTGACCTATCCCCTAAGGCAGCAATAGTGAATATGGAAAGGGATGAGTGGAGTCAATGATGGGATAGGCGAACACAGGAGCAGCGGCAAATGGGATGAAACTTTGAATTCCGGACAAGAGGAGGAAGCAGGAAAGCAGTCATCAAGTGACTGGAAAAGGAGATGATATATGAAGTCTGAGTTGGACTTACACAAGGACTGTTCCACATATCTCACAAAGACAAGCATAGCTTGGACCCATGTGAGATGGGTAATAAGTAAAGGACTTGCCAGAGATAGCATTGCAACTTGAGATAAGGCAATGGGATCTGCAACATTGCAATGACAGGTGATTTCCATGAATCTCATTTGAATGAGTGTTTAAATTTCTGGTAGCTTCAATTAAACAAAAAAAAGTCTGCACAATCTGCATTGCAATTCTTCCATCCAATTGTTAATTAAAATGCTAATAAAAAAAGATGAAGTTAATACCAAAGGACAGCAAGCAATTAGGAAAGAAAATAATCTCTTAAATTTTAATTCAAACTGGTTGCAATACAAGAGGATGGGTGTCTTGGTGTAATTATACAAGGTTCTGACAAACCTACATATGGAATCCTGATTATAATATTGGTCTACTTACCCAAGGAAAGATATACTTGACATGGAAGGGGTTCAATACAAGTTCACTAGAATCTCTGAAATTTGAAAGAATTATATTTGTCCCTTTTCAGCCTCTGTCGCTGTTTCCACCCTTCCGTACCTGACCCAATCTACCAATCAACTCCTGCTATCACTTTGTAGTTCTTCCCCCACTCCCTCTCCATCACCTCTTAATCTCCCCTCCACTCTTTCAGTTCAGATGAATAGTCTCGACCAGAAATGTATAGTGTCTATTTCCTGCCACTGATGCTGTTTGCAATGCTGAGTTCCTCGAGCAGCTTGCCTTTTCCCACATATTCCAGCATCTGTAGTCTCTTGTGTTATCAAAACTTAATGGCTTGAAAGAGTAGATCTCAGTATCTCTGGCTTGAGAATACTGGATTCTTGCATCTGGTATCTAGAATGTAACACACTAGTTTTTAATACTGGGTTGTTGAGAAATATCTTCACTCAGAAGATTCTGTACTCCAGAATTTAGTTTTAGTTTAGCTTAGTTTAGACACACAGCATGGAAATGTGTAGGAAGGAACTGCAGAAGCTAGTTTACACCAAAGATAGACACAAAATGCTGGGGTAACTTTTCGCCTCACCAAATCTGCATCGACCAACGATCATCCATATACTAATTCTATCCTACACACCAGGGACAATTTACAGGGGCCATTTGATCTCGAAACCTGCACGTCTTTGGAATGTGAGAGGAAATCAGAGCACTCAGAGGAAACCCTCATGGTTATAATGGAAAATGTACAAACTCCATACAGACAGCACCTGTAGTCATGATCAAACCCAGGTCTGGGGCGCTGTGAGGCAGCCACTCTACTGCTGCGGCACTGTGCTGCCCAGAGGACACTCAAGAATTAAGACTATTCAAATTGAGATAAAGAGATTTTTGGGCAGAGTAAGTTCAAAGCAGATACTTCACAGAATTGGAGGCAGAAAATTAGCCATGCACTTACACAATGATGCAGCAAGCTTGAGGAGCTATGTAGTTGACACATGCTCCTTGGTGTTACTAGAAAATACAAGTTAATCATAAATACAACAAAATATAAAAGAATCCACCACATCCCAATTCCTCTCAATTTCACCCAACCACTGACACCTCTACCGTATATCAATCCTTGAAAAACCTTGAGGTGAGTTGACAACTTTTCAGTATATAATATAAAAAGCAATTTGTTGTGTTACAAAGGCTGGACAGTTAAACTCATGCAGTATGGAAACAGGCCCTTCGGCCTAACTCCTCCATGCTGACCAAGATGCCTAATCCCATTTGTCCACGTTTAGCCCATAACCCTCTAAACTGTTCCTATCCACGTACTTGTTTTTTGAATGGTATTATATTCCCTCTCAGCTACCTCCTCTGGCAGCTCGTTCCATATACTCACCACCCTCTGAGTGAAGTTAACAGAACTTGAGCCTCAAAAATCGTAATAAATTTCACATCATGACGTATCATAACTGAAATGAACACAACACCAAATTGCAGAATGAAACGTTGCAGAGAAAAAAAACTTGAGATGAATTGAAATTATTTAACGTGAAATGGCTATGATCTACTATAATGGGCAGCATCCATGTGATGGAGGTGAAGAGACAACAGACCTTAGATGTGCAATATAGTTTAAGTAGAATCGTTTGCCAAAAAAACTGGTGATGGATGATCCGTGTATCCTCATTGAACTTTCCTTTGTCCGAAGAATTTCAAATGACTACCCAAAGGCACGAAATGATTGCAGGAAAGAGATACAACTATTTCATTTATTTTTGAAATATTGCTGCCTGATATAGCTTCAGTCATTGGTTTTAAAATTATACTTTGAAAAGAAGAATTTATAATGGTCTTAAAAGGGTATTTGATGTTTGAAGAACAACACATTAATACACTTTTATAAATAAATAGAATATTTAGAATATAATTCTTAATATGTAAAAATATATCTACACAGATTATATGTATCTTTTTACTTGGACAAAATACATACAAAGCATAATGGTGAATTAGTGATGTTAAGGATGAGAGGATTAAAATGTCTCATGGCATAGAAAAGGTGATCATAAGATCATAAATGGAGCAGAATTAGGCCATTCAGCCCATCAAGTCTTCTCTGCCATTCAATCATGGCTGATCTATCGCTCCCTCCTAACCCTTCTCCCCATAATGTCTGACTCCCTTACTAATCAATATACAGTAGTTGTGAAAAAGAGAGGGAATCTACTAAAGAAGAGGATTCCACTGCCAGGCCTGCTAACAAATGAGCCCAGGAACTAAATTGGGAAATTATAGGTTGAATAGGAGGGGGGTAAATCAGGTGGAAAGCAGTGATTCTCATGAAAGACACAACTCAGAGAGAGTTGTCCGCCCATCCAGAGGTACAGCAGACATGATATTCAAAGCACTCCAACTCCAGGAAAAATGCCATGAACTAAGGCAGCCTTTGTACACGACCTAAATAGACCTGACAAAGGCTTTTGACTTGGTAGACTGCCAGACTCTTTGGAGCATACTATCAGGTACGGTTGCCACGACAAGTACATCAGAATATTGAGGCTTCGACATGATGGTACAGTGCATTCAGAAGGTATTCAGTTACAGCCTTATTCTAAAATTGATTAAATTTGTCTTTTTTTTAATCATCAATCTACACGCAATATAATATAAAAACAAAAACAGGTGTTTAGAAATGTTTGCAAAGTAATTAAAAATGAATAACTGAAATATCACATTTACATAAGTATTCAGACCCTTTACTCAGTACTTTGTTAAGGCACCTTTGGCAACGATTACGGCCTCGAGTCTTCTTGGGTATGACGCTACAAGCTTGGCACACCTGTATTTGGGTAATTTCTCCCATTCCTCTCTGCAGATCCTCTTCACCTCCCTGATCAAGGCCCTTCTCCCACGATTGCTGTTTGACCGGGCGACCAGCTCTATGAAGAGTCCTGGTGGTTCCAAAGTTCTTCCATCTAAGAATGACGGAGGCCATTGTGCTCTTCGGGATCTGCAATGTTGCAGAAATTGTTTTATAAACTTCCCCAGGTCTGTGTCTTGACACAATCCTGTCTCGGAGGTCTACGGGCAATTCCTTTGTCTTCATAGCTTGTTTTTTGCTCTGACATGCACTGTCAACTGTGGGACCTTATATAGACAGGTGTGTGCCTTTCCAAATCATGTCCAATCAATATAATTTACCACTGGTGGACTCCAATCAAGTTGTAGAAACATCTCAAGGATAATCAATGGAACCAGGATGAACCTAAGCTCAATTTTGAGTGTCATGGCAAAGGGTCTGAATATATACATAAATGTGATATTTCAGTTATTGTGATATTTCTTGTTAATTACCTTGTAAAAATGTCTAAACCTCTTTTCACTTTTTCATCCTGATTTATTGTGTGTAGATTGATGATAAAAAAAAAAGAATTTAATCAATTTTAAAACAAGACTGTAAACTAACAAAATGTTGAATAAATGAAAGGGTCTGAATACTTTCTGAATCCACTATATGTCGGTCACAGTGCTCAGCAACCGTGGCTCTGAGTCTGAGCCCTTCATTGTGGAAACGGGGGATAAACAGGGATGCCTCATCGCATCCACCTTGTTTGTCATCTTCATTGTTGCCATACTTCACCTCATTGGTGAAGAGCTACCGTAGGGGATCCCAATCCTCTACAGAACTAACGGTGGGCTCTTCAACCTTAATAGGTTGAAGGCCAAGTGCAAAGTCAGTAACACCGCCATTATGGAGCTTCGGTATGCAGACGACTACGCCTTTGCAGCACACTCCGCAGAAGACCTCCAGGGCATCCTGAATGCCTTTGCCAAGGCAAACAGAGCCATGGGCCTAGCCTTAAACATCAAGAAGACCCAGGTCCTACATCAATCTCCACCCAACCAGCCGTCTATCCAGCCCACAATAAAAGTGGCCGATACCACTCTTGAAAACGTTGACCATTTCCACTACCTTGGCAGCATTCTTTCCTTAAAAACTGACATCGACTCTGAGGTCAAGCATCGCCTGAGTTGTGTCAGTGGAGCCTACACCAGACTCAGGAAAAGCGTCCTTGAAGACACGAGACCTAAAGTCTAAAACAAAACCGCTGGTCTACAGAGCCGTTGTCCTCTCCACCCTGTTGCATGGAGCCGAGTCATGGACCACCTACAGCAGGCACCTGAGAGCTCTGGAACAATACCATCAAAGATCCTTACCAAAGATTCTGGGGATCAGCTGGGAGAACAAA
This sequence comes from Amblyraja radiata, assembly GCF_010909765.2. Classification (NCBI taxonomy): domain Eukaryota; kingdom Metazoa; phylum Chordata; class Chondrichthyes; order Rajiformes; family Rajidae; genus Amblyraja; species Amblyraja radiata. The sequence continues at coordinate 14,977,057 of NC_045958.1, forward strand.
TGCACCAACATCAGCGTTTTGGAGGAAGCCAACACGACCAGCATCACCACCACAATAATGCAGCACCAACTTCGATGGACTGGCCATGTCATCCACATGTCCAACTCACGTCTCCATAAACAAATCCTGTACTCTCAACTGAAGGAAGGTCGGCGAGCCCCCGGCGGGCCAAAGAAACGCTTAAAGGACAACATCAAGAACAGCCTGAAGAAATTCCACATCACATCGAGCAACTGGGAGCACATTGCACTGGACCAGGTGCTCCTTGAGGAAATTTGTGAAAGAAGGAGCTGCATGTCATGAAACAGAAATACGCCATGTCGCAGAGACAAAGCGACAGCACAGTAAGGAGAGAGAGAAGGGGGCTCGACGACTACCAACCACCACCAGTCTCCACTGCCTCGTTGCACCAGAAAGCTTGAACCTCATGGTCTAGAGTGAAATGACAGACTGATTGGGAAAGGTATATGAAGATGTCAAGAAGAAAAGAAGGAAAGACATCTCATAAGCATACATGACTTTAATCTTCCTTTGTTTCTTATAGAAACATAGAAACATAGAAAATAGGTGCAGGAGTAGGCCATTCGGCCCTTCGAGCCTGCACCGCCATTCAATATGATCATGGCTGATCATCCAACTCAGTATCCTGTACCTGCCATCTCTCCATAACCCCTGATCCCTTTAGCCACAAGGGCCATGATTTGCCATGACACATCTAACTCTTTTTAACATGGATAGAGAGGAAAATATAAAACTGGAAATGCAACATTAATTGCAGAATAGGCTCCAAAAAGGTCATCTTTAAATTATTTCTGTGTGATCAGAAATATCAAGAGTATTTCTCTGAGATAAAGACAGAAATGCTGTATAACATCATCAGGTGAGAATGCAGCTGCAAAAAAAGAGAAATGGTGTCAATGTTTTAAGTCAATGACCTTTCATTAGTGAGTTTCACTTCAACAACACGGGCCTCTAAGGTTTTGAGCTCTCACCTTCCTGTAATTAGTCACGGAAATAATGGTGTCCATCCCAAGAGATATCACACCTTCCTGACATTCAATAATGCTGTGTTGCAGCCCAATTCACAAAATCTCAGTATTCTCTCAAACTAACTGATATTGCAATGAATGTAACATTTAATCCTGAGCTGATATACAAACCTCATAACCAGAGGTTGAGGGGAGACCTGATAGAAGTATGTAAACTTATGAAAGGCATAGCATAGGCTTGATAGGCAGTCAGAACCTTTATCCAGAGTGGAAATGTCAAATACGAGATAAATCTTTTCCCCAAGATAATTCAATTTCATTTCCATAACATTTGCTATTTCTTCTCGATATCAGTTCCTCCAGTGCTGATGTAGGTATCTTTCAATGCAAATTTCCAATCACAGAATCAAATGCTGCGGTAATGCTCTTGTTAGCATTTCCTAAATAGGCTAAAAACACTCCCAATATCCACGACCCATGTGCTGAGATACAGAATCATGACTGGAATACCTGTTGACTCATCATTATTTATGGGGTCACCTTTAAGTTCAAACAAAGAAACATAGAAACATAGAAAATAGGTGCAGGAGGAGGCCGTTTGGCCCTTCGAGCCAGCACCGCCATTCATTGTGATCATGGTTGATCATCCATAACAGTAACCTGTGCCTACATTCTCCCCATACTCCTTGATTCCACTAGCACCAAGAGCTCTATCTCCCTCTCTTTTATATTCATCCTGTGAATTGGCCTCTACTGCCTTATGTGGCAGAGAATTCCACAAATTCACAACTGTCGAGGTGAAAATGCTTTTTCTTATCTCAGTTTGAAATGGCCTCCCCTTTATTCGTAGACTGTGGCCCCTGGTTCTGGACTCCCCCAACATTGGGAACATTTTCCTGCATCTAGCTTGTCCAGTCCTTTTATAATTTTATATGATTCTATAAGATATTCCCTCATCCTTCTAAACTCCAGTGAATCCAAGCCCAGTCTTACCAACCTTTCCTCATATGACAGTCCTGCCATTCCGGGGATTAACCACATGAACCTACGCTGCACTCCCACAATAGCAAGGATGTCCTTCCTCAAATTAGGAGACCAAAACTGCACACAATGCTCCAGATGTGGTCTCACCAGGGCCCTGTACAACTGCAGTAAGACCTCTTTACTCCTATACTCAAATCCTCTCGTTATGAAGGCCAACATGCCATTAGCTTTCTTCACTGCCTGTTGTACCTGCATGTTTACTTTCAGTAACTAGTGTACAAGGACACCCAGGTCTCGTTGCACTTCCCATTTTCCTAATCTGACACCATTCAGATAATAAATTGCCACCTTGTTCTTGCCGCCAGAGTGGATAACCTCACATTTATCTACATTATACTGCATCTGCTACGCATCTGCCCACTCACTCAACATGTCCAAGTCACCCTGCAACCTCCTAGCATCCTCTTTGCAGTTCACACTGCCACCCAGCTTTGTCTTACATTTAATTCCATCATCTAAATCATTAATATATATTGTAAATAGTTGTGGCCCCAGCACCGAGCCTTGCGGCACTCCACTCGCCACTGCCTGCCATTCTGACAGGGACCTGTTTATTCCTACTCGTTGTTTCCTGTCTGCCAACCAATTCTCTATCCATGTTAATCCCCTACCCCCAATACCATGTGCTCTAATTTTGCACACTAATCTCCTGTGTGGGAATTTATCAAAGGCTTTCTGAAAGTCCAGATACACTACATTAACTGCCACTCCTTAATCCATTTTACCTGTCACATCCTCAAAAAAATCCAGAAGATTAGTCAAGCAGGATTTCCTCTTCATACTGACTTGGACCAAACCTTTTACTGCTATCCAAATAGAAACATAGAAACATAGAAAATAGGTGCAGGAGTAGGCCATTCAGTCCTTCGAGCCTGCACCGCCATTCAAAATGATCATGGCTGATCATCCAACTCAGTATCCTGTACCTGCCTTCTTTCCATACCCCCTGATCCCTTTAGCCACAAGGGCCACATCTAACTCCCTCTTAAATATAGCCCATGAACTGGCCTCAACTACCTTCTGTGGCAGAGAATTCCAGAGATTCACCACTCTCTGTGTGAAAAATGTTTTTCTCATCTCGGTCCTAAAAGATTTCCCCCTTTTCCTTAAACTGTAACCCCTTGTTCTGGACTTCCCCAACATCGGGAACAATCTTCCTGCATCCAGCCTGTCAACCCCCTTAAGAATTTTGTAAGTTTCTATAAGATCCCTCCTCAATCTTCTAAATTCTAGCGAGTACAAGTCGAGCCTATCCAGCCTTTCTTCATATGAAAGTCCTGACATCCCAGGAATCAGTCTGGTGAACCTTCTCTGTACTCCCTCTATGGCAAGTATATCTTTCCTCAGATTAGGAGACCACAATACTCCAGGTGTGGTCACCAAGACCCTGTACAACTACAGTAGAACCTGATGATCAGCCATGATCATATTGAATTGCGGTGCAGGCTCGAAGGGCCGAATGGCCTACTTCTGCACCTATTTTCTATGTTTCTAACCTCCCTGCTCCTATACTCAAATCATTTCGCTATGAATGCTAACATACCATTCACTTTCTTCACTGCCTGCTGCACCTGCATGCCTACTTTCAATGACTGGTGTACCATGACACCCAGGACTCGTTGCATCTCCCCTTTTCCTAATCGGCCACCATTCAGATAATAGTCTTCCTGTTTTTGCCACCAAAGTGGATAACTTCACATTTATCCACATTATACTGCATCTGCCATGCATTTGCCCACTCACCGAGCCTATCCAAGTCACCTTGCAGCCTCCTACCATCCTCCTCACAGCTAACACTGCCTCCCAGCTTCGTGTCATCCGCAAACTTGGCGATGTTGCATTCAATTCCTTTGTCCAAATCATTAATATATATTGTAAATAGCTGGGGTCCCAGCACTGAGCCTTGCGGTACCCCACTAGTCACTGCATGCCATTCTGAAAAGGACCCGTTTACTCCTACTCTTTGCTTCCTGTCTGCCAGCCAGTTCTCTATCCACATCAATACTGAACCCCCAATACCGTGTGCTTTAAGTTTGTATACTAATCTCTTATGTGGGACCTTGTCGAAAGCCTTCTGGAAGTCCAGATATAACACATCCACTGGTTCTCCATTATCCACTCTACGTTACATCCTCGAAAAATTCTATAAGATTCGTCAGACATGATTTACCTTTCATAAATCCATGCTGACTTTGTCCAATGATTTCACCACTTTCCAAATGTGCTGCTATCCCATCTTTAATAACTGACTCTAGCAGTTTCCCCACTACCGACGTTAGACTAACTGGTCTGTAATTCCCTGTTTTCTTTCTCCCTCCCTTTTTAAAAAGTGGGGTTACATTAGCTACCCTCCAATCGTCAGGAACTACTCTAGAATCTAAAGAGTTTTGAAAAATTATCACTAATACATCCACTATTTCTGGGGCTACTTCCTTAAGTACTCTGGGATGCAGCCTATCTGGCCCTGGGGATTTATCGGCCTTTAATCCATTCAATTTACCTAACACCACTTCCCTGCTAACCTGGATTTCACTCAGTTCCTCCATCTCATTTGACCCCGGGTCCCCTGCTATTTCCGGCAGATTATTTATGTCTTCCTTATTGAAGACAGAACCAAAGTTCTTTAATAATTGGCTCCAGCAGCTTCCCCACCACCGATGTCAGGCTAACTGGTCCATAATTCCCCGTTTTCTCTCTCGCTCCTTTCTTGAAAAGTGGGATAACATTTGCTACCCTTCAATCCACAGTAACTGATCCTGAATCTATAAAACAATGGAAAATGGGTACCGATGTGTCTACAATTTCTAGAGCCACCTCCTTGATTACCCTGGGATACAGACCAACAGGCCCTGGGGATTTATCAGCCTTCAGTCCCATCAGTCTACCCAATACTATTTCTCGCCTAGTGCAAATTTCTTTCAGATCCTCTGTCTCCCTAGATCCTCTGTCCTCTAGTACATCTGGGAGATTGTTTGTGTCTTCCTTTGTTAAGACAGAACCAAAGTACCTGTTCAACTCTTCTGCCATTTCTTTTGTCTTCATACCATACCCTCTTCATCAGTTAATGAAGTGCAAGATAACCAAACAATATACACTGATCTTTCAACTTCCCCCATCACCAATTGGAGACAAATTTGTATTCAGGAGATGAGTTGGGTTTTAGGGGAAGTAGAGAAGGTTGGAGAAACAGTAGAAGCCACCTATTATCAAGAGGTGTGTTGTGGGGGGACTTCAGTTAAGTTTGGTTTTGAGATACAGTGTGAAAACAGGCCCTTCGGCCCACCGAGTCCATGCCTACCATCGATCACCCGTACACCAGTTCTATGTTATTCCACTTTCACATCCTACGCACTAGGGGCAACTTACTAAAACCATTTAACCAACTAACCTGCATGTCTTTGGATTGTGAGAGGAAAATGGAGCACCTGGAGAAAACCCACATCATCATGGAGAGAATGTGCAAACTCCACACAGACAGCACCCAGAGTCAGGATCAAACCTGAGTCTCAGTAGCTGTGGGGCTGCAGCTTTACGGCGGCACTGCTGTGCCACCCCTGTGCCGTCGGGAAGAAAAATGTTGGGGGACGGACATGTACTCAGTAGTTGGGCTGGGACCACCGTAGTTGCTCTCAGAATACTGAGCAACGCCTAGAATTTGATCTTAATGTATGAAAATAACCAGGACTCTGTGAAGTTAGGACCAATTCTGTATCAAAGCAGACAAAACTTTTGGTCCTCAGAAATACTTCTGCACCTTCGGTATTGTGTCTAATCAACCTAGCCACATGGTTTTACTTCAATTTTCTGATTTCAACCGTGATAACCAAGGCTTCAGCTTCCAAAGCACCACACACTGGGATTTCCTCACCGATGGTCCCTTATTTACTTTAGAGTCATCCTTTAAACGTTGCTGCTTTCACCTGCTCTAATATCCTGTTGTCCCTCTGGGGCTTCCAGCTGCAGAAGAATTTGTGGATTTCAGACTTTTTCCAACACTTACAAGGATGTTGCCAGGATTAAAGGGTCTGAGCTATAGGGAGAGGTTGAGCAGACTACGTCTATATTCCCTAGAGCGCAGGCAGGTGAGGGGTGATCAGATAGAGGTGTATAAAATCATGAGAGGAATAGATCGGGTAGACGCACAGAGTCTCTTGCCCAGAGCAGGGGAATCGAGAACCAGAGGACATAGGTTTAAGGCGAAAGGGGAAAGATGTTATAGGAATCTAAGAGGTAACTTTTTCACGCAAAGGGTGGTGGGAATAAGCTGGTAGAGGAGGTAGTTGAGTCAGAGACTATTGCAACGTTTAAGAAGCAATTAGATGTACAAGGATGGAACAGGTTTAGAGGGATATGTGCCAAACGCAGGCAAGTGAGACTTGTGTAGATGGAACATGTTGGTCGGTGTGGGCAAGTTGGGTCGAAGGTCCTGTTTCCACACTGTATCACTCAATGACTCTATAACTGGTGTCTGAAGCCTGTTGGTTGCAGAGCTAGCTAAATGTGAAAAGTTCCCAGGTGTGGCTCTCTGACAGCAGGTATAAACGTGGCAGTTAACCATTATGATCTCAGGAAATGAATCAACAAAATTTCAAGTGAGTCAAGAGTCATGAATATTTAATTGTCATATGCATTAGGCCGAGAACAATGACATTTTTACATGCTGCAACTTTACAGGTACATGAACACAACAATGCAACATATACCACAAACAATAATGCAACAATGTTTTAATATACTCGTTAATCAGAACATAATAATGCAAACCAGAGTATATCTTCTGGCTTATGGCGTGCACAGCCTAAAGTTGAAGGTCAACTTGTTCTATTTGATCTATTTGTTTGTGCACGTCGGGTTAATTGCATTGGTCGAAACAGGGTGGACCACGTGAAGGTTGTAATCTCCCGCCCCACCAGAGTATATAATATTACCTTATAAAGAGTCCATTGTAGTTTGGTGATGAGGTCGGGTTGTGGTTCGGGTGGCACAGTGTTGACGAGTGATGGGAAGAAGATTTTCTTGGACCTGGAGGTAATGTTTGGCTCTTGTACATTCTTCCCAACAGTAGCAGAGATTTGAGAGAATGGCCGGGCCAGTGTGGGTCTTTGATGATATTAGCTGCCTTCATTAAGCAGCACTTCCTGGAGATCACTTTGATGGTGTGGGGTGGTCAATGCAGGCAATGCCACCACTTTCTACAGCCGTCTTCATTCATTGGCATTCAAGTTGCCGAACCAATCTGTGTTGCAACCAATTGTTAACCTCTATAGCGTATACCTGTAGAAGTTCAGTAGTGTTCAATGACATCGCCATCCAGTCGGTGAAGACAGGTCCATGGATCCTGGCATTTCCTTCCCGAAGTCAACAATCAATTTCCTGGTTTTGCTAACATTGACAGCACCACTCAATCAGATTATTGATCTCCCTCCTGTAGTCGGATTCATCATTATGTATTATTCATCCAACAGCAGTGGTATTGTTAGTATTAAGTGACGATACCACTGTTGGCGGTGGAGTTGTGTCTGGTGATATGGTTATTGGTATGAAGAGAGGAGAGCAGGAAATTGAGCACACTGCCTCGAGGTGCTGATATTCAGTGAGGAGGAAGCGTTGTTGCCGCTTTGTACTGATTGAGGTCTGCCGATTAGGAAGTTGAGAATATATTTGCGTGGGGATGACCAGAGACCCAGTTCACTGAATTTAATAATACATTTAAAGCTGACCTCTAATCAATGAACAGCCTGATGTATGTTTTCTTATTTTCCAAGTGGTCTGGTGCAGAGCAGAGAGCCAGCGATATCACACAGTAATGGTGGTTGGTAAATTGGAGTGGTTCGAGATCCTTACCAAGGCAGGAGTTGAAATGCATCATAACCAGCCATTTAATGTAGACTGTACACATCCATTTAACCCCAGAAATTCCAGCAGATGAAAGGGGGCAGGAGGTGTCAATTGCTTGGATTACATTGCTTGCGGATGGTTGAAGAGTAGGAGTGCTTCACAAACATGCTTTATAAATGCTGATTGTCTGCTAATATCTAAACGTTGATCTAATTTTTAACACGTAGATTTCAAGAAAGAGGAATTAGCAAGCAGATAATGTGACAAATGATTTTAAATCTCCAGGGTTTAATTGCAGGTAGCTTTAAAAAAAACAAACATTCGACAATGATTAAAATCTGCCTCCAGTTAATTTTTCATGTTATTCAGCTCATTCACAACATGAAGAAAAGCAGAAAGCGTGAGAATGTAAATCAACTTTTACTGTAAATCAACAGTAATCTGGTGTCGACATTGGACATTTCTATTCAAGCTCAAAGAGATGTACATACGGAGCCAGGATTCTTTATAGACATAAAAAATAAATCCTGGCAATCCATTTTATTGCAGGATCGGTAAAGGAGTAACATGTCCAGAGAATGTCAACATAGAGAGTTGAGCAATTATGCTTATTATATGCTAAACATCCCGTGGCTTCCAATCTGAGTGCAGGCCACCCTCCCGCAGCACCTGTGACTCCAACAACATTGATCTTCAATTCCCATACACATTCCTCACTTGCTCCCCTGTACACTCCTAACATCTGTTCTCCAGCTACACTTAAACCTGCCATCCAGCTTGTAAATCTGCACTGCTGTCAGCCGGTAAAACGTTAAGCTGGTCCTGCCGTTACATTCCACAGGATCCGCAAGGATCTACCAGAGTGCTTTTCTAATCACCTACTGTAATTTTCTCATCCAAAAAAAATCCCTTCCTGCTTTATCCTGGCCCCAAGTTATTATTACGTCCATTGTGTGCAGATATTATTGTTCGTCAGTGGATTAAACCATTTTAATCCCCATTAATTATGTTGACAAAAGATATTTCTACATTTTTATGGAAAATTCATTCTTTATCTGAAAGTAGATTTATCGCCAGGGAAATCTCAGAGCGTATTAAATAAACCAATCATGCTTCAGATCCTGTCATAATTCAAAAGTTAATAAAATATGGACAGGAAACATCATTTTTGTGATGTGATTGTAGCATGCTAGTTATTCTTTCATTTAAGCCAGCTTTGTCAGTTCAGCTGATAAATCTGTAAAGTCTCCTTGACATTTGCTTTTTCTCTGATTGATATATGCATGATTAATGTCAATTTCACATTCAGATTGGAAGCCACGGGATGTTTAGCATATAATAAGCATAATTGCTCGGCTCTCTATGTTGACATTCTCTGGACATGTTACTCCTTTACCGATCCTGCAATAAAATGGATTGCCAGGATTTATTTTTTATGTCTATAAAGAATCCTGGCTCCGTATGTACATCTCTTTGAGCTTGAATAGAAATGTCCAATGTCGACACTAGATTACTGTTGATTTACAGGAAAAGTTGATTTACATTCTCACGCTTTCTGCTTTTCTTCATGTTGTGAATGAGCTGAATAACATGAAAAATTAACTGGAGGCAGATTTTAATCATTGTTTTAAAGCTACCTGCAATTAAACCCTGGAGATTTAAAATCATTTGTCACATTATCTGCTTGCTAATTCCTCTTTCTTGAAATCTACGTGTTAAAAATTAGATCAACGTTTAGATATTAGCAGACAATCAGTCTGAAGAAGGGTGCCAACCCAAAAGGACACCTATCCGTTCTACAGGGATGCTGCCTGACTCTCTAAGTTACTCCAGCACTTTGTGTAATTATTTGTACAGACATTTATGCTAATTATGCACGAGCCATTTACACCAAAGATCCTATAGCAGAGGATCCGCTATAGGGTCTTTGATTTAGACATCTTAAGCCCCGTCCCACTTTGACGACCTAATTGGCGACCTCTGCCAAGTTTGCCCTTGATTCATACTCACAGCATGGTCGCCACGAGGTCGTAGGTCACTCTTCCTCATGCTCGTGAGTGGTCTCCGCGTACTCGTGGCCTCAAGTAGGTTGCGGCGTTTTTTCCAGCCTGATAAAAAATGTCCACGAGTTAAAAAAAGGTTGGCATGGAAAAAATTGATACTCGTAGGTAGGTCGTGGGTAGGTTGTAGTAAGTCACGATGGTAGTTGTAGATAGTTGTAGGTCGGTAACTGGCCCGAGAAAAAAAAATCAAAAATTACATCATTTTATCATTTGATCATTTTCCACTCGTGGCTAGTCGTAGTTGGTCTTAGGTGTGAAAGGCTGACGTCGAGGGAGATCGTAGGAGGTCATAGACATAGTCGTAGGAGGTCGTAGACATAGTCGTAGGAGGTCATAGGAGGTCTTTTACTTCGGCGAGTCAACACAACCTTGACATTTTTTTCAACTCGTCTAGGGTCTTCTAAACTCGTGGATTAGGTCGTCCAAGTGGGACAGGCCCTATATATTGTGTTAACATTGAATATAGAACAGGACAATACAGAAACAGGCCTTTCAGTCCATGATGTCTGCATGGACATGATGCCACATTAATCTCCTCTGCCTGCACATGATCCATATCCCTCCAGAATGTTTTACCAGAACGCTGTGGACTTGAGAGTATTAGTTATAAAGAGATGTTAGACAAACTTGGGTTGTTTTCTCAGGAACATTGGAGGTTGATAGGAGACCCGATGCAAGTATATAAACGTATAAGAGGCATAGATAGGGTAGACCAGTGCTTCTTAAACTGGTGAATGGTTCACCCAAGGATGAATGAAAATTATTTGGGGGTGATTGAAACTAGAGGGGTGAATGAAGGGTGAATGGCTTAATTTATTCAGATATTTATATCTTTTTTATTGCAGTCAGGCAATAAGTGGTGAATGGAGAGGGCTGGGTGGGAAAAGGCCCAGTCTTTGCAGACTGGAGTCAGGCTTTAAGTAGGTGTGAAGTGTTGGTTGGGGAGGTGGGGAGAGAGTACTAAGGTTAAGTTTGTGTTTATCGAACCTGAAATTGAACTCGTTCAGCTCATATAGGCTCGAATTTGCTGATTTATTTTGTTGCTTGCAAATTAAGACACTATGTCTTTGTTGAAGTACCTAGAGAAACCAGCTCTAGAGGAAGAGTGTGCAGAAGGAAGTAGTGCATTTCTGAAAGAAAGTGAAACAAACAGGACTCAAGAGGAGGTATGTTCAGGAGACATCACTGGTGAAGGATGGCAAGGAAACTGAGGATAATAAATTAAAAAATACAGTTACGTATGTTACCGATGATGACGCTGTTAATGATACGGGTAAGGAAAAACTTAATCTCGAGGAAAGACCAGGTCCAAAGTACCCTCTCCTCAAAACTCAAGAAAAGAAAGTGGAACGACGAATATATCAAGTACGGCTTTCTCCATCCCCAAGATGAACTAACAAGACCGACTCCCTCATCTCAGTGCTTGTTTACCAGTGTAAGATATAGCAACCAGTGCCTGGCTCCTTCAAAATTACAGACTCATTTAAGAAGAAAACATAGCAATCATCAAAACAAGTCCATACAGTTTTTCAAAAACACATGTGAATAATTGTGGAAGCAGCAGAATTTCTTCCAGTCGATGGTAAAGAATGACACAGCAACTAAAAAACCTCTTCTTCTTGCCTCTCTTCAAATAGCACATGTGCTCATGAAAGAAAAAAAGCCATACACAGAGGCTGAGAAAGTTGTCAAACCGTGTTTGAAAATAGTTGCCAATCTACTACAAGGTGTAAGGCAAGCAGTGGATAAAGTAGTGCAAATTCCTTTGTCCAATGACACAATGAAACTTCGATCTACTATGGTTGCTGAAGATCTGAAGTATGAGCTGATGGCGAAACTGTTGGAAGCATAATTTTTCGCTCTGCAGTTTGATGAAACTACAGACATTAAAAACGATGCACAACTCATTGTGTATTGTCAGTTCCCAGATCAAAGCTTGGGAAAAATTTGATCTGGGAACTGACAATACACAATGAGTTGTGCATCGTTTTTAATGTCTGTAGTGTCGGCTGTTTTCAGAGCTATGCAAGGATATGTCTGCAGACCACATGATTCTCCTCCTGCATTCTGACGTTTGATGGTTGTCACATGGAAGAGTCCTTTAAAGAGTACTGTCCCTGAAGAATGAACTGTCTGTATTTTTTACTGAGTAAGGTGACATGAAAGCAATGCATTTCAACTATGATTTTTGGCTGGCCAAATTGTGTTATATGACTTCTATTTTTGAACATTTGAATTGGCACAACGTGTCACTTCAAGGTAAAGGAGGTGACATCTTTGATGCCCTTGGGGAAAATAGAAGCCATGAACATGAAGATCACCATGTGATCAGCCACTAGTAATGATGCCAACAACGTTCCTGTCTGAACGAAGATTTTCGTCCTTGGTAGAACTGAAATCCCAAAAATACGGAATTCACTTCAGTATGTTGATTCAGTAATGCGGGTTGCTTTGGAGAAGGAAATTTAACTTGGTTTGAGAAGCTTGTCACAGGAGTACAGGAACATCCTAGTCATTGATGATAAAAAAAAACATGCATGGAAGTATAGAAGTATACTGCTTGTCATTTATTTGTGGTAAACATACACAATAAGAAAACATTGTTTCTAAGAATCTAATTCTAAGTTCTAAGACAGTTGTTTAGTAACTTTACTTGAAGAAAAAGGAGAAAAATTCTAATACATTTTCTGTTCTTCATTTTTTTGTCACTCCTAGTTGGGAGGATGGGAGGGCACCAGATATTCAGAACTGAGCAACAGACAATGTTGTGATGATGTTATGAGCATGCATGTGATATATACATGCCAGTGCACATGCACAACTTTAAAATATACCTGGATTTGGAAGAGCCAGATTCTGGAGAGAAGTATACCAAATATGGCAAGTTGACATTTGGTGGTATTGTGGGTTTTCGTTTGGGAGAGTTATAGAAAGTTATATTAGTTGGATACTAAGATATTAATTCACATACTCCATGGTTTTTTTTTAGCTCGTTGTCCAAGAAAAATACTGCAGTAATCAAAGCCCGAAGGGGTAGGATGGGGCTGAAACCCAGTGTTTACGTTGGAATGTTTTTTTAATCATTCTAACAGAATGATTTTCCAACTCCAGTGGTAATTAACTTTTTTTTTTCAATCCTAGTTTTCTTTACATATTTTTAAGATGTTCAAAAAGTTGAATAAAATAAACACAAGAATAAGTTAATTTATGTTTTTTGATCATGTGACAAAATAAATTATATATAAAATTATACACATGGGAGAATAAGACGATAATTACCAAAAAACATATGAAAATTTAGTCGAGGGTGAATGAAATGTTGTGATAAAGGTTCAAGGGTGAATGACACTGAAATAGTTTAAGAAGCACTGGGGTAGACATTCAGGAACTTGTTTTCCCGGGTGGAAATATCAAAGACTAGAGGGCATAGCTTTAAGGTGAGAAGGGCAAGGTTTAATGATAATGCGCAGTGCGAGTTTTTTACACGGAGTGTGACGGGTGCCTGGGATGTGCTGGCAGGCATGGTAGTAGGGACAGATATGATAGGAGTACATAAGGGGATTTTTGAGAGCACCTGGATATGCAGGGTATGGAGGGAGATGGATCATGTGTAGACAAACAGAACTGTTCAACACTAGACTAAGTGGGACCCATTGGGGAGGGCTGGTCCCCCAACGCAATATTCCACCTCTCCACCAATTCCAATATTGGTGGCCAGTGGGGGGGGGGGGGGGGGGGGGGGCGGCTGGCTGGAGCGCGATTTCAGCCAGCCCAATTCAGCCTAGCATTTCAAGCAAAGTGTAGGCCACCAAATTCAATTTCATAGCATTTCAAGCAGAGTGCAGGCCACCAAATTGCCAAACAACTCATTGCATTGTCATTAAGGGCTAACAAATCATTTATTGCAAGTACATTAGAGACTCACAGTTCAGTTTATTCTCAGTTTAGAATCACAGTTGTGGACTCTCCCTCACAATCTTCCAGAGTGACTGACTCACATCCAGGCATCCGGGGTTTTATAGTGCTGCCTCCCCCCCATCCCCCACCCCGGGAAGGGGTGTTACCTTCATTGTGGTGATTGATAGGCGAGAGGGCCAATCAGCTGATCTCAAGATTTTTTAAACACATAACTTTTTTATATTTCATCGCTCAGAAAAATCTTCGGGGCTGCCTCAGCGGAGGAGGGCTGTGAGTAAAATGGCCAAAAATCATAGCGATATATGGTAGTATTCTTTCTAAAATCAATATACAGCGCAGACAGGAAGTGGTCAAGATGAGACTTTTAGTTATATAGATGTTGTCATGTTAGGCACACACATTGTACGCTGCAGGGCTTAATCTGGGGATGTACTGTTCTATGTTCAATGCTCTATGTTTCATTTCCTGCATATCCATTGGCCTATCTAAAGGATTTTTAAATGCCAACACAGCATCTGGTTTCACCACCATCCCCAGCAGAACATTCCCGGCATTCACCACTTTGTGTAAGAAACATGCCCTACTCATCACTAATTGTACTTTTAATCCTTTTACCGGAAAGACAGTGCTGAGGGGCATTTTTCTTTCAATTTATCAGGATATATTGGTATTCTGAAGGTACATAGTTCCTTGAACATGGTGTAACAGGAAGATAAGGTGGTCAAAAAGGTTTTCAGCACATTAGACTTCATCAGTCAGAGTATTGAGTATAGAAAGTGTTTAAGAAGGAACTGCAGATGCTGGAAAATCGAAGGTACACAAAAATGCTGGAGAAACTCAGCGGGTGCAGCAGCATCTATGGAGTGAAGGGAATAGGCAACGTTTCGGCCGAAACGTTGCCTATTTCCTTCGCGCCATAGATGCTGCTGCACACGCGGAGTTTCTCCAGCACTTTTGTGTACCTATTGAGTATAGAAGTTGGGAGGCCAGGTTACAGTTATATAACATAGAAACATAGAAACATAGAAATTAGGTGCAGGAGTAGGCCATTCGGCCCTTCGAGCCTGCACCGCCATTCAATATGATCATGGCTGATCATCCAACTCAGTATCCTGTACCTGCCTTCTCTCCATACCCTCTGATCCCCTTAGCCACAAGGGCCACATCTAACGCCCTCTTAAATATAGCCAATGAACTGGCCTCGACTACCCTCTGTGGCAGAGAGTTCCAGAGATTCACCACTCTCTGTGTGAAAAAAGTTCTTCTCATCTCAGTTTTAAAGGATTTCCCCCTTATCCTTAAGCTGTGACCCCTTGTCCTGGACTTCCCCAACATCGGGAGCAATCTTCCTGCATCTAGCCTGTCCAACCCCTTAAGAATTTTGTAAGTTTCTATAAGATCCCCTCTCAATCTCCTAAATTCTAGAGAGTATAAACCAAGTCTATCCAGTCTTTCTTCATAAGACAGTCCTGGCATCCCAGGAATCAGTCTGGTGAACCTTCTCTGCACTCCCTCTATGGCAATAATGTCCTTCCTCAGATTTGGAGACCAAAACTGTACGCAATACTCCAGGTGTGGTCTCACCAAGACCCTGTACAACTGCAGTAGAACCTCCCTGCTCCTATACTCAAATCCTTTTGCTATGAAAGCTAACATACCATTCGCTTTCTTCACTGCCTGCTGTGCCTGCATGCCTACTTTCAATGACTGGTGTACCATGACACCCAGGTCTCGCTGCATCTCCCCTTTTCCTAGTCGGCCACCATTTAGATAATACAAGTGCACAACCTTTTATCCGAAAGCCTTGGGACCAGACACTTTTCGTAATTCAGAATTTGTCGGTCTTCGGAATGGAAATTTTTTAGCGTAGATTTTAATGGCTGGCTCAGTGGTAGAGTGCTCGGCTCATATCCGCAAGGTCGCGAGTTTGCGCCTTGATCCTGGCAGTTACTCGATCGCGAGTTTGAGTCTTCAATGTCGTTTTTCTTGCAGAATAAATGTTTGTATGAAATGCAGTGTAGGAGAGGTGTACTGACTGTGTGGGCAGAACTTTGGAAGTGATTGCCCACCAGTCTAAAAAGCCATTGTGTCTCCCTGTCCCTGGGATAGCAGGGGGCGATCAAACAGCACCCCCCTCCCCCTCCAACTCCAGAGGAATCCGCTCCCCGATGGACTGCTACGGCGACAAGTGGCAGTTTGCCCACAGCCCGAGCTGCGCCCCCTCATCCGCCACCCCAAGAACAAGACGTACCTTGCACACCATCAGCTTCTGCCCCTACGTGTTCCTCTGGAGTTGGGGCGGGGCTGGGCTGGAGTTGCTGCTGGCTGTGGGTCTCTGGGATCTCCGTGCTTGCAGTGGGCCTGGGGGTCGGTGGGCGGCGGTGGGAGCTGTGGAGCCTGTGGACCTACGGACCTACCTCCGTGGAGCTAGCCAGCTTCGGAGCGTGGAGAGCTGCGGGGGCGAGCTGCTGCGACCCGACTCCGGTGGATGGTGACACCGGGAGCTCGTGGGTCCCTGGTGGGAGACTGCTTTGCGGGGCACCGGCAGCGGCGACTTCTCCCGCCCGAATTGCGGGGTTGAGAGTGACCTGGAGGGGGGCCTTACAACGCCCGGCGCGGCTGTAAATTGCGGCGGACTTGCTAGCGCCCGCCGGGGGCTCCAACATCAAGACCCGGGGCAGGGCCCTACATCGCCCGGCGTGGCTTTGAGTGGCCGCGGACTTGCTAGCGTCCGCCGGGGGCTTTGACCTCGACTTCGGGAGAGGAATGGAGAGCAGGGGAGAGACAAGTCTTTGCCTTCCATCACAGTGAGGAGGAGACTCACTGTGATGGATGTTTATGTGAATTGAATTGTGTTGGTGTGTGTCTTGGTTCTTTTTTTGTTTGGCTGCAGAAACCAAAATGACAAATAAAAGGTATTGTTATTATTGTATTGTATTGGTGTCCCATTGGTCCTGACGTCTCCGGCCACCCCCCTGGACTGGAGCTGAGACTGGGAACTGTACCGCCCTTGCCCCCTCCCTCTGCAACTGCAAACAACCCCACTCTCCTGCAAGGGCGGTACAGTTCCCGGAGGATGACAGGTGGCCGGAGACGTCAGGACCAACAGGAACCCGCTCCCCGATGGGCCCCTACAACGCCCCGAGCTGCGCCCCGTCATCCGCAACCCAGGTTCCTCTGTAGTTGGAGTGGGGCTGGGCTGGGCTGCTGTTGGCTGTGGGTCTCTGGGATCTCCGTGCTTGCGGTGGGCCTGGTGGTCGGTGTCCAATGGGTCCTGACGTCTCCGGTGACTGGCACGGTCCTGCTGCAATCGCCGACGTGAAGACGGTGCAAAGCCCCCGCGCCGGTGCAATGGGCGGGGAGCTGGAGAGGGGAGGGAAGGGGTCACACACATGGCCGGGAAGCAGAGGAGTGTAGGTGGGGTGAAACTGAAGGGAGCGACAATCTGCACTGTGTATCGTGAGTCTACAGTGGGAACTTTTTAACTCAGCGGGCAGGCAGCAGCATATTGTCAATTATTAACCCTCCCGCGCAATATACCCTCACCTTCTCTTTTATGAATGGGGATTTAGTTCCCCTTTCTTCGAGGACCGACTGGAGGTTCCGCTGTCACCTCTGCGGGCCGCCCTCGGTGAACGTTTTCAAGGACCTTTCTTCAAGGACCGAAAAAATGGCCGCTATTCGGAGGTTTTCGTTATTTGGATCTTCGGATAAAAGGTTGTGCACCTGTAGTCTGCTTTCCTGTTTTTGCCACCAAAATGGATAACCTCACATTTATCCACATTATACTGCAAACTTGGAGATATTGCCTTCAATTCCCTCATCCAGATCATTAATATATATTGTAAATAGCTGGGGTCCCAGCACTGAGCCTTGCGGTACCCCACTAGTCACTGCCTGCCATTGTGAAAAGGACCCGTTTACTCCTACTCTTTGCTTCCTGTTTGCGAGCCAGTTCTCTATCCACATCAATACTGAACCCCCAATGCCGTGTGCTTTAAGTTTGTATACTAATCTCTTATGTGGGACCTTGTCGAAAGCCTTCTGGAAGTCCAGATACACCACATCCACTGGTTCTCCCCTATCCACACTACTAGTTACATCCTCGAAAAATTCTATAAGATTCGTCAGACATGATTTACCTTTTGTAAATCCATGCTGACTTTGTCCAATGATTTCACCACTTTCCAAATGTGCTGCTATCCCATCTTTAATAACTGACTCTAGCAGTTTCCCCACTACCGATGTTAGACTAACTGGTCTGTAATTCCCCGTTTTCTCTCTCCCTCCCTTCTTAAAAAGTGGGGTTACGTTTGCTACCCGCCAATCCTCAGGAACTACTCCAGAATCTAAAGAGTTTTGAAAGATTATTACTAATGCATCCACTATTTCTGGAGCTACTTCCTTAAGTACTCTGGGATGCAGCCTATCTGGCCCTGGGGATTTATCGGCCTTTAATCCATTCAATTTACCCAACACCACTTCCCGGCTAACCTGGATTTCACTCAATTCCTCCAACTCCTTTGACCCGCAGTCCCCTGCTATTTCCGGCAGATTATTTATGTCTTCCTTAGTGAAGACGGAACCAAAGTAGTTATTCAATTGGTCCGCCATATCCTTGTTCCCCATGATCAACTCACCTGTTTCTGACTGCAAGGGACCTACATTTGTTTTAACTAATCTCTTTCTTTTCACATATCTATAAGATGTTCACGAGGCCGCATTTACAGTATTGTGTTCAGTGTTCACAATCAAAATCACAATAATACTTTATTAGCCAAGTATGTTCTGCAACATATAAGAAATTGCTTTTGCCAAATCAGACTTACAATTAAAAAGCAATGGAACAAGCAAAACATATTTTAACATAAACATCAATACAGTGACCCTCCACATTCCTCACTGTGATGGAAGGTGAAAACAAGTTGAACTTCTTCCCTTTGCTCTCCCGCGGTCGGGGTCCTCGAACCCTCCGTTGACGGGATGATTTTGACTCCCGTAGCCGGCGGTGGGCCCTCCGCATCGAGGTGATCAACTCCTGCATCGGGGGGGATGTCAGCTCCCCCGCACCGGACGATTGAACCCCGCGTTGGGGTTGGTCGAACCTTCCACACGACATTGGAGCTCCCGACGTCCACGATCTCTCCCGAGACTTCGAGCTCCCGATGTAAAGTCCGCAGGCCATGGTTGGAGCGATCCCAGGCAAGGGATCTACTCCGATGTTAAGTCCACACCTCCGCGGTGGGCCCCAGATCAGTCCGAGGAGGCCTCCAGCTCCATCAATGGTAGGCCGCAGAATGACCGTAGAATTCGATCCGAAAATCGCATCTCCGGTAAGGTAAGAAACTGAAAAAAAAGTTTCCCCCTCCCCCCACATTACACAAACCGGAGAACATTTACACAGACTTTTAACACACACCAAAAATTAATAAAAGATGAAAAAAAACAGACTGTTGGCAGAGCTGCCATTTGTGCGGTGCCCCTGGTGGTCACCATGTCATAGGAAAAATGTTGTCAAACTGGAAAGGGTACCGAGGATGTTGGCAGGACTCAGGGGCCTGAGTTATAGGGAGTTACTAGACTAAGTGGGAACCGTTGGGTCCCAGCATCACACAGGAGGGCTGGTCATCCAACACAATATTCCACCTCTCCACCAATTCTAATATTGGTGGCCAGTTGGGGGGGGGGGGGGGGTGGGCTTTCTGGAGTGCTAGTATGGGTGTTGTGGGCTGAAGGGACTGGTTTCCTGAGGGCTAGTATGCAAATTGTGCACCAAATGGATTCTTGGGCTGGCGTCTCAGTCAATCAAGCCTGTTGTGCTGGTAACTCACTCACTCACGGCTGGTGGGCTGGTAGTTGACTCACGGCTAATCCTTGAAATTCTATTTCAAGCAGGGTATAAGGCCATCAAATTCAAGTGCAATTTCTTACCACTTCTAGCAGGGTGCAAGGCCACCAAATTCAAGTGCAGTTTCATACCATTTGAAGTAGGGTGCAAAGCCACTAAAGACAGCGAGTCGTGACCTCTCCCTCCTCCATCTTGCAGAGACTGAGCCACACCCACATTTCTGGAGCGCTAGTATGAACCATTTTAGAACCAATAGACATTTTTTTGCAAGCTTTAGAACCAATAGACATTTTTTGCAAGCTTTAGAACCAATAGTCATTTTTTTGCAAGCTTTAGAACCAATAGTCATTTTTTTGCAAGCTTTAGAACCAATAGACATTTTTTACAAGCTTTAGAACCAATAGACATTTTTTGCAAGCTTTAGAACCAATAGACATTTTTTTGCAAGCTTTAGAACCAATAGACATTTTTTGCAAGCTTTAGAACCAATAGACATTTTTTACAAGCTTTAGAACCAATAGATATTTTTTACAAGCTTTAGAACCAGTAGTCATTTTTTTGCAAGCTTTAGAACCAATAGACATTTTTTTGCAAGCTTTAGAACCAATAGAATTTTTTTGCAAGCTTTAGAACCAATAGACATTTTTTTTGCAAGCTTTAGAACCAATTGACATTTTTTGCAAGCTTTAGAACCAATAGACATTTTTTTTGCAACCTTTATTGGTTCTAAAGCTTGCAAAAAAAAATTCTATTGGTTCTAAAGCTTGCTAAAAAAATGCATAAATTACTGCAAATGGGGGCGTGGGTGCATTGGCTTGAAGTTTTTTGCAAGCTTTAGAACCAATAGTCTTTTTTTTGCAAGCTTTAGAACCAATAAGACATTTTTTACAAGCTTTAGAACCAATAGACATTTATTGCAAGCTTTAGAACCAATAGTCATTTTTTTGCAAGCTTTAGAACCAATAGACATGTTTTGCAAGCTTTAGAACCAATAGACATTTTTTGCACGCTTTAGAACCAATAGACATTTTTTTGCAAGCTTTAGAACCAATAGACTTTTTTTTGCAAGCTTTAGAACCAATAGACATTTCTTTTGCCAGCTTTAGATCCAATAGACATATTTTTGCCAGCTTTAGAACCAATAGACATATTTTTGACAGCTTCAGAACCTATAGACATATTTTTGCAAGCTTTAGAACCAATAGACATATTTTTGCAAGCTTAGAACCAATAGAGACATATTTTTGCCAGCTTTAGAACCAATAGACATATTTTTGCAAGCTTAGAACCAATAGAGACATATTTTTGCCAGCTTTAGAACCAATAGACATATTTTTGCAAGCTTAGAACCAATAGAGACCATTTTTTGCAAGCTTTAGAACCAATAGAGACATTTTTTGCAAGCTTTAGAACCAATAGAGACACTTTTTGCAAGCTTTAGAACCAATAGAGACACTTTTTGCAAGCTTTGGAACCAATAGTCATTTTTTGCAAGCTTTGGAACCAATAGACGTTTTTTGCAAGCTTTAGAACCAATAGACATTTTTACAAGCTTTAGAACCAATAGACATTTTTTGCAAGCTTTAGAACCAATAGTCATTTTTTTGCAAGCTTTAGAACCAATAGACATTTTTTGCAAGCTTTAGAACCAATAGACATTTTTTGCAAGCTTTAGAACCAATAGACATTTTTTGCAAGCTTTAGAACCAATAGACATTTTCTGCAAGCTTTAGAACCAATAGACATTTTTTTTGCAAGCTTTAGAACCAATAGACATTTTTTTTGCAAGCTTTATTGGTTCTAAAGCTTGCAAAAAAAATGTCTATTGGTTCTAAAGCTTGCTACAAAAATGCATAAATTACTGCAAATGGGGGCGTGGGTGCATTGGCTTGAAGTTTTTTGCAAGCTTTAGAACCAATAGTCATTTTTTTTGCAAGCTTTAGAACCAATAGACATTTTTTACAAGCTTTAGAACCAATAGACATGTATTGCAAGCTTTAGAACCAATAATCATTTTTTTGCAAGCTTTAGAACCAATAGACATTTTTTTGCAAGCTTTAGAACCAATATACATTTTTTTGCAAGCTTTAGAACCAATAGACATTTTTTTTGCAAGCTTTAGAACCAATAGACATTTTTTTTGCAAGATTTAGAACCAATAGACATTATTTTTGCCAGCTTTAGATCCAATAGACATATTTTTGCCAGCTTTAGAACCAATAGACATATTTTTGACACCTTCAGAACCTATAGACATATTTTTGCCAGCTTTAGAACCAATAGACATATTTCTGCAAGCTTAGAACCAATAGAGACATTTTTTTTGCAAGCTTTAGAACCAATAGAGACACTTTTTGCAAGCTTTAGAACCAATAGAGACACTTTTTGCAAGCTTTAGAACCAATAGAGACACTTTTTGCAAGCTTTGGAACCAATAGTCATTTTTTGCAAGCTTTGGAACCAATAGACGTTTTTTGCAAGCTTTAGAACCAATAGACATTTTTACAAGCTTTAGAACCAATAGACATTTTTTGCAAGCTTTAGAACCAATAGTCATTTTTTTTGCAAGCTTTAGAACCAATAGACATTTTTTGCAAGCTTTAGAACCAATAGACATTTTTTGCAAGCTTTAGAACCAATAGACATTTTTTGCAAGCTTTAGAACCAATAGACATTTTCTGCAAGCTTTAGAACCAATAGACATTTTTTTTGCAAGCTTTAGAACCAATAGACATTTTTTTTGCAAGCTTTATTGGTTCTAAAGCTTGCAAAAAAAATGTCTATTGGTTCTAAAGCTTGCTACAAAAATGCATAAATTACTGCAAATGGGGGCGTGGGTGCATTGGCTTGAAGTTTTTTGCAAGCTTTAGAACCAATAGACATTTTTTTTTGCAAGCTTTAGAACCAATAGACATTTTTTACAAGCTTTAGAACCAATAGACATGTATTGCAAGCTTTAGAACCAATAATCATTTTTTTGCAAGCTTTAGAACCAATAGACATTTTTTTGCAAGCTTTAGAACCAATATACATTTTTTTGCAAGCTTTAGAACCAATAGACATTTTTTTTGCAAGCTTTAGAACCAATAGACATTTTTTTTGCAAGATTTAGAACCAATAGACATTATTTTTGCCAGCTTTAGATCCAATAGACATATTTTTGCCAGCTTTAGAACCAATAGACATATTTTTGACACCTTCAGAACCTATAGACATATTTTTGCCAGCTTTAGAACCAATAGACATATTTCTGCAAGCTTAGAACCAATAGAGACATTTTTTTTGCAAGCTTTAGAACCAATAGAGACACTTTTTGCAAGCTTTAGAACCAATAGAGACACTTTTTGCAAGCTTTAGAACCAATAGACATTTTTTGGCAAGCTTTAGAACCAATGGACATTTTTTTTGCAAGCTTTAGAACCAATAGACATTTTTTGCAAGCTTTAGAACCAATAGACATTTTTTTTGCAAGCTTTAGAACCAATAGACATTTTTTTGCAAGCTTTAGAACCAATAGACTTTTTTTTTTGCAAGCTTTAGAACCAATAGACTTTTTTTTGCAAGCTTTAGAACCAATAGACTTGTTTTGCAAGCTTTAGAACCAATAGACTTTTTTTGCAAGCTTTAGAACCAATAAACATTTTTTGCAAGCTTTAGAACAATTAAGGGCACTTACATTTGAGTAGACATGTGTTCTGTGTTATTCACAGCTCAGAGAAACGTGACCCTCTGCCTTTCTCCATCTTGAAGAGACTATGTGGCACACCACTTCCTGGTTTTATAGTCCCTCCCCCCTGCCGCCAGCGGGGGCAGCAGAGAGAATGGGGAATTTTGTAAAACATTAATATCTCTGTAATTTTTAATCAACGGGAAAAATCTCTATGACTGAGCAGGCTCGGACATTCCTTGGAGAGCGAGGCTTCAAGGTTTCAAGGTCAGTTCATTGTCACATGTACCTTTTAAGATACAGTGAAATTTGAGTTACCAGGAGGATGGGGAGCAAAGAGGTGTAAAAAATCATGAATTAAATATATTGAGTAACTACACAGAGTCTTTTGTCCAGAGTAGGGGACTCGAGAACCAGGGGAAATGGGTTTAAGGTGAGGGGAGAAATATTTAGTAGTAATCTGAGGGGTAACCTATTTAAACAAAGGTTTATGGAACGTTGTTGGAGGAGGCAGTTGAGGCAGGTACTATGCAATGTTTAAGAAACATTTGGACGTGGATATGCAGATGGAACTATTGAAGATGGGGCATGTTGGTCAGCGTGGGCAAGATGGGCCGAAGGAATTAAACTCTGGATCAAAACAATTGCTTTCACAAATAAGGTGTGAACAATGGCTCTCAGGTGTAATTAGTACGTATAAAATGTATGTATATGGATCTGATCATTAGCATGGGATCTCAACAAAATGGAAATAACAAGCAAATGGTGCAGCAAACAACTATAAACTCAAGGGTTTAGTTGCAAGTGGCCTGTGTAAAACAACTATTTGACTTTTTACGGAAATGCCCGGGTACACCGGAAAAAATTGTCTTTCCTTACCCACATACTGCCTCACCTCCATGGCAACCATTCCTCCCACTCTGTTGTAGCTGCCTTGAGGAGTGCTCTTCTGACTCAATAGTTGGTGTAACAATGACATGGCAACTGCAAGCCCCTCATGGAGCTCACAGTGGGAACAACACAGTAGCATGTGGATCTGAGCACAAAATACCAAAACACCTCTTTTAACAGGTTTTTGTCAATTTCACAATCTTTTAAAGAGATCAGGCCACCCTTTAGCACGATACACAGCACACTTTCAACACACCAAATGGGAAGTGATCTTGGAATTCCTAACCATAGATAACTAATAGTAAATTCTACTGTATGTTTATATGTGGAATGCAGAAACACTGGCCTTAATATTTACTGGGAGGCAGACAGACAGACAGACAGACAGACAGACAGACAGACAGACAGACAGACAGACAGACAGACAGACAGACAGACAGACAGACAGACTGATCAACTTAGATGGATACAGATACAGAGACAGAGACAGATGCCTGTTCTGCTGCTGCAAGTAAGAATTTAATCGTTTTATCTGGGACAAGACAATAAAACATTCTTGACTTGACTCTTTGGGCTTGTGAGATGTCCAGAAAAACAGAGGCCCTCCAGTATTTAATGGCAGGATTACTTAAATAATAAATAGGATTATATAAATATTTTTTTCCTTCAATTACTGCCTGGCTACTTGCTGGATTAAGTGGCTGTATAACTGCTGGGTTCGTATGTCATCAGTCGGGAAATACACATGGTGGCCCATGGGACGACCAGCAAAGATAAGGGTGGTGATCGGACATTGGATTGTGAAAGGACTGATGTGCGAACTGGAGCAGCAAGGAAGTAAATAGAAGAGAAATGTGAGCAATATCAGCCAATCCTGGGTGGGGGGCTGCCACAGGCTGGATGAAAGCTGCAGGGCGACCACAGTAGTGCAGCGGTAGAGTTGCTGCCTTCCAGTGCTTGCAGTGCCGGAGACCCTTGTTTGATCCCGACTGCTGCCTGTACGGAGTTTGTACATTCTCCCCGTGACTACATGGGTTTTCTCCGAGACCTTCAATTACCTCCCACACTTCAAAGACGTACTGGTTTGTAGGTTAATTGGCCTGGTGTACGTGTAAATTGCCCCTAGTGTGTGTCGGATAGTGTTAATGTGCGGGGATCGCTGGTCGGCGCGGACTCGGTGGGCCGAAGGGCCTGTTTCCGCGCTGTATCTCTAAACTAAACTAAAAAAGTCCAAAGCTGCTGACCGGAGTTGGGATCACTCAATCCTGGGAAAGTCGAGTGATCAAATGATTGAATCGTTTGTGGGGCAGGCCATTTGATGGCATGACTGCTTATCCAGTATTGTACGGTGGAACAATTGTGGAGAAAGATGAACACTCCCTAACTAACTTTTGTTAAAAGAGGTAATATGAGATCCTATGATGCCAATATTGTACTGACTGCAATAGAATGCTATTTTAGACTTTGTAAAAATGTTCCTATTCAATGCATTTTAAAGGCTGTACAGTATTCAGGTAACTCAATGCAAGAGGAAACGTACAATTTAAATAACCTTCCAAGTTACTACAGGATTGGATTTAGGTTGAATACTTGATTTACACACAAGCCAATTTGGGATGAAATATAGTGTCCAGTGATGCAAGATTAGGTTAAAATTGGAACTACTGACTGTGAAAAGATATTGTTAACCTTGGCTAGAGTAGTGTTCAAGTCAAGCAGAGACATAGAACTGCATAAACACTCCAACAAGATGAGTTAATGTCACCTATCAACATGACTTTGGAAGTCTGGAACACACTCTTGAATGACTGTAGATTTTGCTTGTGACATTGTTGAATTTTGCTTTCCTTTTAAGTTTATTTCCTTCATTAAAATTGCCCCTTTGAAAATGGTTGTGTTCTGCAAAGGATTCCAATATTTTTTCGGTTTTTTCTTCATCTGACATTTCTCGTGAAACACAGGGGAATCAGTCGTGCTTCCTCCTGTTAAATGCACGACTCAGAACTCTGAACTGAACATGAAACAAATATTTTCATTAAATTTGTTTGGAAAACTCAGTCACAAGTTGAAACAATATTTGAATTCCATCAAGAATAGTTGGCATTTGCTTCCTCCGGTGGGCACAGATACTGCAGCTGGCTTCATTCAGAGAAGCAAGGGGTTTTAGGCTACAGGAGCTTGATGATTGCTGGCAGTCTTTTGATGCAACTGGTTAACAGCAGGTGAGCTGGTGGCCTTGGGTGTTCAGATTAACAGTAGCAGGTGGCTTTCTCTTAGCCTTGTAAATAACAAAAAGAGCGCTTTGCATTTAAAAAAAAAACACACCAATACTCTCCAAAATCAAATGTTAAACGAGGAGTATTAAAAAAAGACTATGGCAAGGTTGTTACGCACACTCTGTTGATCAAAGGGGAAAATATTCATGGTACAATGCTGAAGCAGACCAATAGTTATGACATGCACAAAATAATCTTTGCAAGAATTGTTCAAATATTATTCTCCAGGCGAAAAACACCAATAAGCATATAATCATAAAGTAAGAACAAAGTTTATTTTTAAAACTAATGCAATATTGTTTTTTATCAATGCACCTCTCTTAATCAATGTTGGACCTTTTCGTACAGATTTTCTCTGGTTAAGGGATTGAATTTATCAATATTTTCTGGTTGAGTAGCAGAATATAAGTAAAGTGGAATGTCATTTGTGAGTATTGCATCTTGATGTATTTCTTGCTTTTCTGAGACTTCTTATGGAATGTTTGCATTGCGTCAAGAAGTCATGTTGCAATTTATAGGACTTTGGTCAGGTCACATTTGGAGTATTGTGTGCAGTTTTGGTTGCCAAATTAAAGAAAGAATGTAGAGGATTTGGAGAGAGTGCAGAAATCGATATTTTACCAAATTACTGTCTGGATTAGATATTATTAGCTATAAAGAGCGGTTGGACAAACTTGGATTATTTTCTTTAGAGTGTCAGAGGATGAGGGGAGACTTGATAAAAGTATGTACAATAATGAGAGGCATAGATAGGGTAGACAGGCAGAAGCTTTTTTCACCAGAGTAGAAATGGCAAAGGCAAATGGCAGAGGGCATAGCTTTAAGGGGAGAAGGGTAAAGTTTAAAGGAGATATGCAGGCCAAATTTTTTGTACAGACAGTGGCAGATGCCTGGTTAGCGCTGCTTGTGGTGGTGGTTAGATAGGATAGTGGCATTTAAGAGGCTTTTGGATAGACACATGAATATGCAGGGAATGGATCAAGTCAGGCAGATAAGGTTAGTTTGACTTGGCATTATGTTTGACCCGGTCACTATGAGCCAAAGGACTTGTTCCTGTGTAGTACTGTTCTATGTTCTTGCAAGGATGAGTCCCAGCTGGATTAAGTTAGCTTTTCAACAAGAGACAGGAATATAGCAGCTGTTAACTAGTCACCCTATGAAAATAACCTCAGTGGTGGTCAACCAAACCTCCACGGTGGTTCTCAAAACATTCCCTCCTTTTAGGTACCTAAAAGTGGTCTGTTGCCTTACTCTACTGGCAACCGAATTTTCCACTCCAGTGGGTTGGTAACACCTTCTCATCAATCATACACATCTGAAGGTGTTCTTGCTTTATGGAACATCTATTATTGCAAGGCCATCATCACCATTTCATAAGTGATAAGAGCAGAATTAGGGCATTTGGCCCATCAACTCTACTCTGCCATTCAATCACGGCTGATCTATCTTTCCCTCCTAGCTCCATTCTCCTGACTTCTCCCCATAACCCCTGACACCCATACTGATCAAGAATCAATCTATCTCTGCCTTAAAAATATCCATTGACTTGGCCTCCACAGCCTTCTGTGGCAAAGAATGCCACAGATTCATCGCCCTCTGACTAAAGAAATTCCTCCTCATCTCCTTCCGAAAGGAACGTCCTTTAATTCTGATGCTATGACCTCTAGTCCTAGACTCTCCCACTAGTGGAAACATCCTCTCCACATCCAATCTATCCAAGCCTTTAACTATTTGGTACATTTCAATGAGGTCCCCCCTCATTCTTCTAAGGTCCAGTGAGTACAGGACCAGTGCCATCAAACGCTCATCATATGTTAACCCACTCATTCCTGGGATCATTCTTGTAAACCTCCTCTGGACCCTCTCCAGGGCCAGCACATCCTTCCACAGCTATGGTGCCCAAAATTGCTCACAATACTCCAAATGCGGCCTGACCAGCGCCTTATAGAGCCTCAGCATTACATCCTTGTTTTTGTATTCTAGCCCTCTTGAAATAAATGCTAGCATTGCGTTTGCCTTCTTTACTACCGATTCTACCTGCAGATTAACTTTCTGGGAAACCTGCACTAGCACTCCCAAGTCCCTTTGTACCTCCGATTTCTGGATTCTCTCCCTATATAGAAAATAGTCTACGCCTTTATTCCTTCTACCAAAATGCATGAGTGCACACTCTAAATTCTCTGAAGTCTCAACATCTGAGAGACTAACCTCTAGGGATTCTCTGACTATTTAAGTAATGACTTTTCTCAGGAATCTGTGCTCAGTGGCCTACATGCACTATGGTAAGATCAGTAGGTCAACTACAATTCTCATCAAACAGATTAGAGGAATTCTCAAGAGATAATTTGGCAGTAGATGACTTCCTATTATATATTTCAAGATTAATCCACCTGATATAGTGATTTGACAGTTATTCTGCATAACTTTCTGCATATTACACCTTTCTGCTTATTCTGCATATTATGCCACAAGCATAATCAAGGACAAGTCTCACCCCAGCCATTTCTCCTCCCTTCTTCCATCAGGCAAGAGGTGCAGAAGTTTGAAACACACACAGGATAATTTAGAGACCTTTAACATGCAGAGGGTTAGGACATTGATGCATTGGGCGGCACAAGTCAGGGGCGGAAAATTCGGGGGGGCCAGAGGGGACACATCCCCTCCATGTTTTGAGAGGTGGGGGGCATCCCCCCCAAGTTTTTGTAATCCGGATTTTAAAATCCGGTGAATGAGGGCGCCGATTGGACGAGAGAGACGTCGGTCAGCAGGTTTGGGGGTGGGACATGATTCAGCGCGATGATTGGAGGAGGGAGGAGTGGGGGGTGGGAGGGGGTGGGACTGAGGATAGAGAGCGCTGATTGGAGGAGGGAGACGTGGCACAGACCTGCACTTCATCCGCAGCCCGGACGATCCCGGCCGGCTCTCCGGCGCTGTCCTGTCCCCTCCCGAGTACCCCCCCCTCCCCACGGGTGGCCAGAGAGGTCGGCAGCAAAGATCCTCTGCTATATCTTTGATCAGGAATCAGAAGGGCCAGCACAGAGAAACAGCGCTAAACCGAGCTAACTCTGCCTGTCCCGCCAGGTGAGCTTACAACCCTTCCTGGACTTGCGGGAAATATGGCCAGCGCGGAGAAGCAGCGCTGGTGTCCCGTCAGTCCAGACAGGGCAGTAGTTAACCCGGTGAGACAGGCAGAGTTGAGCTGCATTTAGCGCTGGATTGAACCTCCGAAGCCTCGCGCGCATGTGTGTGAGTGTGCGCATGCGCGCGTGGCCGCCAAAAAATTGTGTCCCCCGTCCCCTCCATGTTTTAGAAACATAGAAACATAGAAAATAGGTGCAGGTTTTGATAGCGAGATCCGCTCTTGGCACAAGTGACACAATGGTAGAGTTCCTGCCTCACAGCGCCAGGGGCAAGGTTTCAATCCTGACTATGGGTGCTCTCTGAACAAAGTTTGTACGTTCTCCCTGTGACCGCATGGGTTTTCTCCAGGTGCTCCGGTTTCCTCCCACACTCCAAAGACGTACATTTTTTGTAGGTTAATGGCTTCGGTAATAGACAGTAGACAATAGACAACAGACAATAGGTGCAGGAGTAGGCCATTCGGCCCTTCGATCCAGCACCGCCATTCAATGTGATCATGGTGATAATCCCCAATCAGTACCCCAGGATAGTTCCCAATGTTGGGGGAGACCAGAACCAGGGGCCACAGTTTAAGAATAAGTAGTAAGCCATTTAGAATGGAGATGAGGAACACTTTTTCACACAGAGAGTTGTGAATCTGTGGAATTCTCTGCCTAATGTGAATATTCTTCAGTTCCTCCATCACCCCAAATCCTCTGACCACTAGTACATCAGGAAGATTGTTTGTGTCCTCCTTAGTGAAGACGGATCCAAAGTACCTGTTCAACTCATCAGCCGTTTCCTTGTTCCCCATAATAAATTCATCTTTTTCATTCTTCAAGAGTCCAACTTTGGTCCTAACTATTTTTTTCCTCTTCACATACCTAAAGAAGCTTTTACTATCCTCCTTTATATTCTTGGCTAGCTTACCTTCATACCACATCTTTTCTCCCCGCATTGCCTTTTTAGTTATAAGTTTATAAGGTAAGTTGTAAAATTGTCCCTAATGTGTGTAGGTTAGTGTAGGTAGATCGCAAGTTGGTGCTGACCAGTTGGGCCGAAAGGCCTGTTTCCATGCTGTATCTCTAAAGTCTAAAATATAAATAGGTGATAGCAAGGAAGCAGGAAAAATCCAATGGGTGCTTGCGGTTACAATCCCTCAGCCACATCTGATTGAAAAGTGTTATCGATGAATATTGGCAGATTTCCCAGACTGATAATCACATAAAATATCGCCCTCAGATCTTGCACACAAAGATTTAACACAGGCTTACAACATTATTGGCTTTCCTTAATTAAGTATCACCACGGTATGATCCCAACATGCTGCGCCAATCTTCATAGTGCTTCAACAATTCATTCTCCTGGCTCTGGATGATCCCAGTCAATAACAGGCATATGAGTTCCTCATTATCCACACTGACTATGAGATTAAATTAAAAGATGCTTGATGCAAATTTCAGGAATTCTGCAGTTGCTGAGTCCGTTCACTGCAGAGGAAAGCATAAGGGTGAAGATGTATGTCTTCCCATTTTCCAGACAAAGGCTTTCTTGTTGCACAGAACTAATCCATGGTAGCTGTTCAGTTCAGTTCAATTCAGTTTAGTTTATTGTCAGCGAAGTCCGATCAAAGATAGTCCGAGGGTCAACAAAGAGCTAGATGGTAGTCCAGCACTGCTCTCTGGTGTGGTAGGATGATTCAGTTGCCTGATGATTCAGATGATTCAGGAAGCTGAGAACAAATTGAGTGAATTAGAGGCTCAAGGACAGATTTAAAGGACATGAGATGTTGCCAGTGCTGGCACTTGGGCATGTTCATTGATACTTTATCTTCACGTGTACTTGGTACAGTGAGATTCTATGTTTGCGTAAAGTCAAGTATGACAAAGTTACAAAAGTATTCAATATCAGGGGTGTCGGGGGTTATGGGGAGAAGGCAGGAGAATGGGGTTAGGAGGGAGAGATAGATCAACCATGATTGAATAGCGGAGTACATTCGATGGGCTGAATGGCCTCATTCTGCTCCTATTGAACTTAAAGGGATCTGGGAACTGCAGAAATATGAGAGTGATTCTGAGATTGGGATAATCTTTTACAATTATATTAGTAGGAAAAAGAGTGAAGTGAGACCTTTAAAAACATTGTGGGTAATATATGAGGTATGGAGTCATTCCCCATTGGAAATTTTCAGACCAATCTTGTACTTATTCACTCTAAGTTTTGCTGTATCTGTTCCCCTTTACAGAGTTCAGATGCATGGCACAAATACTACCTTTTCCTACTTCAAACTTTAAAGGAGACAAAACAATTCTGGGCACAGTAGATCTGAGATTGTGGATTGAAATCTGATCTTTTTAATATTATCGTTTAACGAACCATTGAAAGAGCTTCAAAGAAAATAACAGGTTTTCGTAAGACACAAAATGCTGGTGTAACTCAGCGGGTCAGGGAACATCCCCGGTGAGCATGGATAGGTGACATCACCATCAGGCGACATCACCTATCCATGCGCTCCAGAGTTGCTGCCTGATCCATTGAGTTACTCCAGCATTTTGTGTCTTTCCTTGGTAAACCAGTATCGCGGTTCCTTGTTTCTACAGGTTTCTGGTGTAATGTGTAAATTGACATGCAATCTACTGAGAAATCACAGAATCAAAAATCAAATGACTGAAATCATGAGACACCACTGGACAGCATTGTTTGTAAATTACTTTGTAAGTGGCACATGTTGCTCACTTGCTTTAGTGCACATCAGCACTAACCCATGCTACCATCATTTACGGAGAAGCAATCATGTGCATTCCTAACAATACACATATTCAATTCCACCTCATTACAATTCACTAAAACGTAAAGTCACACATGGTCTGATAGACATTTCCTTTCCACAGATGGTGCACTGCTTCCAGCGTTTGTGGCAGCCTACAATGTTTTTCCATCTTCTCCTTTCCCTTTCTGGACCTTGTTCAGGTGTAGGTCCTGAATGTTTTTGCCTGCACGTATCTTTCTGTTCCTCATGTTTCAGGCCTGACAAAAATAATTGACAGAAAAAGACATGCAGGTTTGTAGGTTAATTGGCTTCTGTAAATTGTCCCTAGTGTGTAGGATAGAACTGGTGTACGGGTGATCGCTGGTCGGCGTGGACGCAGTGGGCCGGAAGGCCTGTTTCCGTGCTAATATCTCCAAACTAATAAATATTCAGCTAAGCCAGACCATTCCCCTTACTTTGTAATGAAAGGAATGCTTTCCTTAAAGGGGAGACCAGGGAAACTCTCTCAAATCCAGGACAAGGGGTCACAGCTTAAGGATAAGGGGGAAATCCTTTAAAACCGAGATGAGAAGAACTTTTTTCACACAGAGAGTGGTGAATCTCTGGAACTCTCTGCCACAGAGGGTAGTCGAGGCCAGTTCATTGGCTATATTTAAGAGGGAGTTAGATGTGGCCCTTGTGGCTAAGGGGATCAGGGGGTATGGAGAGAAGGCAGGTACGGGATACTGAGTTGGATGATCAGCCATGATCATATTGAATGGCTGTGCAGGCTCGAAGGGCCGAATGGCCTACACCTGCACCTAATTTCTATGTTTCTATGTTTCTAAATACAAACGCAAAAAGATTTCCTTCCTCTCCACCACAGCTGACTAAAGTGAGAAGTGGTGAATCTATCCACAGCTGACACCACACTTGCTCCCATTGCCCAACATCAGCCTTGCTCCCGACTCGAATCTCTGTGGAAGTCCTCCTTTGGACGCAGGTCATTGTTCCCTCTTTAATTGGCCCTCTATCTATTTTTGATATGATTTTTAAAAGCGCATGGGAGGGTTCTTCTTTTTTTTCGGTTTTCTAACTGGATCAAATCTATCTTTGTTTCTTCAGATCAACCTAAAAATAAAAGAAGCAAAAAATTCCACCACTGGCCTCGATCATACATCTGAAGTTCAGTTTAGTTTATTGTCACGTGTACCGAGGTACAGTGAAAATCTTTTGTTGTGTGCTATCCAGTCAACAGACAGACAGTACATGATTACAATCGAGCTATTGATAGTGTATAGATACATGATAAGGGAATAACGTTTAGTGCAAGGTAAAGCCAGCAAAGTCCGATCAAGGTAGGCAAAAATGCTGGAGAAACTCAGCGGGTGAGGCAGCAGGGCTGAAACCCTTCTTCAGCCTGTCTTGCCTATTTCCTTCGCTCCATAGATGCTGCCTCACCTGCTGAGTTTCTCCAGCACTTTTGTCTACCTTCGATTTTCCAGCATCTGCAGTTCCTTCGTGAACAAAGTCCGATCAAGGATAGTCCGAGGGTCACCAAAGAGGTAGATAGTAGTTCAGCATAGCTCTATGGTGGTGGTAGGATGATTCAGTTGACAGAGTAGAAGCATTATTCGAAGCAGAACTCCACTGGTCCTGATTCTACCCCATGGAGATGAGGTTCATGAATTCCAAATGAATGAAATTAAAAAATGCAGCAGATGCTGCAGATTTAAAATAAACTCTACAGGCTGTGGGAAGTCTCCCTGTCTTCCAGTTTCCCTGAGGACTACAGCTGTGGGTGGTGCGTCTAGCTGCAGCTCCCTCCAGACGACGTTACGAAACTGGAGCAACAGCTGGATGACCACAGCCGCACCTGGGAGGTCTTAGATAGGAGACAGAGAGGTGGTCAACCCTAGGGCATTGACAGAAAGTAGATGGGTGACCACCAGGAAAGGGAGTGGCACCTCAGAGTGCTGGAGTCCCCTGTGGCCATTTCTCTCAACATCTCAGGTACCGTTGGTGTGGAGTTTCCACATTCCCCCTGTGATAGTGAACGGTAGTGCCCTGGGCTGTGTTGTAGAGCAGGCAGAACAATCAAGAACCAGAGGACATAGGGTTAAAGTGAGGGGTGGGGGGTGATTTAAATGGGGAACCTGAGAGGTACCTTTTTTTACACAAAGGGTGGTCAGTGTATGGAACAAGCTGCTGGAGGAGGCAGTGGAGGCAGGTAATATAAGAACATTTAAGAAACAATTAGACATTTACGTGGATAGGATATGTTTAGAGGGATATGGGCCAAAAGATGGTAGGTGGGACTAGTGTAGATCAGGCATGTTGGTCGGCATGGGCAAGTTGGGCCGAAGGGCCTGTTTCCACACTGTATGACACTATGACTATGACTACAACAGATATACCCCTTTGGATACCGTGGAGTGGGTGACCGGTCAGGGGAGAGCAGCAATTATCAGATCTATGGCATTGAACCTGGGTCTGAGGCAGAGCAGGGAAGGGTGAAGTCCAGCAGAGCTATAGAGTAATAGATTCATTAGTTAAGGAGACTGATAGGAGATTCTACGGCTGCAGCATGGTGTGTTGCCTCCGTGGTGCCAGTGTTCAGGATGTCGCAGAGTGGGCGCTTGTACTAAATAACATAGGTAGAAAAAAGGATGATATCATGTCATAAGATCATAAGCAATAGGAGCAGAATTAGGCCATTCAGCCCATCAAATCTACTCCACCATTCAGTCATGGCTGATCTATCTTTCCCTCCTAACACCATTCTCCTGCCTTCTCCCCATAACCCCTAACACCCAAACTAATCAAGAATCTATCTATCTCTGCTTTAAAAATGTCCATACTTTACTCCCTGGCCTTCTGTGGCAAATAATTCCACAGATTCACCACCCTCTGACTAAAGAAATTCCTTCTCACCTCCTTGCTAGAAGAATGTCCTTTAATTCTGAGTCTATGACCTCTAGTCCTAGACTCTCCTATTAGTGGAAACATTCCCTCCACATCCACTCTTTCACTGTTCAGTGGATTTGAATGAGGTCCCCCCATCGTTCTTCTAAACTCCAGCAAGTACAGGCCCAGTGCCGTCATACGCTCATCATTGGTTAACCCACTCATTCCTGGGATCATGTCCTGCAGAGTGAATATAGGAAGTTAAAAAGGGGGACTTTGATCGTCGTAATCTCTGGATTGCTACTGGTGCCACGAGCTAGTGAGATATTTGGTAATTGGGATGTTATGTTACAGTTGTACAAGACGTTGTTGAGGCCACATCTGGAGCATTGTATAGGTATGTTACAAAACTTACCTTCAGCGGCACTGCAGTTCTGCTGCTGCCCGTGTGCGCGACTTTGGCGCCTTTGAGAGGGGGGCGGGTTTGAAATGCAATTTTTCTGCAGCCTATTCAAATCGATCTCTGTTAGGCTGTTTAGTTGCTAAAGAAAAATCGATTCTTATTATTTTAATTCTTATTTTATTCTTATTAAAATTAGCGCTGCATAAATTAATTGTTAGAGTAAATTATAAATCACCTTCTAAAGCCGTGAATGCCGACAATGGGACGAATCTCACGTAGGGGACAAGGCAAGGTAGGCTGTTTATTTTTACATGAAAAGGTACTTCTTAAGATGCCTTTAATCAAAATTTTAAGTTGCGAGAAGGTGACTTGGAGCCCATCCGAACCGGCAATATTTTTCATGCCGACATGGGCTTCAAAATCACTGCAACTGCAACATTCCAAACCAGCGCGTTCCACACAATCCCACTTGCAAGATGATTTAAATGGCCATTAATTTACAGCAATTAAACACTAAATTCCTTCCATTTGGCCTATAAATTTATGGCAATGAGATTTTAAAATCATGTTATATTGTGAATTCTTGTGTGAATGTTATTTGGACATTTAAGCTATTTAAAAATGTAAATCTTTTCTTAAGAAATGGATAGATGTTTAGATCTAGTAATTTAATTTTGGAATTAGCTACAATTGGGTAACTAACTAATTATATGCTTTAATTTCAGGTCATCCAAGTAAGATTGTTTAATATTTGTTTCAGAATGCTTCAATCTAGAATAACTGAAAATTTATTTCAGTTCTCTTGATTTTTAATAAAGTTATGGCCATTTGACTGTCCTTGATCACAGCTTTTGTGTTAAGTCAATGGAAAAGCAATAGGGAACAAGATGCTAATTTCCGAGTATGAAAATTGCCATAACTTTATTAATACTGAAGATATGAACGTGAATTAGGTGTTAAATTAAACTCCTTTTTATGCTTTATCTGATGGAATAAATTGCAGACTTGATTTTTAAAATCTTAACATTTTGTAACATTGCTACATTGTATTAATTTTTGGTCACCTTGCCATAGGAATGTTGTTGCTAAGCTGAAAAGACTGCAGGAAAGATGTATGAGGATGTTCCCAGATCCTGAGTGCCTGAACTGTAGGGAGACGTTAGGCAGGCTAGGCTAGGCTTTATTCCTTGGAGCGCAGGAGGCTGAGGGATGATCTTATAGAGCTCTATAATATCACGATGGGAATAGATAGGATGAAAGCACCCGGGGTCTTCTACCCAGGGTCGGGGAATCAAAAACAAGTTTTGTGTCAGGTGAGAGGGGCAAGAATTAGTACAAACTAAGGGGTAACTTTTTCAATCAGAGGGCGATAAGTATATTGAATGAGCTGCCAGAGGAGGTAGTAGAGGCAGGTAATTCACAACATTTAACCGACTTGATTGATTCATATATAGGAAAGTTTGAGAGGGATATGGGGTTAATGGGCGCCACAGTGGCACACCTTACCATGCCTGAGACCCGGATTCAAGCCTGACTATGGGTGCTGCTTATACGGAGCAAGTCTGTTCTCCCCTTGTCCATGTGAGTTTTCCCCGGGTTTTCTGGTTAATACCACACTCCAGATGAACAGGTTTGTGGGTCTGAAGAAGGGTTTCGGCCCGAAACGTCGCCTATTTCCTTCGCTCCATAGATGCTGCTGCACCCGCTGAGTTTCTCCAGCATTTTTGTGTACCTTCGATTTTCCAGCATCTGCAGTTCCTTCTTGAACAGGTTTGTGGGTTAATTGGCTTTGGTAAAATTGTAAATTGTTCCCAGTGTGAAGGATAGTGCTAGTGTATGGGATGATCGCTGGCTAGCGTGGACTTGGTGGGTCTAAGGGCCTGTTTCTGCTCAGTATCTCTAAAGTCTAAAGTCTGTGAGCAAATGAGAGTAGCTGAGGTGGGGCATTTTGGTCAGCGTGGATGAGTTGAGCTGAAGGGCCTGTTTCCATCCTGTATGATTCTAAATGCTGGAAATACTCACCCTGCCACATCTGTGGGGCAAAAAACAGAGGTAATGTTTCAAAGAAAAACACCCCAAGGACATGTAGCGTTACCATTTCAGTTCAAATCTTAAGCTGTGGAAGGAACCGCAGATGCTGGTTTACACCGAAGGTGGACACAAGGTGCTGGAATGACTCAGAGGGACAGGCAGCTTCTCTGGAGAGAGAGTGTGGGTGACGTTTCGAGTCGAGACACAGTCTGACGAAGGCTCACCTATTCCTTCTCTCCAGGGATGCTGCCTGTCTAAGTTACTCCAGCATTTTGTGTCTACCCTCCATCAGAGTTGTCTCTTCTTCTTCTTGCGTGTGGCATGCACAGCCTAAAGTTGTAGGACAACTTGTTCTATTTGATCTTATTTGATTGTGCACGCCGGGTTGATTGCATTCGTCGAAACAGGGCGGACCACGTGAAGGTTGCAATCTTCAATCCGGAGTTGTCTCTGAATATGCTTGACCCAAATGAATATGGCTATTCTGATAATGAATCTTGTATTTACTTTAACATTTAACACAAAGCCTGTGAAAGTACTGCAGCATATTGAAATGTTCAGCTAATGAATTTTGTAATAGCTTTTATTCTAAAAGTAGCTTTTAATTACAGTAAACACACAATAGGAAAAAAATGTCAATTTTATTTTTGAAAATTAGATATACCTGTAAATCCTTCAAAATTCAATCTTGTCTAGAAAATTGATTGCCTGTTAATATTCCACTCACAAATGTATGAAATAATCACACAATACTTAAGTACAGATAAGTACCAAGAGCGTGGCACTATATCAGCCAACTGCTATTTTTCCACAAGGTACAAGACGTTCCAAAATAATGTCCTTTATTTTCTTGTTGCATTTTAGTAATGGTTTCTAATTTACCTGTGCTCAGAAACACATTTAGTACTATTTCCACAATATTACACGCTTTTCATGCTCTAGTTCTCCCAAATACGAAGCAAATAGATGAGGCTCTCACCAGGGTCTCTTCTATATCCCGTAACTCTGCTCTCACTCCACATCCCCCCACTTGTAACAAGGGCAGAGTCCCCCTGGTCCTCACCTTCTACCCTACCAGCCGTCACATACAACAAATAATCCTCCGACATTTTCGCCACCTCCAACGGGATCCCACCACTGGCCACATCTTCCCAACTCCTCTGCTTTCGGCGTTCCGCAGAGACCGCTCTCACCGTAACTCCCTGGTCGATTCGTCCCATCCCACCCAAACAACCCCCTCACCTGGTACTTTTCCTTGCAACTGCAGGAAATGCTACACTTGCCGCTTTACCTCCCCCCTTGACTCCATCCAAGGACCTAAGCAGTCTTTCCAGGTGTGGCAGAGGTTCACCTGCACCTCCTCCAACCTCATCTATTGTATCCGCTGCTCTAAGTGTCAGCTGCTCTACATCGATGAGTCCAAGTGTAGGCTTGGCGATCGCTTCACCCAACGCCTCCACTCAGTTCGCAATAACCAACTTGATCTCCAGGTGGCACAGCACTTGAACTCCCCCTCCCATTCCGAATCCGACCTTTCTGTCCTGGGCCTCCTCCATGGCCAGAGTGAGTCCCACCGCAAAATGGAAGAGCAGCACCTCATATTTCAGTATGAACATTGACCTCCAATTTCAGGTAGTCCTTGCTTTCTCCCTCTTTCCCCTCCCTTCCCAGTTCTCCCACAGCCCACTGTCTCCGCCTCTTCCTTTGTTCTTCCCGCCCCCCCACCCCCACATCAGTCTGAAGAAAGGTCATGATCCGAAACGTCACCTATTCCTTCACTCCATAGATGCTGCCTCACCCGCTGAGTTTCTCCAGCATTTTTGTCTATCTTTGATTTTTCCAGCTTTTGCAGTTCTTTCTTAAACATGATGCAAATAGATGGTGCGTTTTCCTGGTCCACTGGCAATCTGGGCAAATTATTCTTCTAACTCTGCAACAACAGTAATAATGACAAGTGTGACAAAGAAGATTTGAAAACAGCTTGCATTACATTATACTAACATTGAGAGCTGTTTATCTTTTAAGCCTAGACTGAGGGAATTAGGAAGGGAACAACACTTACGGTGATTATCTATATTACTAAAAGTCTGATCTTGTTCTGTGTATTGATTTTGAAAAAAAGCTGCCACTTACGGCTGTGATTTTTGGTCATCTTACTCAGAGTCCCCCTCCGCTGCGCAGGACAAGAGGATTTTTACCATCAATGAAAAATGAAAGAGTGATTAATGTTTAAAAAATGTTGAGATTCTCTCTTGTGAAGGCCACGCCCCTTCCGGAGAGACTATAAAACCCGGAAGTGGTGAGTGCCTCAGTCAGTCTCTACAAGATGGGGGAGCAAGAGGGTCACGTCTCTCAGTCTGAGTTGTGAACAACACTGAACACATGCCTACTAAACTGTGAGTGTGGTTTTACTGACCTTGAGTGTCCTTAATGTGGTTTGAAAATGAAAATGTGGTTGGTTTGAAATAAAGCAAAGCAAATGGTGGTTGGTTTGAAATAAAGCACAGCAAATGGTGGTTGGTGGTGGTTGGTTTGAAATAAAGCACTGCAAATGGTTGCTGGTGATGGTTGGTTTTAAATGAAGCACAGCAAATGGTGGTTGGTATGAAATAAAGCAGTGTAAATGGTGGTTGGGTTGAAATAAAGCAGTGCAAATGGTGGTTGGTGATGGTTGGTTCGAAATGGCAAATGATTAAAAGTCTAAACTTCCTGTTTGCACTGTATATGGATTTTAGATAAAACGCTACCACTTACGGCTGTGATTTTTCGCCATCTTACTCAGTCCCCCTCCGCTCATCAGATGCAGAGGATTCTTCACATCGATGAAAAATAAAAGTGTTATTAGTGTTTAAAAAATGATGAGAATTTCTCTCCTGTCAGTCATGCCATGAAGGCCACACCCCTTCTGATGGGAGGGGAAGGGATTATAAAACCCGGAAGTGTGGGTGTGGCTCAGTTTCTGCAAGATGGGGGAGGGAGAGGTCACGAATCTGTCTGAGCTGTGAATCAACTGAACACACTGAATGTCTACTGAACTGTGACTGTGGCATTTATGTGGTGTTTATGTGATGTTGATGTGGTGTTTATGTGATGTTTATGTAGTTTTTATGTGGTGTTTAGTGTGGTTTTATGATGGATTTATGGTGGTTTCACCCTGCTTGAAATTGTATGAAACTGCACTTGAATTTGGTGGCCTTGCACCCTGTTTGAAATGGCATGAAACAGCACTAGCATTACGTGGCCTTGTACCCTGCTTAAAGTGGCATGAAACTGCACTTGAATTTGGTAGCCTTGCACACTGCTTGAAGTGGCATGAAACTGCACTTGAATTTGGTGGCCTTGCACCCTGCTTGAAATGGTAGGAAACTGCATTTGAATTGGTGGCCTTGTACCCTGCTTGAAATGGAATTTGAAGGAATAGCCGTGTCAACTGCCAGCCCACCAGCCGTGAGTGAGCTACCAGCACATCAGGCTTGAGTGACTGAGCTGCCACCCCAAGAATCCATTCAGCCCACAATGTCCATACTAGCCAACTGGAAACCAGTCCCTTCAGCCCACAACACCCATACTAACGCTTCAGAAAGCACTGGCCACCAATATTGGAATTGGTGGAGAGGTGGAATATTGCATTGGGGGACCAGCCCTCCTGTGTGAAGCTGGGACCCAATGTGTCCCACTTCATCTAGTAACTTACTAACACTTACCGTCTGAAGAAGGGGCTTGACCCAAAAAGTCTCCTATTCCTTTTCTCCAGAGATGCTGCCTGACCCGCTGACTTACTACAGCTTTATGTGTCTATCTTCGGTTTGAACCAGCATCTGCAGTTCCTTCCTACACAATACTTGCTAATTAATTGATACTAGACTGATTATTCATGAGGGGAAACAACAAAAAAAGTTCTCATCATTTCGGGCATTTCTTACACGGTGGCGCAACGGTAGAGCTTACAGCGCCATAGATGGTTCAATCCCAACTACGGGTGCTGTCTGTGTGGAGTTTGTACGTTCTTCCTGTAACTGTGTGGGTTTTCTCTGTGATCTTTGGTTTCCTCCCAATTTCCAAATACGTACAGGTTTGCAGTTTAATTGGCTTGGTGTATGTGTAAATTGTCCCTAGTGTGTGTACGATAGTGTTAATGTGCGGGAATCGCGGACTCGGTGGGCCGAAGGGCCTGTTTCCGTGCTGTATCTCTAAACTAAACTAAACTAAACTCAATTTCCTTAACCTTACTGAGATAACACTTGTGCACAATTTTCAACATAACCCCCACCCTAATTGCAAGATAAAGACAGACCCAATGTTATCTGGAGCAAATTGTGGGCATTGACCATGGAAATTCCCAGGAATTTGCATCCATTAAAGCAGAGACAGCAAAACATTGTAACCAAGAATGAATTATCCAATGGATCTGCTTTTGAATTATTTCATCTGAAAATGAAATACTTTAAAAAACATTGGGGTAGGTGTTTGTTCTTCGTTATATGTGCAAAATACATCATAGATTAAAATAGGTGATTCAAACTCTGCTTCCAAAATATAATCCCAATGAAGTCATAGAGTTATAAAGCCATGGAGTCATAGAGTTTTACAGTGTGGAAAAAGCCCCTTTGGCCTAACTTGCCCACACGGGTCAACATGTCCCATCTACACTGGTCCCGCCTACCTGCATTTGGCCCAAATCCCTCTAAACCTGTTGTATCCATGTATCTGTCTAAATGTTTTTTAAACATCGTGATAGTATCAGCCTCAACTACCTCATCTGACAGCTCATTCCATGCAGCTACAACCCTTGATTCTTTTTAAATCTTTCCCCCCTCACCTTAAGCCTATGTCCTCTGTTTTTCGATTCAGCTACTCTGGGCAAGAGACTTTGAGAATCTACCCGATCTATTTCTCTCATGATTTTATACACTTCTATAAGATCATCCCCTCATCCTCCTGTGCTCCAAGGGATTGAGTCCCAGCTTGCTCAACCTCTCCCCAAAGTTTAGGCCGTCGAGTCATGGCAACATCCTCATAAATCTTCTCTGCACACTTTCCAGCTTGATAACATCTTTCCAATAACATGG
Organism: Amblyraja radiata; assembly: GCF_010909765.2. Lineage (NCBI taxonomy): Eukaryota > Metazoa > Chordata > Chondrichthyes > Rajiformes > Rajidae > Amblyraja > Amblyraja radiata. The sequence goes on from NC_045958.1 coordinate 15,019,870, forward strand.
AACCTAAAACTGAACACAATACTCTAAATGCGACCCCAATAACGTCTTATACAACTGCAACATATCCTCCCAACCTCTGTACTCAATACTGTGTCTGATGAAGGCCAATGTGCCAAAAGCCTTTTTTACCACCCTACCTACATGTGATGCCACTTTCAATTAATTATGTGCCTGTATTCCTAAATTCCTCTGCTCTACAACACTCTCCAGAGCCCTACCGATTCTACCCTTGTTAGTGCTCCCAAAATGCAACACCTCACATTTTTCTGTATTAAATTCCATCAACCATTCCTCAGCCCACCTGGCCAATCGTTCAAGATCCTGCTGCAAATTTTGATAACCATCTTCACTATCTACAATATCACCTACTTTTGTGTCATCAGCAAACTTGCTAATCTTGCATGTACATTCTCATCCAAATCATTGATATAGATGACAAACAGTAACGGGCCCAGCACTGAACCCTGAGGCACACCACTAGTCACAGGCTCCCAGTCCATAAAGCAACCTCCCACCAGCACACTCTGCTTCCTTCCATGAAGCCAATTCCCTATCCATTCAGCTATCTCTCCTTGAATCTCATGCAATCTAACCTTCAAGAGCAGCTTACCATGCAGAACCTTGTCAAATGCCTCACTGATATCCATGTATACAACGTCTACAGTGTTTTTTTTGTTCCCTGGATGAGAATAACACATGACAGCCTTTATTCTCCATCCTTTTACCCACGAGGTTTAGAGTCTTATAAATGGCAGGTTTTGGAATCACAACTATGGCAACAGATTTCTCACCCTGAAAGGCAATAGGGAACTAAATGGGCTTTATTAAAGGTAAATCAGTAGTCCCTGAGACTAACATATATTAAATTCCAGATTTATTTAATTGAATTTAAATTCTCCAGTAGGGTTTTAAAAATTGCAAGTTAATGCATATTATAGAGGATAATAAAATAATAAATCATTTATTTTCTATTTTTAAATGCACTATTTGTACGTTTTGGAAACGGCACAACAAAAATCGCAATAACACTTTAGCTGCTAAATGTGTTTGCTATTCTAGATACAGGGAAAGCCACAGCACCTTTTTTCTTGCACAGTGCACTTTGAAAGCACACAGCTATCTATTTTTATACTAGTCAATAATCTGATGACAACCATGTGTTTATGCTATTTGTGACCCCCCACTATCCTGTACAAATTGAATTTCTTTCCTCAATGTTACTAGAATAAATATAGAAGTTATTTCGCGAAAGAAATTCAGTAGCACTGGACACCAGCATGGAACTTGGAAAATGCAAAAAACCTATATGATCCATCGAATGCCACCGGAGAAATATGTGCTCAGGCTTCATTAACATGGCCAGAAAAATTACATCCTTGCTTGCCTTAGCACAGATGTGTGCATAATGTTTAGGAATGAACTTCAGATGCTGGTTTTAACTGAAGATAGATACAAAAAGCTCGAGTAACTCAGCGGGTCAGGCAGCATCTCCAGAGAAAAAGAGTAGGCGTTGTTTCGGGACGAGACCCTTCTTCAGAGTGAGAGTCGGGCAAAAGTGAGATGAGAGATATAGATGGTAATATAGCGAGATATAGAACAAATGAATGAAAGATATGTAAAAAATCAATTATCTGCAGCGGTCAGCACTGGTCAAATCGGAACTGGATCTAGGGGAGATGATATGTGCTGCAAATGATATTGGAAGTCATTTCAAAGGTGGTTTAAAGGGACTGTCCCACTTTCACGACCTAATTCACAACCTTTTTTACTCATGGACATTTTTCATCATGCTGAATAAACGCCTCGACCTACTTGATACCACGAGTACCTACGACTAGCATCACGACGTGCTACGACCTACCTACGACCTTGTGACGACCACACTGAAAGTATGAGTCAAGGGCAAACTCGGCAGAGGTCGTGAATTAGGTCGTGAAAGTGGGACAGGCCTTAACTCTGCTGAAAGAGATGGCTGATCACAGACCAGCGTGATTCCTACGCATGTCAAACACTTTAAGTGATTTTTGGTCTGCTTTTACCCAAAGTAACATAATTTAAACTCAAATGTTAAAATATTTGGATATAACTATTTTTCAACCTGTAAAGCATTTTTTTTTTATCCCTCTGGAATATAAATCACATCAGATGATTCAAGCAGGTACCTGTCCTTCAAAATAGAGTGGAGGACCAATTTCATTGAATCACTTTTCTTTTCAGCTTAGCTTGACAGCTTTACTTAACATCCCTTTTCAAAGTTTCATAATTAAGCATATATAAAACAATAGATTGGAAATAAACCAAGATATTCTAATGGTTGACACATGCATCCAAGTAGTATCTCGGTATGATGTTGAAATATCTCAGAACAATTACATTTTATTTCAATATGACATTGATATTGCTTTGCTTGCTACACAATATTAGGTATAAAGGCACTGCAGATATTTTCATTGCATTTATTGCATACATTTATTGCCAAGCCTTTGGCATCATTTTATTTTAATTTAACATATTTTAAATTCTAACCAGTGCTAGATGATAAGCTTGGTGTCATTTCTGATGCACTCTCACAGTTCTGCTCATATTTGTCCCAAAGTAGCAGGGAATTCAGATCTGATTTCTTCAACCTAGCCCATTTGGTCATTATTGAGGTGCCATTACTTCCAAATAGTGAGAAATCAAACATGTTTTAAGTTGCAGCAAATAGGGACGATTGAAGAATTAAATAACAGAGGGAAGATCAATGGGGACAGAACAACAGATGTACAAAGGGACAGAGGACCTAGGGTGATGGAGGAACTGAGGAAATTCACATTAGTCAGGAAATAGTGATGGGTAGACTGATGGGACTGACGGCTGATAAATCACCAGGGCCTGATGGTCTACATTCCAAGATACTAAAAGAGGTGGCTTTAGAAATCGTGGATGCATTTCCAATGTTCTGTAGATTCAGGATCAGTTCCTGTGGATTGGAGGGTAGCTAATGTTATCTCACTTTTCAAGAAAGGAAGGAGAGAGAAAACAAGGAATTATAGACCAGTTAGCCTGACATCAGTGGTGGGGAAGATGCTGGAGTCGATTATCAAAGATGTAATAGCGGCGCATTTGGATAGCTGTAACAGGATTGGTCCGAGTCAGCATGGATTTACGAAGGAGAAATCATGATTGAGTAATCTTCTGGAATTTTTTGAGGATGTAACAAGTAAAATGGACGAGAGCCAGTGGATGTAGTGGATCTGGACTTTCAGAAAGCATTTGATAAGGTCCCACACAGGAGATTAGTGGGGGAAATTAGAGCACATGGCATTGAGGGTAGGGTATTGACATTGATAGAAAATTTGTTGGCAGGCAGGAAACAAAGAGTAGGGCTTAACGGGTCCCTTTCCGAAAGGCAGGCAGTGATTAGTGGGGTGCCGCAAGGCTCAGTGCTGGGACCACAGCGATTTACAATATACATTAATGATTTAGAGGAAGGAATTAAAAGTAACATTTAGAAATTTGCAGATGACCCAAAGCTGGGTTGCAGTGTCAACTGTGAAGAGGATGCTATGAGGATGCAGAGTAACTTGGACAGGTTGGGTGAGTGGGCAGATGCAGTATAATGTGGATAAATGTGAAGTTATCCACTTTGGAGGCAAGAACGGGAAGGCAGACTATTATCTGAATGGTGTCAGGTTAGGAAAAGGGGAAGTACAATGAGACCTGGGTGTCCTAGTATATCAGTCACTGAAAGTAAGCATACAGTTACAACAGGCAGTGAAGAAAGCTAATAGCATGTTGGCCTTCATAACTAGAGGAGTTGAGTATAGGAGCAAAGAGGTCCTTCTGCAGTTGTACAGGGCCGTGGTGAGACCACAACTGGAGCATTGTGTGCAGTTTTAGTCTCCTAATTTGAGGAAGGACATTCTTGCTATTGAGGGAGTGCAACATAGGTTCACGAGGTTAATTCACGGGATGGCGGGACTGTCATATAATGAAAGAATGGAGTGGCTGTCCTTTTATTCACTGAAATGAGAGGGGATCTTATTGAAACATATAAAATTATTGAGGGTTTGGACATGCTAGATGCAGGAAACATGTTCCCGATGTTGGGGGAGTCCAGAACCAAGGGCCACAGTTTAAGAATACGTGGTAGGCTATTTTGAACTGAGATGAGGAAAAACCTTTTCACACAGAGAGTTGTGAATTTGTGGAATTCTCTGCCTCAGAAGGCAGTGGGGGCCAATTCACTGGATGCATTAAAAAGAGAGTTAGATAGAGTTCTTAAGGCTGGCGGAATCAAGGGGTATGGGGAGGCAGGAAAGGAGTACTAATTGTGGATGATCAGCCATGATCACATTGAATGGCGGTGCTGGCTCGAAGGGCCAAATGGCCTACTCCTATTGTCTATTTATCCATGCATCTATGACACAAAGGGTGGGGCTAGTGAAGCCCCTTGTTATTCACAGCTGCTCTGTCTAGAGGAGATGATAAATACAGTAGAGTACATGAGAATGAGACGGTACAACAACTGTGAGATGCAGACATTCGCTGTAAAATAAAATCAAAGAATTTCTGCAAAGAGGAAAAAAACAAGTTAACATTACAGGTTGATGACCTTTCATCAGACTTGAAATAAACTGGATAGTTAAATAATTTGAAATTGTTAAATTCATTGTTAAGTCTAGAGGGCTATCTGTGTTGAAATGCTTCCAGAGCCTCATCTCTTTCCTTAATAAATATGTATAGATCCGACTTTTCATGTGGTAAAAGTCTGACACAAACTGTAGTGATAGCATCAGCCGTAAACAGTAGATCTGTCATAATTTCTTAGATAACAGGCTGTTGAAACCAAAATGATTGTTGTCACTGGTGGTAATGCAATATTCTGCCCACTAAATTGGGATGACACAGTACAGTAGGTTTCCTTTTTAATTATGTGCTATGCTATCATTTTTAGGGGGCTAGATTTCAGCACAGTGCGATTACTGTGATCCTTGTCATACAACATAAATTTTACTCAGTATGCGAAATATCATTCCATGCAAGATGTGTGAGGTATACCGTTGCAATAAAAAATTTACATTTAAGATAATTTTTTGATTGCTTTCTCTATTCAAGTTCACTGACTGTTGAAAATTATTCACAGAAGAGCAAAGGTTTTCTTGAAGACTGGAGTACAAGGTGTGCACAGCAGATAGACACAAAATGCAGGAGTAACTCAGCAGGACAGGCAGCATATCTGGATAGAAGGAATGGGTGACGTTTCGGTGTTGAGACACTTCTTCAAACAGAGGAGTCGGGGGAGAGAGACACAGAGATAAGGAAGGGTAAGGTGTGAAAATGAGACATCAAAGGAGATGTAGAACAAGGAAAATCTAGAATAGATCATTGTTAGCTAGAAGATGACAACAAAGCATACACATCAGAATTGCATGTACTCAAATCACAGGATATGGAAGTACAGCAGGAAGTGGAATTAAGGTAGAAGTTCTGACGTGATCTTATGGAGGCCATATGCAAATTCCGCCTTCAGACGTTTTTTATGCTCTGGTCTGAACTCTCAGAGGCAGGTTAAAAAATTGATGACATGAATGCCATTTTATATTTAATATAAAGAAATGTTGAGGCTATATCTTTTTGAGAATACATGTGCACTGGATGAATTTCACTTATCAAGTCAAGAGTGTTTAATTGTCATATGTACTGACACTGGAACAATTAAATTCTTACTTGCAGCAGCATAACAGGTGCTTAAACAGAATACACATATAATAATATATAATAAATTAAAATTCAATAAAATATTAACCCATTAAATTCAGTAAATTAGTTATTTATTTTGAGGGGAGTGAGGGAATGCTGGCATTTGTTGCACATTTTAATTTCCAATTGAGAAGCTGGTGGTGAACTGTATTATTGAATTATTGCAATATTGAAAGTTCTGCCCCAATTTTCTTCACCCAGCATTTTGAGTGATAGAGTTGATAGGTTAAGGAGGTGCATCCTTTAGGTTTTAACCACTGCTACCACAGCGTACCAGTGGTGGAGAGTGCTGAACAATCTTATTTCCACAATGGATATGGGAAGGTGAATGTCCTGATAAGATTGCTACAGTGTTGAGACTATCCAACGTTGTAAACTTGTGTCTAATGATTCAGTAGCTGTCTAAATCAGAAGCTTGGGAGTCAGCATGGATTGGGGTATATGTTGATAGTAAAGTGAGTTGCTTTGTCCTCAATGGTGTTGTGTTTCTAAAATATTGTTGGGGCTGCACTTACACACATAAATAGAGACTGTTTCATCACACTCCTGACTTGTCGAAAAGCTTTCAGGAGATGTACCACTTGCCATAGATTATGCAGCTTGTCCTTATTCTATTGATGTGACTTGTCCAGTGAGATTCAGGTCAAAGGCGACCCCCTAGGATATTGATGATAGTGTACATGGCCACTGAATGTTACCGAAGGAACTGCGGATGCTGGTTTAAACCAAAGGTAGACACAAAATGCTGGACTAACTCAGCCGGACAAGCAGCATCTCTGGAGAGAAGGAATGGGTGACGTTTTGGGTCTGAAGAAACATCATGTCTCGACCCGAAACATCAACGATTCCTTCTCTCCAAAGATGTTGCCTGTCCCGCTGAGTTACTCGAGCATTTTCTGTCCATCACTGAGTGTTACCATTGAGGCAATAAATCATTAGACTCAACTTCACAATAAAGGGTGGTCTCACCACAGTGGCAACTTTATTAGGGCATTCATCATGCTGTCCCATTGTGGAAATAGGATTTCTGAGCACAACTAGCACTCTCGAACTGAAACTTTCAACTATTTGTTTCTCAGATGAGAAAATATACAAACAGTAGTGGTATTTTGTTTCTCTGATGTGTATGTTTTAATAGTGAGGGTCTAATCCGTCTTTACCACAGACAAAATATGGAAGAGACTGCGTAATACATAGAAATTTGCCAAGGGTAGGAAAAGATACTACATGGAACATTGTTGCCTTGTACAAACTCATTGGCAGGATAATAATTTATAGAACTTCACTCAGCACCTACTGGTTAACAACCGATCAATAATTTTACTTGCAAATACATTTAACATTGCTAATACTAGAATAATGTGAAAACAAAATTGATTTGTTCTCAATCCATTGCCATAAGTTTACTGAAGATGAGGCAAAAACCAAAAGCCTCATTCATTTGGATGCTTAGGATACAAAGGGTCCCAACAACTATGGCTTATGTCCTTTGTAGCCTTTTCAGGTACTGATGGATTGTGGCGTATTTCCTGTCATTATCATTATTATTCATTTCCTCCAGCTAACCATATTTAAATTGTTGGTGACAATTTTCTCGAAAGAAAATTCAATAGGATTTTCAGACAATCTCTCTGAACTTTGTCTTTGGTTCCAAACTCCAGCACATGGAAGGAAGTGCATAAAAAACAAGGCCTGTGAACTTCCGATCAAATTGGTTCACATACAATTATTACTCACAATTTATTTTGATTCAGTCGTAGGAAGTGTGACATATTTATTCAGCAAATTTGTTTCCCTTTTTACTCTCTCCTCGTTTACATTTTTTCTGGATGGGGTTAGGATCACAACTGTCTCCTTTCCTGTGCCTTCATTGTAATCATTTTTTTGGTGACTGTTGTTGAATATTGTAGCAAAACTTGAAAACCTTCTCATCCACATCACACTTAACTAGGTCACTTTTCAATAGAGATCTGAGGATGAGCATTGTGTCTGTGTCCAGCATCACTGAGATTGATTGTTCTGCCTCTGCTGCTGTGTCAGTTAAGAACAGAAGTGGGGAATTGGTCTCTCGCTGTTATTCAATCTATATCCACTGATCCATTTATCCAATTTGTCGGTGTGTGCAAGTCGAACACTTTTAAAGTTTATTACTCAGTATAATCTAGTTACTTTCTCAAGTAAAGTAGTCCATGAATTCATGTGTGCGTGTGTGTCCACACATGTAGGTGTGGGATGTGTCTGCATCTTTGTGTCCACTTGTATGTGTGAGCATTTGGGTGTTTATATGTACTTGTGAGCATGTGTGTCCTTGTGTCTAAAGAAGGGTCTCGACCCGAAACTTTACCCATTGAGTCTTAAGAAGGGTCTCGACCCGTAACGTCACCCATTCCCTCTCTCCAGAGATGCTGCCAGTCTCACTCAGTTACTCCAGCATTTTGTATCTATCTTTGGTATAAACCAGCATCTGCAGTTCCTTCCTACACATTGTGTGTCCTTGTGTTCAGGTCGGTTTGTGGTGGGTTGAGGGAGTGGTGAAAGAATATCAATTTGTCTATTAATCTCGTATTAATTGGAGGTTGTTAATATTTTGTTTTCATTCTAGTGAAAAGAAGGGTTCTAGTATGAAGAAGGATCATACTGGACCCACCACGTCATCCATTCCTTCTGTCCAAAGATGCTGCCTGTCCCGCTGAGTTACTCCAGCTTTTTATGTCTATCTTTTGTTTTCTGATTCAATAGTACCGCATTGTGGACATTGGACTTTGTCTATTGAACACACAGTCCTCCCTCAGTTTTTTCGGGATGTTGATGAGAAATTAATATTTTTATAATATTGCAGCTTTAATAAACAGGATATGTAAAGGCCCAGCAATGCATTGTAAGTGGAACAATAACACTATTTACTTGTCAATTAATGTTCAAGATAATTATATGATATTCCAGTCTCAAGGCTTCCAATTTTCCAATACTTTCTTTACAGAGACTTGGCTGCAAGAGGATTGGAGCTAAGAACTGACATGGACTTTCAGAAAGCCTTTGATAAAGTCCCACAGGAGATTAGTGGGCAAAATTAGAGCACATGGTATTGGGGGTAGGGTATTGACATGGATAGAAAATTGGTTGGCAGACAGGAAACAAAGGGTAGGGATTAACGGGTCCCTTTCAGAATGGCAGGCAGTGACTAGTGGGGTGCCGCAAGGCTTGGTGCTGGGACCGCAGCTATTTACAATAAACCTTAAAGATTAAGATGAAGGAATTAAAAGTAATATTAACAAATTTGCAGATGACACAAAGCTGGGTTGCAGTGTCAACTGTGAAGGGGATGCTATGAGGATGCAGAGTGATTTGGACAGGTTGGGTGAGTGGGCAGATGCAATCAGATGTAGTATAATGTGAATAAATATGAGGTTATCCACTTTGTAGGCAAGAGCGAGAAGGCAGATTATTATCTGAATGGTGTCAGGTTAAGAAAATAGGATGTACAACAAGACATGGGTGTCCTCGTACATCAGTCACTGAAAGTAAGCATACAGGTACAACAGGCAGTGAAGAAAGCTAATGGCATGTTGGCCTTCATAAAGAGAGGAGTTGAGTATAGGAGTAAAGAGGTCCTTCTGCAGTTGTACAGGGCCCTGGTGAGACCACACCTGGAGTATTGTGTGCAGTTTTGGTCTCCTAATTTGAGGAAGGACATCCTTGCTATTGAGGGAGTGCAGCATAGGTTCAGGAGGTTAATTCCCAGGATGGCGGGACTGTCATATGATGAAAGAATGGAGCGACTGGGCTTGGATTCACTGGAATTCAGGATGAGAGGGGATCTTATAGAAACATAAAATTATTACGGGATTGGAAACGCTAGATGCAGGAAACATGTTCCCGATGTTGCGAGAGTCCAGAACCAAGGGCCTCAGTTTAAGATTAAGTGGTAGGCCATTTAGAACTGAGATGAGGAAATACTTTTTCACACAGAGAGTTGTGAATTTGTGGAATTCTCTGCCTCAGAAGGCAGTGGAGGCCGATTCATTGGATGCATCCAAAAGAGAGTTATATAGAGCTGTTAGGGCTAGCGGAATTACGGGGTATGAGGAGAAGGCAGAAACGGGGTTCTGATTGTGGATGATCAGCCATGATCCTATTGAATGGCAGTGCTGGCTCGATGGGCTGAATAGCCTACTCCTGCACCTATTGTCTCTGTATCTATGTATCTATGTATTTTCTTTTCTTTACCAGAGCACAGGATACCAGCCTCCCATAAAATAAAAAGGTTATAATTAGCTGGAAGGCGATACAACTGAAGTAACAACACATTTTTTTAAGAACTACTTGTATCATTTGCATAATTGTCTGCAACACAACTTAATTTGATCAAAATTTCCAGTTATATATTCCATGTGAAATTGAGCCAATTTAGTTATACGAATTCAGTGGAGTTGTCAAAACGATTTTTAGTAGAAATATAATTTTAAGTGGGTACACTCTCAAGTGTAAAATCACAACCTCCCACTTCTCAACGAATTAATCTTTTTTAATCAGAGCAGAACCCATCACCTCCATACAACATGCTGACAAGTCACATGTACAACTTTCACTATATTCTGTTCACCCAGCTTCGCCACCACAAATCCTTGGTATATTTCCATGGAAAGGAGGAACTGAAGCATCACATTTCCTGACTGATGGCTAATGAATTCCACTATAGTGCAGACAATGAGCACAGCAGCTATCCATACTCAACACTCTCAGACAGTGACCACACCAGCGAACAAAGCTCCAGAGGATATAGGATTAGTGAAAGCTGAAGATAGTCACAATAAACTGGAGTAACTCAGCGGATCTCTGGAGAAATGGATAGGTGATGTTTCGGGTCGAGATCCTTCTTCAGACTGAGAGCCAGGGGAAAGGTAAACGAGATAGAACAAATGAATGAAAGATATACAAAAACGTAACGGTGAAAAAGGAAACCGGCCATAATTAGCTGTGGGCCGGGTGAAAACGAGTTACAGACAATGAGACTCAACAAGACGACTTTGAATCTAGTACAACTCTGAGGGTGGGGGAGGGACGGAGTGAGAGGAGATGCAAGCTGGTTGTTCAATGGTTAATAAAAACTATTGTTTTTCAAAAGGCTTGGGTAAAACGTCTCACTGCAAGTGAGGGTTTCAGTTTAATTAATGATGCACTTTGAGGCTGTTTTAGCCCTGTAAAAAAGGCCCAGGTAGAATGAAAACCCCACGAAACACTAAGGAATTGAATTTTCGAACACATTCAGAAGTGTGTGCAAAATTGCTCAACTTTGCCTCAACTTAATTTTCAGCACTTTATTTTGGGATAACTTTACTTTACACTTTAGACTTCAGAGATACAATGTGGAAACAACGTGCCCGCGCAGACCATTGATCACCCCGTACAATAACACTATCTTACACACTAGGGACAATTTTACTGAAGCCAATTAACCTACAAACCTGTGTAAGAAGATAGATAGATAGATAGATAGATAGATAGATAGATAGATAGATAGATAGATAGATAGATAGATAGATAGATAGATAGATAGATAGATAGATAGATAGATAGATAGATAGATAGATAGATAGATAGATAGATAGATAGATAGATAGATAGATAGATAGATAGATAGATAGATAGATAGATAGATAGATATAATTTATTGCCACACAACCAGGGTTGGTGGAAATTTGGGTTGTCAGCAGCAGTACAATAATAAAGAACACACAATAAAACTGTAACACAAACATCCACCACAGCATTCATCACTGTGGTGGAAGGCACAAAAATTTGGCCAGTCCTCCTCCATTTCCCCCCCCGTGTACAGGACCAGAGTCCAGTCAGTCCAGGATCGGCTCTTCCTCACCGGAGACCGCGGCTTTAGATTGTTGTAGGCCGCAGGCCGGCGGTCGAGATTTAAAGTCCCCGCCGCAGCCAGAAGCACCGTAGACTGCAGGGCCGGCGGTCGAAGCTCCCCTCCAGGGGTGATGGTAAGTCCATGCTGCACCCGCGGTAGAAGTTGGCCGCGGGCCGGCAGTGATGGCTTCTTCTTCCCCTGGGTCCCCAACGTGAGATCCCGGGCTGTAGACGCCGCACCAGCTGGAGCTCTGCAGACCGCGGCTTAAGGAACTGCAGAAGCTGGTTTACACCAAAGATAGACACGTAATGCTGGAGTAACTCAGCGTTTCAGGTCGAGAAAGGTCTCAACCCGAAATGTCACCTATTCCTTTTCTCCAGAGATGTTGCCTGATACGCTGAGTTACTCCAGCATTTTGTGTCTACCATACAAACCTGTATGCCTCTGGAATGTGGGAGGGAAGTGGAGCACCTGGAGAAAACCCACATGGTCACAGGGATAATGTACAAACTCCATACAGACAGCACCCATGTTAAGGATTGAACCTGGGTCAGAACACCATGCATTCAGTTACATGGGTAACTCAGAGCTCCCTGTTGCTCGCCACCTTAATTCCTCCATCCCATTCTGATCACCAATCAGTAGGGGATATTGCATGGTTATAACAAGACCCAATTTAAGCTTGAGAAACAGCACCTCATCTCCTGTTTAGGAATCTACTGACCTCACAAAACAAATTTTCCAATGTTAGGCTGTATAAGACGACTATTTGGGTATGCAAAAATATCACTGTGACTTTACACGATACATGGGTGCAGAAACTGCATGCAGATGTCCGGAAGGACGGTCAGAGAAGCAGCAGAGTTTCCACACAGCCTTGCCGTGTACTTCCACTTTCCAGATGAGTTCAAAACAGCTGAAGGGATGCTTTTCAGAACTGCAAAAGTGGTGACATCAAGATCAATGAGGGGAGAAAAGATGAAGCCCGTGTGCTCAACAATTTTGGGAAAGGGCGGCTGTGATTCCCACAAGCTGAAGAGATTGTGGAAATCACAGTTCTGACCGGCAATAAGTGCAGAAGTAGAATATTTCATGAGTGGTAAATCTCTGGAATTCTCTGCCACAGAAGGTAGTTGAGGCCAGTTCATTGGCTATATTTAAGAGGGAGTTAGATGTGGCCCTTGTGGCTAAAGGGATCAGGGGGTATGGAGAGAAGGCAGGTACAGGATACTGAGTTGGATGATCAGCCATGATCATATTGAATGGCCGAATGGCCTATTCCTGCACCTATTTTCTATGTTTCTATGTTTCTATGTTTCGTGAAAATGTGACACTTGCAGATCTGTGCGTAAAGAAACAGAAGACAGCAGACCCAGGGTAAAGGGTCTATTCAAAGATTTTCTGCTTGTCCGAAGCCAAGAAATGTCTGGTGATAGTGGAATCTTTTTCCAGTTTCTGCAACAAAAAAAGTACCTTGATTCAACCACAACTTCGGCAGTCATTCACAAGCTGAAGGCTCAGTTTGTGAGAGACAGTATTACAGACAAGGTTGTTACAGATCATGGCTCTCAATTTGCTGCAGAGGATTTTGTACAGACTACAGCTACATGGGAATTTACACACACATCACACATTATCTATTATCCAATGGGAAGGCGTAGATTGATTTAAAACTTGGCAAGTGGCTTCTGATGAAGACAAAGCGAGCACACATGGTTGCCTATCCCAGTCTCCGAATGTACAGATATACACCGTCAGCAGAGCTCACTGCTATCTCATCCCAGAGACCTACCACACACCACATCAAAACAATATTGTCAACAGCTGCAAGATTGCTGGTGCTTGAAATTCCAGCTGTAATAAGCAGATGGTGGAAGCGAGAACAGAGGAAAATATTATTTTCAACTACACAGAGCGGTTGCAAAAATAGTGTTCCTACTGTAAGAGCAAGTGATGTGCTAGGAATTCATCCATTCCACCAGGAGGAAGGAACTTGATTGTGATGTCTTGGTACGAAATGTAATATATGTAATATAAATATATATATATGTGTAATCTAAAGTGGAAACTCGTGAAACTCTTGCCTGAGCCTCATGACTGAGGCCAAGTAACCTTCAATTATAAAAAGCAGTGATTGCTGAATAAAGAGGCTCTTGACTCTTACTCGGTGGTTGACGTGTCTCTTGTGCTAGTCACAACAGAGCCTTGCCTTCATCAGAAACCTTTACATGGTGTCAAAGTAAAAAACGAAAGTAGTAGAGGGAATCAAGCCTCAAGCCTCCATGGAAGAGAATAAAAAGGTAAAGGTCATGGTACACCAGTCATTGAAAGTAGGCATGCAGGTGCAGCAGGCAGTGAAGAAAGCGAATGGTATGTTAGCATTCATAGCAAAAGGATTTGAGTATAGGAGCAGGGAGGTTCTACCGCAGTTGTACAGGGTCTTGGTGAGACCACACCCGGAGTATTGCGTACAGTTTTGGCCTCCAAATCTGAGGAAAGACATTCTTGCCATAGAGGGAGTACAGAGAAGGTTCACCAGACTGATTCCTGGGATGTCAGGACTTTCATATGAAGAAAGACAGGATAGACTCGGCTTGTACTCGCTAGAATTTAGGAGATTGAGGGGGGATCTTATAGAAACTTACAAAATTCTTAAGGGGTTGGACAGGCTAGATGCAGGAAGATTGTTCCCAATGTTGGGGAAGTCCAGGACAAGGGGTCACAGCTTAAGGATAGAGGGGAAATCCTTTAAGACCGAGATGAGAAAAACATTTTTCACACAGAGAGTGGTGAATCTATGAAACTCTCTGCCACAGAAGGTAGTTGAGGCCAGTTCATTGGCTATATTTAAGACGGAGTTAGATATGGCCCTTGTGGCTAAAGGGATCAGGGGGTATGGAGAGAAGGCAGGTACAGGATACTGAGTTGGATGATCAGCCATGATCATATTGAATGGCGGTGCAGGCTTGAAGGGCCGAATGGCCTACTCCTGCACCAATTTTCTATGTATCTATGAAAGGTCGGAACAGGGCTGTGCAGCCACCAACGGCGTCGGGTGAGTGCCAGGGCTGTGTAATACACGGCCAGGGCCAGTAGCTGCCACCGACGAAACAGAGTGAGCCCGGCCGGAAGAAGAGTCAGCCCGGTCGTGAAAGAAAAAAAACCGGCCGAGAGAGAGGCGGAACGGCACCCGAGAAAAAAAGTAGGCCGAGAGAGAGGCCTTGCCTTCATCAGAAACCTTTACAGTGATCAGTTCCCGTCATAGAATCATAGAGTATGTAGCATCACACAGTCCTGATAACTTAGATGCTGCGAGGTGAAGAGTGAGATAGATGTTTGTTATGTATTGCTCAGAAGAATAACTACAATGGAGTCAGTAATTAAACTGTAATTTACTAACTAACTTTCGAACATGGTACATAACTTACATAAAATGGCTGCAGCCTAACAAACTGTGTGTCCTGGCCGAATCCCACATGAGTCCCTGATTGTCTGGGTTCCCAACCTTCCGCGCATGCGCGTAACCGTGATGTTTCTGGCCGGCAGGGGGCTTGCACTGATGCCAGCGAGCATGCCCATAAGATGCCGGTGCCAGGAAGTCAACCATTCAAGATGGTTCGATGTTACCACAAGAATCTGAAGAAGATTGCAGCAGAGGTTCAGAAAGAATGAAGGTCATAGGTGGATGCACAGTAGCCTATGGTGTGGAGCTAGAACATTGTTGCTCCCTGGGCATAAGGTGCATACATCAGCTTTAGGCAGAAGAGATCAAGTGAAGAATCCCTCAGTGAATCGAAAAAAAATAGTTCATTTAAAGAGGGAAATCAGGAGCGCAAAATAAAAACATAATTTGTATTTCCATTTAATGAAAAATAATTAAAGCTGGTTTTAAAATGCTGACAAAGTAGAGACATCAGTAGTAAAGATGGACAGCAAGACAGCTTAAATAACACCTAGTGTGGTGTTGACTGAAGGGCGATGGTATCTGTGGAATTCTCTGCCACAGAAGGCAGTGGAGGCCAATTCACTGAATGTTTTCAAGAGAGAATTAGATTTAGTTCTTAGAGCTAACGGAATCAAGGGATATGGGCAGAAAGCAGGAACGGGGTACTGATTTTGAATGATCATATTGAATGGTGGTCGAAGGGCCAAATAGCCTACTTCTACACCTATTTTCCGTTTCAATGTTTCTATGTAAGAGGAAGATGAATAGAAAAAGTACACCAGGGGGAGTGGGGAATGAGGGCGGGAGGAATATGAGGAAAAGGACAAACAGAATTTGATGTTACCAGAAGAAGAAACAGAAAAGAATGCTGGATATGTAAGTTACAAGAGTGGGATAGTTCATCTGAAATAATTGATGGTTTTTGTGTCCAGAAGGCTGTAATGAACCAATCTTATCATCTTAGTCATTGCATCTACAATTTTCAGTTTTTATTTCATATGAAGTACTGTTCCTCATTTTATCCCCCAACCAAGCACAATACTGAATCTACAGAGCTTTGCTTTTGAAAAAGAATTGGACCGAAAATAAAAACTGAAATTGTTATCAATATTCAGTTGGTTGGGCAGCTTTGACAGTAGAACCAGATCTTTGTGGCTTGGTCACAATGTCCTTGAATTTCTTCCTTTACTTTAGATTTCTGACATCCACAGTCCTGATAGATCTTTTCCCTAGTCGGACTGCAAGCTTGCCAGATCAGTTGTCTGAAAAGCTGAATGGGATGCTAGCCTGTCAGGCCTTTGCTCTGATGAGGAACTTGTCAAGGAGTAAAATGACATTCCAGAGCATGATGAAAAGAGAACTTATAGCCTTCTTTGTATATTCCTCTCAGTGCCAGATATAGCTCAATTTTTTAAAATACATATTCTTGTGAGGAATGTGGTTGTCACTGGCAAAGCCAGTATTTATTGCCCACCATAACGATCTCTGAATTTAAGAGGCAACTAGGAATCAATCATGATTTGAGTATTGGAGCAAGGAGGGCCTACTGAAGTTGTACAGGGCCCTGGTGAGACCACACCTGGAGTATTGTGTGCAGTTTTGGTCTCCTAGTTTGCTATTGAGGGAGTGCGGTGTAGGTTCACCAGGTTAATTCCCGGGATGGCAGGACTGACAAACGATGAAAGAATGGATTGACTGGGCTTGTATTCACTGGAATTTAGAAGGATGAAAGGAAATCTTATAGAAACATATACAATTCTTAAGGATTTGAACAGGCTAGATGCAGAAAAAATGTTCCCGATGTTGGGGGAGACCAGAACAAGGGGTCACAGATTAAGAATAAGGTATAGGCCATTTATAACGGAGATGAGGAAAACCTTTTTCACACAGTGAGTTGTGAGTCTGTGGAATTCTCTGTCTCAGAGGGCGGTGGAGGCCGGTTCTCTGGATGCTTTCAAGAGAGAGCTAGACAGAGCACTTAAAGATAGCGGAGTCAAGGGATATGGGGAGAAGGCAGGAACGGGGTACTGATTGTGGATGATCAGCCATAATCACATTGAATGGCGGTACTGACTCGAGGGGCCAAATGGCCTACTTCTGTACCAATTGTCTATTGTCTATCGAGATGTGGAAAAGCTTTTTCACAAAGAGAGTTGTGAATCTGTGGAATTCTCTGCCACAGAAGGCAGTGAAGGCCAATTCACTGGTTGTATTCAAGAGAGAGTTAGATAGAGGTTTTAGGGCAAATGGAATCAAGGGATATGGGGAAAAAGCAGGAATGGGGTACTGATTCTGGATGATCAGCCACGATCATATTTAATGGCGATGCTGACTAAATGGCCAAATGGCCTACTCGTGTACCTATTTTCTATGTTTCTATATTTCTAATCACAAAGATCTGATGTTGTAAAGTGATCAGATCATGTAGTTAGCAGATTTACTTTCCTGAATGGTATTTGTGAACCAGGTGGGGTTTTGATAGTGCAGTAGATTCATGGTCACTGTTATTGAAAAGTTGCCTTTGTTGTAGATTTATGTAAGTAATTGAGATTAAAGTTGGCTGATTACACTCTTACTGAGACAGAAGATTCAATTTTCTCTTCCCAATCCAGGAAATGAGTACAAATATCTTCAGTGCAGTGCATGGGGAATGTTATACTGTTCAATGGACCACATTTTTAAACGATATACTATATTACCACATCTCTCCCATAACCCAAAGCATTCTATAATTTTAAAGAGCAGATATATTACTGCTATTGTCCCGTCCAATATATAACACTGAATCAATGGAGCAAAATTAGATTGCTTGGCCAAAATTGTGTTGTGACTTTAGGATCTTGTGGGCTACAAATTGGTCTCCACATTTCCTACAGCCGTCACTCCATACTTAAAATACTACATCATTGGTTGACAAGTGGTTTGGGGCATGATGGTTCTACATAAGTGTAAGTCTTTTCTGTTCCTTCTTTCCATCAAGAAGTTTCCGTTTCAGTTTAGTTTCAGTCAGCAGAAAGACAAAACATGATTATAATCGAGCCATTTGCATTGTCTAGATACATGATAAGGGAATAACGTTTAGTGCGAGGTAAAGCCAGCAAAGTCCGATTAAGGATAGTCCGAGGGTCACCAAAGAGGTAGATAGTAGTTCAGCACTGCTCTCTGGTTGTGGTAGGATGATTCAGTTGTCTGAGAACAGCTGGGAAGAAACTGTCCCTGAATCTGGTGGTGTGCGTTTTCGTTTGCCTGATGGGAGAGGGGAGAAGAGGGAGTGGCCAGGGTGCGAATCATCCTTGATTATGCCTCCGGTCTTGCCGAGGCTGCGTGAGGAATAAATGGGATCAATGGAAGGGAGGTAGGTTTATGTGATGGTCTGGGCTGTGATTACAATTCCCTGCAATTTCTTGTGGTCTTGGGTGCAAACTAGGGTATGACATTAGGAATTGTGGTTCTCAATCTCCTTCCTGTACTCCATCTCATCAATATTTGGTACCCAGCCCACAATGTTGGTGTCTGCGAATTTGAAAATTAAATTTGATTTGTATATGGCTGCGCAGTCGTGGGTGTACAAGGAGTAAAGAAAGGGGCTGAGAACGCAACCTTGCAGAGTCTCCATGTTGAAGATTATCTTGGAGGATGATATGTCCCCTATCCTCACTGATTGGGGTCTGTTGGTCAGGAGGTCGAGGATCCAGTTGCAGAGATGAGTGCTGACACCAAGTCCTGCGAGTTTGATGGTAAGCGCGGATGGTATAATGGTAGTAAAGGCAGAGCTGGCGGCTATGAATAGGAGTCTGACGTAGGTGTCTCTCATCAGTTCAGTTTAGTTTAATTTATTGTCATGTGTACCGAGGCACAGTGAAAATCCTTTTGCTGTGTGTTAACCAGTCAGCAGAAAGACAATACATGATTACAATCAATCTATTTACTGTGTGTAGACGGGAGAGGGGAGAAGAGGGAGTGGTCAGGGTGCGACTCGACCTTGATTATGCTGCTGGCCTTGCCGAGGCAGCATGAGGTATAAATGGAATCAATGGAAGAGAGGTTGGTTTGGGCTATGTCCACAATTTGTTGCATTTTCTTATGGTCCTGGATGGAGCAGTTCCCAAACCAAGCTGTGCTGCATCCTGATAAAATGCTTTATGGTGCTTATCCAGGTGTTCCATGGATGATTGTAGGGCTATGGCAATGTCTGCGCCCCTGTTGTGGTGGTAGGCAACCAGCAGTGGGCCAAAGCCGCTGGGTAGACTGGATTTAATAACTAGCCTCTCAAAACATTTCATAATGATGGATGTCAAGGCCACATGACAGTAGTCATTTTGGCATGAGGTCTTGCTTTTCTTCAGCACTAGGATGATGGTGGTCTTCTTGAAGCAGATGGATACCTCAGAACGGAGTAGGGAGAGATTAAAGATGTCCGCAAATACTCCCGCTAGCTGGTCCATGTAGCTACTAACGACACGGTCATGAACTCCGTCTGGTCCAGTTTCATGGGTTTACCCTCTGGAAGGCCGATCTAACCTCTGCTACAGTTGCTCTGGGGAGAGGCACACTAGAGTTAAAGGGCCAGGTGTTACTGCCCTGTTGGCCTTCTGCCAGGAGCGAGCGGAGAAAGTATTCAGTTCATTGGGTAGAGCCGCACTATCACCAGTGATGTTGCCTGATCTCGCTTTTCAGCCAGTAATCCTATTCAGACCACATTTTCTGTATGTCCAAATGATAATACTGTCAGGTCTCGCGTTTGATCTAGTTTCTGTTTCTTATTGGTTTTTAGTATTAGAGTTTGCATTCTTGTTTTATTTTGGTGTCTCACATCTCCTCTTGTTTCAGGTCCCATTTCCTGTCAGGTCGTTTACCCTCATGTGATTGTTGGCCACGCCCTGATGTGTTTCACCTGTATCTCGTTATCCCCTGCTAGTCTGTTGGCCACGCCCTGATGTGTTTCACCTGTGTCTCGTTATCCCCTGCTAGTCTGTATTTAAGCCTTTTGTGTTTTAGTTCCCATTGCCAGTTCGTTGTGTATGCTACTTGGTATCACCTCGTTCCAGCTCTCGAAATCTTGTGACCGTGTGATCTCGACCTTTGCCTGTATTTTCGACCACTGGTTCTTGCCTGCTCCTATATGGTACTCTTGCCTCTGTTTTGCCTACCTGTGTACTGACTTGGACCGATTAAACGCCGAAGACTGATCTGCCCTGTGTCTGAGCCTGCATTTGTGTCGTCCTCCTCGTTCAGTTCTGACAGTACGAACTGGCCAACAATGGACTCAGCGGGCTCTGATCCTTTTCGTGCAGCGCTCCAGAAGCAAGAGGAGCGCATCTCGCATTACGAGGGTCAACTCTCCTCGATCGTCGCCGGGTTCCGGGATCTCGGCGAGCGTCAGCAGGGGTTCCAGGCAGACATCGGTTCACAGGTGAACACTTTAAGTTCTCGGTTTGAAGACCTGGTTACTCGGCTGAATTCTTTGTTTCCTGCTGCGGCTCCCGTGCCTGCCGAGTCTGTTTCCTTGTCTGTGTCTCCAGGAGCTCCGATGGCCGCGGCTGCTGCAGCATCTCCATTCGTCCACCTGGCAAGACCGGAACACTTTTCGGGGGAATTGGAGAAATGTAGACCTTTTTTGATTCAGTGTGGACTGCATTTTGAACTTCAAGCGGCTTCCTTTTCATCAGAACGCTCAAGGGTAGCCTTTATCATCACGCACCTGTCGGGTAGGGCGGAGGCTTGGGCCACAGCGGAGTGGTCTCGGAATTCTACTGTTTGCCAGACATCGGTCCTGTTCATGGAAGCTCTGTCCCGCACGTTTGATCACTCCAATCCTGGCCGAGAGGCTTCACAGAACCTGGTCTCCATGAAACAAGGTAATCGCTCTGTTATGGATTTTGCTATTGACTTTCGAACTGTTGCTGCTAAGGGTGGATGGAATGAGGCTGCTTTGTTGGATGCTTTTCGCAATGGATTGTCTGAAGCTATCAAAGATCAATTGGCTCCTCTAACCCTGCCTTCCGACGTCGAGTCTATGATTTCCCTGGCTATCCAAATTGACGCTAGGCTCAGAGAAAGAGATCGAGAGAGGAGATCGGCTGCAGTTCGGTCCTCCTCCCAGCAGTGGCGGCAGCGTCGCCCTTCACCTTCCAGTCGGGACTTCTTCCCTCTCGGCCGGTCCAGTCAGCCTACAGCGCCACCTGCATCTTCGGAGGAGCCCATGCAGGTGGGACGAGCCAAACTCAGTCCGGAGGAACGGCAGCACCGCCTAAGGGAGGGGAGGTGTTTTTACTGTGGTGAACTGGGACATTTGTTGAACAGCTGTTCAGTAAAAGACAAAGCTCACCAATGAAAGAGAGGACATTGGTGAGTTGTACCACTCCTATGAGCCGTTCCTCTCGTCCATTGTCAACGGTACAATTGTTGGTGCATTCCCAGTGGCACTCCCTGCAGGCTTTGGTTGATTCTGGGGCAGATGAGAACTTCATGGACATTCGCTTGGCTGATGAATTGAAGCTGGAACGTGAACAGCTTCAAGATCCTATGGAGGCTAGTGCACTGGATGGGCGCCTACTGTACAGGGTAATTCACCGAACTCAACCTGTTCAACTCATCGTGGCAGGTAATCACCTTGAGACCATCAGTTTTCATCTCCTCGACTGTCCTCTTCATCCTCTGGTTTTGGGGCTCCCTTGGCTGTCTTACCATAATCCTCACATGAACTGGGGTACTGGGGAAGTAATTTCTTGGGGGAATAACTGTAAACTCGTCTATCTGCATGATTCTTCTCCTGAGTCTATGAAGGATCCGTCAAGGAGCAGTTTGCTGGGATCTTCCAGGACCACCCTCCGGCAGCCTCCCCGTTCAAGGGAGGAGGATTTTCCAGATCTCACCAAGGTTCCCTCATATTATCTAGACCTAAAGGAGGTGTTCAACAAGGCCAAGGCCACATCTCTTCAGCCGCATAGACCGTACGACTGCTGCATCGACCTTCTGCCAGGTACAGCGCCTCCTAAGGGCCATCTCTACTCCTTGTCTTCACCTGAGCGGCTCGCCATGGAAAAGTACATTGACGATGCCCTTGCTGCTGGGATCATCAGACCTTCTTCTTCACCTGCAGGAGCTGGATTCTTCTTTGTGGATAAGAAGGATGGAACACTTCGGCCCTGCGTTGACTACAGAGGACTCAATGACATTACTGTTAAGAACAGATACCCTCTTCCTCTTATCTCCTCTGCATTTGAACTGTTAAAAGACGCTGCAGTATTCACTAAGTTAGATCTTAGAAATGCGTATCATCTGGTGAGGATAAGGGACGGGGATGAATGGAAAACTGCGTTTAACACACCCAGTGGTCATTATGAATATCTGGTCATGCCGTTTGGTCTTACTAATGCTCCAGCAGTTTTTCAAGGCATGGTTAATGATGTATTACGGGACATGCTGAACCGATTTGTGTTTGTGTACCTTGATGACATTTTGATTTTTTCTCCAGACGAGACTTCCCATGTGCAGCATGTACACCAGGTGCTAGAACGTTTGCTCCTGAATGATCTGTTTGTGAAAGCTGAGAAATGTGAATTTCATGTTAACACTGTTCAATTCCTTGGTTATGTTGTATCACCTGCTGGTAAACAGATGGACCCGAGCAAGGTCAGTGCTGTGGCCACCTGGCCTACACCCTCCAGTCGTAAGCAACTTCAGGGGTTCCTTGGGTTTGCTAATTTTTATAGGAAGTTTATCCGGAACTTTAGTGTCACTGCTGCACCACTCCATGCTCTTACCTCACCCCACGTGCCTTTCTCTTGGTCCTCTCAAGCAGAAACTGCATTTAGGAGACTCAAGAGGAGCTTCTCCTCAGCCCCCATCCTGGTTCACCCTGACCCGTCACTCCAGTTCGTGGTTGAGGTGGACGCCTCGGGTGTGGGCATCGGGGCCGTACTCTCACAGAAATCCCCCACAGATGGTCGATTACATCCCTGCGCTTTCCTCTCTAAGAAGCTTTCTCCTGCTGAGAGAAATTACGATGTGGGTAACCGTGAACTGTTAGCGGTTAAAACAGCCTTGGAGGAATGGAGACATTGGTTGGAGGGTACCAAGCAGCCGTTTCTAGTTTGGACAGACCACAAAAACCTGGAATACATCAAGTCAGCCAAACGCCTCAACTCGCGCCAAGCAAGGTGGGCTCTCTTCTTTAATCGATTTGATTTTGTACTGTCTTACCGCCCTGGTGCCAAGAATGGCAAACCTGATGCTCTCTCCAGACAGTTTGATCCTGACCCATCCCCTAAGGTTTCAATTCCCATTCTGCCTGCTTCCTGTTTTGTTGGGGCGGTTACTTGGGAGATTGAGAAGAGAGTTTCCGAGGCAACTGCTGGTGTTCAGTCTCCGCCAGGGTGTCCTTCTAATCGTCTGTTTGTTCCCGAGTCTCTTCGTTCACAGGTGATTCACTGGGCTCATACGTCTCGGATCTCCTGTCATCCCGGTGTCCGCCGAACCCTGTTTGTGGCCAAACAGCGGTTTTGGTGGCCTTCCATGGAGAGGGGGATTAAGGAGTACGTCGCCGCCTGCAGTATTTGTGCTCCGAACAAGACCTCCCGTCGGGCCGCCTTTGGCTTCCTGAATCCGCTGCCTGTCCCCTCACGCCCCTGGTCAGACATCTCCATGGACTTTGTCATGGGCTTGCCCTCTTCTGAAGGTAACACCTCAGTCATGACTGTAGTGGACAGATTTTCTAAAATGGTCCATTTCATTGCGTTGCACAAGCTTCCCTCCGCCAAGAAGACGGCAGAGGTCATGCTGTCATGTTTTTCGCATTCATGGATTTCCCAGAGACATTGTGTCTGACCGGGGGCCTCAGTTCGTGTCCAGGTTTTGGAAGGAGTTTTGTTCTCTGTTGGACGCCACGTTCAGCCTTACATCTGGTTATCACCCGGAATCCAATGGACAGACTGAAAGCCTTAACCAGGAATTGGAGACAGGACTGCGGTGCTTGGTGGCACAGAACCCTTCAACTTGGAGCAAACACCTTATTTGGGTGGAGTATGCACACAACACACTTCCTTGCTCATCCTCTGGTCTCTCTCCATTCCAGTGTGCCTATGGTTATCAACCGCCATTGTTCCCTGCTGTGGAGAAGGAGTCCAGTGTGCCCTCCGCTCAGGCTCTCGTCCGTCGCTGTCGCAAGGTTTGGAATGGGGCTCGTCAGATGCTGTTGCGCAGTTCTGCGCGTTACAAGAGGATGGCTGACCGTGGAAGAACGCCGGCTCCAGTATACTCGCCTGGTCAAAGGGTGTGGCTCTCCACTCGAGACTTACCACTGAGGGTGGAATACCGGAAGCTGGCTCCTCGTTTTGTTGGTCCTTTCCCCATATCGAAGGTCATCAATCCTGTGGCGGTTCGTCTCAAACTCCCCCGTGCCATGAGGGTCCACCCTACTTTCCATGTCTCCCGTCTGAAGCCATTTAAGGAGAGTCCTCTGGTCCCTGCCTCCACACCCCCTCCGCCCCCCCCGGTTCCTTGATGGGGGTCCAGTGTTTACGGTCAGCCGGTTGCTGGGGATGCGCCGTCGTGGTTGTCAGTATCTTGTGGATTGGGAGGAGTATGGACCTGAGGAGCGGTCTTGGGTGCCAGCTCGCAACATATGCGACCCGGAACTTATCAGGGACTATCGGCGCCAACATCCTGAAGATCCTGGGCCGTCAGGAGCCGGCCGTGGAGGGGGGGGGTACTGTCAGGTCTCGCGTTTGATCTAGTTTCTGTTTCTTATTGGTTTTTAGTATTAGAGTTTGCATTCTTGTTTTATTTTGGTGTCTCACATCTCCTCTTGTTTCAGGTCCCATTTCCTGTCAGGTCGTTTACCCTCATGTGATTGTTGGCCACGCCCTGATGTGTTTCACCTGTGTCTCGTTATCCCCTGCTAGTCTGTTGGCCACGCCCTGATGTGTTTCACCTGTGTCTCGTTATCCCCTGCTAGTCTGTATTTAAGCCTTTTGTGTTTTAGTTCCCATTGCCAGTTCGTGGTGTATGTTACTTGGTATCGCCTCGTTCCAGCTCTCGAAATCTTGTGACCTTGTGATCTCGACCTTTGCCTGTATTTTCGACCACTGGTTCTTGCCTGCTCCTATATGGTACTCTTGCCTCTGTTTTGCCTACCTGTGTACTGACTTGGACCGATTAAACGCCGAAGACTGATCTGCCCTGTGTCTGAGCCTGCATTTGTGTCCTCCTCCTCGTTCAGTTCTGACAAATACCAGGATTCAAGTTTGTCCCGGTATTGTCTCTCAGCATCCTTGATGGCTTTGCGGGCCTTCCTGTACCGCTCGGGATCGTTTGACTTGTATGCAGCGGACTGGCCTTAACCTGTGAATGTACCTCACGGCTCATCCATGATTTCCAGTTGGGGAACACTCGGATTGACTTTGTCGGCACTTGCTGATGAAGTCAGTCACAGCAGTGGTGTACTCATTCAGGTTAGCTGCAGAATCGCTGAATATGGACCAGTCACTGATGCAAAACAGTTGCATAACATGTCATCCGTGTCCGTTGACCAGCATTTCACAACTCTGCACAGGATCCTCCTGCTTCAATTTTCATTTGTAGGCAGGGAGCAGAAGCACAGCTCGTTGTTCAGATTTCCCGAAATGTGGTTGAGGGACAGAGCAGTGGGCATCTTTTATTGATGTATAGCAGTGATCATCAGGGCTTCGGAGTGTATTGTCTTGAGGCTATTGATAGTGGGGTACAGTTTGATGTCTGCGTCGGTGGGTGATGTAGACTGTTGTCAGGATAGCTGGGGTGAATTCCCTCAGCAGGTAGTAGGGACGCCACTTCACAGTCAGATATTTCAGGTCTGGGGAACATGAACTCACCAGGACTGCTACGAACCACGAGGTATTGATTAGAAAGCAGACACCACTGCCTCCAACCTTGCCTGAAGATGCTGTTTGGCCCATCCGGTGATGGGAGAAACCCTGGGACTGAATGGCACATTAAGGTATGTCAGGGGTGAGTAGGGTTGCCAACTTTCTCATTCCCAAATAAGGGACAAAATGTCAAAATAAGGGACAAATTCCCGACGGCAATTCGTTGTCCGACTCGTCTGGGTGGGTGAATGATGAGTTGGCCCGGGTGCTGGACTACACACAAAGCCCAGCCAGCGGGCCAGCTGAACCAATGATCGGCCATGAGAAGGAGGGGTGGTGGTGTCGGTGGTAAGCAAGGGTTCGAAGGTCGGACAGCCGGCCGGGCTGCCGACCGACTAACGGGGCCACGGGCGAGGTGCTGCTGCTGCACTCCATGGGCTGCACTACGTCAGGACAGGTGAGGCGAGGCCGGACGCGCCTCTCCGACCTGACAGTCCCCTCAACCCGAGTAGTAGCAGTCATACGGGCAAGGGCGGTCCCGTATGGGACAAACCAATTTAGCCCAATATACGGGATGTCCCGGCTAATACAGGACAGTTGGCAACCCTAGAGGTGAGCCATGTCTCTGAAACAGAGCAATCAGCATAACAATCTTCTTGTACAACATTAAATAGGGTAAAGTCTATTATAAAGAATATTTACATATAACAAGAAGGGCCACGCTTAGTAGCCTAATCACGGTTTCGAATACTTTTGCTTCTAATATAAATAATTCATGAATTGAATTCTGATCTCAAACTGACAGTACGATCTTTCTTCACATTGGACTTGTATTTATCACTGTATCATGCAGTACTGTATTCCTTAGAAGTGACAACTGTTGTTCATTAAGTGTTGCAAGCTGCCAGTAAATGTCTCCTCTTCCTTTCTCTCTACATTTGCACCCAGAGTGTTATTCTCATTTGCCGTATGTAGAAAAGTTCAAGGTCACAACCTTACCAGAAAATACTTGTTCATTCAGTGAGAGATTACTTTAGTTTAGTTTAGTTGCGAGATAGAAAGCGGAAACAGGCCCTTCGGCCCACCGAATCGGCACCGACCAGCGATCACCGCACATTAGAACTATCCTGGGGTGGAAGATTGCAACCTTCATGTGGTCCACCCTGTTTCGACAGATGGAATCATTAGCGTGCACAATCAAATAAGATCAAATAGAACAAGTTGTCCTATAACTTTAGGCTGTGCACGCCATACACAAGAAGAAGAAGAGCACTATCCTACACACGCCAGGGACCAATTGGCTTGGTATTTACATGAATACCAAGCCAATTAACCTACAAACCTGTATGTCTTTGTAAAGTGGGTGGAAACCAAAGATCTCGGTGAAACCTACACAGGTCATGGGGAGAACGTACAAACTTTGTACAAACAGCCCCCATAGTCAGGATCGAATCTGGGTCCCTGGTGCTTCTTCTTCTTCTTTCGTGTGGCGTGCACAGCCTAAAGTTGTTGGAAAACTTGTTCTATTTGATCTTCCCTTTGTGCACGTCGAGTTGATTGCATTAGTCGACACAGGGCGAAGCACGTGAAGGTTGCAATCTTCCACCCCTCCCTGGTGCTGTAAGGCTGCAACTCTACCGCTGCACCACCGTGCTGCCGATGTTTGGCACAGTTATGAACAAATAGTGTATACAGCTCAATTAATGTTAATCTAATCTTAATAACCATATAACCATATAACCATATAACAATTACAGCACGGAAACAGGCCATCTCGACCCTTCTAGTCCGTGCCGAACACGTATTCTCCCCTAGTCCCATATACCTGCATTCAGACCATAACCCTCCATTCCTTTCCCGTCCATATAACTATCCAATTTATTTTTAAATGATAAAAACGAACCTGCCTCCACCACCTTCACTGGAAGCTCATTCCACACAGCCACCACTCTCTGAGTAAAGAAGTTCCCCCTCATGTTACCCCTAAACTTCTGTCCCTTAATTCTCAAGTCATGTCCTCTTGTTTGAATCTTCTCTACTCTTAGTGGGAAAAGCTTATCCACGTCAACTCTGTCTATCCCTCTCATCATTTTAAAGACCTCTATCAAGTCCCCCCTTAACCTTCTGCGCTCCAAAGAATAAAGCCCTAACTTGTTCAACCTTTCTCTGTAACTTAGTTGCTGAAACCCAGGCAACATTCTAGTAAATCTCCTCTGTACTCTCTCTATTTTGTTGACATCCTTCCTATAATTAGGCGACCAAAATTGTACCCCATACTCCAGAATTGGCCTCACCAATGCCTTGTACAATTTTAACATACATCCCAACTTCTATACTCAATGCTCTGATTTATAAAGGCCAGCACACCAAAAGCTTTCTTTACCACCCTATCTACATGAGATTCCACTTTCAGGGAACTGTGCACAGTTATTCCCAGATCCCTCTGTTCACCTGCATTCTTCAATTCCCTACCATTTACCATGTACGTCCTATTTTGATTTGTCCTGCCAAGATGTAGCACCTCACACTTATCAGCATTAAACTCCATCTGCCATCTTTCAGCCCACTCTTCCAACTGGCATAAATCTCTCTGTAGACTTTGAAAATCTACTTCATTATCCACAACCCCACCTATCTTAGTATCATCTGCATACTTACTAATCCAATTTACCACACCATCATCCAGATCATTGATATACATGACAAACAACAGTGGACCCAACACAGATCCCTGTGGCACCCCACTAGTCACTGGCCTCCAACCTGACAAACAACCATCCACCATTACTCTCTGGCATCTCCCATTCAGCCACTGTTGAATCCATCTTGCCACTCCACCATTAATACCCAACCATTGAACCTTCTTAACCAACCTTCCATGAGGAACCTTGTCAAAGGCCTTACTGAAGTTCATATATACAACATCCACTGCTTTACCCTCATCAATTTCCCGAGTAACCTCTTCAAAAAATTCAAGAAGATTAGTCAAACATGACCTTCCAGGCACAAATCCATGTTGACTGTTCCTAATCAGACCCTGTTTATCCAGATGCTTATATATATTATCTCTAAGTATCCTTTCCATTAATTTGCCCACCCCTGACGTCAAACTAACAGGTCTATAATTGCTAGGTTTACTCTTAGACCCCTTTTTAAACAATGGAACAACATGCGCAGTACGCCAATCCTCCGGTACTATTCCCGTTTCTAATGACATTTGAAATATTTCTGTCATAGCCCCTGCTATTTCTACACTAACTTCCCTCAATGTCCTAGGGAATATCCTGTCCGGACCTGGAGACTTATCCACTTTTATATTTCTCAAAAGTGTCAGTACTTCCTCTTCTTTGAATCTCATAGTTTCCATAGCTACTCTACTTGTTTCCCTTACCTCACATAATTCAATATCCTTCTCCTTGGTGAATACCGAAGAAAAGAAATTGTTCAATATCTCCCCCATCTCTTTTGGTTCTGCAGATAGCTGTCCACTCTGACTCTCTAATGGACCAATTTTATCCCTCGTTATCCTTTTGCTATTAATATAGTTGTAGAAACCCTTTGGGTTTACTTTCACCTTACTTGCCAAAGCAACCTCATATCTTCTTTTAGCTTTTCTAATTTCTTTCTTAAGATTCTTTTTACATTCTTTATACTCCTCAAGCACCTCATTTACTCCATGCTGCCTATAATTATTGTAGATCTCCCTCTTTTTCCGAACCGTGTCCAATTTCCCTTGAAAACCATGGCTCTTTCCGATTTTTACTATTTCCTTTCAACCGAACAGGGACATAAAGATTCTGTACTCTTAAAATTTCACCTTTAAATGTACTCCATTTCTCTTCCACATCTTTCCCATAAAACAAAATGTCCCAATTTACTCCTTTTAAATCCTTTCGCAACTCCTCAAAGTTAGCCTTTCTCCAATCAAAAATCTCAACCCTAGGTCCAGTTCTGACCCTCTCCATAATTATATTGAAACTAATGGTATTGTGATCACTGGTCCCGAACTGTTCCCCAACGCATACCTCTGCCACCTGACCCGTATCATTTCCTAACAGGAGGTCCAGCACCGCCCCTTCTCGTAGGTACTTCTATGTATTGCTGCAAAAAACTATCCTGCACACATTTTACAAACTCCAACCCATCCAGCCCATTTACAGAATGTGTTTCCCAGTCTATGTGTGGAAAATTGAAATCTCCCACAATCACTACCTTGTGCTTACTACTAATATCTGCAATCTCCTTACATATTTGCTCTTCCAATTCTCGCTCCCCATTTGGCGGTCTATAATACACCCCTATAACTGTTGCTACCCCTTTCCCATTTCTCAGTTCCACCCAAATAGCCTCGCTAGACGAGCCCTCTAATCTATCCTGCCAAAGCACTGCTGTAATATCTTCCCTGATAAGCAATGCAACACCTCCACCTCTTGCCCCTCCAATTCTATCACACCTGAAGCAACGAAATCCTGGAATATTTAGTTTCCAATCACAGCCCTCCTGCAACCATGTTTCACTGATCGCCACAGCATCATACTTCCAGGTATCAATCCAGGCTCTAAGCTCATCCACCTTTCTTACAATGCTCCTAGCATTAAAATATACACATTTAAGAAACCCACGCTCTCTTATTCTCTGTTTATTGTCTTTTTCTTCTCTCTCCCCTACATTTTGGGTCAGTGCTACCATTCTCTGCCTCCTGCCTCACACACTGACTGCTAGCTTTCCCAATTTGAGTCCCTCCCCCCAATTAATAGATCAATAGTAATTTGTTGCAGTCAGATGTACCTTTTTTTCTAAATGTATCTTTCTTGCCTAAACATTTGTCTACGACATAACCAAATGTTAAGAGAACATTCATCCTTGTGACACGTTAACAATTGCAAATGAAATTGGCGCTTCAAAAGTACGGAGGCATTAAAGTAGAAAGATTTGCATTTACAGGTACACTGCATTTTACTACAATTCTTGATACTATTACAGTTGAATACGATGAAATGCAATGGCTTTGTAGGCAAATACAACTGCAGTGAGATTTAAATAGCAATCATAAAAGACAGTCAGTTAATCCCCATTGTTGGTCATAATTGAAAGAAAAATGGGGTAAAATCTAAATGCAAATTTCTTGTTTTTCTTCAGTTGTCTGAGGCACAGTAACTTGTTCTCAATCTGCATGTAATTTGTATACAGTGCATCCTCATTTTTATGTGATTTCATTTGTGATTTACTGTGAACATGTTAATTGAATTACATGTGACTATGACACACGGGCACAATATGTAGTCTGCAGGAATGGAGTGGATCCTCTTATAGATCTCAATTGATGTTTGTAGGGCCCCATTCCCACATGTCAGAGGAGCAATGTATTGGGAAGGAAGGATTTGGACGTACGTATTGGTCTCTAAGATGTGTCGCCTAGTACAGGAAGAGCATCTGTCACATGGCCATGCCTGAGCTGATTAGCTTATGGAGTAGAAGATCTTTTAAGCCCCTGTCCCACCTTGGAGACCTAAACAGCAACCTCTGGTGGCCTTGCCTGCCACCCAAAAAAATATCAAGGTCGAGGTGACCTGCAATCTCCTACCACCTCCCACGCATATGTTGAAAACCGGAGTCGACTATGAAGAAAACCGGAGTCGACTAGACCTGCGACAATAAAATCTACTGGAGTACTTGGGACACCACGAGAACATTAAACTCGTATATCATTTGAAGAGATGGTGAAAACAAATTTCCAATGCTCCTGTTCCAACTATGTGACTGAGTGAAGGTTAAATTATCGTCTTAAATTCTTGTGAAATCTAGCAATGCTTTTGATTCCATTGCCGCAACTGTTGCAAAAGAATGTGGAGCAAAGAATTGCTGTGGTCTGCTGACGTGCCAATCCATCATTCCACTGATAAAGAGTCGACCTCGTGTTGTGATATGTCACCATGCAGTGTTGATTTTGTGTGGCCTTGCTGGATGGAAGCACGTTCTGAAGATCTGCTCAGATTTTTGCCCAGAACTCTGATAGCAGCAGAAGAAAAATGTTCTCTCGTTAAAGATCATCATATCTGGAGTGCAGTGATTGCAAAGCACATTAATGGATGTCACTTCTCCAATTACACAGATATAAATCCCTGATTTCCTTGTTCATTGAAATGAAGCCATGCCTCAGATTGTTTGAACATAACTTCTAACATGGGCTTTGACTTTCAGATGAAGGGCTAGCTGCTGGTGTTAGTTATCTGGACATTATGCCTGAATACAATGCAAATCAGGCACTACAGCAAACAATTCCTACACTGCTTTAACTGGAGGTCAAGTTCAAGTGAGTTTATTGTCATGTGTCCCTGATAGGACAATGAAATTCTTGCTTCCTCTGTCAGAGAAATTATAGTTTCAGAATTTGTGAAATGTTTTCTTAAATAACGTTGAATTAACTTAATTAGGGATGGGTGATAGAGTAATGTATACTAGTTATGTTGAAATGTATATGGAATTGAACACATATAACTGATTCTAAAGATATGTTTAGAGATATTCTAAAGATATCTCAGTCTGAAGAAGGGTCTCGACCCGAAACTTCACCCATTCCGTCTCTCGTGCCTACTATGTTCTGGTGTGCTAAAGCAAAGCAAGAATTTCATTGTCCTATCAGAGACACATGATAATAAACTCTCTTGTTTTTACGGACATTTTCAATCTCTCACTTCTGAGGTCTGAGGTCCCCACCTGCTTTAAAAGGGCATCAATTATACCGGTGCCCAAGAAGAGTAAGGTGACATGCCTCAATGACTATCGACCAGTGGCACTAACGCCGGTGGTGATGAAGTGCTTTGAGAGGTTGATCATGGAGCAAATCAACTCCTACATCGACAAAAACCTGGACCCACTGCAGTTCGCGTACCGCCACAACAGATCAACGGTGGATGCGATCTCGCTGGGCCTCCACTCCGCACTGGACCACTTGGACAACAAAAACTCGTATGTCAGGCTGTTATTCATTGATTACAGCTCGGCATTTAACACAATCATCCCCTCCAAACTGGTTACCAAACTCGCAGAACTGGGTCTCTGCGCATCCCTCTGCAACTGGATCCTCGACTTCCTCGTCCACAGACCACAGTCTGTTCGTATTGGTGGAAATGTGTCAGCCTCAATAACAATCAGCACGGGAGCACCTCAAGGCTGCGTGCTCAGCCCCCTGCTGTACTCACTCTATACCCATGACTGCGTAGCGAACCACAGTGCGAACTCCATCATCAAGTTCGCTGACGACACCACTATTGTGGGGCGTATCACTGATGGGGATGAGTCAGAGTACAGAAGAGAGATCGAGCAACTGTCCATATGGTGCCAGCGCAATAACCTGGCCCTCAACACCAGCAAAACCAAGGAACTGATTGTGGACTTTGGAAGGAGTAGGAGGGGGACCCACAGCCCCATTTATATCAACGGGTCGATGGTTGAAAGGGTCAAGAGCTTCAAATTCCTGGGCGTGCACATCTCTGAAGATCTTTCCTGGTCCGAGAACACTAATGCAATCATCAAAAAAGCACATCAGCGCCTCTACTTCCTGAGAAGATTACGGAGAGTCGGATTGTCAAGGAAGACTCTCTCTAACTTCTACAGGTGCACAGTCGAGAGCATGCTGACCGGTTGCATCGTGGCTTGGTTCGGCAATTTGAGCGCCCTGGAAAGGAAAAGACTGCAAAAAGTAGTAAACACTGCCCAGTCCATCATCGGCTCTGACCTTCCTTCCATCGAGGGGATCTATCGCAGTCGCTGCCTCAAAAAGGCTGGCAGTATCATGAAAGACCCACACCATCCTGGCCACACACTCATCTCCCTGCTACCTTCAGGTAGAAGGTACAGGAGCCTGAAGACTGCAACAACCAGGTTCAGGAATAGTTACTTCCCCTCAGCCATCAGGCTATTAAACCTGGCTCGGACAAAACTCTGATTATTACCAACCACTTTCTGTTATTTGCACTATCAGTTTATTTATTCATGTGTGTATATATTTATATCATGGTATATGGACACATTTATCTGTTTTATAGTAAATGCCTACTATTTTCTGTGTGCTTAAGCAAAGCAAGAATTTCATTGTCCTATACAGGGACACATGACAATAAACTAACTTGAACTTGAACTTGAACTTGATCTTGATCTTGATCCAGAGATGTTGCCTGTCCTGCTGAGTTACTCCAGCATTTTGTGTCTATCTATAGCTGATTCTAAATAGTGCACAAAGTGCTGGAGTAACTCAATGGGTCAGACAGCATCTGTGGAGGGAATGAACAGGCAACATTTTGGTATGGGACCCTTCCACAGGTTCAGCCTTGTGTCTCCATATATTGTTGATTGCTGTTCTGCAAGTCAGGATGGGACTTGGGTCACTATTTTGGTTTCTCAGATACTATTTTGGTTGATTTTTGTAAAACTATATTTACAGTTGCACACTCAGCCTAATAAATAAAGTTCCTTGAAGATGAAACTCAGTCTCCATCAGTTCTTGTATGATAAGATATAATAAAAATGAAATTGTAATAAGAAATCCTGGTACCATCACTTCTTTTGTACATTACCACATGGCTAGACCTTCAATTTATTCATTTGAGACAGTGCACGCTGGTACAATTTGCCTGCAAGGAACCATTGGGGATACGTGGTAAGGGACAATGAGGTATAAATTGAACCTTTACCTGTTAATCTGCAAAATGCTGTAAAACATCTCTGTATTTGTATCAAGAAAGTAATTTGTAATATGATGATACTTCAGTTATTAAATCAAACAGTTGCATTATACCTAAGATAGACGCAAAAAGCTGGAGTAGCTCAGCGGAACAGGCAGCACTTCTGGAGAGAAGGAATCTTTTTCCAGAGATGCTGCCTGTTCCGCTGAGTTACTCCAGATTTTTGTGTTTATCTTTGGTTTAAACCAGCATCTGCAATCCCTTCCTACACAGTTGCATTATACCTGTTGGAGTCATGAAATATGGTTGATGTGGTATGATTTCATTTTTAGATTTCAATACACACTACTTCAGAATTTTGCATTATTTCATTCATTTAAAAAAATCCTACTTGCTGAACAGCATTTCTTTTACATCAGGGTAAATATCCAGTATTGACCTCATCATTCACAAGAGCTAGGAACAAGATAATACGAATCTAAGAGATTTGAATGCTCATTGTAAATGCTATTTTACTATCACAACTAGAACACATTTTTCATAAAACCTGATATGTTAACTTTGATTCTGTTGTGGAATTTCATTTATAGCAATACTTTGAATGCCGGTTGAGTTGACATAAACTGTCCTCATCTCTGTTTTTAGCATTGGATTTGGTGTTTGTGAGGTGGTACCTTCTTCCACGCTCATGCTTAGGCTTCTCAATACCGTGTGTGGACGTGGCGCCGACAGACAAGAAGCCGAAGCCAAAGAACTGAATAGAAACGAGGCCAAAACGCCAATGAACCTAAAGAGTCCAAAGACGAAACACCAACTAACCGAAAGGATGGGACGCCTAAATGCAAACTAACCGAAAGGGCGGAACGCCTAAAAGCCAACGAACCGAAAGGCTGCGTCGCCTAAAAGCGAACTTACCGAATGGCCGCTCTGTCGAAGCACCACCTACCCGAAAGGCGTCGTTGCCTACCCGCCAAAGGACCAACTGCCGCTCAACAGAAAAGTCCAATAACGGACATGACGTTGCCCGGGCAGCGGGACTTCTCAGCGATTGGTCCAGACCCTCGCGTCCATCACATCACTGTGAAGGCATGAACATTGTCCCAAACCTCCGCTCCACCCGACCCACAGCCCGCGGGAGTGTCCCACAGTCATTGACCAAGATGCACCGCCATTGGACCCCAACCTCCACGCCAGAGTTATCCCCCCCCCCCACGACCCCCAAATGTAAGAACGATTTATATATGTAATACATGATATACATTTATTAGGTATGTTGCAAAGCCTACCTGAAGCGTCGCTGAAAATCTGTCGCTGCGGGTGTGCGCGATTTTGGCGCCGTTTAGAGGAGGCGGGTTTAAAACGCGATTTTCTCTAGGCTGTTCAAATCGAAGATGTTCAGCCTAGTTAATTATTAACGAAAAATCGCTGAAAGACCCCGTCGCAAAAGCTATTATTAGTTTTAAAGGCCTCGTATAATAGTTATAGTAGTTTAAAAATCAATCTCTAAACCCGCGACCACCAGCAACCGCAGGGTCTCATAAAGCAAATAGCAGAAGATATGCTGTATATTTTTACATTTAAAAGGGCTTCTAAAGATCCCTTTATACAAAGTTTAATATTGCGAGTAGCTCATTTTGGGCCCATTATATCCCGCAGTATTTTTCTCGGCATTTGGGGGCACAAATCTACCGCAATGTGAACGTTCTAAACCAGCGCGTTCCACAGGATCCCACCGGAAAGCTGATTTAAATGGACTTTAATTTACAGCAATTGAACACTAAATTCCTTCCATTTGGTCTATAAATGAATGTAAATGAGATTTAAAAATCATGTTTTATTGTGAATTATTTGTGAATATTATTTGGACATTTAGGCTATTTAAAAATGTTAATCATTTATTAAGAAATGGATAGATGTTTAGATCTAGTAATTGAAGTCTGAAATTAGCTACAATTAGGTAACTAACTAATTATATGCTTTAATTTCAGATCATCCAAGTAAGATGATTTTATATTTGTTTCAGAATGCTTCAATCTATGATAACTGAAATTTTCATTCAGTTCTCTTAATTTTTAAGAAAGTTATGGGCTTTTGACTGTTCATGATCACAGCTTTTTTGTTATGTCCATAGAAAATCAATAGGGAACAAGATGCTCATTTCCCAGTATGAAAATGGCCATAACTTTTTAAATACTTGAGATATGAAAGTGAATTAGGTGTCAAATTAAACTTATTTTTATGCTTTATCTGATGGGATAAATTGCAGACTTGATTTTTTAAATCTCAAAATTTTGTAACATTGCTACATTTATACATGGTTAATTAACTGGTGTATATCATGTATTACATGTAGAAATCGTTCTTACATTCGGGAACATGGTTAATTAACTGGTGGGATTATTTCCCTGTCCTAACGGCCTTTGTTTTAGCCGGTGATTACATCCATTCCATTCCTCCATT
Organism: Amblyraja radiata; assembly: GCF_010909765.2. Lineage (NCBI taxonomy): Eukaryota > Metazoa > Chordata > Chondrichthyes > Rajiformes > Rajidae > Amblyraja > Amblyraja radiata. The sequence goes on from NC_045958.1 coordinate 15,056,917, forward strand.
GCAAAGATGTGAGATTTCAATTTGAGCGCACTTGTTTGAATAGTTGCAAGCGGCATGTCCAGCTTCTCTCCTGGACGCGCAATACACAAAACCGATGAAGTGAGATAACCGTCACACCAAAGATAGACACAAAATGCTGGAGTAACTCAGCTGAAGAGGCAGCATCTCTGGAGAGAAGGAATGTCTGGTGTTTCGGGTCGAGCCCCATCAGACGCACTCTGAAGAATGGTCTCGGCACGAAACTTCACCCATTCCTTCTCTCCAGAGATGCTGCCTGTTTTGTGCGTGGGATCTTGGGTGCGTTCCGCAAACGCAAACTCCGTCTGTCCCCACGGCCGGGGTGAATCACCCTGGTGTGGGTGTCAAAGTCCGGGGGTCGGAGGGGATCACCCTGGTGTGGAGGTTGGGGTCCGATGGTGGTGCATCGCGGTCAATGACTGTGGGATGCTCCACTTGGGACTGGGTGGAGACGGAGGAGAGAGAGAAGGGGAGAAAGAGAAGGGAGATAGAGCGGGGGGGGGAGGGGAAAGAGAGGGGGAGTGAGAGAAGAGGGGAGAGAGAGTAGGTGTGTGGGGGGAAGGGGGGTTGTGGGGGCGGGAGTTGTGGGGGTGGGGGGTGTGGTCGGTGGGGTGTGTGTGGGGAGGGTTGTGGGGGGGGGGAGTTGTGGGGGGGGAGTAGCCAACGAGGGGGACCAGAGTGGTTGTGGCTGTAATTGGTGGTGTGATGGGGACTCACAGCGATTGCTGGTCACTGGTCGTTCTCCTCTGCCGGGATCAGAGTCCCTGCTTTCCATTTGGCGACATTGGCAACATCTCCGACTCTGGGCTGGGCTGGGTCTGTGACTCTGGGCTGGGCTGGGTCTCCCTTGTTGGGCTACTGCTTGGGGCGGGGCTGCTGCTTGGGGATGGGCTGCTTGGGGCGGGACTGCTGCTAGGGGCTGGGCTGCTCGAGGCTGGGCTGCTTGGGACTGGGCTGCTCGGGGCTGGGTTGCTTGGGACTGGGCTGCTTGGGACTGGGCTGCTTCGGATCCCTCCGAAAATCCGTTTGGAAACCTCAGTCGTCCACCCTCAGCTCCATTAAAGACGCGATGGTGCAGGAAGGGGTTGACCGTCCTGGGGAGTGACGGGAAGAGACGAATCCGCGCATCGCTGGAAGGCAGGAGAAGAGATCGATCTGCGCATGCGCGTTTTTTAAGATTTTTAAACCTCGCTAACTTTTACGACATTCAACCGATCGGAACGAAACCTGGTGCGCTTGCAGCATAGGAGAAAGTTGAGTGAACTGGCGAAAAATCATAGCGTTATTGCAAACCGTTTTTAGAATGACCGCCAAACCGGAAGATAACAAGATCAGAGTTATAGTTATGTATCGATAGATAGATGAACACTCCTCCCCCACTTTGAGTGGTCCCAAGCTAGACATTTCCTGGAGTTAGTGTGGATGGTAGATTTCTTCAAAGAGGCATTGAATCTTTTCCTCTGTCCACGTAGTAATCTCCTTCTATGACAAGCTTGGATAAAATGCTTGGTTTAGGATGCTAGCAGAATTAAGCCATTTGGCCCATTAAGTCTACTCCGCCATTCAATCATGGCTGATCTATCTCTCCCTCCTAACCTCGTTCTCCTGCCTTCTCCCCATAAACCCTGACATCCGTACATCCGTAATCAAGAATCTATCTATCTCTGCTTTAAAAATATCCACTGACTTGGCCTCCACAGCCTTCTGTGGCAAATAATTCCACAGATTCACTACCCTTTGACTATCATTCTATTTACATTCTATTCCATTTACACTACAGGATACTGACTGGACTGGAGAAGGAACCAAAATCTACATTGTTAATGTGGCACGGAAGTATAGTACAATTGGTACACTTAATTCAGAATAAAAGGTATATTATTTTTCTTTGGCTCACAGTGTTATCCCTGATAATTGTTTGACAGAAGTCACAAATCCTCTGTACAGATTCATAGAGTTATACAGCATGGAAAAGGGCCCTTCAACCCAACTTGTCTGTACCGACCAAGTTGCATATCTGAACTGGCCCCATTTGCCTTTGTTTGGCCCTTATCCCTCTAAACCTTTTCTATCTATGTGTCTGACCAAACCATGCAATTGTACCTTTTCTATCACTTCATCTGGCAGCTTTTTCCATGTACCCGCCACTCTCTCTGTGAAAAACTTACCTCTCGGGTCTCCTTTAAATCATTCCCCTCTCACCATAAATCTATGTCCTCTTGTTTTTGACTCCCCAACCTTTGGAAAATAAAACTCACCTTATTTATGCCCCTCGTGATTTTATATAACTCTATAAAGTCGCTCCTCAGACTCCACCTTTCTTCTATAATACCCTCAAGGGCTTTCCTATGTAATCCTGCCCTGCTTTTTGCCCAACCAAAATGCAACATTTTGCACTTGTCCAAGTTCAATATTATTTGCTTGTGCATGGCCCACTTTCCAAATTGATCAAGATCCCGTTTTAATCTTGGATAACCCTTTTTCACTGTCCACTATACTGCCAATTTTGGTGTCATCCATAAAGTTTTTAACTGAGTTGTTAATATAAATGTTGAACAGCAATGGACCCAGCATCAATCTCTGCAGCACAGCGCTGGTTGCAGCCCTTCACTGAAAAACAGCCCTCCATTGACACCCTCTGACTCCTACCACCAAACCGGTTTTGTACTCAATTGGCTTGCTTTATGACCAGGAAATTATAGTATTTTCCGTTGATGCAGAAGCTGTTCACAAGTGGAACCCAGAGTGCAAACTGTGTAATATCTTCATCCCCATGAAAATCTAGAAAGCCTGAACTCTGTTAAATGCATGTGCTGTGCTGCTCGACTCACACTGAAGGAATTGTGAATGCTGGTTTACACCAAAGTAGATGCATAATGCTGGAGTAACTCAGCTGGGCAGGCAGCATCTCTGGAGAGAAGGAATGGGTGATGTTACGGGTCGGGACTGAAGAAGGGTCTCGAGACAAAACGTCACCCATTCCTTCTATCCAGAGATGCTGCCTGTCTTGCTGAGTTATTCCAGGATTTTATGTCTGAGGAGGGAGGCCTACCACACTGCAGACAGTGAGTTGTGGTATGTCTCAGTCACTGCATGGAATTGATTCAAAGCTAAAGCCCCTGTCCCACTTAGGAGACCTAAACAGCAACCTCTGGTGACCTTGCCAGCCACCCAAGGTTTCCATGAGGTCACCGGAGGTTTTGGTCACTCTCCCTAATGGTCGAAAGTGGTTTCCGCGTGGTCGAGGCTTCATCTAGGTTGCTGCTATTTTTTCATCATGATTAAAACCAGCCTCGACTAGAAATAGGTTGCCGTTTTAAAAAACTATATTTTTTTTGTCGCAGGTCTAGTCGAAGCCGGTTTTCTTCATAGTCGAAGAAGGTTTTCAACATATGCATGGGAGGTGGTAGGAGGTTGCAAGTCACCTCGACCTTGATTTTTTTTTTGGGTGGCGGGTAATGTCACCAGAGGTTGCTGTTTAGGTCTCCTAAGTGGGACAGGGTCTTAAAAGATCTTCAACTCCATAAGCTAATCAGCTCAGGCATGGCCATGTGACATGCTCTTCCTGTACTAGGCGACACATCTTAGAGACCAATACGTACATGCAAATCCTTCCTTCCCATCACATTGCTCCTCTGACACGTGGAAATGGGGCCCTACAAACATCAATTGAGATCTATAAGAGGATCCACTCCATTCCTGCAGGCTACTTGTTTTAGATGCCCGTGTGTCACATGTAATTCAATTAACATGTTCTCAGTAAATCACAAATGAAATCACATAAAAATGAGGATGCACTGTATACAAATTACATGCAGATTGAGAACAAGTTACTGTGCCTCAGACAACTGAAGAAAAACAAGAAATTTGCAGTTAGATTTTACCCCATTTTTCTTTCAATTATGACCAATAATGGGGATTAAATGACTGTCTTTTATGATTGCTATTTAAATCTCACTGCAGTTGTATTTGCCTACAAAGCCATTGCATTTCATCGTATTCAACTGTAATAGTGTCAAGAATTGTAGTAAAATGCAGTATACCTGTAAATGCAAATCTTTCTACTTTAATGCCTCCGTACTTTTGAAGCGCCAATTTTCATTTGCAATTGTTAACGTGTCACAAGGACGAATGTTCTCTTAACATTTGGTTATGTCGTAGACAAATGTTTAGGCAAGAAAGATACATTTAGAAAAAAAGGTACATCTGACTGCAACAAATTACTATTGATCTATTAAGATTAGATTAACATTAATTGAGCTGTATACACTATTTGTCCATAACTGTGCCAAACATTGGCAGCACGGTGGCGCAGAGGTAGAGTTGCAGCCTTACAGCACCAGGGACCCAGATTCGATACTGACTATGGGTGCTGTTTGTACAAAGTTTGTACGTTCTCCCCATGGCCTGCGTGGGTTTCACCGAGATCTTTGGTTTCCACCCACTTTACAAGGACATACAGGTTTGTAGATTAATTGGCTTGGTATTAATGTAAAAACTGTCCCTGGTGTGTGTAGGATAGTGCTCTTCTTCTTCTTCTTCTTCTTGTGTATGGTGTGCACAGCCTAAAGTTGTAGGACAACTTGTTCTATTTGATCTTATTTGATTGTGCACACCGCGTTGATTGCATTCGTCGAAACAGGGCGGACCACGTGAAGATTGTAATCTTCCACCCCAGGACAATGCTAATGTGCGGTGATCGCTGGTCGGTGCCGATTCGAAGGGCCTGTTTCCGCTTTCTATCTCGCAACTAAACTAAACTAAAGTAATCTCTCACTGTATGAACAAATATTTTCTGATAACGTCGTGACCGTGAACTTTTATTACATACGGCAAATGAGAATAACTCTCTGGGTGCAAATGTAGAGAGAAAGGAAGAGGAGACATTTACTGGCAGCTTGCAACACTTAATGCATAACAAAAGTGCACCTCTCTTTAAAATATGCATGCTGTTTGCAAACTGCCCAACACTCCAGATTCTGCTAATTTTCCTCTTTCAAAGGCTCATGTAAGGAAAATAACATCCACTTGTAGAAACATTTTAGTTTAGTTTAGTTTACTTTTAGTTTAGTTTAGTTAGTTTAGTTTAATTTTGTATCGTTTAGTTTAGAGATACAACGTGCAAACAGGCTCTTTGCCCCACCGAGTCCACGGCGACCAGCGATCACCTGTGCACTAGTTCTATCCTACACACAAGGGACAATTTACAGAAGCCAATTGTCCTACAAACCTACACGTCTTTGGAACGTGGGAGGAAACCGGAGCACCTGGAGTATGCCCATTCAGTCATGAACAGACAGCACCCGTAGTTATCGAACCCATGCGTAGTAAGACAGCAGTAAGACAGCAACTCTACCACCACCCTAATACAATAATATGGATTGTTTTCCTGCAACCCTTCCATTGTTTTCTGAAAGATAATAAATGTAAATTGTGTGAGGTAACGGGGTATATGGTCCTGGTTGACCATCAAAGCATCTCCAGTTGCTCTTCTATTACAATCATGTAATAAACACAACTCAACCAGCAAACTGCTGCCCTCCAGATAAAACTACAAATAATTATTGTATTCCAGGTATGGGGTACTGCCTCAGGGACAAGTCTTGATGAACAGTCAGCATGAGCCCAATGGAACCGTTATGTTTTGAAGCTGGCGTCTAATGGCCGGTTCTCACGGTGCGACCTGACGCAAGATGTCACCAGAGTGAAGTGGTCGTGGTCCAGCACGAGTTCCGCACGATATAACGGGGGGTAGATAAAGAGTTCCCACGGTACTCGGCAATTCTGTCATTTGTGCGAGTGACTTGTCCGTCTCCCGATCTTTCCCGTTAATCGTGAATGAACATCGTGAACTGTAGTGTAGTTAATCACGTGGCACAAATGATGTCACTTTTTTTCACACACTATATAAATATCCTCCGTTCGTAGAATTGTCTCATTTGCAGACATGCCTATACAAAGTTGGTTCGAGTACAGGCTGGTTGTTATTTTCATTGACGCGCTGTATGCATTAGCGCAACATGTGCATCGAAAACGCTTGCGTGAAGGCAGAAGGGTGAGATTAATTAAAAAGAGAATTAAGAGGAAGTCTCACTGGGTTAAGCCCATGTTTCAACGGAGACCTCAATTTGGACAATATGAGCAACTGCTTAATGTGCTGTGCGAAGAGGATAAAAGTGCATTCAAAAACGTTGTCAGAATTTCACCCGAGCTCTTTAATGAGTTAAAGAATAATTTGGGACCTCTGCTGAAGAAGACTGACACTGTAATGAGAAAGGCACTGGAACCAGGGTTGCGCATAGCAATCACCCTCCGCTAATTGGCCTCAGGCGATTCTTATAAAAGTCTATCTTACAACTTTCTTGTCGCCACCAACAGCATCTGTGGTATTGTCCGAGAAACCTATGAGGCGATCATCCAATTTTATTCAGCTGAAGTGATGGAATGCCCCAGTACACCAGATGCGTGGAAGAGAGTTGCACTGGGGTTTGAAAACAGGTGGAACTTTGCTCACACATGTGGGGCTTTGGATGGCAAGCATGTGGCAATTCGTAAACCAGCCGGAGGTGGCTCAAATTATTTCAATTACAAGAAATTCCACTCAATTGTACTCATGGCGGTGGTTGATTATAACTACAACTTCCTGTATGTGGATGTGGGCACACCTGGAAGTGTTGGTGATGGCCGGTTTTGGAAAGAAACCTGGCTTGGAAAGAAAATGGAAGGTGGAACAGCAGGCATGCCTGATCCAGAACCTCTGTCAGGAGAAGACAGCCCGGACATCCCATATGCGATGGTTGCTGATGAAGCCTTTGCACTACGGCCCTGGATTATGAAGCCATATCCACAGAGGAATCTAACTAGGGAACAGAGGATCTTCAATTACAGGCTGTCAAGGGCCAGGAGGGTAGTAGAACATTATTTTGGCATCTTGGCAAACAGATTTAGATGCTTGCTCAAGACAATGGAGCAGAGGCCCAAGAATGTGGAGAGTATAGTATATGCAGCATGTGTTCTGCACAACCTGATCCGAATGAGAGGTGCAGCTGCTGGATCAGCAACATCCATCCAGGACGGTGACATAGTGGACAGTGACACAGGGGAAGTAACACTAGGTGCTTGGAGAAGTGGTGCGAACAAGTTGAAAATGGTCTCACTGCAGCGTTTGAAAGGTAACTCGGGCACATCCAGTGTGAAAGAGCAAAGAGACCATCTCTGCGCTTACTACAATTCACAATTGGGGAGTGTGCCGTGGCAGGATAGCTATATTGATGGGTAGCCGACCACAGGAACACTACTGCATGTTATAAGCTGACTTCCTAGTGTTGTCCTCTGAAAAGTGCTTCCTATAAGATGTTCGTCCGCAAAACCTGCCGTTTAGAACATTGCATTGTCCCTTTAAATGCCTGAGTTCACGCTTGTAGCGGAGGTTGATAGATATAATGTGTTTTAAATAATCTCGCGTGCCTCATTTGTTGTATTTCGTGTTTGCGAGGCCCTTTTACAGACAAATGTTTTGTGTGATGCATCTCCTCTCAATATGTGACAGAATTCGTCTTCTTATATTGTCAAATAGGAATAAAGACTTTGTATCACATTTACCGTGCTGATTGTCTTATTTCATTTTCTACCAAGAGGTGAAGAACACGTTTAAATAGCTGAACATTTCAGGGTCCTGCACACTCAAAAATGTAAATGAGTGAAAATGTGATTATATCACCTCCATTAAGGTATTTTGTGTTTCAGCATGAGAGGGACTATAACATTAGAGACATTCATCTTGTAGTGATGTATTAATGACGATTTGCAGACATCAAGCTGATAGTAAAAAATAAATTTATTTAGCAGTGAGGTAAACAAGCAATGACAATCAAAATGCTGAGGTAAAAGCTTTATCACACTTCAGGATATAATAAAATGTGGAGCCACCAACAGAAAAAAAAAATGCACAAGAGTAAAGGATCACCCTCTCCCTGCTCCAAGGAGCCCACAGGCAGTGGTATCTCTGGCATCTCCTCTTGCCTCTCCACCTGTCTCTCTTGCTGAGTCTCCTCCTCATTTACCTGCATGGCTAAAAACTTTCTGACTTTCTTTGACCCCTTTCTTTGCGCTTTTCTGAGAGGCATCTCTGCAAGTCTTACTGTGAAAGAGATTCTCAAACAATGACAATTAGGTGGGACGTCCTCGATGGACACATGGTCCATTGGCGATATTGAGACCACCTTTTTTACTCACCTTATGTCCCCTCTGTCAAGCTTCCGGGTTTACCGTTCGCAGGAGTTCCCACGGTACCCGCAAGAGTCATAACGGATATCGCACGGATATCGCACTGGCATCTGCGTTCATACAATGTTGCAACGCTCACCAAAAAGTGCTCAAGTCACTCTTGGAGAAATTCAAAACATTTTGAATTTTCTCCCGACCTTACAAAGTTACACGACTACCTGCCGTTAGTGCCACGGAGGTCCTCGGTGGTCCACGAATGCCGTACTGTTATCGCAGGAGGTTCCCACGATGTTAAACTCTTGTTAAGTCTTGCGTCAGGTCGCACCGTGAGAAAGCCCTTTAACAGGGTCAATTATTTTGTCTCTGCAAAGTTTGTCCATTTTCTGCATGGGGGGGGGGGGGGGGTTATTTGACAGATGTTTGGACAGAGGCCAGAGATTAAAAAACAAAGCAGTGTAAGATAAGGAGGAGCAAAACGTGTAGCTAGCGGAAGTAATATAGATGAAAGGGCACGGGGTTGGAGGGGCAGTGGAGAAATGGGTGCAAATGCAGGTGTGGCACAGGGGAGAGACAGTGAAGGGGGAAAAAGGGGGTTGTTTATTTAGTTACCCAAAATTTGTGAATTCAGTGTCCACACGGTTAGGGTGGAAGTTGCCCAAGTGAAATATAAGGCGGTGTTCATCCAGTGTGCGTGCATCCTTGCTCTGGTAATGGAGGAGACAGAGGGCATAAAGGTGATTATGGGAATGGGAAGGGGAGCTAAAATGGTTGGCAACTGGAAAATCCAGCAGGCCTTGGCGGACTGAGTGGAAGTGTTCAGCAAAATACTCACTGATGTAACATCAGTCTCACATCGGGAACATCTAATGCAGTAGACGAGGTTCATGTGAATCTCTATCTCATTTGGCAGGACTGCTGAGTTCCTTGGATGGATGTGAACAATTCCTTCAACATGCCCAGCTCATCGTTAAAAACCTCTTCATATCTCCGGAGAAGCTCCCATAATGTTCCAGACTCACTGATATTAATGGGATGAAATTTCCAGGGGAATTACTTTTCGTTGGTCCCTTCCTAAGAGATGTGTTCCAACGGCTGTAATAATCTCCACAGATGATAATGTACACATTTATCTTTGGTATTTCATTGTCATGTTTGCTACTCCAACCACTTCAAAGCTTTCACCTGTATTGGTTTGCAGACTACACTGTGCCTCTTTAAGTTTAGGTGCCGTGTTTCATAGCTGCCCTCTGATTTTTTTCTGTCTGGTTCATCAGTGTAACATTTCCCCGCATGTCAAGCTTAAATGTCATACCTCTGTCATTCCCTTTCATGTCAGCAAACAACAGTTCTACTTTTTGTTATGTGTAAGAAGGAACTGCAGTTGCTGGTTTAAACCGAAGATAGACACAAAAAGCTGGAGAAGGGTCGAGACCCTTTCTTCAGTCTGAAGAAGGGTCTCGACCCAAAACGTCACCCATTCCTTCTCTCCAGGGATGCTGCCTGTCGGGCTGAGTTACTCCAGCTTTTTGTGTCTAGCTTAGGTATAATGCAACTGTTTGATTTAATTTGTTTTGTCAGCCCTTTTATATTAAACATTGAAAACACTTTCTCCATTTTAGGGTCTTCATTCCCTTTACATGGTGAGAATGGTAGAAAATGGCAATTTTGAATGCCTTCTTTTAACTTCTTTAATTTTCTCATCTTTAAGGGCACAGGCAACCTTTTAGGTGGGTGCAGGTGACCCTGCGCTCGCCTCATAATCACCACATGGTCGCCACATGTTCGCTGGTGGTCTCTGGTGAATCTCCTTCATGTTCGCGAGGAGTTCCTGCATTCTGGGAACATGTTGAAAAAACTTGGTCGCCATGGAGAAAATCGATACTTTTGTAGTCGTAGGTGCAGTGGTAGTGTGGTTGCCATGTAGTTGTAGGTAGTCGAGGTAGCCCTCGGTAGTTTTAGTTAATCTCATTCGCTGACCGGGCATTTTCATTGGCTCATTGTGGGGAAAAAAACGTAAGCACGAGTTTTCAGAACCAAGGAAAACCGATCGGTAATGTTAAATGCCTGCCAAACATCACAGCTGTGTATCTCTGGCTTATTAAAAGTTGTCTGGCTTCTTAAAAGAGTCTCCACTCCTTCTCCCCCCCTCTCCCCCTCTTTCTCCCCCTCTTTCTCCCCCTCTTTCTCCCCTCCCCCCCCTCCCCGCTCGTTTAAAGCACTTAAAGGACACTGTGCTAGTCGTCTTAACCTTCCTGTTCATCGCGGTGTGTGTCTGTATTACATTGGCTTTGCACCGTGTGAATTGCAGACAGCGCACCTCCGCTTTCCCTGATCCCCACCTTTGCGATGTGTTCGTGTGTGTGTGCGCGCGTGTGTTCCACTCTTGACACTCGCCGTTCCATTTCCCAGTTTTTCAGCGAGTGCCGCGAGCTTGACATGGTGTTTAAACCACAAATGTGATACTTTTCTTGCCTGAACCAGTGTTCAGATCAGAAATCTTTCCCTCTATAGCAATAACAGCCTTTGTTTCTCTTTCTTTAAATGCCTTCTGATTTACCTCAGAACAATATCTTTTTGCTGCTTGTCCGGCATTCATGTTGTTTTATGGAGCATTTGATCTCTCTTGCCTCGTATTTTGCTTCCCAGTCCCACTTCTTGGGCAATTTTCAGTGTGTTCTCAAAGGACAGATTCATCCCAAATAATAATCATCAAGTCCAGTTTTTAATTTCTATTCTTAAATGCTGCGATTAAAAAGTACATGAGGCCTTTCTGTAACCCTGTAGACCTTGCAGTAGATAGTCTAACATCGGTAGTGGTAGTCTAACATCGGTAGTGGGGAAACTGCTAGAGTCAGTTATTAAAGATGGGATAAGCAGCACATTTGGAAAGTGGTGAAATCATTGGACAAAGTCAGCATGGATTTACAAAAGGTAAATCATGTCTGACGAATCTTATAGAATTTTTCGAGGATGTAACTAGTAGCGTGGATAGGGGAGAACCAGTGGATGTGGTGTATCTGGACTTCCAGAAGGCTTTCGACAAGGTCCCACATAAGAGATTAGTTTATAAACTTAAAGCACACGGCATTGGGGGTTCAGTATTGATGTGGATAGAGAACTGGCTGGCAAACAGGAAGCAAAGAGTAGGAGTAAACGGGTCCTTTTCACAATGGCAGGCAGTGACTAGTGGGGTACCGCAAGGCTCAGTGCTGGGACCCCAGCTATTTACAATATATATTAATGATCTGGATGAGGGAATTGAAGGCAATATCTCCAAGTTTGCGGATGACACTAAGCTGGGGGGCAGTGTTAGCTGTGAGGAGGATGCTAGGAGACTGCAAGGTGACTTGGATAGGCTGGGTGAGTGGGCAAATGTTTGGCAGATGCAGTATAATGTGGATAAATGTGAGGTTATCCATTTTGGTGGCAAAAACAGGAAAGCAGACTATTATCTAAATGGTGGCCGACTAGGAAAAGGGGAGATGCAGCGAGACCTGGGTGTCATGGTACACCAGTCATTGAAAGTGGGCATGCAGGTGCAGCAGGCAGTGAAGAAAGCGAATGGTATGTTAGCTTTCATAGCAAAAGGATTTGAGTATAGGAGCAGGGAGGTTCTACTGCAGTTGTACAGGGTCTTGGTGAGACCACACCTGGAGTATTGCGTACAGTTTTGGTCTCCAAATCTGAGGAAGGACATTATTGCCATAGAGGGAGTGCAGAGAAGGTTCACCAGACTGATTCCTGGGATGTCAGGACTGTCTTATGAAGAAAGACTGGATAGACTTGGTTTATACTCTCTAGAATTTAGGAAATTGAGAGGAGATCTTATAGAAACTTACAAAATTCTTAAGGGGTTGGACAGGCTAGATGCAGGAAGATTGCTCCCGATGTTGGGGAAGTCCAGGACAAGGGGTCACAGCTTAAGGATAAGGGGGAAATCCTTTAAAACCGAGATGAGAACAACTTTTTTCACACAGAGAGTGGTGAATCTCTGGAACTCCCTGCCACAGAGGGTAGTCGAGGCCAGTTCATTGGCTATATTTAAGAGGGAGTTAGATGTGGCCCTTGTGGCTAAGGGGATCAGAGGGTATGGAGAGAAGGCAGGTACGGGATACTGAGTTGGATGATCAGCCATGATCATATTGAATGGCGGTGCAGGCTCGAAGGGCCGAATGGCCTACTCCTGCACCTAATTTCTATGTTTCTATGTTTCTATGTTTCTAGACACATCGTGCTGGAGTAACTCAGCTGGTCAGGCAATATCTCTGGAGAAAAAGGATGGGTGACGTGTTGGGCTGGACCCTTCTTCAAATTAACCATCATTTGCAGATCTTTGTTTCTACTCTTTGCAGTAGAGGCACCCTGTTCAACAGAATGTCTCAGAACAACACCTGGCAAGCAACACAGCAAGCCCTGGAGGACAAAAAAATAGTATTACAACTGGGATGCGATCAAGGTCAATGGCCTTTGTTACATCCAATGCGCTCAGTCATTTCTTGATATAATATGGAGTGAATAAATCTGGCTAAAAACTGGGCCCGAAGAAGGGACCCGACCCAAAACAGCATCTATCCATGTTCTCCAGAGATGTTGCCTGACCTGCAAAATTATTCCAGCACTGTCTCGCTAAAGACTAGTTTTGGTAATGTGGAGATCTCAGGAGGAGGCCAAAATAAATAATTTCTTCAGTTCTTCCGGCTTAAAGTATTTGCAAATGCTTTAGCCTTTGTTAAGTGCATTGTCTCTTTAGCCTGATTTTACCTTTCACTCACCTCGACCAATGTTAGCTTCCCTTGCATTTATTACTTAAACTGAAGTAATATTCAAGAGATTGTATATTTTGGTTCAATGTACTATGCATTCCTTTAGGTGGCTTTTCACTCCAAAAGAGGGACAAGGTTTCCTCATAACTTGTTTCCTTATAAGTCCTGTATTTATACACTGTGGACGGCTTGTTTGTAATCATGTAGTCTTTTCACTGACTGGATAGCACGCAACAAAAAGCTTTCCACTGTACCTCGATACATGTGACAATAATAAACTAAACTAAAAAAGTAAATCAAACAAAACAGTTCTCCAGCACCAAGAATCTGGCTAATGGCTCCAGGAGGTGCTCCGTATGGGTTAGTGAATGCAATGTAGAAGGCATAGGAACCTAAGGAGAGTGGAGCAGGAGGAGGCCATTCATACCCTGCTCTGCCTTTCAAACTATGATCATGACGCGACAGGCTTCATCTCCTCTTCAAGTGAAGGGGAAAAGATTTAATAGGAATCTGAGGGTAAACCTTTTCACACAAAGGATGGTGGGTGTATGGAACATGCTGCCAGAGGAGGTAGTTGAGGCTGGGACTATTCCAACATTTAAGAAACAGTCAGGCAGGTACGTAGATAGAACAGGTTTCGAGGGATAAGGACCAAACGCAGGCAGGTGGGCCCTAGTGTAACTGCGACATGTTGGCTGATGTGGGCAAGTTGGGCCAAAAGGCCTGTTTCCACACTGTATCACTCTATGACTCTATGACTCTTAGTGCCAGTTCACCTAAGCCATCAATTACTTGATCAAACACAAATCTCCTTTCTTTTTAAATACCTCTATTATTCTGGCCTTCACAACTTTTCAGGGAAGAGAATTCCAGAGATTTGCCACCCTCAAAAAGCAGAAGTTTCTACACACCTCCGTTTATATGGCCACCCTCCAGAGCTTCACCCCATGTTCGAGATTCTCTGACATGTAGAAACATCTATAATGTCATGCTGGATTAGGATCCGACAAGCTTTAATAAGATTACCCTTAATTTCTTCTAAACTCTCTTTTAGTCACTTGTGATACGACAACTCTCATCCCAGAAATTAGCCTTGTGAATCTCATTTAGACTATGCCTAAAGCCAGTACGTCCTTCCTTAAAAAAGGAGAACAAAACTATACACAGTTCTCCAGATGTGGCCTCATCAATACGTGCCATGCAAAAATCAGTTTGAGCTTCAGTACATCCTTTACTTAAATTTAAACATTTAAATATGCAAACTCAATTCAACAAGCATGAGCTCACATTTCCCCACATTAAACTCCATGCAGGTCAGAGATATGGATCAAATTGCACAGAAAGAGGACTGAGATTTGAAATATTGGCTGATCAGTTGCATGGTTTCACCCGAAGTGAGCATATATCTCACAGTTCTGTTGATTTCTTAACCCTTGTTGTAGAGAGATTTCTTACCTGGCACTGCTTGCTTTCCAGAAGAGGTTTATCCAATTATATTAGAAGTCAAGATCCACAACTGGCCAAAGTGCTGTGGTAATATTGGACTAGATGTGCATCGTGGTTGTCTCTTGGTTTGTTCAGTAACTGCACTAACCTATCTGGCTCTCCAAGAACATAGAGCTCTGATGAACAGAGGCATAGACTTCAGACTTTGGAGATACAACGTGGAAACAGACACTGAGTCCATGCCGACCAGCGAGCACCCCATACACTAACCTACACATACTAGGGACAATTTTACAACTTACCGAAGCCAATCCACCTACAAACCTGTACATCTTTGGAGAGTGGGAGGAAACCAGAGCACCCGGAGAAAGCCCACGCGGTCACAGGGAGAACAATGCAAACTCCGTACAGACACCACCCATAGTCAGGATCGAACCCAGGTCGCTGGCGCTGTAAGGCAGCAACACCGCTTGGCCATTGTGTCACCCCTGACAGTTAGAGACAACTGGAAAAAGTAAAATAAATAAAATTAAAAACTATTAAAAATATTAAAATATCCGTAAATGAAGGAACAAGTGGGTGATCAGATATACATGGCAGATATTGGTTGGTTCTCTGTAGAAGTGCCAGCCAGTTAACAGTGCTTTCTGGTCCCCCTTTTGGCCCAAAGAAAACAGTGCCGCAAAGAAAAAGATCATCAAATGTCTCCCACTCTGTTTAATGCTGAAAACTTGGAGTAATCAACATTCCAAAGGGATTGGTAATAGGTTTTGCTCCAGACATTAGCTTTTCCACAAGATGATAGATTGCACCCAGGCTTCAGAAGGAGCGGCCATTAGCTATTATGTTGATTGAAAATCTTATTAACAGCCTGATTCCAGGGGTCCAATAGATTGGCTCGGCAAGTAATTTGTTCAAACAAATATTACTGTTTGGTCTCCTAAGATTTGGATGACACATAATTTGATATTAAAAATCTTCTCCATAGGTTTCTATCCTCAGACCAATTCATATTGATGTTTCAAAAGATATTGCCACAGCAAAAATAAATATACAGTAACATTTAAACTTCAATGAACATCTCGCAAAGTTTGTCAGCAATGGGTTATTTGGGGCATAATTGAATGCCTGCACGATTCATCTTAGGTAATGTGACAACAGGCTCAACACTGACATAGAACATTAGGTATCGAAGTCTAACTCCTGAGATTTTAATAAGTAACTAGACTAAGTGGGACCCGTTGGGACCCCGTCACAGGGGAGGCCTGGTCCCCCCTATGCAACCCATACCCCAACGCAATATTCCACCACTCACCTGTGGGGGTGTGGGGGGGGGGGAGGAGGGGTGCAGTGTGGGGGGGGGGGGATGTGGGGAAGAGGGGTGCAGGGGAGGGGGCTGGGGGAGGGAGGTGTGGGGGTAGGGGGGGTGTGGGAACCTTCAAAACCTTCATAACTTTTGTACTATTTCACTGATTAGAACAAAACTTATTTGACTGTGGAGAATGGTGGGTAAGGTGGTGAAAAATCGTAGCGCTATGGGGGATTGTTTTTGCGTAAATGTAATTAC
Source organism: Amblyraja radiata (assembly GCF_010909765.2). Classification (NCBI taxonomy): domain Eukaryota; kingdom Metazoa; phylum Chordata; class Chondrichthyes; order Rajiformes; family Rajidae; genus Amblyraja; species Amblyraja radiata. The sequence goes on from NC_045958.1 coordinate 15,072,937, forward strand.
AACGCAGACAGGAAGTGGTCAAGAAGAAAGTTTTAGTAATATACTAGACTAAGTGGGACCCGTTGGGTCCCAGCTTCACACGGGAGGGCTGGTCTTGCAACGCAATATTCCACTACTCCACCAATTCCAATATTGGTGGCAAGTGGGGGGGGGGGGGGGGGGCTTTCTGGAGCACTAGTATGGGTGTTGTGGGCTGAAGGGACTGGTTTCGAGAGGGCTAGTATGGACATTGTGGGCCAAATTGATTCTTGGGCTAGCGGCAGTCACTCAGACGACAGATGGCACAATGGGCTAAGTGTTCGGCTGGCAACCGGAAGGTAGCTGGTTCGAATCCCGCTTGGAGTGCATACTGTCGTTGTGTCCTTGGGCAAGACACTTCACCCACCTTTGCCTGTGTGTGTGAATGTAATTATGTGAAGCACTTTGGGGTCAATGCAAGTTGACTAAAAATGTGCTATATAAATAAAAAGAAAAAAAGAAAAAGCCTGTTGCGCTGGCAGCTCACTCACTCAAGGCTGGTGGGCTGGTAGTTGACTCATGGCTATTCCTTGAAATTCCATTTCAAGCAGGGTGCAAGGCCACCAAATTCAAGTGCAGTTTCCTACCATTTCAAGCAGAATGCAAAACCACCAAATTCAAGTGCAGTTTCTTACCACTTCAAGCAGGGTGCAAGGCCACTAAATTCAAGTGCAGTTTCATACCACTTCTAGCAGGGTGCAAGGCCACCAAATTGAAGTGCAGTTTCTTACCACTTCAAGCAAGGTGCAAGGCCACCAAATTCGTGCAGTTTCATACCATTTCAAGCAGAATGCAAAACCACCAAATTCAAGTGCAGTTTCTTACCACTTCAAGCAGGGTGCAAGGCCACCAAATGCAAGTGCAGTTTCCTACCACTTCAAGCAGGGTGCAAGGCCACCGAATTCAAGTGCAGTTTCATACCACTTCAAGCATCATGTGCAGTTTCACACCACTTCAAGCAGGGTGCAAGGCCAACAAATTCAAGTGAAGTTTCATACCACTTCAAGCAAGGTGCAAGGCAACCAAATTCAAGTGCAGTTTCATTCCACTTCAAGCAGGGTGCAAGGCCACCAAATTCAAGTGCAGTTTCATACCACTTCAAGCAGATGCAAGTCCACCAAACTCAAGTGCAGTTTCCTACCAGGTCAAGCAGGGTGCAGGGCCACCAAATTCAAGTGCAGTTTCCTACCACTTCAAGCAGGGTGTAAGGCCACCAAATTCAAGTGCAGTTTCATGCCATTTCAAGCAGGGTGCAAGGCCACCAAATTCAAGTGCAGTTTCATACCACTTCAAGCAGGGTGCAAGGCCACCAAATTGAAATGCAGTTTCATACCATTTCATGCGGGGTGCAAGGCCACCACATTCAAATACAGTTTCATACCATTTCAAAAACCATGAAACCACACAAAACATCACAAAACACCACATAATCACCACACACAGTTCAGTAGACATTCAGTGTGCACAGTTGGTTCACAGCTCAGACAGGGTCGTGACCTCTCTCTCCCCCACCTTGCAGAGACTGAGCCACACCCACACTTCTGGGTTTATAATCCATCCCCCCTCCCACCGGTATGTGCGTGGCCTTCATGGCGTGATTGACAGGAGAGAGATTCTCAACATTTTTTAAACCCTAATAACACTTTTATTTTTCATTGATTGGAAGAATCCTCTGCACCTGATGAGCGGAGGCGGACTGAGTAAGATGGCCAAAAATCACAGCCGTAAGTGGTAGCGTTTTATCTAAAATCTATTTACTGTGCAACAGGAAGATGTCAAGTTTAGACTTTAAATCGTGTGTTTTATTTCAAACCAACCACCACCAACCATTTGCTGTGTTTTATTTCAAACTAACCACCACCAACCATTTGCTGTGTTTTATTTCAAACTAACCACCACCAACCATTTGCTGTGTTTTATTTCAAACTAACCACCACCAACCATTTGCTGTGCTTTATTTCAAGCCAACCACCACCAACAATTTGCTGTTCTTTATTTCAAACCAACCACCACCAGCCATTTGCTGTGCTTTGACTCCAGAGAGCTTCACAGAGTTAGGGAGATATATAAATGGGCCCGTTTGCCCTGCTCATTCATGCCGATCAAAGGATTTTCCTGTTAGTCCCATTTGTTTGCATTTAGCCCATATCTCCCTACACCTTTTCCTATCCATGTACCTGTTCAAATGTCTTTGATACATTGTAATTGCACCACTTCCTCTGGCAGCTCATTCTATAGACCCACCACATTCTGTGTGAAAGGTTTGCCCCTTAGGGCCCTTTTAAATCTTTCCTGTCTCACCTTAAAGCTGTGCGCTCGAGGTCTAGACTCCCCTGCCCTTGAAAAAGACTGCGACCATGTACCTGGATAAATGCTGGTCACCATTTATCCTCAATGTTATTAAAAAAACAGATTATCTGGTCAGCATTTCCTTATCTGAGTCTTCATCGGCGGTCACCGAAACTAGTATGAATGTCCTCTCTTCTCCATAGGGTCGTCTACTTGTGGCTCTGCAGAGGCCGATTCGCGATCCACACACCTTGGTGCAACATGGGCAGAGGGGACTGGCGGTGGTTGGTAGTCGTCGAGCCCCCTTCGCTCTCTCCTTACGATGCTGCCGCTTTGTCTCTGCGACACGGCGTAGTTCCGTCTCGTGACGTGCAGCTCCTTCCTGCACGGATTTCCTCCAGGAGCGCCTGTCCAGTGCAATGTGCTCCCAGTTGTTCGATGTGATGTGGAATTTCTTCACTGTTATTTTCTTTAATCTTTTTATTAATTTTTCAAGAACAAAAAAATAGTGATGAACATAACAGTGATATTGATACATAGGGATCAGGATTACATTAACAACAAGTGTAATCTAGGTATGGGTCCAGTGTCAAAATACACATTGGGTATAGACCTCCCAGTCTCTATGTACATATAGTTAAATGTTTAAAAGAGAACTTGTATATATTACAACAAAAAGATAAAAAGAAGTGAAAAAAGGAGAAAAAAAGAGAAAAGCAAAACACCCTAAACTAAAATAAGCAAAACAAAATCTGGGCTGCAAAGAGTTTCAACAATTTAGATCCTTGTTTGTCATGAAGTCCGTTCCACCGTATAAAGATAAGAGAATTATTATAACAGTTGGAGAGGGATCAATTAATATCGTGTGAAAATATTGAATAAAGCTTCCCCAAGTCCTATCAAATTTAACCAAGGGTTCAACAATGTCACTGCTAATTTTTTCTAAATTTAGACATGATATCGTTACAGAGTACCAATGGAATGTGGTCAGAGGATTAGAGTTTTTCCATTTAAATAAAATTGATCTTCTGGCAATTCATGTAGTAAAAGCAATCAACCGATGGGCTGAACAGCTTCACTGTTCTTGATGTTGTCCTTGAAGCGTTTCTTTGGCCCGCCGAGGGCTCGCTGACTTTCCTTCAGGTGAGAGTACAGGATCTTTTAAGGGAGACATGTGTTGGACATGTGGATGACATGGCCAGTCCATCGAAGTTGGTGCTGCATTATTGTGATGGTGATGCTGGTCGTGTTGGCTTCCTCCAAAAGGCTGATGTTGGTGCGTTTGTCCTCCCAGCTGATCCTCATAATCTTTTGTAAGGATCTTTGATGGTATTGTTCCAGGGCTCTCAGGTGCCTGCTGTAGGTGGTCCATGACTCGGCTCCATACAACAGGGTGGGGAGGACAATGGCTCTGTAGACCAGCAGTTTTGTTTGAGCCTTTAGGTCTCGGTCTTCAAAGACCCTTTTCCTGAGTCTGGTGTAGACTCCTCTGGCACAACTCAGGCGATGGTTGACCTCAGAGTCGATATCAGCTTTTGAGGAAAGAATGCTGCCAAGTAGTGGAAATGGTCAACGTTTTCAAGAGAGGTGTCGTCCATTTTTATAGTGGCCTGGGTAGACGGCTGGTTGGGTGGTGGATGATGTAGGACCTGGGTCTTCTTGATGTTTAAGGCTATGCCCATGGCTCTGTTTGCCTTGGCAAAGGCATTCAGGATGCCCTGGAGGTCTTCTGCTGAGTGTGTTGCAATGGCGCAGTTCTCCATGTACTGAAGCTCCATGATGACGGTGTTACTGACTTTGCTATTAAGGTTGAAGAACCCACCGTCAGGGAGCTGTCAATTTGCTGTCAATATGATTAGGCAAGTGAAAGTCAAAGTCAAATTTATTCGTCACATGCACCCGAAGGTGCAGTGAAATGAATTTGCCAGCAGCGATACACTTAAAAAGAACACACAATGCACAATAGAATTTAACACAAACATCCACCACAGCATTCTTCAGTGTAGTGGAAGGCAACAAAGTTCAGTCAGCCCTCCTCCTTTGTTCATTCGTGGTCGGATGAACATAGTGATCATCGAGAGTATTATCTAGTCATATTAGTTAAATCATACCTCACAACTAATATCCTGGATTTTTCTATTACTTCCTCTGGGCATATCCTACCCGACCAACAATACAGAAGAGAGTCCAGAGGGAGTGGCTTTGTTAACCCTCAATGTTGATAGTGTAGATACGATAGTGGCATATAAGAGGTTTTGACTCAGGCACATGGATATGCAGGGAATAGAGGGATAGAGATCATGTGCAAGCAGAAATAAGTTTAACCTAGTATCATATCCAGCATGGACATTGTGGGCTGGAGGGCCTGTTCCTGTCCTCTATTGTTCTATATACATTCTATTGACTCTAGGCCACATGTAGAGTCTCAAAACATCAGCGGTAGAGTTGCTGACTTACAGCGCTTGCAGTGCCAGAGACTCGGATTCAATCCCGACAACGTATGCTGTCGTTATGGAGTTTGTACATTCTCTTCGTTCCCGCATGGATGTTCTCCGCGATCTTTGGTTTCCACCCACACTCCAAAGGCGTGCAGGTTTATAGGTTAACTGGCTTGGGTTTGTATACTTGGTATAAGTGTATATTGTCCCTACTGTGTGTAGGCTTGTGTTAATGTGCGGGGATCGCTGGTCATTGCGGACTCGGAGCCAAAGGGCCTGTTTCTGCGCTGTATCTCTAAACTAAACTAAACTAAATATGGCAGGGAAATAGACTGTTGATTACTGCCTACTTGTCTGCAGCAGATATATCAGTAATCCATCATGTTGAAATCTACTCGGAACAAGCATTAAAAGCAACATGGGCAATTAATGTACTCTATTGGCAGAGTAAAGCGAGACCAGGCAGGTTGAGTGACACCAGGCAAGTTGGTTATTCACAAAACCAAAGCTCATGGTAAAAACCGCATGCCTAGTTGAGCTTACAAACACAGCTCCTGTCGCTGGGAGGAGCGTTGATATCTGACTAAAACCCCGTGAGCGAACCCCCACGGTCAGGTGACCGTGCCTCCCAATGACGAGGGTTCTGACTACCCAGCCCCACCACTAGGTGCCGCTACAAGAGCACATTATTTCCTTAAGCAAGTATCTCTCTGAAGCATGGCTGGCATAGCTGGCTGAATCCTAAGGGACAGTTTTATTCTGGGACTGCGGCAGGTAGCCTGAGAACCAACACAAATGGAAATACTTTGTCTTCATTAATGTTCTATCACAGATGCATCTGAACATGACAGAATTGATAAATGTAACTACTGCACGGTCTTTCTGGAGGGCAGAATCCATCTTCACCTAAAGGATGGTTTTGGTCAAGTTTGAGATAACTACTAGCATGTTACATGGAAAATAAACACAACATGCTCGAGTAACTCAGTGGGCCAGGAGCATCTCCAGCAACTCCAGTAACTCCAGAGTTAGTCCAGCATTTTGTGCCATACAGAGATGCTGCCTGTCCCGCTGATTTACTCCAGCATTTTGTGTCCATCTTCGGTAAAAACCAGTATCTGCATTTCTTCCTCCAATTACCATGTTAGGTGTGTTTTTGGAAGATGTTGCCAAGGAATAGAGTGTAGAAACAAGGAACTGCAGACGATGATTTACAAAAAAAGACACAAAATGCTGGAAAAACTCAGCAGATCACACAAGATATATTTATTTGTCACATGTGCCAGCTGACACAGTGAAATGTGATCACCATACAGCCATACAATAAAATAAAGAACACACAACACGATAGAGTTCAACATAAAACGTCCCCACACAGCAGAATCAAAAGTTTCCCACTGTGAGGGAAGGCACCAAAGTCAGTCATCTTCCTCTGATGTTCACCCGTGGTCGGGGCATCCGGAGCCCTCCGCAGTCGCCGCTACGGGCAGCCCGCCGCTCGCCGGGATGTTGGCAGTCCGACATCGGAATGGGAGGCCAACCTCAGTGGCTTGGACCTCCAAATTGGCCGCTTACCACGGGTGTCCGCAGCTCCCGACATCCCCAGGCCGCGCCGGGCAGAGATTCAACACTGGCGGCCTTCGGCAAAGGGCCCCAGGACTCCGCGATGTCGGCCAGTGTCGCCCGCGTTGGGAGCTCCGCGAACCACAGCCCCGTGATGTTGGAGCAGCGGGCCCAATGCTCCGGAGCTTCAAACGGCGATCCAGGAAGGCATCGCCCGCTCCACGGTGAATCCAGCGCCGCGCCACCACTGCCGAAGCTCTGGTCCGGTCCCCGGTCTCCGGTAGGAAAGGCCGCACCAATCCAGTGGTAGGCGAGGACGCGACTTGGAGAAATAGTCGCAACCTTGTCAGGAAGCGACTGGGAAGCGGTTTCCCCCTCACCCCTCCCCCCCTCTTCCACATAGAAAAACTAAAGAATCCATAAACAAAACTATTTAGACAAACTAAAATTTAAAAAAGATAGAAAAAACGGACAGGCTGTAGGCACATGGTCATATTTAAATTGGGAGCATAAACAAGCAACCATGGTTGATTTGATTGTGACCTTCCTCTACATTGCCATCTACTCGCAGTAATCTTTCATCCATTTGTCACCTCTTCTTTGAAAATATCTATGCTGTAAGGAACAGAATTCCAAAGGCTCTCAACACTGAGTTAAATGTAATGATTTTATTAATATCATTTTTCTGACCCCCTTATTTCTATAAAGTGAACTCTAGTTCTAGATTCTCCCACAAGAGAAAACATCTCTCCAGAATACACTTCATCAAGATCCCACGGGATTTTATATGCCTCAAAGAAATTCCCTCTCACTCTTGCAATCTTGCAATCACCAGCAGGTGCAAGCTTAGGCTGTTCAATCACTCCTGCAAAGGCAAACCAACATTTCCAGAACCAAATCCAACACATTATTATTGAATTGAATATTCTATTGTCACAGTGAAATTCAAGTCACAGTGAAATTTTTTGCTTGCATTCCCAAGGTATGCAAATAGTCACCACATAGTTACATACTGACAAAGTTACAAATTCCCACTTGCGTGCCAGGTTCCCCTTTGTTCTCCCCTCCTCCCCCCTCCTTCATGGCGACCACCCCCCACGCAGGGTCCCCATTGTTCTCCCCCCTCCTCATGGCGGTCCCCCCCACACCAGGTCATCCTTTGTTCTTTTTCTCACTTCCTTACACTCACCTGAGACCTGCTTACTGCGCTCCCTTCCTACTCGCTGGCACCCTGACTCCATTTATCCTTCCTTAAAAAAGGAGAACAATATTATACAAGGCACTCCAGATGTGATCTCACCAAGTTCTATTATAACTGAAGCATTCAAATTGTCTAGCAATAAACAATAACATTATCATTCTTAATTAACCGCAGGATCTGCTTAGTGACCTTTTGGGAATCATGCAATAGTTCATCAGACAAGTCTATAGCTTCCCCAATCTCTCGCCTTTTTGATAATCTGCTTCTTTTTTACTTCTGCCAGAATAGGCAAGATCCAAAGCCTTCTGGTGGCGGTGGGGCCTCTTGGCTAGGTAGGGCCTCTCGGCTATTTGGGGCCTTTTAGCAGTGGTGGGGCTTCGCGGGTCGATGGTCGATGAGGGTGCGGGGAGACCGCCATGAAGAGGGAGAACAACGGGGGACCCGGCCTGGGGAGACCGCCTTCAGGAGGGGGAGGGAAGGGAGGGGGGGTGGGGAACAGAGGAGCCGGTGGAGGTGCTTTGTAACTTTGTCAGTGCCCTCTATGTGGTGACTATTTGTATACATTGGGTATGCAAACAAAGAAATTGACTGTGACTTGTCACATGTGACAATAAAGTATTCCATTCCATTCCGTTTCAATATAATATGGCAGTACCAAAGTGGAAATTAATGATTGCTTATACTGATAGTCACAAGTGCTGGAGCTATTCGGAGACGGCAAAGTTGAGCAGCTCTTTACCGCAGTAAATTTAAAAGATATTAGTTCAAACATGGTCAGATGTTCAGATTCAGATTCAGATTCAATTTTAATTGTCATTGTCAGTGTACAGTACAGAGACAACGAAATGCATTTAGCATCTCCCTGGAAGAGCGACATAGCAAATGATTTAAATAAATAATAATAAGTGATAATAAGTGTCCGGGGGGTGGGGGGGTGATTGGCAGTCACCGAGGTACGTTGTTGAGTAGAGTGACAGCCGCCGGGAAGAAGCTGTTCCTGGACCTGCTGGTTCGGCAACGGAGAGACCTGTAGCGCCTCCCGGATGGTAGGAGGGTAAACAGTCCATGGTTGGGGTGAGAGCAGTCCTTGGCGATGCTGAGCGCCCTCCGCAGATAACGCTTGCTTTGGACAGACTCAATGGAGGGGAGCGAGGAACCGGTGATGCGTTGGGCAATTTTCACCACCCTCTGCAATGCCTTCCGGTCGGAGACAGAGCAGTTGCCATACCATACTGTGATGCAGTTGGTAAGGATGCTCTCGATGGTGCAGCGGTAGAAGTTCACCAGGATCTGAGGAGACAGATGGACCTTCTTCAGTCTCCTCAGGAAGAAGAGACGCTGGTGAGCCTTCTTGATCAGAGTTGAGGTATTGTGGGTCCAAGAGAGGTCATGTTGAAGTCAAACGTTGAAGTTGAATATTTAATCTGCCATTTTGTTGCACTATTGGTCTCTCCATGAGTCCAGTGACCGAACTGGACTTTGTGAGATTCTTGCATCATATATTTAGTCAGATCTGGTACACAACCTGAGACCAAACGGTTTTCATGAGAATTTTAGGGCAAAAGATGTTAGAAATGGGAAATACAAATTACTCCTTTTTAAATGACACACACTACTTTAAGTATTTAGGTACATGATGTAGTTAAATGTTATAAATGTATATAAAATGATATGATATCATTTATAAATATAAATATAAATTAAGTTTTTATTTCAATTAAAAACCTTTTAAATCAATGTCAAAAATATAGAAACATAGAAAATAGGTGCAGGAGTAGGCCATTTGGCCCTTCGAACCAGCACCGCCATTCAGTATGATTATGGCTGATCATCCAAAATCAGTACCCTGTTCTCGCTTTTTCCCCATATCCCTTGATTCCCTAAGCCCTAGGAGCTAAATCTAACTCTCTCTTGAAAAGATTCAGTGAATTGGCCTCCACCCCTCTCATCCCAAATTCCAGCAGATACAAGCCCAGTCGACCCATTCTTTCATCTTTTGTCAGTTCCGCCATCCCAGGAAATAACCTAGTGAACCGACGCTGCACTCTCTTAATAGCAATAATGTCCTTCCTGAAATTAGGTGACCAAAATTGCACACAATACGCCAGGGCCCTGTACAACTGCAGTAGGACCTCCTTGCTCCTAAACTCAAATCCTCTCGCAATGAAGGCAAACATGCCATTGGCTTTCTTCACTGCCTGCTGTACCTGCATGCTTACTTTCAGTGACATATTTTAATACTATGACATTAAAAGACTGGAATATCCATTATTTGGCTATTCAGAAATTCTGATGAATTGGGGTCTGGCTCATCAGGTGATGTTAGATGTTCTCACTTCTTTACACTCAGCTGAGTCCTGGTTACTGCGCTCCCTTCCAACACTGGCACCCTGGTTCCTGAGCATTACTCTGACTCATCAGCACCCTAGTTCGGTACTCTCTTCTCATTGGCACTGGTTCTTGCACTTCTTTCTGACTAACAAGCATCCTGGTTCCTACGTCCCCTTCCAACACAGCAAACCCCTGGTACCCACTTTTTCCCTCTAAACTGATCTAGTTCTGTTTTCACACTCTCTTTAACTTGTGCAGCTCACTAAACCATGTATCATGCCACTGTGTAATATCTTTAAAAAAAAAGTGAATTAAAAATATATTGGGGTGAGCAAAATTTGAAAGTTCGAAAAATAGCGAGATGAAAGATACTGCAGATCTTGAGCAAGTTTACATAGTGCTCGAGGGACTCATCGGATCCCTCAGCATCTGTGGAGGGATATGGACAGATGGCTTTTTGGGTTAGGATCCTTCTTCAGATTTATGGAGTAGAGGGGAAAAAGCTGGAAGAGAGAGATAGGGTTGTGGTGAACAAGCCACATCACCCCTCAAAAACCTGAGGAGGACTTACCTCATATGTTGTCTCCCATTGTCCTGTCAGCAGAAAGGAAGTTGGTTTTCATTAGGGAATTACCAGATCATGCTGGGACAAAATCACTTGGACATAGGTAAGATGTCATTGTCTAGTTTTGGCCTGTTGCTGCAGTTGAAGCTGAAACATATCAGGGAGCACATGATCACTGCAGGAAATCCTAATACTGATGACAATTATACACTACTCAGCGGGCTCCATGTTTAAACATGTAACTACACAGAGAACCAAACTACTATTTCTATGCACATGCACTATTTGTACAGATAAAGTAATATTTAGTCATATTTATGAGGATACTGGACTAAGTGGGACCCATTGGGTCCCAGCATCACACAGGAGGGCTGGTCACCCAACACAATATTCCACCTCTCTCTCCACCAATTCCAATCTTTGTTGCCAGTGGGGGGGGGTTTCTGGAGTGCTAGTATGGGTGTTGTGGGCTGAAGGGACTGGCTTCCAGAGGGATAGTATGGACATTGTGGGCCAAATGGATTCTTGGGCTGGCGGCTCAGCCACTCAAGCCTGTTGTGCTGGCAGCTCACTCATTCACGGCTGGTGGGCTGGCAGTTGACTCATGGCTATTACTTGAAATTCCATTTCAAGCAGGGTGAATGGCCACCAAATTCAAGTGCAGTTTCATGCCATTTGAAGCAGGGTGCAAGGCCACTAAATACAGCGAGTCATGACCTCTCCCTCCTCCATCTTGCAGAGACTGAGCCTCGCTCACACTTCTGGGTTTTAAAGTCCCTCCCATCAGAAGGGGCGTGGCCTTCATGGCATGATTGACAGGAGATATAATCTCAACATTTTTTAAACACTAATAACTCCTTTATTTTCAATCGATGGGAAGAATCCTCAGCACCTGATGAGCGGAGGGGCATTGAGTAAAATGGCCAAAAATCACAGCCGTACGTGGTAGCGTTTTTTCTAAAATCAATATAAAGCGCAAACAGGAAGTGGTCAAGATTAAACTTTTAATTATTTCGAAGGCAAGGCAACTTTAATTAGGCAAGGCAACTGTAATTAGGCAAAGCAACTTTAATTACACAAGGCAACTTTAATTAGGCAACACAGCTTTAGCATTTCCAAACCAAAGGCAACACAGCTTTAGCATTTCCAAACCAAAGGCAACACAGCTTTAGCATTTCCAAACCAAAGGCAACACAGCTTTAGCATTTCCAAACCAAAGGCAACGCAGCTTTAGCATTTCCAAACCAAAGGCAACACAGCTTTAGCATTTCCAAACCAAAGGTAACACAGCTTTAGCATTTCCAAACCAAAGGCAACAGCTTTAGCACTTCCAAACTATATTTTCAAACCACATTAAGGTCACTGACAGGTCAGTAAAACCACTCACAGTTTAGTAGACATGTGTTCAGTGTTATCCACAGCTCAGACTGAGAGACGTGACCCTCTCACTCCCCCATCTTACAGAGACTGACTGAGGCACTCAACACTTCCGGGTTTTATAGTCCCTCCGGAAGGGGCGTGGCCTTCAGGAGTGAGAATCTCAACATTTTTTAAACACTAAAAACTCTTTTATTTTTCATCGATGGGAAAAATCCTCTTGTCCTGCGCAGCGGAGGGGGACTCTGAGTAAGATGGCCAAAAATCACAGCTGTAAGTGGCAGCGTTTTTTCCAAATTCAATATACAGAACAACAGGAAGTGGTCAAGATCAGACTTTTAGTAATATAGATTTCCAAGACTAAAGGGTGTGAGCTATAGGGAGAGGTTGAGTAGGCTGGGTCTCTATTCCTTGGAGCACACACAAGAGGATGAGGGGTGATCTTATAGAAGTGTATAAAATCATGAGATAGATAGATAGAATTTATTGCCACATAACCAGGGTCGGTGGAATTTGGGTTATCAGCAGCAGTACAATAATAAAGAACACACAACCACAATAAAAATGTAACACAAACATCCACCACAGCATTAATCACTGTGGTGGAAGGCACAAAATTTGGCCAGTCCTCCTCCATTTCCCCCCCGTGGACAGGACCAGAGTCCAGAGTCAGTCCAGGATCGGCTCTTCCTCACCGGAGACCGCGGCTTTAAGTTGGTGTAGGCCGCAGGCCGGCGGTCGAGATTTAAAGTCTCCGCCGCAGCCAGAAGCACTGTAGACTGCAGGGCCGGCGGTCGAAGCTCCCCTCCAGGGGTGATGTTAAGTTCACGTTTGGCCGCGGGCCGGCAGTGGTGGCTTCTTCTCCCCCCCCCCGGGTCCCCCACGAGGGATCCCGGGCTGTAGACGCCGCACCAGCTGGAACTCTGCAGACCGCGGCTTCAGGCTGCCGGCTGCTGCGGGCTTGCGAAACGGAGCGCTCCCCTCCAGCGAGCCCCAGCAAGGGCTCGCCCGCTCCACAACGAGAGTCCACGCTGCGTCCACCGCTGAAGTCCCAGGCACGTCTCCGTGGAAAGGCCGCACCGATCCTTGCTGTTAGGCCACAGGGGAGGCGACCTGGAAAAAGTCGCCTCTCCATGGAGGAGGCGACCGAAGCGGTTTCCCCCTCACCCCCCCACACCACCTCCCACACAAAACACACCGAGAAACATCAAACACATACTTTAAAACATACTAAAAAATAAAAAAAAGTTGAAAAAACTAACGCGCTGCTGACATGGCTGCTGCCAGAGCAGCGCCCCCTACGAAACTACGTATGAGAGGAATAGAATGGAAATATGCACAGTCTCTTACCCAGAGTAGGGGAATCGAGGACCGGAGGACATAGGTTCAAGGTGAAGGGGAAAAGATTTAATAGGAATCTGAGAGGTTTTTTCACACAAAATATGGTGGGTGTATGGAACAAGCTGCAAGAGGAGGTAGTTGATGCTGGGACAATCCCAACATTTAAGAGTTAGACAGATACATGGATAGGATGTTTGGAGGGATATGGACCAAGTGCAGGCAGGTGGGACTAGTTGTGCTTCTGCAGTTGTACAGGGCCCTATTGAAACCACATCTGGAGTATTGTGTGCAGTTTTGGTCACCAGATTTGAGGAAGGACATTCGTGCTATTGAGGGAGTGCAGCGTAGGTTCACGAGGTTAATTCCCAGGATGGCGGGACTGTCACATGTTGATAGAATGGAGCGGCTGGGCTTGTATACTCTGTAATTTAGAAGGATGAGATGGGATCTTATTGAAACATATAATAGTATTAAGGGATTGGACATGCTAGAGGCAGGAAACAGGGTCCCGATGTTGGGGGAGTCCAGAACCAGGGGCCACAGGTTAAGAATAAGGAGTAGGCCATTTAGAATGTAGATGAGGAAAAACTTTTTTATCCAGAGAGTTGTAAATGTGGAATTCTCTGTCTCAAAAGGCAGTGGTGGCCAATTCCCTGGAGGCTTTCAAGAGAAAGTTAGATAGAGCTCTTAAAGATAGCGGAGTCAAGGGGATATGATGAGAAGGCAGGAATGGGGTACTGATTGTGGATGATCAACCGTGATCACATTGAATAGCGGTGCTGGCTCGAAGGGCCGAATGGCCTACTTCTGCATCTATTGTCTATTGTCTATTTTCTATAGTGTAGCTGGGACATGTTGGCCGGTGTGGGCAAGTTTGGCTGAAGGGCCTGTTTCCACACTGTATCACTCTATGAGTCTATCATGATTCAGAGGAAACTATTGTGTGGAATATAAAAAAAGTTATGCGATGAGGTCATGCCAAGGGAAGAACACCTCTTCAAACGACTAGAGGCTCTTTAGTGTTGCTGTTTCAAAAAGACATGTTACAGAGGCAGAGCTATCAAACAAGCATCCTTTATTGAAGACAGTACCTCTTAACTAGATTAGATTAGATTTGTTTATTATCATGTATACCAGGGTGTAATGAAATTCCTTGTTCACATGAGTAAACAGTATACATACAATAGCGATAAATACATCAATAAATACAATGACAAAAGCAAAACAGCAGAATGGTGCAAGATTATAGTGCAAAATCCAAGTAGTACAAAAGAATATTGAAGTGCAATAACAGAATCACCGAATGAGATAGAGGTAGAGTAGGGGTACATAGCAGCACTTTTAGGAGAGGGATAAAGAAGAGGTGATTGTTTCAGGAGTCAGCTGTGGTGAGGAACTCGTCCTTAAAGGGCCTGTCCCACGAGCATGCGACTGCATGCGGCAAGCGTGACCAAACCGGAAGCTGGGGTCGCGCGGAGGTTGAGTGATCCCCGTATAGGGCCGGTCCCACCAGCATGCGACTGCATGCGGCGAGCCCGACCAAACCGGAAGCGGGGGCTGCGCGGAGGTCGAGTGAGTGACGTGAAGTTCGAGCAAAGTCCGCGGGAAGTTCGCGCTGACGTACGGCGTCAAGACACTGCGTACGGCGTCGAGGCACTGCGTATGCCCGTCGAGGAGGTGCGTACGGCGTCGAGGTGGCTGCTGGCTGGTAGGCCGTTGCCGCGCGGAATTTTTGAACTGTCAGTTTTTCGGAGCCCCGCGCGATGTCGGGACCAGCTAGGCACAACTCCATACGGTTCCGGCGATTGAAGTGGGACCGGCACCGCGAGGCCGTACGGCTCAAGCGACCACGTTAGGTCGCGCTTGCCGCATGCAGTCGCATGCTCGTGGGACAGGCCCTTAACTTTGAACATCTGAGCTTTCATCGGCGTCTTCTAGGTGGCGACTCTTTCTATGCATAGGGATGCAAAACAAAGCATCTGTGACCTGTCACACGTGATGATAAAAATATCTCATCTCATCTCAGTTTATTTCATCTTCTCCCAGAAGGTGGAAGAAAGGAAAGAGAAAGACTAAGGTGACAGGCATATTTGACAATACTGATGCAATCCACGGTGAACATGGATTGGATGGAAGGAAGTGATGAGCATGTGTTGGTCAGAAGATCCTCATAGACCTGCTGAATCCTCTCAAATCCCGAAGGTAGTAAAAATGCTGATACGCTCTCTTGATCACTGCATCAGTGTGAAGGGACCAGTTTAGGTTGCTAGTGATATATATGCCCAGGAACTTGAAGCTGTCGATCATCCCTGCAGCAGTTTTGTTGATGATGATTAAGGACAGATTTGTGTTCACTCCTTGCTTACTTAGGTCAACAACTTAAGGAGCTGTCCCACTGCGGCAACCTAATTGATGAGTTTAGAAGAGTTTAGGAGAGTTTTTAAAAATGTCATGTTGAAGACCTCCTTCAACAATGTAGAAAACCTCTCTCGACCTCCTTCGATTATGTTGAGGACTAGCTTTGGGAAAATTGGACACCAAATAGTGGAGAGTGAAGACGACCTCCTTTGATCTCCTCCGACCTCCCTTCGACTATGTTGAAGACTATCTAAGACTACCTTCGACTACTATCGATTACCTGCGAATAACATGCCGAACTACTACGACCTACTTCGACTAAACCTACGAGTAAAAAGAAATATCGATTTTTTTCCATGGCAACCTTTTTTTACTCGCGGACATTTTTCAACATGTTGAAAAATATGCAGCGACCTAGCTGAGGCCTCGAGTACGCGGGGACTACTCTCGAGCATGAAGGAGAGTTACAAAGACCTCCTAGGACCTCGTGTCGACCATGCTGCGAGTATGAGTCGAGGGCAAACTCTTCTAAACTCGCCAATTAGCTCGCCGCTGTGGGACAGCCTCTTAACTCCATCATCTTGCTGACATTAAGGGATAAGTTATTGTTTTGACACCATGACACTAGTTTTTGCTCTCTTTCCTGTGATACTAACAAATGTATCCACAATATATCAAAAGTCAAACCACATGGTCTACTCATTTCTTAAAGGTAAACTTATAACTATGTGTACAGTTTCCTCTTCCAAAAATGAACAAACATGTGCAACCAACGACAAGTTAAATGCCTAAAATTGTAAACTAAACAGTGAATGTCAATATACAGTTGTACATTCAACGAGCCATTAATTCAATTAATCACTTTGTCTATTTATTCACTGAACTTTTCACTGCAAGTTTCATCAGAAATTTCCATTACTGACATCTCTGCTTCTGATGGAGAAACTCAGAGGGCGAGGCTGCATCTATGGAGCGAAGGAATAGGTGACGTTTCGGGTCAAGACCCTTCCTTCGCTCCATGAATGCTGCCTCACCCGCTGAGTTTCTCCAGCATTTTTGTTTACCTTCGATTTTTCCAGCATCTGCAGTTCTTTCTTAAACATCTCTGCTTCTGATCGTTGGTACAGACTCATGGTCCACAAAAATAATATGCAATTATACCTATATTTTCTGCAAGCAATCCAATACTTCATCTTCTTGATAATTTAGGAATCTCCTATATATCTACTCTGCACAGTTTTGCTATTCTGATTGGAAATTGGTTAAATTATGCCCTGGCCTACTTGCCACATTTGGCCATTTTGCCATACAGTGGCAAAATATCAACATGTACATTTACAGTCTCATCAATCAATTATCATCAATTATCAATATCAATCAATAAGCTGGATTTAAATTTATTATTCTTACCACCCTGCTCAGAATACAAAGAAGTAAAATAGAATAGAATAGAATGCCTTTTATTGTCATTCAAACAGCTTGGTTTGAATGAAATTGCATTTCTACGGTCCTAACATTACAAAAAAAAACAAGACACACACTTAACACAATTTACACAAACATCCATCACAGTGAATCTCCAACATCTCCTCACTGTGGTGGAAGGCAAAAGTCTTATCTCTTCCCTTTGTTCTTCTCCCACGGTCCAGCAGTCCAAATGCAGCGTCGAGACGACTGGGGCTCCCGATGTTAAAGCCCCCGGCGGGCGATGGTAAGTCCCGCGTCCGTTCGCCGGGTGATGTTAGGCCCCGATCCGAGTCCTTAAAATTCCGTGATTCCGGTAGGAGAAGTTGCCGTTGTGGGAGCTCCGAAAAGCGGTCTCCCACCAGGGACCTGTGAGCTCCCAATGTTCCTGTCCACCAGGCCTGCGGCCAGAGCCTCCAAAGCTCCGAAGTCGGGTTGCAGCCATGCGCCACCACAGCTCTTCCCGTTCCGAAGTCGGCCAGCTCCGCAACGGTGAGCCCGCAGACTTCACGATTGGAGCCCTCAGATTGGTTCCGGCCGGAGGCCGCCGCTGGCTCCATGAAGCTAGGCCCAACGACATCGGAGACCCGACAGGGAAAGAGTCGGGTCCCCGTACAGGGAAGAGATTAAACGGTTTCCCCCACCCCCCACATATACATAGCTAAAAAATAATAAAAGCTAGAATCAAAAACATACATTTAATGAGACAAAAAATGTTTTAAAGGCAGACGGACTGCAGTTGAGCCGTTGCCGTTAGGCGCCGCAACGCCGTAGAGTGGCAATACTTATATAAAGTACTACAAAAATTTAATATGGGAGAGAATTTTATAACATGGGTAAAATTATTGTATGATAAACCGATGGCAAGAATTTTAACTAACAACATGTTATCTCAAAAATTTCAACAATCAAGGGGTAATAGGCAGGGATCTGCGTTATCACCCCTGCTATTTGCCCTTATGATAGAACCCCTGGCTGAAAGTATAAGAATTCATCCGAATATTCAGGGCTATAATACCAGGGACTCAAAGAATAAAATCTCATTATATGCAGACGATATACTTTTATATATTACAAAGTCACAAATGAGCATACCAAATTTATTAAATTTAATAGAGGAATTTGGGTCTTTTTCTGGATATAGAATAAACTGGAATAAAAGTGAAATCATGACATTAAAACCTCAAGAACCTACACACTTATTGAAGTTCCCCTTTAAAATCGCAACAGAAAAATTTAAATATTTGGGTATTCAGATTACTAGAAAATATAAAGCATTATTCAACGCTAATTTCATACCTTTATTAAATAAGCTTAATACGCTGATTAAATTATGGAAAACACTTCCTTTATCATTATTAGGTAGAATAAATGCAATAAAAATGCATTTACTGCCACAATTGCTATACCTACTTCAGTCTATACCGGTATACATACCAAAATATATATTTTTTAAATTAGACTCTAATATTACTAATTATATTTGGGACTATAGATCACATAGAATCACAAAAAAACACTTATGTAAACCAAAAGAGGTTGGGGGACTTTCACTTCCGAATTTTAAGTATTATTACTGGGCAGTGCATATTAAGAATATGATTTACTGGCTGGATAGTTCTACCCAACAGACAGAATGGGTAAAAATGGAGAAAGAGGATTGTCATCCTTGTAATATAGGAACGATCCTCTTCTCCCCGAAAAAACTGAATAACACAATATATAAGAAGAACCCAATTATATATGGTACAATAAGAATTTGGAAACAAATAAAATTATCTTTCAAATTAAGAAATCTATCACTGTTAATGCCAATAGCGAATAACCCTTTATTTAAACCATCTCTTATTGGTAAAACATATAACCAATGGGAAAGTCTCGGAATTAGAAGGATCGGGGATATGTACGAAATGGGAAACCTACTATCATTCCAACAATTACAATTAAAATTTAAACTGAAAAACAACCAATATTTTAAATATCTTCAGATTTGCGATTTCATGAAAAAATATATACAAGGATATCAAAAAATAATTCCTGAATTATTGGAAGAAGCAATGAATATTGAAACTGACTCACAAAAATTAATATCATATTTATATAATAGTATTCTAAATATAGACCTACCATCGACAGAGGTACTTAGAGAAGAGTGGGAACGGGAACTAATGATAAAAATCACGAAGGTTACATGGGAAAAATACTTGATATATATTCACAAATGTTCGATTAATGTAAGACATAATCTAATTCAATTTATAATTGTACATAGATTATATTATTCAAAAACAAGATTGAACAAATTTTATCCAAATATATCCGCCACGTGATAAATTTCTAGCCCAAAATGCTACTATAACACACTCCTTAGTTTCCTGCATAAAACTTTATAGATTTTGGAGTAATATTTTCGAAATATTTACAAAATTATTCAAGATAACAATCAAGTACACAGGACGAGATGTTAAGAAGTCCCTTGTGCCAATAGGTGGGGAGCATTTCACGACATTCGTTGATTGTTGAGAGTGGTAGACGCTCAACATCGGTGGGGGGCGGGGGGGGGGGGGATACGTATATCTTGGCCTGGGTAACCTTCAGGACAGTTGGGCACAGGACAGATCATCAGTAGTGTACCCTTGCATCACTGGGTGTTTCGGCCTTTTAACACTATACACCCTCCACAAGGGCGGCCCGCTGCAGGATGATCAGCCCTCAGTGCGTGTCCCGTGTCAAACCGTCCCAAAGATTCAGATTCAGATTCAGATTCAGATTCAATTTTAATTGCCATTGTCAGTGTACAGTACAGAGACAACGAAATGCATTTAGCATCTCCCTGGAAGAGCGACATAGCAAATGATTTGAATAAATAATAATAAGTGTCCGGGGGGGGGGGGGGGTGATTGGCAGTCACCGAGGTACGTTGTTGAGTAGAGTGACAGCCGCCAGGAAGAAGCTGTTCCTGGACCTGCTGGTTCGGCAACGGAGAGACCTGTAGCGCCTCCCGGATGGTAGGAGGGTAAACAGTCCGTGGTTGGGGTGAGAGCAGTCCTTGGTGATGCTGAGCGCCCTCCGCAGACAACGCTTGCTTTGGACAGACTCAATGGAGGGGAGCGAGGAACCGGTGATGCGTTGGGCAATTTTCACCACCCTCTGCAATGCCTTCCGGTCGGAGACAGAGCAGTTGCCATACCATACTGTGATGCAGTTGGTAAGGATGCTCTCGATGGTGCAGCGGTAGAAGTTCACCAGGATCTGAGGAGACAGATGGACCTTCTTCAGTCTCCTCAGGAAGAAGAGACGCTGGTGAGCCTTCTTGATCAGAGTTGAGGTATTGTGGGTCCAAGAGAGGTCGTCGGAGATGTTGACTCCCAGGAACCTGAAGCTAAAAACACGTTCCACCTCCGTCCCGTTAATGTGGATGGGGGTGTGCGTGCCGCCCCTGGACTTCCTGAAGTCTACAATGAGCTCCTTGGTCTTCTTGGAGTTAAGGGCCAGGTTGTTGTCAGCGCACCATGCTGCTAAGTGCTGGACCTCCTCCCTGTAGGCCGACTCATCGTTGTTGCTGATGAGGCCAATCACCGTTGTATCATCTGCATACTTGATGATGGTGTTAGTACCATGTACAGGTGTGCAGTCATAGGTGAAGAGGGAGTAGAGGAGGGGGCTCAGCACACAGCCCTGTGGAACGCCGGTGTTCAGGGTGAGGGTTGAAGAGGTGTGCTTGTCTAACCTAACAGACT
This sequence comes from Amblyraja radiata, assembly GCF_010909765.2. Lineage (NCBI taxonomy): Eukaryota > Metazoa > Chordata > Chondrichthyes > Rajiformes > Rajidae > Amblyraja > Amblyraja radiata. The sequence goes on from NC_045958.1 coordinate 15,093,622, forward strand.
GGGGTCTGTTGGTTAGAAAGTCCAGTATCCAGTTGCAGAGGGAGGGGTCGATGCCCAGGTTACCGAGTTTGGTGATCAGTTTTGATGGTATAATGGTGTTGAATGCTGAGCTGTAATCGATGAACAGCATTCTTACGTAAGTGTCTCTGTTGTCGAGGTGGGAGAGGGCGGAGTGAAGTGCCGTTGAGATGGCATCCTCCGTACTCCTGTTCTTGCGGTAGGCAAACTGATAGGGATCCAGTGTGGGGGGTAGGCAGCTTTTGAGGTGTGCCAGGACCAGCCTCTCACCCTGACGTACTTGGGGCCTAGCATGGGTCTTTCCGCTTGAGCCAAATCCACCGGCTGCTTCTTTCAGCCGCCTCTGAGAGTGATCTTATGGTCTTCCGCAGAGACTGACCGTGGATTCCAAGCTCCTTCAGCAGTCTGATGGTAGATGACACAACAAATCCTCTGCATCCCACTTCAACTGGATAGACTTTGATGTTCCAGCCACGCTGCGTTGCCTCTGCTGCAAGCTCTGCGTAACGCAGCTTCTTACGCTCATAGGCCTCCTCAACAGAGTTCTCCCATGGAACTGTGAGCTCTATGATGTAAGCAGTCTTCTGTGAAGGGAACCAGAACACCAAGTCTGGCCTTAGGTTGGTGGAAGCAATTTCAGGTGGAAAAATTAGTTGGCAGCCGATGTCCGCCAGCATCCTCCACTCACGGGCCCTGCATAGGTTTCCATCTTCTGATCTGGTGGAAGGATGTTTAGATGTTTTCTGTCCTTCTCGGACAAAGGTTGTTGCCCTTGGGGGGGGGGGGTTGCTTGCTCTCGGAGGCAAGGAGTTGGTCGCACACCGCCTGTTCTCAAGGGCTGATGCCAGGCTTTTTAGTACCTGATTATGCTGCCACGTGTATCTCCCTTGCGTGAGGCTGGTCTTGCAACCTACCATGATGTGTTTGAGGGTCGCTGGAGTTGGGCAGAGGGCACAGGTTGGATCCTCGCCGTACCACTGATGGAGGTTCTTTGGTAATGGAAGCATGTCATAAGTCGCTCTGATGATGAAGCTGATCTTGCTTGCTTCCATTTCCCATAGTTCTTTCCAGCTGATCTTCCTCCGCTCCACACCTTCCCACTGCATCCATTGCCCCTGTTTGGCAAGAGAGACCGCCTTTGCACTTCTTGCGGCCTCCTCCTGTCGCCGCACCTCCTCGACCACCAATGTCCTCCGCTCTGATGTTGTGGCCTTTCGCCAAGTAGGTTTACTTGTCGTAAGGCCAAAGCCTCCTCTTCCCTGCTGGACTTGCCCCACGATGTCTTTGTGCCTCAGGGCTGATGAAGCTTGCTGTACTGCATCAGATGGCGTCCACTTCCGGACAGTTACTAGGGGCGGCGCAACAGCACTGATGGTCTTGTCTCTAGAGTCCCTCAGTGTCATCTGGAGTCTTATTTTAGAACACTTGTATTCCTCTGTTAGACTAGTGAGAGGTAGTTCCAGGACCCCTTTGCCATATAGGCCGATGTTAGTTAGACATCGTGGGACCCCGAGCCATTTCTTCGCGTATGAAGTTATGGTTCGCTCCATCTTCTCCACAGTTGTTATTGGGGCTTCATAAATGGTCAGTGGCCACATTGTCCGAGGAAGGAGTCCAAACTGTAGGCACCAGAGCTTCAGTTTCCCAGGCAGTAGGGTCTGGTTGATGTTCTCCAGGCCGTTGACAATTTCTTGCCTTAGTTGTTGCACCTGCTCTTTGTCCTTGAGACTTGCGTTGTACCATCTACCCAGGCTTTTAACTGGCTGCTCAGACACTGTTGGTATTGGGTCGTCACCGATGCAGAACCTTGTGTCTCTAAGCTCCCCCTTGACTATGGAGATGCTTCGAGATTTACTTGGTTTGATTTTCATTCGGGCCCACTTGATGTTCTCCTGCAGCTTTCCAAGTAGCCGCTTGGTGCATGCTGCAGTAGTGGTTAGTGTGGTCATGTCGTCCATGTATGCCCTGATGGGTGGCAGACGGAGCCCAGCCCTGGTTCGTTCACCGCCCACCACCCATTTTGAGGCCCTGATGATGACTTCCATGGCCATTGTAAAGGCCAAGGGTGAGACTGTGCAGCCTGCCATAATGCCTACTTCCAAGCACTGCCATGTTGTACTGAAGTCAGCTGTTGTGAAGCACAGCTGCAGGTCTTGGAAATAGCTCTTGACCAGTGTGGTGATGAGCTCTGGTACATGGAAAAAGGCAAAAGATTCCCAAAGGAGTTCATGGGGAACCGAACCAAATGCATTGGCCAGATCGAGGAAGATCACATGTAGGTCTCTCTTCTCCTTCTTAGCTGCTTGGATCTGGTGCCAGATCATGCTTGTATGCTCCAAGCAGCCCGAAAATCCTGGAATTCCTGCTTTCTGTACAGATGTATCAATGTACTTGTTTGTTACCAGATAGGTGGACAGCCTTTGTGATACAATGCTGAAAAAGATTTTTCCCTCGACCTTGAGGAGACATATTGGCCGGAATTGGCTGATGTCTGATGCATCCTTTTCTTTAGTTATTAGCACCAGCCGGCCCTTCGCCACGCCTTAGGTATTGTTTGCTTCTTCCACACCACCCTCATGAGCTTCCATAGAAAGCGTAACACATCCGGTGCGTTCTTGTAGAGTTTGTATGGTACTCCGTTTGGCCCCGGAGCTGATGCTGCTCTTGCTCGCCGGACAGTGTTCTCTACCTCTTTCCATCTCGGAGGGCTGGTGTCCAGGTTGAATTCAGGTGGTTGAATAGGCGAGATGTCATGTGGGATGACTAACTGCTCATGCCTTTTCGTGTCTTGGTGGGCCTTTTCCAGGTGTTCCTCCAATTCCCGTTTTGATGTTTTCAAAGTTCCACTTTTTTCCTTTGCGAAGAGGTCTTTGATGAACTTGAAAGGGTCTTTGTAGAACCGTGTTCTTGTGTGTTCTTTCTTCCTGCGAAGTTTCCTCAAGTTCTCTGCTTTTCGCAAGGTTGCCAATCGGCTCTTGATGTCCTCTTGGAGTAGCATGAGACCTTCTCTCTCTGCGTCAGTTGCTTTTTTCCATTGCTTTTTCAACTGTCTCCTCTCTCTGATTAGCCTCTCGATCTCCTGCTGCCTCCTGGACTTGATTGGTGTTGGTAATTTCTTTCCACCTCTCCCTTTACTCACCCCAAACCGTTCTTCTCCGTAGCTGTAGATTGTGTTGCCCATCCTTTCAAGCTTTTCCACTGCTGTGCCCGCTTGTTGCTCCAAGATATGTATAAGGTCACTGTTGACCGTCTCCCACTCTTTCTTTTCAACAGCTTTGGGCCATTTCACTCCAGGTTTGTGCCCTTTGATCTTTCCCTCCAATGGAGGTCTTTGTCGTTGTTGCGTGGGCTCCTCCACCGGCATTTCTGTGCTTGTATCACCCTCTTCAGTGACATGGGTGCTGATGCTCTGCGAACTTTGGTTTGAGTCCCATCGCTGTGCTTCACTCGACTGATTTGACTGGTTGCTTCGTAAGAAGTACTGGTCAATGCGAGGCCCATGTCTCTGCTCTCTCAAGCACTTTTTCTTCCCTTGGTGGATCTTCAAGCCCTTCACTGATGTAATTTTCTCCCAACCACAAATGCACACCTGAAGTTTGTGTCCCGCAGCTGTTGTGGATGTCTCATGTGCCATGCTCTCCTTGTCCGTAGTCGTTTCCGTTCCTGGGTCTGTAACCGTGCTATCAATCGGTGAGCCATCTTGCGCCCCCGCTCTCGCAGGCTCTAGGGGTATTTTCTTTAGTTTACTTTTAGTAGCATTTAGCGGGTGTCTCCAACTAACTGAAACAGCATTGGGGACTGCTGTCATGGGTAGCTAGCCCATGACGGCCCCAGTGGGGTCTGTTCCCTCCTGTCAGCTGTCTCTCCAAGCTGTCACGTGGACTTTCCCATGTTGTCAGCTGTCCTTTCACAGCAGTCACTGGACGAGTCCAGATTATCAGAATCAAGTACACAGGACAAGATGTTAAGAAGTCCACCTAATGGAACCTAATACTGAAATGATTATATTTGGCGTAATGGAAGATGGGAATAAATTGAACACATCTCAAAATGTATTCTTTAACTATGGTTTAATAATAGCAAAAAAATTAATACTTAAATTTTGGAAAAATACATCAATACCAACGCTTAAAATGTGGATTGCAAGTATGTTGGACACCGCTCATCTTGAGGAAATGCGATTCCTCCTAATGGATAAATCAGACCAATTCATAACGAATTCGTCATTTTTTAAAATCATATGGTGCAACACAATTGTAAAAAATAACTGTTTCAGGACTGGACGAGGGTTGGTCAAGATTATAAACAATGATCTCCTTCCTTTTTTTTTTTTTTATGTTTTCTTTTCTTTTTTCTATTTTCTTTTTCTCAATTTTCTTCACTTATTCGTCTTTTTTCTTTTTCTTCACACACTATATATTTCACGTCTTTCTATCCTTTACTATCTAACTTCTTTTTCTTATTCTAATCTTTCTTCAATATAACAACAACAAAAAAAGAAGCTGTACATAAAATGTATTATGAAAATATAAATTAGGCACTTTGGTGCCATATGATTGTACTTACTTCTAATAAAATAAAATAATTTTTTTTTTAAATGAGACAAAAATTTTTTTAAAGACAGACGGACTGCAGTTGAGTCGTTGCCATTAGGCGCCGCAACACTCCAGAATTAACTAGCCATAGTAAAGAAACACTACAGGAGAAATTACAGTCACAAAAGAATTAAAATGCTATAATCAGGAGCAAAACACAGGGTGCCAGAGGAATTCAGTGGGTCAGGCTGCATCTGTGTAGGTAAAGAGGTCATCGACATCTCAGATCGAAACCCACCCCATCAGTCAAGTCCAGTCCTGATGCAGGGACTTGACCCAATGTGTCGATCATCCCTTTGCCTCCACATATGGTGCGTAACCCACTTACTTCCTTAGCAGTTTGTGTTTAACTACGGGAGGTTGCACTACAATCTTACACCATTCTGCTGTTTTGCAGTAATTGCATTTATTAAGGTATTGATTTATAGATGATTCATTGATGTATTTATCATCACAGTATGTTCACGTCTAGCTGTGAGCTGGATGTGAACAAGGAATGTTGTTGTACACTGGTGTGCATGACAATAAAACAATCTGATCTAAAGAGTTTTGAAATGTACATCTGGGAATATGGTGAGCTCTCTGTTTATCTTTAGATTCTGGATTCTCTTTAGATTCTACGCTGCATCTGCACCCAGGATGAGGTTCCGCACCCGGGCATCTGAGATGTCCTCATCCTTCAGGGAACGGGGGTACCCCTCTTCTACTATAGATGAGGCTCTCACCAGGGTCTCTTCTATACCCCGTGACTTGGCTCTCACTCCCCATCCCCCACTCGTAACAAGGGCAGAGTCCCCCTTGTCCTCACCTTCCACCCCACCAGCCGTCACATACAACAAATAATCCTCTGACATTTTCGCCACCTCCAACGTGATCCCACCACTGGCCACATCTTCCCATCTCCTCCCCTGTCTGCTTTCCGCAGAGACCGCTCCCTCGGTAACTCCCTGGTCAACTTGTCCCTTCCCACCCGAACCACCTCCTCTCCGGGCACTTTCCCTTGCAATCGCAGGAAATGACCATCAATCACTTGTCGCTTTACCTCCCTCCTTGACTCCATTCAAGGACCAAAGCAGTCTTTCCAGGTGCGGCTGAGGTTCACCTGCACCTCCTCCAACCTCATCTATTGCATCCGCTGCTCTAGATGTCAGCTGCTCTACATCGGTGAGACCAAGCGTAGGCTTGGCAATCGCTTTGCCTAACACCTCCGCTCGGTTCGCAGTAACCAACCTGATCTCCCGGTGACTCAGCACTTCAACTCCCCCTCCTATTCCGAATCCGACCTTTCTGTCCTGGGCCTCCTCCATGGCCAGAGTGAGGACCACCGTAAATTAGAGGAGCAGCACCTCATATTTCGCTTGGGCAGTTTGCACCCCAGCGGTATGAACATTGACTTCTCTAATTTCAGATAGTCCCTGCTTTCTCCTCCCCTTCTCAGCTCTCCCTCAGCCAACTGGCTCCTCCTCTTCCTTTCTTCTTCCCGCCTCCCCCCACCTTCACATCAGTCTGAAGAAGGGTTTCGACCCGAAACGTCGCCTATTTCCTTCGCTCCATAGATGCTGCCTCACCAGCATTTTTGTCTACTTTTGTAAAAGGAAAGTCAGTTTTGGTTGCTGTAATTAAAGTTTTTATGCACATATCAAATAATGTAAATAAAGTGGAGCCATATGTTATGATGTATTTGGAAGATCTTCAGTGTAATCACATGCTGCTGGTTGATGAATTAGGTTGGTGCACATGGGTTGCAGAGTTGCACAGCTGATAAAGCTACCTCACAGAGCTAAAGACCCTGCTTCGATCCTGAACTTGGGTGCTGCCTGTGTGTGGAATTTGTACATTCTCCCTGTAACCGCGTGGGTTTCCTCTTTGTGCTCCAGTTTCCTTCAACATCCCAAAGGCATGTGGGTTTGTAGGTTAATTGGACCCTAATGTATAGGGAGTGGATGAGAAAGAGTGATTACATAGAACTAATGGGAACAAGTGATTGATGGTCAGTGTGGATTAGGTGAGCTCAAGAGCCTGTTTTCGTACTATATATTCAATTCAATTCAATTCAATTTATTGTCATTTGGACCCCTTGAGGTCCAAACGAAATGCCGTTTCTGCAGCCATACATTACAAACAAATAGACCCAAGACACAACATAATTTACATAAACATCCATCACATTGCTGTGATGGAAGGCCAAAAAAACTTCTCTCTCCACTGCACTTTCCCCTCCGATGTCAGAGTCAAAGTCAAAGCCCCCGGCGGGCGATGGCGAATTGTCCCGCAGCCATTAAAGCCACGTCGGGTGATGCAAGGTCGCACACCGGGTCTTGGTGTTAGAGCCCCCGGCGTGCGCTCGCAGCCCGCAGCCATTCCAAGCCGCGCGGGGCGATGCTGTAAGGCCCCGCTCCAGGAGCTCTTCAACCCCGCAACTCGGGCGGGAGAAGTCGCCGCTGCGGAAGCCCCGAAAAGCGGTCTCCCTCCAGGGACCCGCGGGCTCCCGGTGCCGCCCACCAAACCCGCAGTTGCAGCCACCGAAACTCCGGAGGTCGGGTCACAGCAGCGTCCACCACAGCTCCACCCGCTCCGGACTCGGCCAGCTCCGCGACGGTGAGGTGAGTAGTCGGCACCACAGCCCCTGGTCTTCCTGTTGGAGGCCGCTCCTCGTTGCAGCCCCAACGACAACGGAGACCCGACAAAGAAAAGGTCGGGTCTCCCGTGCAGGGAGAGATTTTAAAGTTACCCCCTCCCCCCCACACCACCCCCACCCCCCCCCACACACATACCCCAACAAAAAATAACAAAAACTACATAAAAACATGTTTTTACATCTACATGTAAACTGAACTAGACTAAACTAAACATGATATAACGGCATGGATTGAAAATTGTTAACAGGTAGAATAGTGTGCAAATGGGTCCTTTTCAGATTGGCAGGTTGTGATTATTGGGTTTCAACAATGATTGCTGCTTGTGCTTGGACTATTCACAATCTACTGTATTCTGATTAATTGTTGATTGATTAAAAATTATACATTTCTGTTTCCATTCCAGGCATTTATTGAATATGATGTTATACCATTCATTTAAATGATGTGACATAGGAATTAAACTCATAAATTTAAATATTTTTATTAACCCGTCGAGACTATTACTGTAATTAGGTGGTAACTGGTTGACTTGTATTCTACCAATCATTCATCATTGTCTGTCTGCCAAAGCTAAGCCTTAAATTACATTCTGAAACCATTGGTCTGCAAACTATTGACATGAATAATTATCAAATTACAGTAATCTCTGTGCAAATTGAAGGAAGAGAACATCAATCAATCAATCAATCAATCATCAATCAATCAATCAGTTTTATTCGTCACTTGCACATAAATGAAAAAGAACACACATAAACATCCACCACAGCATCCACCACAGGGCCAGCGTTCGGAGCTCCCCTCCAGGGATCCCCGGTGAGGGACCCCGCTCCGGATGGTAAGTCCCCGCCGCGCCCGCGGTAGAAATTGGCAGCGGGCCGGCGGTCGGAGCTCTTCTCCTCCGGGGTCCCCAACGAGGGATCCCAGGCCCAGGACGCTGCGCCGGCTGGAGCTCCGCAGACCCTGGCTTCAGGCTGCAGCGGGCCAGTGAACGGAGCACTCCCCTCCGGCGACCACCGGCGAGGGCTCGCCCGCTCCGCAACGAGAGTCCACCCTGCGCCCGTAGCTGAAGCCCCGGGCACGTCTCCGGGAAAGTTTCAGTTTCATGGTGAGTTTCAAACTATAAGTCAAAAAGTCCTCAGATTTTATAAAACAAATTACTAATGTTTGTATTCAGAATAAGAATTACCATTATCTGCCTTGATAATACATTCTGGGCGGGAAAAAAACAGATTTGCATTAATTATGCATAAGCACCAGCAACTGCAGAAAAATAAACATTTACACAGTTGCTACTTTTCAAGCACTCGGTGACATTGCCAAATGTTTTTTTTTAATCAATGGTTGCAGGTTTGATAAATGGGCCACAGTTGATAATAAGGTTGATGGTTGAAATCCACAGTAAAACTGTTAAGTGGCATATTAACCATTTAGTTCCACGATAAGCTCATATCTTTAAAAAGTTACTGTATACGGTATATTTGGCAGGACAGAATCAAAATGACATTGGTGATATTTTCATTTTTACAGAGCATTAAAATCCTGAGTGAAGATGAAACTTCTGAATCAGATGTTCTTGTACAGCATATTTTCTATTCAGGATTAGTTTGTGACTTTGGGTTGGTGAGTTTTCCAAACAAGTGAAAAATAACAAAGTAAATCCAGCTACAAGATAGCCTCATAAAGCACTTCTGATGTTTCGCATAAGTAGTTTCATGAATGGACCAATTCTATTAACTTTATCTCTTAGCAAAAATATGTTTCTCACCTCAAAATGCAAGCATATTTTGAGGTATTAAGAGTTATTTCTCAATGTTCTTCTGTGACGCATGACAATGGAAAAAGAAAATTGATCTGAAAGGTCTAATATGTGATTGTTCTATTACCTTCACTTTACAAATACTGACAAACCTGTTTTTCCAATTTTGCTACATCTGAATGTTACTGTTTTTCAGCTTTTCTCCTTTCATCGTCACTGCACGGCATTTGTGGGGGACACACTGCAAAAGGAATGGGTAATATTAATGCAAGGTATTGAAAACGATCATTGAAACATATTTTCATCTCAAAAGCTATCATACACAATATTCCATGGAAAATAAGAAATATTGCACGCAGTTTAACACCTTAAATACATGCAGCTTACTTGAGGAAACTGTAGTGGAAATAAATATATATAAACAGTATTCATCTGTGAATAAGGTCATAAGGTCATGTGATAGGAGTAGAATTAGGCCATTCGGCCCATCAAGTCTACTCCACCATTCAATCATGGCTGATCTATCTCTCCCTCTTAACCCCATTCTCCTGCCTTCCCCCCATAACCTCTGACACCTGTACTAATCAAACAACTATCTATATATGCCTTAAAAATGTCCACTGACTTGGCCTCCACGACCTTCTATAAGTTAAAATAACTTGTACAAAATTTGAACTTTAACATCTGAAGAAACAACAGCAAGAGGTACACATTCTGTTACCAATATATGTTATATTTTGCAAAGTACAGCTGCACACTACAGAAAATAGTGTGCCAGAGCTCACTTTATGGGTGAGAGGCAGCCTTCTTAGCCTCCAATATGGTATCCAGAAAGCGCTTGCTTATTGGGAGCCAGAAGTGAAAATACAAGCAAGGAATGCAGCTCTATATCCAGACTTTTATCATGCATTTCCATTAGTTTGTGGCCAGTAACCCTAATTGGCTTGTCAGAAGAAATAGTTTGTATTTAGGTTTTTAATGTCTATGAAGAGAAGGAGGAAAGGAAGAGAGGAAATAAGGATGGAGCAGATTGAGGAAGGAAAGAGAAAACATCATAAATGCATCCATTTGTATTGTGCCTTTCATGACCCCAGGGCACATTTGAAATGTGGTGGCTGTTCTGAAATGGCATTTTGGAATCCTTCATGAATAGAAATGATGTCAATAACAGCAACATGACAAGATAATCGATTGTGTGCCTGAGAAAATAGAAGGATGTTGATTTAGATCCTAATCCCTTCAAGGAGAAATACAAGTGCTCTCAAGTGGAAGGTTTCTCCACTGATACAATACGAATAGAGTTTAAAAATAAGAAAGGTGCAAACACTATACTATTATTGTATTATAGACACCCCCAATAGAAAGTGAGAGATAGAGGAACAGATGTGTAGACAAGTTAGCGAAAGTTGCCAAAGCACCACAATTGTCTTAGTGGATGACCATCTGCCCCAATATTGACTGAGACCTGCTCAGTGCAAAAGACTTAGATGGGGCATAATTTGTTAGGTGTATTCCAGAGGGTTTCTTGAAAGAGAAAGTGAACTGAGAAGGGAACTTACTGGACCATGTGTTCGGAAATAAGCCTGGATAGATAGCAACAGATTTCATAATTCTTTGAATTATTGCCCAACCTAATTATTCATGTCTACGTAAACCATTGTAAGAGGCAGTTTAAAATTCTGTGTGAAAGCTGGCACTTCTAGCAAGACAGCAGTTTAGATTGTATGGTTAATGGTCCCAGTGGACATTGACTTCAGATTTGTGACAGGGCGACAATGTTGTCACTGAATCAATGAGAGATTTAAAGGCAAAAAAAAGATTACAATTGTAAATGTATTTAATGTGAACCATGCATGCAATATCTTTCTCACATTTGTAAAGCCTTGTCATTAATTGGCAATTTCATTTTCAATGAATTATTTAAACTAAACAATTTTTTGTTGTTTTTTAAAACAATGATTGTAAAATTAACTGTCCTCCCATTGTGTTTTCTGGTTTTGGAAGTGTGATGGAAAAGCTGTTAATTAGGCAGGGACCAGATATAGCGTTGTTATTTTATTTATTGGATGTTGAGGCTAATAGCATGGAGGAAGTTAAAGTGGGGTGATGGTACAGCATAGTGGGGAGTCAACTCCAGAATTAGAAATAAACTGGCAATGTCAGTGACTGAAATCCCAGAGAGAACATCAATCTAAGTCATTATTCATGTATCCATGCAACTATCTACCTAGAGCTCAGGTTGAGTGAAATTAATTTATTGGCATATGCACGAGTACAGTGAGGTACAGGTACAATGATAAACGTTTGAGAACATGAACTCAGGCAAACATGCACATGAACTCAGGCAAACATACACATGAACTCAGGCAAACATACAAGAACAATTTAAATATAAATTATACATAAATTCCACAACATTTCTAAAAGAAAGAAAACTATGCAAAAATCAAGACATTAGTGTAAAAACATAATTGGTAAAATAATGCAAGCCCATATCCGTGCAAGAGATGCCGTGGTGTTCTGCTGTTGAGTTAGGATGAGGATTGTGTACTTTGGTTCAAGTTCCTGATAGCTGTGGGAAAGCAGTTCTTCCTGAACCTGGTGGTGTGGAACCTCAGGCTTATAATAGCAATGAGAAGAGGGCATGGCCCTGGTGGTGGGGATCCTTGATGATGGATGCCACCTTCTTGAGGCACCACCTCATGCAGATGCTTTAGATGGGGATTGGGGGAGAGCTGTGCCCGTGATGGACTGGGCTGAGTCCACCAGTCTCTGCAGCATCTTGAGTTCATCTGTGTTGGAATTCTGTGAAGGCCAATTCTGTGAAGGTCAAGATACTTTCTACAATACACCTGTAAAAGTTTGTTAGTATATTCTGAGACAAACTAAATCTCTTTAAACTTGTAAAAAAAGTTGCGTGTTGGTGTGCCACCTTCATTGGCGCATCTATGTGTTGAGCCTAGGACAGGTCATCTAAGATGTTAATACGATACAATATGATAGAACTTTATTTATCCCAGGAGGGAAATTGATCAGCCAACAGTCATAAAACACAAAAATACATGAAACATTAAATTAAAGTGATGAGTGGAAAGAATTGGGGATGTGCAAAGATTGGGGCGGGGGGGAGGAGAGGAGTCAGTCCACCCCACGACAGAAGGGGGAGGAGTTGTACAGTTTGATAGCCACAGGGAAGAAGGATCTCCTGTGGCGTTCTGTCCTGCATCTTGGTGGAACCAGACTGTTGCTGAAGGTACTCCTCAGGTTGACCAGTGTGTCATGGAGGGGGTGAGGTGTATTGTCCAAGATGCTCCACAGTTTGAGGAGCATCCTTCCCTCCAAGACCACCTCCTATGAATTCAACTCTGTCCCCAGGACGGAGCCAGCCTTCCTGATGAGTTTGCTGCAGCCTTCACCCCTCTGCCCCAGCACACAACAGCAAAGAAGGTGGCACTGGCTACCACGGATTGGTAGAACACCTGCAGCACCTTACTGCAGATGTTGAAGGAGTGGCGTCTTGTCAAATAGTACAGCTGACTCTGTCCCTTCTTGTACAGGGCCTCGGCGTTCCTGGACCAGCGTAGTTTACTGTCCAGATACATGCTAAAGTTACAGTACTTCCTGGTAAACTGCACATCCACACCATTGATGGAGACAGGGGTGTTCCCCTCCTCCTAAAGTCCTCCGCCAACTCTTTAGTCTTAATGACCAGGAATTTGAAGTTGCTCTCTCTCTCGACCATTGACCCACCGATGAAAACTTTCATATAGTCACCCAGCTTTCTCTTTCTGAACTCTACGATGAGCTACTTGGCCTTGTTGACATTGGGCGAGAGATTGTTGGTGCCACGTCACTCAACCTGGTGTTCCAACTATCATGCCGCCTCAGTGGTGATTCTCTCAGCCACAATGGTGTCAACGGCAAAATTACAGATGGCATCGGAGCTGTCTTGAGGGGAAGTTATGTTTATGATCAATGAGGAGGAGATGTCATTGACCCAAACCAACTAAGACCTGCTGATGCGGAAGTCAAGAACCCTATTGCAAAGGGAGGTACAGAAGCTTGTACACGCTGGAATTCAGAAGATTGAGGGGGGATCTTATAGAAACGTACAAAATTCTTAAGGGATTGGACAGGCTAGATGCAGGAAGATTATTCCCGATGTTGGGGAAGTCCAGAACTAGGGGGTCACAGTTTAAGGATAAGAGGGAAGTCTTTTAGGACCGAGATGAGAAAATCATTTTTTACACAGAGAGTGGTGAATCTGTGGAATTCTCTGCCACAGAAGGTAGTTGAGGCCAGTTCATTGGCTATATTTAAGAGGGAGTTAGATGTGGCCCTTGTGGCTAAAGGGATCAGGGGGTATGGAGAGAAGGCAGGGATGGGATACTGAGTTGGATGATCAGCCATGATCATATCGAATGGCGGTGCAGGCTCGAAGGGCCGAATGGCCTACTCCTGCACCTATTTTCTATGTTTCTATGTAAGCCCAGGTCTTGGAGGTTGGTAATGAGTTTGGAGGGGATAGTAGTTGAAGGCTGAGCTGCAGCCAATAAACAGCAGCCTGACATAGGTCTTCCTGTTATCCAGATGGGTAAAATGGAGAGATGTTGGTCTATTGTGGCGATGGGCAAATTAAAGCAGACCCAGGTTATTTCTGAGGCAGAAGCTGATTGTGCCATATCCAATATCTCAAAGCAGTTCAGTATAGTGGTAGTAAGTGCTATCAGACATTGAAGCAGTTCACCGTGCTCTTATTTGGCACCATTAAGGCAGGTGTCATAAAATGCCTGGACAAGCTAGATGCAGGAAAAATGTTCCCAATGTTGGGCGAGTCCAGAACCAGGGGCCACAGTCTTAGAATAAAAGGGAGGTCATTTGAGACTGAGGTGAGAAAAAACTTTTTCACCCAGAGAGTTGTGAATTTATGGAATTCCCTGCCACAGAGGGCAGTGGAGGCCAAGTCACTGGATGGATTTAAGAGGGAGTTAGATAGAGCTTTAGGGGCTAGTGGAGTCAAGGGATATGGTTAGAAGGCAGGCACGGGTTATTGATAGGGGATGATCAGCCATGAATGGCTCGAAGGGCCGAATGGCCGCCTCCTGCACCTATTTTCTATGTTTCTATGTGTCCTTTTGAAGCAGATGAGAACCTCAGACCACAGATGCAAGAGGTTGACGATGCCCTTGGTCTGCACAGGTCTTTAGTTCTCAGCCAGGTGCACCGTTTGAGCTGAGCGCATTTATGGATTCAGAGTTTTTTGTAGATTCACTCTCTTAAAGGATGGTCTGACATTGGCCGCAGAGAATGAGATCACAGGATCCTCAGGGGCTGCTGGGGATTTGTGTAGGTGTATCATTGTTTCCCCTTTCCTTTACAAGTGTGCATGCAAGGCATTAAACTTCTCTGGAGGTGATACATCATTAAAACAAATAATAATATTAATACGAAGAATTATAAAAAAATATTTGTAGAATTATATGGTGAAGGACTTGACATTGTAGCCATAAATATATATTCAATATCTTCTTACTTTTTTATGCATTTTCACAATAGATATGGTAATCAACAAATCTGTCATATTGTTCTACTTTGTCAATTGTTTTCATTGCAATAATAATACTTCATGAATTCAGACCAAGTTGTGAAAAGAAAGCTGATGATCGACAGAAATGGGTGATAATTGAGGAATCTATGGACCACTGCCAAATTAAAATTTTCATTCTCAAGGTTCAATACTTCATTCCTTTATTTTAACTGGAAAGTCCTGTTCTGAGCAACAGAAAATACAATAATACATTGAAAATAGGTCAATATCAAAAGAGAAACATGATAAATTGCTTTTGCAGTCATTGTTTTCAACCGCCAAATTTGTGGCTTTATCCCACACTACTTTATCACCAAAAAACTAGTTTTTACATAGCATTCTTCATTGTACCATCGTATCATTCCAGAGAAGAAACCACACAAAGCCCAATATTATATTGATAGATACATAGGTCAGTGATTGAGAAACACCAATGGAATACACAATGAGAAGGGGCTTTGTGAGGAATTTTACAATATTGAAACAAGATGGTTTTATAGAGTGAAGCAGACAATAGACAATATGTGCAGGAGTAGGTAATTCGGCCCTTCGAGCTAGCACCGGCATTCACTGTGATCATGGCTGATCATCCACAATCAGTACCCCGTTCCTGCCTTCTCCCCATATCCCCTGACTCCGCTATCTTTAAGAGCTCTATCTTAAGGGCTTGTCCCACTTGGTCGTCATTAGTGCGCCATTTACGCGACATCCAAAAATGTGGTCATCGCGTTGTGACGCACGGGTAGCGTGTGGGTAGCGCGGGACAAGAACATGGAGAGGCGTGGAGGGCTATGGAGTTGCGTGCGGCATCGCGCACTGCTCCAGGATTTCATGCTGCACGAAATCTTTGCGCGACACCGGCATGGCGTATCGCTTACGCAAGCGGACGTATTGCAGTTGCACGCTGACGTCCTGACCTCGTATGTGTAGTGCGTGGAGACACATGATTACGTCACCGTGCGTAACCATGCACTGCCGCGCGCCACCCATATGCAGTCGACCCGCTTTTTATGCGTCACGGATATAAACGCACGCGATTTAAAAATTTGCGCAGTTTCGTAGAGAAAACTATATGGTGAACACCAAAATACACTAAACCGGAAAGTGCAAAAGTGAATTGGTGCTTCACTTGCATTGACTGCTTGGGTCCCTGGATTGTGAGTAAGGAAGAGGTTAAAAAGACAAATGTTGTTTCTCCAACAGCTGGATGAACGAATGACATGAGAAGGGTTGGTAGAAATGGGAGAGCAAACCAGATAAGTGATACAAAATGCTGGAGTAACTCAGCAGGACCGGCAGCATCTCTGGAGAGAAGCAATGGGTGACGTTTCGGGTCGAGACCCTTCTTCAGACTGAAGAAGAGTCTCGACCCGAAACATCATCCTATTTTCAATTTAAACCAGCATCTGCAGTTCCTTCCTACAGATTAATTTGGTCTGCAGCTTGCTACTTTTCATTTTTTAAATAGGGGCATTACATCTGCAGTTTTCCAATTGCTAGCATCACTCAAGAAACTGGAACATTTTAGAAAATCACCATCAATATCATACTGGTAAATATCATAAACTGGGTATTCAAATGACATAACGTGCTCCAGACGGCTGTGCTGACGCATGAAGACACGTGATGATGCGTGCGACAGTCGCGCGACCGTCACGCGTCAGTTACTACCGGCCTGTCACGTAAATGACGGCCAAGTGGGACAGGCCCTTAACTCTCTCTTGAAAGCATCCAGAGAATTGGCCTCCACTGCCTTCTGAGACAGTGAATTCCACAGGTTCACAACCCTCTGTGTGAAAAGTTTTTCTTCATCTCCGTTCTAAATGGCTTACCCTTTATTCTTAAACTGTGGTCCCTGATTCTGGACTCCGGGAACATGTTTCCTGCCTCTACCGTGTCCAAACACTTAATAATATTATATGTTCCAAGATATCCTCTCATCCTTCTAAAGTCCAGAGTATACAAGCCCAGCCGCTCCATTCTATCAACATATGACAGTCCCGCCATCCCGGGAATTAACCTCGTGAAATAGTAAGTGGAAGAGAAGGAGCTGAATAAATAGCCACCCAGGATAAACAAAATGTGAGGGAAGGAACTGCAGATGTTGATTTAAACCAGATAGACACAAAATGCTGGAGTAACTCAACGGGACAGGCAGTACCTCTGGAGAGAAGGAATGGGTGACGTTTTGGGTCGAGACCCTTCTTCAGAAAACCCTTCTCCAGTTACTCCAGCTGTTTGTGTCTATCTTCAGGATAAACAAAAGGTGGTCAAAGAGAATATATTGTTTGAAAGCATTAAGATGTTCATAGGAGAATATGCCGTTTCAAGTTAACTAGACAGTGCATCTGGAAAATAAAGGATGGAGGTAGTGGTGCTGCTCAACTTTGCAAAGGAACGTTGAGGGTTGGACAATACTTCAAATGAAATTGAAACCACCAGGTGGCGCCTGTAATGGCTGCCTCGCCAACTGTCTGTCTCGTTCCTTCTCTGTTTTTATTATTTTAAGTATGTTTTAAATATATGTTTTCATATTATGTTTCATGTGGGGGTGGGGGATCGGGAGAAACTTTTTTCAATCACTTACCTCGACGGAAATGTGATTTTTCTCTGTGTCGCATCTCCGTCCCCCCTGCGGCCTACAACATGGAGTGGTGCGGCCCTTCCCGGAGAGGGGCCCGGAACTTCAAACCACTGTGGTGGATGTTTATGTTAAATTTTATTTATATGGCTGTGTATATTGTTGCTTTTCATTAAGTATGGCTATATGGTAACTCAAATTTCACTGTACCTTCATTGGTTATGTGACAATAAACACAAACTGGAACTTGAACTTGAAGATTAAGGGATGATTACAAGAGCGGGGGGGTGGGGGGGGGATCAACCATCGTTACTGTTTATCAACATCTATATCAATGATTTGGATGAGATAGTTCATGGCAGAATTAGTAAGTTTGCAGATAATAATAATAATAATAATAAATTTTATTTATGGGCGCCTTTCAAGAGTCTCGTACCAGATGACACAAGAGTCGGTGGTACTGTCGAGAGTGACGATGGTTGTTGAAGATTACAGCAGGATCTTGATTGGTTGAGCAGGTGGGCTGAGGAATGGTTAATGGAACTTAATGGAATTTAATGGTTAATGAACTACAGAGAAATGTGTTGGTGTTGCATTTCGGAGGTCTAACATGAGCAGGACCTATACTGTGAATGGTAGAGGTCTGTAAGTGTTTTGGAGCAGAGGGATCTAGGAGTGCAGGTGCATGGTTCCTTGAAAGCTGCATCACAATTGGATAGGGTAGTCAAGAAGGCTCTCGGCACATTGGCCTTTCAGAGCATTGAGTAAAAAAGTCGGGAGGTCAATTTACAGTTATATAGGACGTTGGTGAGGCAACATTTAGAGTATTGTGCTCTGATTTGGTCACTGTGTTATAGGAAAGATGCTGTTAAGCTTGAAAGGGTTCAGAGAAGATTTACCAGGATGTTGCCAGGACTCTATAGGGAGTCTATAAAGAGCTATTGGGAGATGTTGAGCATGCCTGATTAACTTGTATTTATCTTACTGTCCTCCAAAAACATCTTCAATAATTGATTTTAACATTTTTCCTGTGCCAGGCAAAGCTAACTCGCTTGTTGTTTCTTGCTTTTTGTCTCGCTTTTTAAATATAGAACATACATGAGAAATGTCCCATCTACACTAGACCCACCTGCCTGTGTTTGGCCCATAAGCATCTAAACATGTCCTATCCATGCACCTGACTAATTGTTTCCTAAACGTTGCAATAGTCCCTGCCTCACTACCTCATCGAGCAGCTCATTCCAAGCATCCACCACCCGGATTCCTATTACTGTAAATGCTTCTCCCTTCACCTTAAACCTATTGTAGATTGGTTACTTCACTTACTAACCAAGGGCGTGCTTTATTATTAGAGCTCCGCCTACTACACTGTTCAACTTATCGCAACCCAACTCGTGCTGGCAGTCTACGCTGCTACTCATCTGAAGCAACATGCTGTAGTGTGTTATGTGCCTTAATAAATACTGTTGTACCATGTTCGTGAGTATGACTGGGTCATTTGACACCTATGTCCTCTAGTTTTTGATTCCCCTGCGTTGGGCAAGAGGCTCTGTGTGTCTACCCAATCTAATCCTCTCATGATTGTATGCACCTCTATAGGATCACCCCACTTCCTCCTGCGCTCCAAGGAATAGAGTCCCAGCCAGCTCAAGTTCAAGTGAGTTTATTGTCATGTGTCCCTGTATAGGACAATGAAATTCTTGCTTTGCTTAAGCACACAGAAAATAGTAGGCATTTACTACAAAACAGATAAATGTGTCCATATACCATGATATAAATATATACACACATGAATAAATAAACTGATAGTGCAAATAACAGAAAGTGGTTGCTAATAATCAGAGTTTTGTCCGAGCCAGGTTTAATAGCCTGATGGCTGAGGGGAAGTAGCTATTCCTGAACCTGGTTGTTGCAGTCTTCAGGCTCCTGTACCTTCTACCTGAAGGTAGCAGGGAGATGAGTGTGTGGCCAGGATGGTGTCGGTCTTTGATGATACTGCCAGCCTTTTTGAGGCAGCGACTGCGATAAATCCCCTCGATGGAAGGAAGGTCAGAGCCGATGATGGACTGGGCAGTGTTTACTACTTTTTGTAGTCTTTTCCTCTCCAGGGCGCTCAAATTGCCGAACCAAGCCACGATGCAACCGGTCAGCATGCTCTCGACTGTGCACCTGTAGAAGTTAGAGAGAGTCTTCCTTGACAATCCGACTCTCCGTAATCTTCTCAGGAAGTAGAGGCGCTGATGTGCTTTTTTGATGATTGCATTAGTGTTCTCGGACCAGGAAAGATCTTCAGAGATGTGCACGCCCAGGAATTTGAAGCTCTTGACCCTTTCAACCATCGACCCGTTGATATAAATGGGGCTGTGGGTCCCCCTCCTACTCCTTCCAAAGTCCACAATCAGTTCCTTGGTTTTGCTGGTGTTGAGGGCCAGGTTATTGCGCTGGCACCATATGGACAGTTGCTCGATCTCTCTTCTGTACTCTGACTCATCCCCATCAGTGATACGTCCCACAATAGTGGTGTCGTCAGCGAACTTGATGATGGAGTTCGCACTGTGGTTCGCTATGCAGTCATGGGTATAGAGTGAGTACAGCAGGGGGCTGAGCACGCAGCCTTGAGGTGCTCCCGTGCTGATAGTTATTGAGGCTGACACATTTCCACCAATACGAACAGACTGTGGTCTGTGGACGAGGAAGTCAAGGATCCAGTTGCAGAGGGATGCGCAGAGACCCAGTTCTGCGAGTTTGGTAACCAGTTTGGAGGGGATGATTGTGTTAAATGCCGAGCTGTAATCAATGAATAACAGCCTGACATATGAGTTTTTGTTGTCCAAGTGGTCCAGTGCGGAGTGGAGGGCCAGCGAGATCGTATCCACCGTTGATCTGTTGTGGCGGTACGCGAACTGCAGTGGGTCCAGGTTTTTGTCGATGTAGGAGTTGATTTGCTCCATGATCAACCTCTCAAAGCACTTCATCACCACCGGCGTTAGTGCCACTGGTTGATAGTCATTGAGGCATGTCACCTTACTCTTCTTGGGCATCGGTATAATTGATGCCCTTTTAAAGCAGGTGGGGACCTCAGACCTCAGAAGTGAGAGGTTGAAAATGTCCGTAAAAACTCCCGCCAGTTGGTCCGCACAGGTTTTTAGAACACGACCTCTCCCTATATCTCAGATCCTCGAATCCTGGCAACATCCTTGTAAATCTTCTCTGTACCCTTTCCAGCTTGACAACGTCTTTCCTGTAACATGGTCCCACATGGTGCCATCCAACCTTTTAAGTCTGCTCAGCTATTCATTGGAACATGCTGATCTTCTGTTCAAGGGTCATTTTCCAACACTATCCTCATGTCCCTTGATTCCTTTAATGCCCCAAATTCTATTGATCTCTTAAGTAAATACAATGACAGATATTTCACAGGTCTTTAGAGTCGAGAATTCCAAAGGTTCACCAACCAATGAACTCCATAGTTAAGGCATACTTTGGGGTTAATAAAGATAAAAATAGACCGTGTCCATTTCTGACAATCTCCAATTATTTTGTCCTTTATTCTCAAATGTTTATCAAAAGATTGGTGTGGCCAATGACAGACAGATGTACAATTAAATGCAAATGACTGAAACGTGCTGTCCAAGACATGTTACTCCATCATTAGCATTGCAAAAAATGCATTTCATTGCCTTCCTCATCATTGACAAGCTCTGAATGCTGTGAAGTTATTGCATTTCCATTGCAAATAGAAACTAAGCTAGCCAGAGAGATTTAATGAAAAGCACAGATGCTCTTTTGATAAATCAATCCTTTGGCAACTATTAAATTAAACAATTAATAAATGGAGTGTTTCATTCCTTCAGGATGGGAATTGTTCAGAATTATTTTGAAAAATAGAACATTTGAAATGATTACTTTTCTGATTTTCACTACCAGAATCCAAGAACATTACAGTGCAGATGGAGACAATTTGATCCATTGAATCTATTCCAAATGCAATACAATTAATTCACGAACTGTAGCTGATTTGGAACCATTATAGCTCGTGCTTTTGGAAGTAGAGCTTCCGAGGAACATTAGTTATTGTGCAGTGCTAAACGTCCATTATATGCACAGATTAGATTAGATTAGATAGTTTATTGTCATATGCACCATGAAATTCCTTGTTGGCATGAAGCTCACAGAGTGAACAGTATAAATACAGTAATGGTAAAGACACCAATAAATACAATGAATGCCAAACAGCAGAATGGTGCAAGGTTGTAATGCACAATGCAAGGTAGTGTGATAGAATAACTAACTCGGGTAGGGTTAAGACTATCAGCCTATCTGTGCGAAGAGGTGATTAGTTCAAGAGTTTGATAGCAGCCGGGAAGAAGCTCTTCTTAGGTCTGGATGTCCGAGCTCCTGTATCTTCACTCGGAATAAAGAAAAGAGAATGGCCAGAGTGGTGGGCATCTTTAATAACACTTCCAGCCTTCCTGATGCAACGCACTGTGAAGGTACAGACTGGCTAGGAGGAAGTGATGGATTGGTCTTTGTTTCCCACTCACTGCACATTCAGGTGGCAAAGAGCAAAGCAGTCGCCATACAAGGCTGAAATGCATCCCGTCACAATACTTTCTAAAGAATACTTTCTGAAGATATTTGAGACGAGAACTTTACTTGCATGCTCAAAATGAGTCTAATTCATAAGGTGCATCATTGCCAGAGATAAGCTCATTCATAAGGTGCATCATTGCTCCCAATTTCAGCTTGTAGCCAGTAATGGTCCTGCCATGGTCTTCTGGTCTTCTTGATTGAACAGAGCCTCTAGCTTGTTTTGGAATTCCCAGATAGCCTTATAGACATCATATTTGCCTTTTTTGTACCATGCGGTAACACCCCTCTTGAAAACCTTGGATCTAGATGTTAAGAGAGAGTGAATCTCCCTGTTCATCCAAGGTTTCTGGTTAGGATTGACCCTAATTATCTTAGTCAGAATTTGGTTGTCAGTGCATTACTCGTGATTTCAATGCAATTAGTGACGACTGAAGGTATACTCATCCAGGCTGGATGAAGTGATCTTGAACATGTTCAAGGCAGTCCTGAAGTAAACCTTGGCCTTCTCTGACCGCTCCTGCAGTAATCTTTTTGTTGGTGTCTCGCTCTTCATTCTCTGTCTGTGAACCAGCAGGAGCAGCACTGACAGATAATCAGACCGAGCAAAATGAAGGGATATTGATGATGGTGTAGCAGTGGTTACTCTACATGGGGGAAGGAGATATACTCATGGCATTTGAAGTTAGTATGATCAAAGTCACTGGCGATGATGAACATCAGGGTTTGCTGTCTCCAGAAAGTTGATGACAGAATATAATTTGTCCAGTGTTATTGGCTCGTGTGCTACGTGACCAAGATGGTGGAGGTGAACTCCCTTGATAGACAAGAGGAATGGTTATTTTTGAACCATTATTCCTGGTCAGAGGAGCAGAATTGAGCTGACCATCACGTTAGTGCACCCAAAGCATGGACCAACAATGCAGACGCCTTTCCCCTTGCCTAATGATTCTGTACGCTCCATACAATAAATGTGTGTTGTACAGCAGGGTCAGGTGAATCAGAAGTGAGCCATGTTTTGGTAAACCAAAGAACACAACAGTCCCTGCTCTCTGTTCTTCAAGCTTGCCCTCGAGTGATTGGATGTTGGTTGGAAATATGCTTGGGAATAGGTGGGGGGAGGGTTGGAATATGCATAACTTTACCATCCCAAACCCCTCCTTTCCCCCCAAATTGTCCTGCTTCCTTGTGCGTAATCACAATTGTGACGTTAGTATCAAATCTAATAAAGATTGGTCATTCCGAGAGATCACTTGAAATAGTGATGATTGATAAGAGATTTTCAGCACAAGGACTTTCTCACTATGGCTAATTAGGAGAAATTATCATAAAACACTGTTTTAACTATTTTAAAAGGAGCCTCATGTAAAATGTTACCCTCTCTGGCACTATCTTGGAGTCTCTATCTCCATAAGAATTGGGATATAAAGCAGGACATGATGGGGCTTGGGAGGGGCTGGGGTGGAAGGAGAAATGAGAAATATGTGAAAACGCAAGGTTGTGTCAGGTAGATGAATGAAGGGGAGATAAAGACAATAAAAGTGAGGGGCTAGTGAGTAGGATAATCAATAGCAATGGAAACCTTAATAATAATAATAATAATAATACATTTTATTTATGGGCGCCTTTCAAGAGTCTCAAGGACACCTTACAAAAATTTAGCAGGTAGAGGAAAAACATGTAAGGGGAATGAAATAAATAGTAGAGACATGACTAGTACACAAAGTAAAGACAGAATACAATTCAAAACACAATATGAGGCAATTAATGCACAGATGAAAAGGGAGGGGGACGTGGGGCTAAGGATAGGCAGAGGTGAAGAGATGGGTCTTGAGGCGGGACTGGAAGATGGTGAGGGACACGGAAATGCGGATCAGTTGGGGGAGGGAGATCCAGAGCCTGGGAGCTGCCCTGGAGAAGGCTCTGTCCCCAAAACTGCGGAGGTTGGACTTGTGGATGGAGAGGAGACCGGCTGATGTGGATCTGAGGGACCGTGAGGGTTGGTAGGGGGAGAGGAGGTCAGTGAGATATGGGGGGGGGGGGGGGGGGGCCAGATGGTGGAGGGCTTTGTAGGTGAGGATCAGGATTTTGTAGGTGATCCGGTGGGAGATGGGAAGCCAGTGAAGTTGTTTGAGGACTGGAGTGATGTGATGCCAGGATTTGGTGTGGGTGATGAGTCGGGCGGCTGCGTTCTGGACCAGTTGGAGTCGGTTGATGTAGGTGGAGCTGATGCCAAGGAGAAGTGAGTTGCAATAGTCCAGTCGGGAGGAGATGAAGGCATGGATGAGTCTTTCAGCAGCGGGAGGTGTGAGAGAGGGTCTGAGTTTGGCGATGTTGCGGAGATGAAAGAAGGAGTTTTTAATGACATGGCGGATGTGAGGCTCAAGGGAGAGGGTGGAATCAAAGATCACGCCAAGGTTGCGGGCCTTGGGAGATGGGGAGACAGTGGTGCCGTCGATGGTGAGAGTGGAGTTATTGATTTTGCTGAGTGTGGCTTTGGAGCCTATGAGGAGGAATTCTGTCTTATCGCTGTTGAGTTTGAGGAAGTTATGTTGCATCCAGGTTTTTATAGCTGACAAACAGGAGTTGATATGGGAGAGGGGGGGTTGTGGGGGGATTTGGTGCCGAGGTAGATCTGGGTGTCATCGGCGTAACAGTGGAAGTCCAGGTTGAAGTGGCGGAGAATCTGACCAAGGGGGAGGATGTAGATGATGAAGAGGAGGGGGCCGAGTACGGAGCCTTGGGGAACGCCTTGAGTGACTGTGGCTGTAGCAGAGGTGTGGTTGTGGAGAGAGATGAAGTGGGATCTGTTGGAAAGGTAGGAACGGAGCCAGCTGAGTGCAGAGCCTTCAATGCCGAGGTCTTTGAGTCTGGTGAGCAGGATGTTGTGGTTCACTGTATCGAAGGCTGCGCTCAGGTCGAGGAGGATGAGGATGTTGAGGGAACCAGTGTCAGCAGAGGTGAGGAGGTCATTGAGGACTTTGAGGAGAGCAATTTCTGTGCTATGGAGGGGGCGAAAGCCAGATTGGAGGGGTTCAAGTAGGTTATACGCAAGGAGGTGGGAATGAAGTTGCGACGCAACGATACGCTCCAGGGTTTTTGAAAGAAAGGGGAGGTTTGAGATTATATAACCATATAACCATATAACAATTACAGCACGGAAACAGGCCATCTCGACCCTTCTAGTCCATGCCGAACACATAATCTCCCCTAGTCCCATATACCTGCGCTCAGACCATAACCCTCCATTCCTTTCCCATCCATATAACTATCCAATTTATTTTTAAATGATAAAAACGAACCTGCCTCCACCACCTTCACTGGAAGCTCATTCCACACAGCTACCACTCTCTGAGTAAAGAAGTTCCCCCTCATGTTACCCCTAAACTTCAGTCCCTTAATTCTCAAGTCATGTCCCCTTGTTTGAATCTTCCCTACTCTCAGTGGGAAAAGCTGTTCCACGTCAACTCTGTCTATCCCTCTCATCATTTTAAAAACCTCTATCAAGTCCCCTCTTAACCATTGGGCTATAGTTAATGAGAGAGGAGAGATCAAGACCAGGTTTCTTTAAGATTGGTGTAACAGCAGCAGTTTTGATGGCGGAGGGGACAATTCCTTGGGACAATGAGGAGTTGAAGAGATTAGTGAGGTAGGGGCAGAGAACGGGGAGGCAGGACTTCAGCAAGGGAGTGGGGAGAGGGTCGAGGGAGCAGGTAGTGGGTTTGGAAGAGCTGATGAGTTTGGAGATTTCAATAGGGGTGACCAGGTCAAACTGGGAGAGGAAGCAGTGTGGAGGAGGGGTAAGGAGGTCAGTGGAGATGTTGAAAGGAGGGGCCTTGGTAGGTGTTGGAGTAGATGCTGGGGAGTCGGGTACAGGGGATAAAGATTGATAGATGGTGCTGATTTCATCAGCGAAAAAGTGGAGGAATGAGTTGCAGAGAACCGGAGTAGAGGTAGGGAGAGTGTTTGCTCGAGGCTTGAGGAGGTTGCCCACTGTGGAGAAGAGGGTTCTGTGGTTTAGGCAGGGATCAGTTAATATGGAGGAGAGGTAGGCAGATTTTGAAGCAATGAGGGCATCTTTGTAATCAGTGAGGTGGAGTTTGTAAGCTTCAAGGTGGACTGTGAGAGATGATTTATTTGTGAGTCGTTCAAGTCGGCGACCAGTCTGTTTCAGTTTACGAAGTGCAGGTGTGTACCAGGGTGAAGATGTGTTGAAAGTTACGGTTCTTGTTTTCAGGGGGGCCATAGTGTTAAGGGAGGTAGACAAGGTGGAGTTGAGATGGTTTGTGAGTTCATCAGGAGAGATGGGGGCTGGGTCCAGGGGGAGAGTGGTGGAGAGGAGGTCAGAGAGATGGAGGGGATCAATGGATTTTAGATTACGGAAGGTGATTTCTCGGAGGAAGCGGGGGCGAGGTGTCGGAGAAGGGATGGTGAACCGTATAAGCTTATGATCAGAGAGGGGGAAGAGGCATGGATGGATGTCGAGTACCGGTTGATTTGTGGAGCAGACCAGGTCAAGGATGTGATCTTTGTCATGGGTGGGAAAGGTGACGTGCTGAGTGAGAGAGAAGTTGTCAAGTAAAAAGGCGAATTCAGATGCGAGCTTGCAGGTGGGGGAGTCCATGTGAATATTTAAGTCACCAAGTAACAGCAGATGTGGGGAGAGGGATGAGGCAAGTGTGAGGAGTTCAGTGAAGTCAGATAGGAAGGAGGGGTTTGGTTTAGGTGCCCGGTAAATGAGGATGACTGTCATGGAGGAAAGGGTTTTGAAGGCGAGGAATTCAAATGATGCTACTGGGGGGAAGGTGAGTTCAGTGATACGAAAATTCTGGTTGAAAATAACAGCGAGGCCACCTCCATGGCGGGAGGGGCGGGGTTTGGAAATGTAATTCAATCCAGGTGGGGATGCTTGATTGAGGGAGAAGAAGACATTGGGTTGTTGCCAGGTCTCAGTGAGCAGAAGGAAGTCCAGAGTGTTGTCAAGGATTAGTTCATGGAGGGCAAGGGCTTTGTTGTTGAGCGACCTGGTGTTGAGGAGGGCAAAGTTGGCATTATGAGAGGGTGGAGGGATGGGGGCAGGCTGGAGAGATCTGAGGTTGTCCCGGTTGACAGTGCGTGCGGTCAGCTGGGGTGGGGGGGTGACGCAGTTGAGGGGGGTAGAGCGTGGTAGTGAGCAGATGGATGGAATGGAATGTCCGTGGTTGAAGCAAACAAGCCGAGAGCCTCTGTGGATGAAACGGGGTCGACGTAGAAGTCTAAGCTGTTTAATGACTTGGATGCAGGATGGGATGTGGTTGTTGAAGAAACCAGTCAATTGTAGAGTTGAATATTTGAGCATGATGGTGATGGTGAGGGTGCAGAGAGGTGTCCAGCGGTGCAGGTGCAGGTGGAGAGAGTATCCAGCGGTGAGGGAGCAGAGAGGTTGTCCAGCAGAGCGGGTGCAGCGAGGTGTCCAGCATTGAGGGAGCAAATAGGTTGTCCAGCAGAGCAGGTGTAGAGGTAGTCCAGCGATGAGGGTGCAGAGAGTATCCAGCAGTGCAGGTGTAGAGAGGTTGTCCAGCAGAGCAGGTGTAGAGAGGTTGTCCAGCGGTGCGGGTGCAGAGAGGATCCAGCTCCCTCACTGGTGCAGGGAGGTGTCCAGCGTCAATGATGCACAGGCACAGGAGGGAACAGACAGGCAGGTAGGTAACAGGTAACAGGTAGGTAACAGACAGGGGGGGGGGGGGGGAACAGCGGGCGGAGAAGCGGCGAACAGTCAACGCCAGCGTCCTCTCCGGGCAGCGTGCAGGGATTCCAGCGGTTCTGGTGGCTAGCAGCTAGCAGCTAGCAATATAGGCCGCAGGGGGACGATCGTTCAACGGCCGAAAACGGCCAAAAAACACCACAGACCACCGCAACCGGAGCGACCCTCCAGTGGTCCCACGTCAGGTGGTAGGTCAAGACCTCGTCCGGGATGGAAATAAACCGCAGTCGGCAATTGAAGCAGTTGAAGCCGATTCGCGGTAAGGGACCGTTGTTAATTTGAATCTCCCGCCGCCGCCATTTTTCCCGACGATGACAACAACTTGAATGAACATGGACAGCAAACACTCCAGCAGTGGCCTAGAGAGGCTAGCCCCGTCATTGTGATTTAATTACTCTGTTCCAGACACAAGTTTAATTTCCAATGACAGTGGGTTGGTTTAATGTAATCAAAGTTGAAAAATGGAATTTAATATAAAAGCTAAGCTCCATCATAGTAACCATGAACCAACCATAAAAACCCGCCTGGTGTACAAATGCGCTTTAGAGAAGAAAATCGAGGACCAGAGGACATAGGATTAAGGTGAAGGGGGAAAGATTTAATAGGATCCTGATCTATAACTTTTTCACACAAAGGGTGGTGGGTGTATGGAACAAGCTGCCTGAGGAGGGAGTTGAGACAGGTAATATCGCAACATTTAAGAACATTTACATATGTACTTAGCTTAGCTGGAGGAACAGCACCTCTTAATCCCATTTGGGTACCTTAAACCTAACAGTGTAGGAAGGATATGCAGATGCTGATTTACACTGAAGATGGACATAACATGCTAGAGTAGCTCAGCAGGTCAGGCAGCATCTCTGGAGAAAAGGAATAGGTGATGTTTTGGGTTGAGAAGAAGGGTCACAGAAGAAGGGTCATCTCTGAAGAAGGCTCTCTCTTCCTCGTGCTCCACCTGGATTAGCACCAATTTCTCCCCTTCGTCCCATCCCCTTTTACCTATAATTCCTTCCTCTGGCTTCACAATTCACACCTCTTCTATCCTTACCTCATGCTTTTTGGCTTTTCATCTCTGGCCTTGTCCAATCATCTGTCTGTCAAAAACCTCCTTCACCTGTATCCACTTATTACTCCCAGGCTTTGTCATGCTCCTCCTCTCTTTCAGTTTTCTTCTTCCCACCACCACAGTCAGTCTGAAGAAGAGTTCAAGCCTGAACTGTCACCAATCCATGTTCTCCAAAGATGCTGCCTGACCCACAGAGTTGCTTCAGTACTTCGTGTTTTGGTGGTGTAAATCAGCTTCTGGAGTTCCTTGTGTCTCACATACTGTTTTCACTGAGTTTCAAATGAAGGAATCGCTCTCCGAACATCCTAACCTCCTACTGATATCCATTTTTGCAAGCTACCCCTCTTTCTCCTCCTCCCTTTCCTAGAAGTTTGTTCTACTCTGTCCATTTTCCCAGTAA
Source organism: Amblyraja radiata (assembly GCF_010909765.2). NCBI lineage: Eukaryota > Metazoa > Chordata > Chondrichthyes > Rajiformes > Rajidae > Amblyraja > Amblyraja radiata. The sequence goes on from NC_045958.1 coordinate 15,122,597, forward strand.
TGGTGATTTCTTAAAGAAATATCTGTCACTCCCAACCTAGTATGAGAGAAAATGGATTGAAGAAAGTCTTGAGGTTCATGTTAGGAGGATATTGGAAGTAGGAGGGATTCTTGTACTTATAAATGGGGACTTGGAGAACAAGAGTTCTCCGTGTGGAAAACTGATGGGGCAAAATACGTTGAAACAACAGGACATTGCAGAACAAGTAGGTTAGAAAATGAAGTCAAAACGGCAGCTGAGACTTAACTGAATAAATAATGAATTAGTGGTTAAGAGAATAGACTACTTTAGAGTCATCCAGTGGTTGAAGTGAGGAACTACAGATAACCATTTTTAACCTGCATCTCCATGGAGATGCAAGCTTTAGTGATGAAAAGCATGTCAAAGGATTAAATGGGCAAACTAAATGCCACCTCCAGAAATTACAGATATTACAAATGCCAGCGCTATTTACACAAAACGTCCACAGTAATATTGCCTGTCAGGAGGAAAATCTAACTTTAATAACATACCTGCGAAATCCAAATCCAAAAAAGCTTCACTACAAAAGGTCACTCCAAGTATTAGTCACCAAGTTAACATTAATTTATCAGTTAACTGAATGGAAACTGATCGAGCAACGTTTTTTCGTTTCCTCTGTGTACGTGAGTACTCAGTGAAAATGATATTAAAGAAATACTGAATACTGAACTGAATAGTACATGGATGCACAAGAATAAGCCCATTCAAAACATTCCCAACACTGTGGCAAATCTTTTTCAAACCTCAGATTTATGTTGAAAACGCTTCCTGATGTCTGAACTTCTGAGAGCAAGAAATCAATTTCAGACTGTACCGAACAAAAAAAGGTGGAAATCACAAATTGTGCCTGTTTGAACTGATGAAAGGATAAAAGATTGATTTGATCTTAGTGTTGTTTCCTTCAGTGGTTGAATTTGGTGTTAAATGGGAAAACAAAAAGCCCCGGGGAAAACAGTTTCATGTTCAAATAAATATAGACAAGGCTTGAGACAGTTGTCTGTGAGAGCAGGGCAGAAAGCCAGTTTTGCAACATGTTACAGGAGATGTTTTATGGCATTTTACAACTCATGTTTTATCTGTATGAAATGCTCAAAACTTATTGAGAAACAATTGATCTTATTTTGTTGGGGGTGCTTTTTGAACTGTTCTGCCACAACAAAATGACCTTCTGTTGAGGAAGTTTAAAGATTTAAAAGTTACAAAAATGGATTCAGCTGAAACTAGAAATTGCCTTTCTCCTATATAATTGCAAAGCCAGCAGAAAACACTTACCCTTGCTCCTATTACACTAACAAGGCTAACAAAGATAATTATGTTATTTTTCCCATAACACAAGTGAGATAACAAGCACAACTTCATGAATGTCTCCTCTATAAAAATATAAACATTAAGAGGATGTTCAGACACTCTGGTCCTACCCTTGCTCCATAAGATTATAATGTGCGTCATTTAAGTAAAAAAACCAAGATGCTTGATCTGCAGAAAAATAGCCTTCTCGTCATAACCATATATGGGCTAACCCTCCCTCGGAAGAACCTGTCAATCTTAAGAAGCTGTCAATCTTAAGAAGCAAGAGGCGATACCATGCTCTGTAAGATAAAGTTTTGCTGAATCGTTGATTGTTGAGGTATAAATATATCTACTTAAACACTGCCCCTTTGTGTGGGATCAGAGTTGCTCTGTATAGTCTTATCTACATACTGTAAGAGTCACAACCACACCCGCCTGGCGAAATAAAGATTTTACTGCTTGATTACAGATTTTATTTGAGTTTATGTCTGTTTGGGAGAAACTGAACCACAACACTATAAGAACATAAGAAACAGAATCAAGAACACGCCATTTCATCCTTTACACCTCTTCAGTCAGTAATATCATGGTTAATCTTGATGCTATTTCTCTATACTCCCCCATACCCATTGCTTCTGTTAATACATAAGTAACTATCAACCCCACTCTTAAATATATTCAGAAACTATGCTTTCACAGCTTTCTTGCATGGTGAATTCCAAAGATTCACTATCGCTGAGTGAAGCAATGTCTCCACATCTCTATCCTGAACAGCAATCTCTTATTTTGACATTGTGAGCTCTTGTTCTACATACCACAGACAATGGAGACACCATCCTGCTCCAGACTTTTGCACTTTTTAATTAAATCACCCTTCATTTTTCCAAAAATAGTGGAGGCCCAGCATGCTTAATCTCCCCCCATAAGTTAAATACCCCATCCCAGTAAAAATCTGATAAAAGTTTGCTTCTTCCATCAGAAGAATATTACTTGACTAGGGAGACCAAATGTCTTCAGGTATGTCTCAGCAGGATCCTTTCTAGTTGCAGATGTGCAAACAGCTCATGTTTTCCAGCATCTCACCATGATAATTTGTTGTCATATACAGCCTGGTGTAGCAGGGTAGAGATCTGTATTAGCTTGGGAGGCTTCCCTTCTGTCAAACCACACATTTACTTCATTTCCTTAGTCCCCAATATAATTTTTCCTTCTTCAGTTTATGTTCTAATTAACTTTTGCTAATCTTTTTTTACATATCTCTAGAAGCTTTTTCACTCTTTTTTATGTTTCACGCTAGATTATTCTTGAATTCTGCTTTTCCTTTCCTTATCAATGCTTTGGTCATCCTCTGTTGAATTCTGAGATTTTCTCAATTCTCAGGCTTAACGCTTTTCCTAGCAACATTATAAATCATTTCCTTTGATCTAACACTATCTTTAACCTCTTCTTAGCTGCAGTTTAAGTTATTTTCCCATCGGGGTTTGTGCCTTAAGGGGTTTATACTTTCATTTAAAAAACATGTTGCCTTTTTACCATTTTTCTTACATGTTAGAAGTACATTCTTATGTCTCTACACTTTGCTTGTTAGCCATTTTGTTGCCCTACACAATCACCTTGTCTTTTCCTTTAACGTTCTAAATTTTCCTCCCTTGAAAACTCTACCCACTCTTTAAATTGATTGATTGAGGCACTGCTGCACACACAATCATGAGCCCCTCTCAATGAAACATGAAAAATAGCTGCCAGGGTAAGTCATTCAGAGCAGCCACATAATTCAACATCAATGATCATCCATGCTGAACACTATTCTCCACCCCCTTTTGTTTAATATTCAGATGCCAATCATTATTTTTAGAACACAATCAATGACAGGGGCCCTGCAGCCCTCCAAAATAGAGAATTTCAAAGTTCACCGCCATCTGATTGAAGGAATTGCTCGCTATCTCAGTCATAAATGACCAATCTGTTACTTTGAAAATGTGACCCCCAAGATCTAGACTATTCAACCAGGGGAAACATTCTATCCATTGCTGTGCTGTATAATTTGTTGACGATCACTCTATCTATATTTACCCTCTCACTGTTCATGGAATTTGGATTAATTTGATAAGATCACCTCATGCAACTGAACCATCCTATCACCAACTAGAAAATGGTCCTGACCTAGCATCTACCTCATTGGGGACCCTTGGACTATATTTAATCGGACTTTACTGGACTTTATCTTGCACTAAATGTTATTCTCTTTATCCTGTATCTGTTGACAGCTTGATTGTAATCATGTGTAGTCTTTTCGCTGACTGGACAGCACTCAACAAAAAAGCTTTTCACTGTACCTTGGTGCTTGTGACACTAATAAACTAAACTAAATTAAACCTTCTTTTTCTGATCTCTCTGGAATAGAGATGGAGTCAAATCAACCTCTCTTCATATAACACACCCACCCATACCTGGTACCAGTCAGGTGAACTTTGCTGCACTCGTTCTGTGTTTAGAATAGCATTGTTTGGCTAAGGAGAAAATTTAACACAATATTCTATGCATACAGTAATTGTGGTACAACATTTGTCTTCCTGTTCCTTGATATACCTACAGGTTGGATTTCAGTAACTGGTGCACAATTACACCATGTACCATTTGAAAATAAACTTTTCCCAAACTCTCTCCATTAAAAAAAAATCGTATTTATTTTTTCTCTACCGAAGTGGATACTTCAAGCCCTTATCATATGCTGTCAACCTGAGATCTATTTATTCCAACTCTTTATCTTTTATTACGGGATATGGCCCAAATGCAGGCAAATGGGACTAGCTTTGATGGGGCATCTTGATCAGCACGGATGAGAGGCTGTTTCCATGCTATATACGACGATATCAGTTAGAGATTGGTAGATATGACATTGTGGGGATTACAGAGACGGCTGCAGGAGGATGGGGGCTGGGAACTTAATGTTCAGGGTTATACGTCCTATACAAAAGGACAGAAAGGTGGGCAGCGGAGGTGAGGTAGGTCTGTTGGTGAGGGATGAAATTCAGTCCCTTGCGAGAGGTGACATAGGGACTGACAATGTAGAGTTGCAGTGGAAAGAATTGAGGAATTGTAAAGGTAAGAAGACACTAATGGGAGTTATCTACAGGCCCCCAAACAGTAGCCTGGATATAGGGTGCAAGTTGCAGTAGGAGTTAAAATTGGCATGAAACAAAGGTAATGCCACTGTGGTTATGGGAGATTTCAATATACAGGTAGACTGGGAAAATCAGGTTGGATCTGGACCCCAAGAAAAGGGAGTTTGTAGAATGCCTCTGAGATAGATTCTTAGAGCAGCTTGTATTGGAGCCGACCAGAGAAAAGGCAATTCTGGATTTATTGTTGTCTAATGAACTGGATGTGATAAGGTAAAGGAACCGCTTGGAGGTATGATGTTTTAATCTACAATTTGAGAGGGAGAAGGTTAAATCAGAAGTGTCAGTGTTGCAGTTGAACAAATGGGACTCTGAAGGCATTAGAGAGGAGCTTGCCAAGGTCGACTGGAAAAGGATCCGAGCAGGAATGATGGTGGAACAGCAATAGGCATAATCCAGAAGATGCAGGATCATTTCATTCCAAAGAGAAATAAAGATTCTAAGGGGAGTAAGTGGCAAACGTGGCTGACAAGGGAAGTTAGGGATGGTATAAAACTAAAAGAAATGGTGTATAACATAGCAAAGAGTAGCGGATAGCCAGAGAATTGGAAAATGAAATGACCTTCAACAGAAGGTAACAAAAGGGCAATACGGGGTGCAAAGATGTAATACGGTAAGCTTGCCAAGAATAAAAAGAAGGATAGTAAAAGCTTCTTTAGGTATGTTAAGAGAAAAAGATTAGAAAAGACAAATGTGGGTCCCTTCAAGGCAGAAACAAGTAGAATTATTATGGGGAACAAGGAAATGGCAGAAATGTTGAACAGGTACTTTGGTTTTGTCTTCACTAAGAAAGACATAAACAATCTCCCAGATGTACTAGAGAACAGAGGATTTAGGGAGACAGAGGAACTGAAAGAAATTTGCATTAGGCGAGAAATAGTATTGGGTAGACTAATGGGACTGAAGGCTGATCAATCCCCAGGGTCTGGTGGTCTGCATCCTAGGGTACTCAAGGAGGCGGCTCTAGTAATCGTGGACAGATTGGTGATCATGTTCCAATGTTCTATAGATTCAGAATCAGTTCCTGTGGATTGGAGGGTAGCTAAAGTTATCCCCTTTCAAGAACGGAATGAGAGAGAAAACGGGAATTTATAGACCAGTTAACCTGACATCGGTGGTAGGGAAGATGCTAGCGTCAATTAAAGAAGTAATAACGGCGCATTTGGATAGCAGTAAAAGGATTTGTCCAAGTCAGCATGGCTTTAATACAATTCAAGGTGGTTCACAGAGCTCATATGTCAAAAGATAAGTTCGCTCGTTTTTATGGTCATATAAATCCTACCTGTGACAGATGTAACTCTGAAGTGGCCTCACTGACCCACATGTTTTGGTCCTGCCCTCTTTTGGAAAAATATTGGAAATAAATTTTTGATACTATTTCTGTAGCCTTTGGTATAGATTTACAACCTCATCTTATTTCTGCAATTTTTGGGCTACCAATGTTAGATTCTATTCATCTGTCCCGCTCCACCCATCGGTTGATTGCTTTTACCACATTAATCGCCAGAAGATATATTTTATTTAAATGGAAAGACTCCAACCCTCCGACCACACTCCAGTGGTATTCTGAAACGATATCATGTTTAAATTTAGAAAAAATCAGGAGTGACATTGTTGAACCCTTGGTTAAATTTGATAAGACTTGGGGAAAAGTTATTGAACATTTTCATACAACATAAATTGCTCCCTCTTTAACCGTTATAAAAAATATTTTACCTCTATAGGTTGGAACGGACTTGACGACAAACAGACTTACATTGTTGAAATTCTTAGTTCAGATTTGGTTTTGCTTTGCTTTGTTTTTTATTTATTTTATTTTTATTCTTATTTTATTATTATCAATTTTTCTTTTTTTTTCTTTAGTTTAGGGGTGTTTTGTTTTTTCCTTTTTTCCTTTTCTCTTTGTCTTTTTATCTTTGTGTTTTTATTCTACATTTATATGTTTCCTTTTAAAGATTTAACTATATTTACATAGAGACCGGGAGGTCTATATTCATTGTGTATTTTGACTGGTCTCATATTAGGTTATACCTGTTACTAATGTAACCCTGATCCCTATGTATCAATACCATTGTTATGTTTATCATTATTCTTTTTGCTCTGTTTTTTATGGGTTTTTTTGATTTTTTGGGGAAAAAAAACAATAAAAAGATTTTAAAAGAAAGAAAGAAGGATTTACGAATGGGAAATCCTGCTTGGTTAATCTGCTGGATTTTTTTGAGGATGTGATAAGTAAAATGGATGAAGGAGAGCCAGTGGATGTAGTATATCTGGACTTTCAGAAAGCCTTTGATAAGGTCCCAAACAGGAGATTAGTGGGCAAAATTAGAGCACATCGTATTGGGGGCAGGGTATTGACATGTACAGCAGGCAGTGAAGAAAGCTAATGGCATGTTGGCCTTCATAACAAGAGGATTTGAGATTAGGAGTAAAGAGGCCTTCTGCAGTTGTACAGGTCACTGGTGAGACCACATCTGGAGTATTGTGTGCAGTTTTGATCTCCTAATTTGAGGAAGGATATCCTTGCTACTGAAGGAGTGCAGCGTAGGTTCACAAGGTTAATCCCCGGGATGGCGGGACTGTCATATGATGAGAGAACGGAGCGGCTGGGCTTGTATACTCTGGAGTTTAGGATGAGAGGATATCTTATTTAAGATCTTACCCCTTTTCCTCCACTCCTTCCTCTACCCCCTTCCCTCCACCTCCCACCTCCATCCCACCCCCTCTCCCCCCTCTCAGCCCCCCTTTCCCCCCTCCGTCTCCTCCCCTCTCTCTCCCCTCCCCCCTCACCCACCTTCCTCTCCCTCTGTCTCTTGCCCTTCTGTCTCTGCCTCTCTCTGTCTCTCCCCATTCTCTCTCTGCCCTCACTCTCCACCCCCCCCCCCTCCCTCTCTAGACTCGCCTGCGAGTTGAGGGCTATGCAATAGTGGATAGGGCGGTAATGGGGTAAAAGGAGCAAATTAATAATATTAATATAATATCAAGGGGGGTAGTTAGTGTGTGTGTTGGGGTGGTTAGTGTGTGTGTGACGCCGCATGCCACCTCCCCCCCCCCCCCCCCCCCCCCCCCCCCCGCAAACGTGGATTGGGGGAACAGACCCAATGGGTCTGCACTTGGTCTAGTTGAATTCTAAAATGCTCCCACTCCACAGGTCATTATTGTTTTTTCTTGCAACTTTATAAGCTTTTTCCATGCTGCCCATCACTTCCCTTGCAATCTTGGTTATTATGGTGTTTTTACACCTAGAAGGAAATTGCATTTGTTGCAAATTATGTGTTATTTACAGGCTCTTCTTTCTCAGCACGGTTGCCAATGTCACATGAACTGAAGCATGAACTGAAGGCCATTTCTCTCATAACAATCCTTCAGCCACACTTTTAGTTCCCTCATCTTTTTGACACCATGCCAATTTATACCTGGCTCAGGTAATAATGCAGAGATTATTATCTTTGAAATTCTGAATTTTAATTTGAGTTCTAGCTGCTCGACCACCTGAAGCAGAGCCTCCTGCCTGAACCTAACAACGTTGTGATGACCATAACTCGATTTCAGTGGAGTTATTACATCTGTTCACTATCTTTACAGCAGAGCTTTGCAGCTGAGTTTGTGATATGAGTGAAATGGCTTGGAGCTGGCCAAAGTGGTTGGAGTCTGGCGATGGACCAGGCTGTTTGAGCCATTGTGCCAGCTGTCAGTATGAGGATGGATTTGCCAGCTGCTGCAGGGTTTCAGGCAGTCTATTTTGGGGTCAAGCAGGGTACATTCTGGGAATTTGGGAATCCAGCCGGATGGATGGGGATGGACATGCCTGCTGCCGCATGCATCTATTGCCTCTCGGGAATGGGACATTTCCACGGGCCTTCTCTCCCAAATACCCAATCCCCCACCGACTCGCAACACACAGGGGCAGTGTTGGGCCAAGCAATACTGGGAACACTGAGCAGACTCGCCCACTCACTTTTCCCCTGCCTACTCGCTCCCCAGTCACAATGGTTTATGTGTTCCTCTCTAATACGGACATTAACATCCGATCATATTGTAGGAATTGTCAAGTTTAATTTTTATTAATTTCTTTGCCAGCTAGGAAGGTGGTTCCTTGAGCTGTAACATGTTATAATAATTCTCCTGGGTCATACTGTAGGTTGTTACAATAATGATATAAATAGCATAGAAACAGGCTCTTTGGCCCACCACGTCCATGCTGACCATCAACTAACTATCCATCTATCTATATCTATGTGTATATAACTAAAACTCTCATCTTGTTATCTGCAGGTTTACGTTGTTTTTCTATTTGCGCAAAAACTGTATATGATAGCGCTACAATTTTTGCTCCACCTTAAAGGGCTTTCTCACTGTGCGACCTGAAGCAAGACTTAACAAGATTTAACATCATGGGAACCTTCTGCGATAGCAGTACGGCATTCGTGGACCACCGAGGACCTCCGTGGCGCTAACGGCAGGTAGTCGTGTGACTTGGTAAGGTCGGGAGAAAATTCAAACATTTTTGAATTTCTCCAAGAGTGCCTTGAGCACTTTTTGGTGAGCGTTGCAACATTGTATGAACGCAGTGGCCCGTGCGATATCCGTAATAACTCTTGCGGGTACCGTGGGAACTCCTGCGAACGGTGAGTAACTGAGCAGTTTGATTGTCAGTGCTTGTTTTACCTCATTGTTAAATAAATATATTTTTTACTATCAGATTGATGTCTGCAATTCTTCATTAACACATCACTACAAGATGAATGTCTCTAATGTTATAATCCCTCTCATGCTGAAACACAAAATAGTTGAAGGGAGGTGAAATAATCACATTTTCATTCTTTTTCATTTTTGAGTGTTCAGGTACCTCACTTGCTGAGCTATTTTACTCCAGCAGTTTGTGTCTCTTTTTGTCTAAAGCAGTTTCTAAGACTGGAGGAACTCCGCGGGCCAGGCAGCATCTACGGAGGGAAATAGACATGCAACCCTTTCTTCAGGCTGCCTTATCTCTCTCCCCTCCCCCAACTCTCACCCCCACACACAAATGCTGGAGAAACTCAGCGGGTGCAGCAGCATCTATGGAACGAAGGAAATAGGCAACGTTTCGGCCCGAAACGTTGCCTATTTCCTTCGTTCCATAGATGCTGCTGCACCCGCTGAGTTTCTCCAGCATTATTGTGTACCTTCGATTTTCCAGCATCTGCAGTTCCTTCTTAAACACAAGTGCACTGAGTTCCTCCAGCACTTCGTGTTTTGCTCAGTATTCCAGCATCCGCTGTCTCCCGCGTCTCCAATAAAACAAAACTACTGTCAAAAGGGTGAAGAATAGGGGCAGAGATAGATACATTCCTGATTAGTGCGGCTGTCAGGAGATTATGGGGAGAAGGCAAGAGAATGTGGTTGAGAGGGAGTGCCCATCTGTTACTATTAATTGGACAGTTCGGTCTGTGAAACGCAACACGCCAGCCCCGACATCCAGCCCGGTGGTCAGTCCTTTGAAGATAGACACCAGTTGCTTGGAGCAACTCAGCGGGACAGGCAGCATCTCTGGAGAGAAGGAACGGGTGGCGTTTCGGGTCGAGAGCCTTCTTCAGACTGAAAGTTTCACCTCTCAGTAGATAATAAAATAAGACAATCATCACGGTCAATGTGAGACACAGTCTTTATTCCTATTTGGCAAAATAAAAAGACGACTTCTTGCACATATTGAGAGAAGGTGCATCACACCAAACAACATTTGTCTAAAAAAAAACAGATTATTCTGCAGCTCATTAAAGAGCTCGGGTGAAAAAAACCAATATAGTGTGTGAAAAAAAGTAACATCATTTGTGCCACGTGATTAACAACACTACAGTCCACGATGTTCATTCAAGATTAACGGGAAAGATCGGGAGACGGACAAGTCACTCGCACAAATAACAGAAATGCCGAGTACCGTGGGAACTCTTTATCGTGGGAACTCTTTATCGTGCGGAACTCGTGCTGGACCACGACCACTTCACTCGGGTGACATCTTGCTTCAGGTCGCACCGTGAGAACTGGCCATTACTCATCATTGTCCTATGCAGTAAGTGAAACAAGTTTTGTTCAGATCGATGGTATATGTTAAAATTTATTAAGGTTTAAAAACCTTAAAATCCGCATATGTGCAGTTGGGGGAGAGTTCCCGTGTGCGTCTTTACTGACATCGCAAAGGGCACCCAACGGGTACTCAGCCGCACCTGCGCATTTGAGGCCTTCCAGAATTGAGATTGCCGTGGTGGCGGCGGCGGAGCGAGGCCATGCTGACAATCCGGGGTCTGGGCGCTGAGGCTGGCTCCGGGGGCGGTGGCTGACTCCGGCGACGGACATGCAAGGAGAGATCCTGGGGAGATGAGGAGGGAGAAAGGGGGATTGAGGAAGGGGTAGGGAGGGAGAGGGGGAAAGTGGGGGAGGTGAGGAAGGAGAGTGGGGGAGGAGGTTTAATAGAGGGTTAGGAGGAGGGAGTGGGGGAGGTAGGGAGTAGGAAATAGAGGGAGATGAGGGCAGTGAGGGAGGTGAGGAGGGATAGTGGGGGAGATAGGGGGAGGTGAGGAGTCGGGGATGGAGTGATAGGAGGGGGTTAGGGAGGGGAGAGGAGTTATGGAGGGAGGGATGGAGTAAATGAGGGTTGGGGAAAGGAGGAAGAAGCAGAGGTGAGGGAGAGATTGGGGGAGGGGAAGAGGAGAGGGGAAAGAAGAGGGAGGAGAGGGGAAGAGGGGAAAGAAGGGGAGGGGGAGGGAATCTTAGGAGATGAGGGGAAATGAGTCGTGCCTGCGCAGTTGGGGGCTATGGGTGAGTGGTGGAAATTGCGTTGGGGGAACGGGTTCAATTGGGGGACCAGGCCTCTCGTGTGACAGGGACCCAATGGGTCCCACTTAGTCTAGTATATTCTAAACGTATTTCCCACTCTGGAACTCTAACTCTACTTTGTCATGGTGATCCAAGTACATGTCAAGATACTTGTGAGAATTGTGAGAATCTCTACCCCAAGCACCTCTTCAGGGAATATATTCCAGATTCCAACTGTACTCTTGAGTGAAAAAACTCTTCTTCATTCTACCTCTCACTCTGAATTATACTGTGTAATTTTAGACATGGAAATCTATAATAGTTTCAACAATTAGAAATATTTTTTTAAGTAGTACCATTAGGTAACGCAGTGTCCCATAGCAAAATGTATGCAGAACCTTGAGTACATTCAAGGCTGAGACATATAATAATTTGGATCAAAGGGTTTTGAAAGCAAGCTGAAATATTAGTGTGTAAAATGGTGGATTAGGTTCAGGAGGCCATGGTGCCCTCTCTTGTTTCTGTTTCTGTTCCCAGAAATGTTGTGACCTATGTTGTGCCAAAGATCAAAGAAAGCATGTATCAGCCTCAGAGTAAAAGCAGATTGAACCACCAGTCAACCACCTGGGATAAAGGGATCGAAACAATAACTGAAGCAAATCAAAAAAATTGCAGGTGCTGGAAATCTGAAATAAAACAGAAAATCTACAAACACTCGGCAGATCAGTCAGCATCTGTGGAAGGTGAAGCAGTTAACGTTTCAGGAGACCCAAAGAAATCAGGTTATTTTTCAGCAGCAGAGAAGGTGGGAATTGCTAGAACATAAGAAATACATTTGATAAAGAAAAAAACAGATGAATTATCATATTGAAAATTAGATTATACTTTATGTGTTATGCTGTAATAATCGCTGAGCTGTAGAATTTACAAGATACAAGATATATTTATTTGTCACATGTGCCAGATGTCACAGTGAAATGTGATCACCATACAGCCATACAATAAAATAAAGAACACACAACACGATAGAGTTCAATATAAAACATCCCCACACAGCAGAATCAAAAGTTTCCCCACTGTGAGGGAAGGCACCAAAGTCAGTCTCTTCCTCGATGTTCACCCTTGGTCGGGGACTCCGGAGCCCTCCGCAGTCGCCGCTACGGGCAGCCCGCTGCTCAGGCCCGCTCGCCGGGATGTTGGAACTCTGACGTCGGGGCTGAAGACCAACCTCAGCGGCTTGAACCTCCAAAACGGCTGTTTCCCACCGGAGTCCGCAGCTCCCGACGTCCCCAGGCTGCGCCGGGCGGAGATTCAACACTGGCAGCCCTCGGCAAAGGGCCTCAGGACTCCGCGATGACGGTCAGCGCCGCCCGCGTTGGGAGCTCCGCGAACCACAGCTCCATATGCTATATTTAAGAGGGAGTTAGATGTGGCCCTTGTGGCTAAGGGGATCAGAGGGTATGGAGAGAAGGCAGGTACGGGATACTGAGTTGGATGATCAGCCATGATCATATTGAATGGCGGTGCAGGCTCGAAGGGCCGAATGGCCTACTCCTGCACCTAATTTCTATGTTTCTATGTTTCCATGATGTCGATGCTGCAGGCCCAATGGCCCGGAGCACCAAACAGCGATCCAGGAAGGCATCGCCCGCTCCGTGGTGAATCTAGCGCCGCGCCGCCGCTGTGGTAGCTCTGGTCCGGTCCCCGGTGTCCGGTAGGAAAGGCCGCGCCAATCCAGCTGGTAGGCCGCGAGGAGGGGGGGCGAGGACGCGACTCAGAGAAATAGTCGCATCCCCGCCAGGAAGCGACTAGGAAACGGTTTCCCCCTTACCCTACCCCCTCCCCCACATAGAAAAGCTAAAGTAACCCCAAAACAAACAGTTTAGACAAACGAAAATTAAAAAAAGGGAAAAAACGGACAGGCTGTAGGCAGAGGCGTCTTCAATGCAGTGCCCCTAATGGATTTCCCTAGCAGGCCAGATTATACAAACAGAAAGAGAAGGAGGGAATGGGGGTTCCCCTCTTCTATTATAGATGAGGCTCTCATCAGGGTCTCCTCTATATCCCACAGCTCTGCTCTTACTCCCCATCCCCCTAATCATAACAAGGACAGAGTTCCCCCTTGTCCTCAACTTCCATCCTATCAGCGGTCGCATACAACATATACAACATTTCGGTAGGGGGCGCTGCACTGGCAGCGCCTGTCGGCAGCGTGTCCGTCTTTTTTCAACGTTTTTTAAATTTTTTTAGTATGTTTAAAAGTGTGTTTTTAATGTTTCCTTGTGTGTTATGTGTGTTATGTGTGGGGGTGGTGAGGGGGGGTAAGGGGGAAACCGTTTCGGCCGCCTCTTCCATGGAGAGGCGACTTTTTCAGGCCGCCTCCCCCGTGGCCTAACAGCATGGATCGGCGCCGACTTTCCCGGAGACGCGCCCGGAGCTTCAGCGGCGGGCACAGCGTGGACTCTCGGTGCGGAGCGGGTGAGACCTCGCTGGAGGGGAGCGCTCCGTTACGCTGGCCCGCGGCAGCCGGCAGCCTGAAGCAGCGGTCTGCAGAACTCCAGCTGGTGCGGCCGGGGATCTCACGTTGGGGACCCGGGTGGAAGAAGCTTCCACCGCCGGCCCGCGGCCATCTTCTACCGCGGGCGCGGTATGGACTTAACATCACCCCAGGAGGGGAGCTTCGACCGCCGGCCTTGCAGACTGTGGTGCTTCCGGCTGCGGCACGGCAGGTACTTTAAAACTTTGACCGCCGGCCTGCGGCCTACACCAGCCTGAAGCAGCGGTCTCTGGTTGGGAAGAGCCGATCCTGGACTCACCTTGACTTTGACTTTGTCCCTTACCATCTGGACGCCCGCAGCAACGGCTGTGGAGGGTGGTGGTCCCGACCACGGGGGGAAATGGAGGAGGACTGGCCAAGCTCTGTGCCTTCCACCACAGTGATGAATGCTGTGGTGGATGTTTGTGTAAAATTTTAATGTGGTTGTGTTCTTTATTATTGTACCGCTGCTGACAACCCAAATACCACCGACCTTGGTTGTGTGGCAATAAAATTATTTCTATTCTATTCTATTCTATAATCCTCCGACATTTTCACCACCTCCAACGGGATCCCACCACTGGCCACATCTTCCCATCTCCTCCCCTTTCTGCTTTCCGCAGAGAACGCTTCCTCCGTGACTCCCTGGTCAATTCGTCCCAGCCCTCCCAAACCACCCCCTCCCCGGGAACTTTCCCTTGCAACCGCAGGAAATGCTACACTTGTCGCTTTACCTCCCCCCTTGTCTCCATCCAAGGACCCAAGCAGTCATTCCAGGTGAGGCAGAGGTTCACCTGCAACTCCTCCAACCTCGTCTACTGCATCTGCTGTTCCAGGTGTTAACTTCTCCACATCGGCGAGACCAAGTGCAGGCTTGGCGATCGCTTCGCCCAACATCTCCGCTCAGTTCGCACTCAGCACTTCAACTCCCCCTCCCATTCCGAATCTGAGCTTTCTGCCCTGGGCCTCCTCCATTGCCAGAGGCCCAGTGCAAATTGGAGGAACAGCACCTCACTTAGGTAGTTTACACCTCAGCGGTATGAACATTGACCTCCAATTTCAGATAGTCCTTGCTTTCTCCGTCCTTCCCCTCCCCCTTCTCAGCTCTCCCACTAGCCTACTGTCTCGCCTCTACTTTCTTTCCCCCCTCCCCCCCGACCAGTCTGAAGAAGGGTCTCAACCCGAAACATCGCCTATTCCTTCTCTCCGTAGATGCTGCCTCACCAGCTGAGTTTCTCCAGCATTTTTGGCTACCTTTAAGATTATGTACGGTGCACTTTCCATTAATTTTACAAAAACTGCCAAAATCTTGCTCAGGAAAGGTAGTTTTTGCAATAAACAATGATAAGTACACTGATGTAAACAACATCCTATTTTAATAATAATGTATCCAATGCTAAGAGGCATTGCAGTGCCCGGCATTGTTACAATGTGCTCTCTTCACAATTTCTCACCACAATGGAAACTGAATTCACAAACACAGTAAGTGGCAGAGAATCACAAACAAGAATAGCAAAGTAGTGCCATAATGTCAGCTGACACACAAGGCATATTTCCAAGTTTCAATAGTATACCACACAGTGAGTGTAATAGCCTATCCACAGCTAACTGAAATTACATGTAGACAGTCCCCTGATTACAACAGGGTTCCATTCCTGAGAACTGTTTGTAACTTGTACTCTTTGTGATTTGGAAGTGAACAAAAAAAAAATGTATGGGAGGGGATCACAGGAGAGAGAGCAGGCGAGGAGACAGGAGAGAAGCTGCAACAGGAGACAGAGCAGTCGAGGAGAGAACAAGCAAGAGAAGAACGGCTGCCAGCCAGCCTCACTGACTCAGTGAGTCTGCTCAGTTCTTCCAGCTCCGGTTCCTGCATCAGCCACTAATAGGAATAGGTATAATAATAAATTTATGTGACACATTGATTGGGTCAGATGTCATCCTAAGTGGGATTCTTCTGAAAAATAAAAATAAAATATAATGGATCTGTAGTTACATGGAGGAGTCCAAGATGGCGGCGCGCACAGTTGCAGCGGCCCCTCGGGAGATAGTCGGAGCATTAAAAAGTAAGTGTTGTGTGTTTTGTCCAGTCTGTCCAAGATATATGTACTGCAGGAACATGCTCCTAAACATCGGGGCAAACCACGGTAGTAGTACGGGCGCGTTTTGGTGCGATTTAGACCAAATACGCCGCTACGGACTACTACTACCGGCTGCGAAGCCAAACATATCGGCCGCAGATATGAATACGACCGGAGAGAGGAGGCGAGAGAGGAGAGAGAGGAGGAGGAGGAGACGCAAGCGGTGTGAGAGGAGGCAGAAACGGGGTAAAAGAGCAGGCTCTTACACGAGGCGGAGACGGGGGAAAAGAGCAGGCATTCACGCTAGGCTAACAGCTAACCCCACCCGACCTGCAGTGCCCTCGCTTCTCCTCTCTAATGTCCGCTCCCTGGACAACAAACTTGACGAACTGCGTCTTCTCAAGACAACATACAGGGATTTAAGAGACTGCTGTGTGTTTGTTTTCACGGAATCATGGCTCCACGGCAATATCCCGGACACGGCAATACAGCTGGAGGGAATGACATCGTTCCGTGCGGACAGAGAGGCAGCTAGCTCTGGTAAGAGCCGAGGTGGAAGCCTGTGCTTGTACATAAACAAGGACTGGTGTGTGAACGCTACGATAGCCGGGAAACACTGCTCTCCGCTGATAGAATTCCTCATCGTGAAATGTCGGCCTTTCTATCTGCCGAGGGAATTCTCCGTTGTTTTTGTTGTGGCTGTATATGTTGCTCCAAGTGCTAATGTAAATTCTAAGGCCAACGAAGCACTGGGAGCTCTGCATGACGCCATCAGTGAGTTCCAGACCAAATATCCTGATAGCTTCATTGTGGTGGCCAGGGATTTTAATCACACCAGCCTTAAGACTGTGCTCCCAAAATTCAAGCAATATGTGGATTTTGAGACCAGGGGAGAGAACATCTTGGACTTGGTTTACACCAACACCCCAGAGGCTTACAAGGCAGCCCCACGCCCTCACCTGGGCTACTCGGACCACATTTCAGTGTTTTTAACACCAGCCTACAGACCTCTGCAAAAACAAGTCAGAGTGGAGAGAAAATACACCAGGGTCTGGCCAGAGGGAGCTGCCTCAGCACTGCAGGATTGCTTCCTGCACACTGACTGGGATGTGTTCAGGACAGCAGCATCCTATGATGACCTCATCAACATCGAGGAGTACGCAGAGACTGTAACCAGCTACATTGCCAAGTGCACCGAGGATGTCACTATCATGAAAACCTTCACTGCACGTGGAAACAAAAAGCCATGGATGACAGCAGAGGTGCGCTCGCTGCTGAGGGCTCGTGATGCAGCCTACAGAGCCGGTAACACAGCCGCTCTTCGATCTACCAGGACTGCACTGGAAAAAGGAATCAGGGCAGCGAAACGTGCCTACGCAGGGAAAATCCAGGGACACCTCTGTGACACAGGAGACACCAGGAGGATGTGGAAGGGAATCCAAACACTGACGGGGTACAAGGCAAGGCAGCAGGTAACTGACACGGACACTTCTCTCCCAGATGAACTGAACAACATCTTTGCACGTTTTGATGCAGCAAACACCACACCCAAGGGGAGAGCCAGCCCCTGCTTACGAACCGACCAGCCAGTCCTGACCATAGACTCAATGGACACACGGAGAATCCTGTCTAAGGTCAACCCGTGGAAAGCAGTCGGACCCGGCAACATCCCAGGACGTGTGCTCAAGGAATGTGCTGAGGAGTTAGCAGATGTGCTAACAGACATCTTTAACATCTCCCTTAGTCAAGCCATTGTCCCCACATGCCTCAAAACTTCCACGATAATCCCCATAGCGAAGAAACCAGTGGTTGCCTGCCTAAATGACTACCGCCCTGTCGCCCTGACCCCAATAATAATGAAGTGTTTTGAACGCCTGGTGAAACCCCACATTACTGCCAGCCTCCCCTCATCGTTAGACCCCCTCCAGTTTGCCTATCGCCCCAACCGTTCTACAGAGGATGCCATCTCTACCACGCTGCACACAGTACTCACGCATCTGGAAAACAAAAACACATACGCCAGAATCCTGTACATTGACTTCAGCTCAGCGTTTAACACCATCATCCCACAGAGACTTGTGGAGAAACTAACCCTGCTGGGCCTCAACACCACCCTGTGTCACTGGATCTTGGACTTCCTGACAGAGAGACCGCAGTCAGTCCGTGTTGGCAAGAACACTTCAGGCTCGATCACGCTGAGCACCGGCTCCCCTCAAGGCTGTGTGCTCAGCCCGCTGTTGTTCACATTGCTCACACATGACTGTGCTGCCAGATTCAGGGACAATAAGATCATAAAAGTCGCGGATGACACAACAGTGGTGGGACTCATCAGCGGAGATGACGAATCAATGTACAGGGAGGAAGTAAAACAACTAGTGGACTGGTGCGGCAAAAATAATCTAGAATTAAATGTCGACAAAACGAAGGAGATGGTTGTCGACTTCAGGAGGGCGCAGCCAAAGCATACACCCCTCAACATCAATGGCACTACAGTGGAGAGAGTGGAGAGCATAAAGTTCCTCGGTGTGCAAATTACAGACAGCCTCACCTGGTCCAGGAACACCACTGGGACCGTCAAACGGGCCCATCAGCGACTGCACTTCCTGAGGAAACTAAAACAGGCCTCACTCCCCACCAACATCCTCAGGACTTTCTACAGGGGCACGGTGGAGTCTGTACTCACGTACTGCATAAATACGTGGTACTCCACCTGCAACTGCTCGGACAGGAAGGCTCTGCAGAGGGTAGTGAGGGGAGCAGAGAGGATCATTGGCGTCTCCCTACCCTCGGTACAAGAACTGTTCCAGAGCCGCTGTCTGAAAAAAGCTCAGAGAATTGCTAAGGACAAACTGCACCCCCTCCACATACACCTGGATCTCCTGCCATCAGGCAAGAGATATCGAAGCATCAAAGCCCGGACTACAAGACTGCTAAACAGCTTCCTACCACAGGCTGTGAGGCTGCTAAACAGTCACTCTGTACTCACAGTCACTTGATTCTGCGGCTGGCACGGACACTTTAATAACTGGCACTGGCCACTTTAATAACTGGCACTGGCCACTCAAATCAGCTGCCCCGGACATTTTATGATTGGTTTATTGTATTTTAACGTTGTGTTTTACCTGCTTTTAACTATTTATACTGTTCCATCAGGGACTGGATTGTTTTTAGTGTTATTATGTGTGAAATGTTTTAAATTTCATGTGCGATGCTCCGCTATTCCCTGGGAAACGTCTTTTCATTTTGCACTGTACAACTGTTGCTTGCAAGATGACAATAAAGGTTGATTGATTGATTGGTGGAGATAAAGGATGGAGAGAGCAGGATTTTTGGATTTGTTGAGCTTTGGATTGCTCTAACATAAAGCTTACATCAACGTGGTAGGCCAGGCACTTTTTTTTTTTAGTTTAAACTTCTGTGAAAGCCAGAGTTATCCCTTACAAACATGGTTCTTGAAAATGTTTCACGAACAAAGAACAGAAGTAGAATACAATGAAACTCATGCTGCAATTGTTATAATTAACAACCGTACCACAGGGAAATTAAAACAGTGAGTTACTACAAATGCGTTATAGTACAATCTGTCCTCAGAGTCACTCAAATAGTTGATCTCTTACTGTGATTATGGAAAAATACTATGACAAAAGCAAGGCAAGGGATGAAATTAAAATTGACAAGGAAGATTACCGCCATTTCTTAAAACTGAAATCCACAACACAAAGTCATTGGGCCCCATTCTCCCATACAACTATGTTTAGCTTCTCAAATATTGGCACCAATATCTACGTAGAATCCTCTTAGACTGGATTGCAGATTAGTGACCTGGGCACAAAACTCTTTGCTCCTTACATTAAAAGTCTTCTCACCCACTGCACCACCTCCTGGTCCCTCAGATCGGCCGACTTGGGGTTGCTGAATGTCCCGCGGTCTAGGCATAAGCTCAGGGGCAACCATGCCTTTGCGGTTGCAGCTCCTAGACTGTGGAACAGCATCCCACTCCCCATCAAAACTGCCTCCTCCATTGTCTAGACTAAAAACTTATCTGTTCTCCCAAGCCTTTCCTGACGTCCTCTGAGCGGGGACTATTTGTATATATGTATGTAGCTTGCTTGTGTATACTATTCTTATAACAAATGTAAAGCACTTTGGTCAACAAGAGTTGTTTTTTAAATGTGCTATATAAATAAATGTGACTTGACTTGACTTATCCATTGCAGAGCTAATATTTCAGAAGTGCACATCCAAGGGGGCACTGATAGTCTGCGGAGGTTTTAGAAGTTGTAAACAATTTAATGCTATGCATTATCTTGAGCCAGCATTTTTGTCAGCCACATAGAATACCTGTGTGACTTCTGATTTCTGGTTCTTTAATAGCCTCGAGAACTATGGATGTGGGATTGATTTAAAATGCAGACGCCTCATTAGTGACTAATTAATACATTCCAGTGTGGCTGGGTCCCTCAACAGCCTGATTTGTCTTGACAGCATAATAGTGCACAAAGGAACTGAAAATCCAATGGTAGTTTCTGTGATCTATACTAAGATGTACCCTACCACACCTGTCAAAGAAGTTGCCACAGGTTAAGTAGTGGACTAAATGTACAGACTTGGTCAATTTACCATGTTCCTTCACAAAGTTCAGTGTATTTCTATAGGTGTAGGTTGGAATAATCCTATCTTTCCACAGTGTACAGGCTCTAAATGGATATCACCTGAAAGGCTAGACACAGCAACAGAGAAAGAACTTAGCTGTGTAGCTGTCTAGTCATAACAGTCACTATCCATCTCACCTGTACACTGATTCACTTGTACTTCCCATTCAAACATGATATGAATATCCTCCAAGGTATCCTCCAGGTCATGAGAGGAACAAGAGGTAGAAGATTGAACTTTATTGCCTTCCATCACAATGAGAAATGCGGAATCCCCTGTGATGGATGTTTATGTTAACTTTTATGTGGTTGTGTGTCTTGTTGCCAGCAAGAGTTGTGAGTTTGTGGAATTCTCTGCCTCAGAGGGGAGTGGAGGCCAGTTCTCTGGATACTTTCAAAGGAGAGCTAGATAGGTGTCTTAAAGATAGCAGAGTCAGGGGAATATGGGGAGAAGGCAGGAATGGGGTACTGATTGGGGATGATCAGCCATGATCACATTGAATGGCGGTGCCGGCTCGAAGGGCCGAATGGCCTACTCCTGCACCTATTGTCTATTGTCTAACTCTGTGTGAAAAAGTGTTTCCTCATCTCCGTTGTAAATGCCTTACCCCTTATTCTTAAACTATGGCCCCTGGTTCTGGACTTCCCCAACATCGGGAACACGTTTCCTGCCTCTAGCGTGTCCAAACCCTTAATAATCTTATATGTTTCAATAAGATCCCCTCTCAGCCTTCTAAATTCCAGAGTATACAAGCCCAACCGCTCCATTCTCTCAGCATATGACAGTCCCGCCATGGGAAAATGCGGGACTGTATAATGCGGGACAATAGGCCATGGGAAAATGTGATAACAGCGTTTGTAAACGTGGAAAGGGAGGGACTGTTTGCATAAGCGAGAGAGCCGAAACTCAAAACATCAGGCCAGTATTACATGGGGAGAGGGGGCTGGGGAGAAGGAGGAAGTTGTAGAGGAAGGGGCTGAGAAAGGGTACAAGGGCAAATAAAAGACACAACACGCAGTACATGCAGGAGATGTGGAAAAAAAGTGCATTGGGATCGAGATTGCAGGTGTTCCCCACAGCAACAGGGAGGGGATCCAGCCCCTGCCCCCTTCCCATTCAGTAACCCCTTCTCATTCGGTAATCCTAATCAATCAGCATAAGGATGCTGTGGAGGTAATGTGGTACAGGCGGCTGTGATCAGATTGTCTAAATCAATGGAAGAAGAACCCATGGCTGCAGTCAAGATAGGTGACTGCCATTTAGACCTTCTGGTCGATACCGGAGCCACTATGTCATCTGTGCCTCCCTCCGTGGACATCCCCGTCAGTCAGTCAAATATCAATACTATTGGGGTTGCTGGTGTCCCCATGATAGAACCTTTATCAGAACCCATTCGTATTCAGGTGAATGTCCAGCCCCTTACAGATACTTTTATAATCTCCAGAACAGCCCCACTCCCGTTACTGGGAAGACATAAACTGGGATCGGTTTTATACTGCACTGCAGACGGCATGCTTATGGAACTCCCTCAAATGCAAACACATCAATTGCTAAATGTAATTAAGGAGGAAGAACAAGGGCAAAAGATGCCCATCCTATATTGTTGGCAATCGAGTAGCAATCCGTGCAGACAATTGGTTAATCAAATGCATTGTGCTCTGCAAAGAGTGTAGGGTTCAAAAGGCCGGTATTTACAGTATCTTGTTGAAACCAGCCAAGAACATAAGCGAACACATTGCATTGCATTATATACGCTCCTCCCTAATTCCGGGTACCAGGAAAAAGTCTCCCCCTGGTTGAATAAACTTGAACAATTACCAGTGACCCCTTATTTGTTCTTTGGGATCCCGGGATTAGAAATAATATTGCACTTCTAACAAAATCAAAGGGAACGATTTGAGATGAGAAACACTTTTGAGTCACACTTGACCATAGCTACAAGACCTCCAGCAGCAGCGGAGGAAATAGGACAGATGATTAAAAGGCTGAAGGACAAATGGTCATTTCATGTTTTCAAGTTGCCAATGGCAAAAGGAGAGGTCCAGATTGACTTTTTTTAATGACACGGAAAGGAAAATCACGTGGGTCATAACGGAATGGGAAACTATTTTGGAAAAGCAATAGCCGCCTACTGAGGATCTGCCAAGGTTACCAATGGCTCCGGTCCAAGTACCCTCTGAACTATAGGCAAAATATAAGAATCATGTGGGGCGAGTGCGTTCAGCACCTGAGCATAAAGTAACTTTAAAAAATGATGTTGCTTTGCCATGTTTAAAACAATATCTACTGACCCCGGAGGCTGAAGAAGGAATAGCTATAATCATCAAGTCTTTATTACAAAAGGAATATTATTAAAAACGCAAAGTCCGTGTAATACTCCTATTCTGCCAATCCTGAAAGTGGGAAGACGTAATGAATGGCATTTTGTCCAGGACCTGAGAGCTATTAAAAAAATAGTGATCCCAATCGCCCCCTTAGTATCAAAGGGGTTTGTGACTGGGGTCCTGGTTCAAGAGCATGGAGGGGGGAAAAAGACTGGTAGCCTACTGTTCCATGGCTTCACCAGCTGTAGTAAGTGGCATGCCAACCTGCCTGCGAGCTATAGCGGCAACAGCTACGATGATAGAAAAATCAATGCCCATCGTTCTTGATCACCCGTGTGTCGTGACTGTTGCTCATGCCGTGATGTTATTATTGAACTCAGCAGCTGCACAGCATTCCACAGCCGCTAGAAGAACAGGATATGAAGTTATCCTTTTATCACATCCGAACTATACTTATCAGCAATCGCCTGCTATAAACCCAACTACCTTTGTACCACTGCCAGAAGAAGGATATGACCATGATTGTCCCGGGGGGGGGGGGGGGGGCAGGTGGGACACATCCCCCCTCTATTTTGAGAGGTAGGGGACAGTCGTCCCCCCACCCCCATTTTTTGTAATCCGGATTTTAAAACCCGGTGAAATCTCCACTTTCCGTGAGACAGTGGGGGTGTGACTGCTGATTGGACGCGAGAGACGTCGGTCAGCAGGCAATTGGGGCGGGACATGATGATTCAGCGCGATCATTGGAGGAGGGAGGAGTGGGGGGGGTGGGACTGAGGATAGAGCGCGGTGATTGGAGGAGGGAGACGTGGCACAGACCTGCTCCTCATCCGCAGCCTGGATCGATCACAGCCCTCCAGCGCTGTCCCGTCCCCACCCAGGTGCCCCCCCACCATGCCTGGGGGTGGCCAGACAGGTTGGGAGACAGACGTGCGCGGTGCCCCCAGGCCCACAGCCAGCGCAGATAAGCAGCGCTAAACCCAGCTCAACTCTGCCTGTCCCGCCAGGTTAACCTACAGCCCTGTGTTCAAGAAGGAACTGCAGATGCTGGAAAATCGAAGGTACACAAAAATGCTGGAGAAACTCAGCGGGTGCAGCAGCATCTATGGAGCGAAGGAAATAGGTGACGTTTCGGGCCGAAACCCTTCTTCAGACCTACAGGTAACCTACAGCCCTGCCTGGACTTGCAGGAAATATGGCCCAGGCTTACAGTCAGCGTGGAGAAGGAGCGCTGGTGTCCCGTCAGTCCAGGCAGGGCTGTGGGTTAACCCGGCGAGACAGGCAGAGTTGAGCTGCATTTAGCGCTGGATCGAGCCTCCAAAGCCTCGCGCATGTTTGTGATTGCGCATGCGCGCGCGGCCGCCAAGAAATTGTGTTCCCCCTGTCCCCCAGTCCCCTCCATATTTTGATAGCGATTTCCGTGCCTGGATAGGGACGACCAAGGCAGCGATGATGCCGGTGTTGTCCGAGGATCGCTGACCTTCCTTCCCACCTCCTCTGCCCCTTCCTCTCTCTCTCTCTTGTACGCCCCCCCACCACCCCCTCATCCTGAGACCCCTCCTCTCCATCCCGCACTGATACCCATTCCTGTCTCTATTCAGACCTCACTGACATCCCATGTGCACCCCTCCCCATCTACACCCCCCCCCCCTACCCCCCCAATCTATTCATCGTTTACTGATGTCCCTATCCACCTCGCATTGATTCTCCTGCCACTCCCCATCAATCTTACACTGGTCCCCCAATTCATCCTGTACTGACCCCCCCTTCCCATCAATCCTGCACTGCTCCACCCCTTCATCCTGCACTGCTCCTCCCATCCATCCTGCACCGTTCCCCCACTGTCATCCCCCGCGCTCTTCCCTCACAATTTTACCTACACGCACTAATTCCCCTGCCTCAATCCATCCATTCCGCACCGAATGCCTTATCTACCCCCCCACCGCCATCTATCCATCCTGCACTGATTCACAAACGCCCCCCCCCCCCCACCTCCCGACCCTATTGTGCTGGAAATGTTTTCAGAGCGAACATTGACTATGTTTGATAACGGAATGCAATCAAATATGGTTTAATTTCCAATGTTATTATTTGTTTTAATCCATAAAGATGGATTAATTAAATTGTGAACACATGAAACATTAAAACCGCAGTGTTTGATTGTCACTGCTATCGTTGACACGTTATTACAGAATTCATTTTAACGGCAAATCGATGCTCTTAATATGGAGTATCAGTACTGTAATTTTGATGAGCAACATTCACAACTACACGTTGGATTTATCCAGGTTTTCTTCTAGTCGGTCATATACATCACAAATTTGGTCAGGTGATATTTCAGTTGAAATTTAATGTTAATTCTGAAGTGGGAATGATGGAAAAAGCGTTTATCAACAATTTTTTTTTTTTTTGTGTGCTTACAAACTGGGTATCTTCATGTTCAAAAGGGAACTGTTTTTGCTCCTCTGGTCGAGGAAGAACCGGAGGGCTCTGAGGCCATCCTGGTGGGGGATGGAGGTGTAGAGTGACCGGACATCCATGGTGAAGATGAGGGGGTGAGGGCCCAGAGAGTGGAATGCGTGGAGGCGGCGGAGAGTGTCTGAGGTGTCTAGAACATAGGTGGGGAGGGATTTGACCAAGGGGGATAGGATGGAGTCAAGGTATGTGGAGATGAGTTCGGTGGGGCACGAACAGGCAGAGACAATGGGTCTGCCGGGAGAGCCGGGTTTGTGGATTTTGGGGAGAAGGTAAAAACGGGCCGTGCGGGGCTGGGGAATGATGAGTTTGGAGGCTTGGTCAGGTAGGGCGTGGGAATTGATGAAGTCGGTGATGGTGCTAGAAATGGT
This sequence comes from Amblyraja radiata, assembly GCF_010909765.2. Classification (NCBI taxonomy): domain Eukaryota; kingdom Metazoa; phylum Chordata; class Chondrichthyes; order Rajiformes; family Rajidae; genus Amblyraja; species Amblyraja radiata. The sequence continues at coordinate 15,148,322 of NC_045958.1, forward strand.
GGCCTGGTGCTCGTCAGTGGGGTCATGGTCCAAGGGTAAGTAGGAGTTGGTCCTCACCCTCAATAACTTTACATTTGACTCCTCCCATTTCCTCCAAACACAAGGCGTAGCTATGGGCACACGCATGGGCCCCAGCTACGCCTGCCTCTTTGTCGGGTACGTTGAACAATCCTTGTTCAATGCGTACCAGGGCCCCATCCCCGACCTCTACCTCCGCTACATTGACGACTGCTTTGGTGCCACCTCCTGCACCCACACACAACTGACTGACTTCATCCACTTCACCACGAACTTCCATCCGGCACTCCAATACACCTGGACGATTTCAGACACTTCCCTACCATTCCTTGACCTCACCATCTCCATCGCAGGGGACAGACTCCTGACCGACATACATTATAAACCCACTGACTCACATGGCTATCTGGACTACACGTCTTCCCACCCTGCCCCCTGTAAAGACTCCATCCCCTACTCCCAATTCCTCCGCCTACGCCGCATCTGTTCCCAGGATGAGACATTTCATACCAGGGCATCGGAAATGTCCTCGTTCTTCAGGGAACGGGGATTCCCCTCCGCCACCATAGATGAGGCTCACACCAGGGTCTCATCCATACCCCGTAACGCTGCTCTCTCTCCCCATCCCCGCACACGCAACAAGGGCAGAGTCCCTCTGGTCCTCACCTTTCACCCCACCAGCCGGCAAATACAACACATAATCCTCCGCCATTTCCGCCACCTCCAACGTGACCCCACCACTCGCCACATCTTCCCATCTCCCCCCATGTCTGCCTTCCGCAAAGACCGCTCCCTCCGCAACTCCCTCGTCAATTCTTCACTTCCCTCCCGCACCACCCCCTCCCCGGGCACTTTCCGTTGCAACCGCAAGAAATGCAACACCTGTCCCTTCACCTCCCCCCTCGACTCCATTCAAGGTCCCAAGCAGTCGTTCCAGGTGCGACAAAGGTTCACCTGTATCTCCTCCAACCTCATCTACTGCATCCGCTGCTCTAGATGTCAGCTGATTTACATCGGTGAGACCAAGCGTAGGTTGGGCGACCGTTTCGCCGAACACCTCCGCTCAGTCCGCAATAACCTACCTGATCTCCCGGTGGCTCAGCACTTCAACTCCCCCTCCCATTCCCAATCCGACCTCTCTGTCCTGGGTCTCCTCCATTGCCAGAGTGAGCACCAGCGGAAATTGGAGGAACAGCACCTCATATTCCGTCTGGGGTCCTTGCGTCCCCTTGGCATCAACATTGAATTCTCCCAATTTGGCTAGCCCGTGCTGTCCTCTCCCCCCCTCCCCTCCCCTTCCTTCACCCTCTAGCTGTCTCCTCCCATCCGCCCGCCCTCGGGCTCCTCCTCCTCCTCCCTTTGTCCTTCTTTCTTTCCCCACCCCCTATCAGTCTGAAGAAGGGTTTCGGCCCGAAACGTCGCCTATTTCCTTCGCTCCATAGATGCTGCTGCACCCGCTGAGTTCCCCCAGCAATTTTGTGTACCTTGGGTATCTTCATTGCTGTCCACAACACGTACATCTAACCTGAATGCCCGGTAATGTGGCGTCTTGACATCTTTAAATATATTACCAAAAGAACATTTGCTGCATTTATGTCCTTTGGCAATCTCTTGTTAGTTAGTGTAATGTTTAACCTGTCAGATGGGTATAGTCAGTTTTAACATCTATTATCATAAAATGCTTTTAGAAAATTCCTTGCAACCTGTATATTTTGTTGTGGTTAACTTATGTGGGAAGCGAGAGTGTTTCTGTACCAATAGCAATAACGACCCATGCTATGGCCATGTCATGATAATTTTCAGTCCTTCACAGAAAACATGCTTGCATCAATCTGTAGTGTGCATGGTTAAACATATATGTTATCATGGTCCAGGATCTATTGACACAAGTTGATCATATGCTGAATAATCCAACCACATTTTTGTTTGGAAGTGGAAAGAAATAATAGAAATTGCATCAATTGCAATGTGTAAAAAGAGTTGAGACACTGTATTATAATTTTGCTGCATGTCATTGTGGTATATATCATGTCTTGATTGGTGAATATGTTTAGTTTGTGACTTTATTTGAAGCAGAAATAATATGTGAATGCATCATTGACCATAATTCCGACTGGTAACTACGCACTTCGTCCGAGCACATTATCGCACGTGTCATGCAAGCCATCTTAAATGACCACCTAAACTGTCATTTGGCAACCTAAAAAGCTGCCAAGGTTGCCCGGCTGGCAACAGGGAAAAAAAGTTAAGCGAGAGCCCTGTAGTTGAGTCATTTTTCTTAGCGTTTAGAAGTACATGCAAATTCTTAAAAGGGCTGTCATGGGAGATGTTGCAATGTTTCCACAAGTGTGAGAATCATGAAGAGAACATAGCTTAAAAAAAGGGTGATCATTTAAAACCGAGGTATGTGGAAACACCTTCTCTCAGAATCTCTGGAATTCTCTGTCTCTGAAGGGTGGGGTCCAAATTATCATACTTACTGGATGTCAATTGTCTACTTTCTGCCTTTAAGCAAGACCTTCCTTTTCTTGAGATTAGTATGCAAACTTAAAGCACACGGTATTGGGGGTTCAGTATTGATGTGAATAGAGAACTGGCTGGCAGACAGGAAGCCAAGAGTAGGAGTAAAAGGGTCCTTTTCACAATGGCAGGCAGTGACTAGTGGGGTACCGCAAGGCTCAGTGCTGGGACCCCAGCTATTTACAATATATATTAATGATCTGGATGAGTGAATTGAATGCAACATCTCCAAGTTTGCTGATGACACAAAACTGGGGGGCAGTGTTAGCTGCGAGGAGGTGCTAGGAGGCTGCAAGGTGACTTGGATAGGTTGGGTGAGTGGGCAAATGCATGGCAGATGCAGAATAATGTGGATAAATGTGAGGTTATCCACTTTGGTGGCAAAAACAGGAAAGTAGACTTTTATCTGAATGGTGGCCGATTAGGAAAAGGGGAGATGCAACGAGACCTGGGTGTCATGGTACACCAGTCATTGAAAGTAGGCATGCAGGTGCAGCAGGCAGTGAAGAAAGCGAATGGTATGTTAGCATTCATAGCAAAAGGATTTGAGTATAAGAGCAGGGAGGTTCTACTGCAGTTGTACAGGGTCTTGGTGATACCACACCTGGAGTATTGCGTACAGTTTTGGTCTCCTAATCTGAGGAAAGACATTCTTGCCATTGAGGGAGTACAGAGAAGGTTAACCAGACTGATTCCTGGGATGGCAGGACTTTCATATGAAGAAAGACTGGAGAGACTCGGCTTGTACTCGCTAGAATTTAGAAGATTGAGGGGGGATCTTATAGAAACGTACAAAATTCTTAAGGGGTTGGACAGGCTAGATGCAGGAAGATTGTTCCCGATGTTGGGGAAGTCCAGAACAAGGGGTCACAGTTTAAGGATAAGGGGGAAGTCTTTTAGGACCGAGATGAGAAAAACATTTTTCACACAGAGAGTGGTGAATCTGTGGAATTCTCTGCCACAGAAGGTAGTTGAGGCCAGTTCTTTGGCTATATTTAAGACGGAGTTAGATGTGGCCCTTGTGGCAAAAGGGATCAGGGGGTATGGAGAGAAGACAGGTACAGGATACTGAGTTGGATGATCAGCCATGATCATATTGAATGGCGGTGCAGTCTCGAAGGGCCGAATGGCCTACTCCTGCACCTAGTTTCTATGTTTCCGAAATCTAGCCACACTGTTTATTGTTATACTGCTCACTTTAGGTTTTTTGCTAGTTTCCTTTAGCATGGTATTCTATTTTTTTTGTACTTGCAATGTTAAACTGCCTGGTCAATAATTCCCTGCACAATGTCTATTCCCTTCATAAATGCACAATACAAGATCTAAAATATCCTTTCCCACCTTTTCTTATCTGTCTATATCAAAACGGAGTATTTCTGACATCGATCTGTAATTTTGACTTTTATTTCTTCCATTAATATAGCTTGACGAACTGGATACATTTCACAGCCCTCTATTAGTAACATATAACACACGCAAAGAAGCATAATCTGCCTCCAATAGCCACATTAATTTGTTTAGTCTAACCTTCTCAAAGATTTTATATTTTTAGTTTTTAAGAGATATAGTGTAGAAACATGCCTACTGCCCACCGAGTCTGTGCCAACCAGCGATCCCCGTATAGTAGTTCTAGTTCTATGCACCAGGGACAAATTACAGAAGTCAATTAACCTACAAACCTACACATCACTGGAGTGTGGGAGGAAACCAGAGCACCCAGAGAAAAGCCATGCTGTCACTGAGAGAACGTAGAAACTCTGCGCAGACAGCACCCGTAGTGAGGATTGAACCCAGGTCTCTCTTGCTATAAGACAGCAACTCCACCGCTGTGCCACTATGCTGCCCTTTGTCCTATCCATTCATCACCCACTTCCTTTGCAATCTAAAACTACATTTCTTTTTTCTGTCCCAGTTCTAATGAAGAGTCACAGAAATGAAACAATAATTGCTTGTCTTTTCACAGATGTTTCCTGACCCACTGAGCATTTCCAGCGTTTTCTATTTTCTGATTTTATTTCAGACTTCCAGCACCTGCTTTATTCCTTTGTTGGCTTTTTGTACAAACTGATCCAGAAAACCATCATTTATCCAATCTGTGAATCTATCTTCCACTTTATTGCAAGGGATTTGGCTTTCCCAGTTGATACACATAGTAATGATTACTGATTAACACTCATGATTATTGAATTAACCACAGTATTTATTTGGTACCTGTTGGGTATGATAAACAGTGATAACTAATGCCCCTGTCCCACTTAGGAAACCTGAACGGAAACCTCTGGAGACTGCGCCCCACCCAAGGTTTCCATGCGGTTCCCGGAGGTTCCCAGAGGTTTTTGTCAGTCTCCCTACCTGCTTCCACTACCTGCAACCTCTGGCAACCACCTGCAACCTCCGGGAACCGCATGGTAACCTTGGGTGGGGTGCAAAGTCTCCAGAGGTTTCCTAAGTGGGACAGGGGCATTAGTATAGTATGTAGATTTATCCAAAGAATGGATTCAGCAGATCAAATTCACTTTGGAAAAGTGTAAAATGATAGATTTTGACTGAAAGAATGTAAAGAGACAATATATCCCTACGATAAATCTAAATATTGTCCTGCTCCTGTTCAATCACTGGCTGATGAAATCCTACCAACACCTTCATTACCTTTATGGGTGGAACACTGGCATAGCGGTAGAAATGCTGCCTTACAGTGCCAGAAACCCGGGTTCGATGCTGACTACAGATGCTGTCTGTATGGAAGTTTGTACGTTCTCCCTGTGATCACATGGGTTTTCTCTGGGTGCGCCGATGTTCTCCCACACCCTAAAGACGTACAAGTTTGTAGGTTAATTAGCTTTGGTAAAATTGTAAATTGTCCCCAATGTGTAAGATAGTGTTACTGTCAGGGGTGATCGCTGGTTAGCGCAGACTTGATGCAATGTTTTTACACTGTATCTATAAAGAAAAGTAAAACTAAAGTAAAACCTCAAGACTTCCCTGCTCTAATATTGCAATCCTGTTTAGGGTTCATCTTTCTCTTCTCTGTAAAAGGGAACATCCAAAAAATGATTGTTTATGCCCAAAATAACACCATCCTTTCGGCACACAGCCCTGTGATAGCTGACCTATATTAACGCAGTTTGGTTTAGAGATACGACATGGAATCAGGCTCTTCGACCTATTGAGTCCATGCTGATCATTGATCACCAGTTCACACTATGCAATCCCACTTTCTCATCCACTCCTTACACATTCAGGGCAATTGTTTACAGAAGCCAATTAACCTACGAACCTACATTTTTGGGATGTCAAAGAAACCGGAGCAGCTAGAGGAAACCCCACATGGTCACAGGGAAAATGTGCAAACTCTACACGGACAGCATCTGAGGTTAGGATCGAACCCAAGTGTCTGGTGCTGTGAGGCAGCAGCTCCATTAACTGTGCCATTATACCATCCTCATGCCAAATGGTGGTAAGTTCCACAATTTAGTCACTTCCCAGGTGAAATTTTTCTCTTGGTTTCCTTGAATTTCAGTGATTTTTTTCCATTTATTTTTGCTCTCCCCAACAGATACAATATCTCATCTATCCAACCTTCATAATTTCAAAATACATAAGAACACAAATTTCAGAGCAGAACTGCATCATAGAATCGCTTGTGAAAGCTTCACCAAGATCATATCTGCTTTCAACCTGAGCTCCATTTTCCTGCCCAAATTGTTTCATTCCGTGAAGATACCGAAATAAACTGAAATCTGTTTTGAACGTAGCCAATGACTGAACCTCCACACTTCCCGAGGAGAGTGAATTTCAAAGAATCACTACTCTTTGAATGAATCTTAAATGGCCTCCTCAAATCTTCCCTGACATGTCTTTTAAGTGTTTCAAATGTTTCATATAGCTTCCTAACAGTGACAACACAAGTGGATAAAGTGATTAAAAAAATCATGTGGTATGCTTACCCTCTTTGGTCGAGGCATTGAGTATAAGAATCAAAATGTAAGTTCCAGCTTTATAGAACTTTAGTTAGGCCACGTTTGAAGTATTATGTGCAGTCTGGGTACCCTGTTGCAGTGAAGATATGGAGAGGGTGCAGGTTTGCCAGAATGTTGCCTGGATTAGAGCCTATTAGCTATAAGGGAAGGTTGGACAAAATTGGATAGGTTTCTCTGGAGCGCTGGAGGTTGAGGGAAGACCTGATAGAGGTACATCAAATTATGATGGGCATAGATAAGGTAGACAGTCAGAATCTTTATCACAGGGTGGAAATAGGGGCACAGCTTTATTAAGCAGTGAAAGGGCAAAGGGGGAAAGATAATTTGTGGGGGAAGTTTTTTTTATCAAGAGAGTGGTGAGTGTCTGTCAGGGGTGATGGTGGAACCAGATACCTTAGTTACATTAAAGAGGCTTTTAGATAGCACATGGATATGTAGGGAATGGGGTGATGTGAATCACATGCAGGCAGAGGAGATTATTTTAAACTTGGCTTCATGTTTGAAACAGATATTGTGGGACGAAGGGCTCGTTTGTGTGTTGTACTGTTCTATTTTCTATTTCAACGAGGTCACCTTTCTTGCTTCCGAACAGTAGCTTGCATTACTCAATGTCTCCTCATATGTCTCCTCATATGCGTTAGTGATTAACTAAAGTGGGATAACATTAGCTACCCTTCAATCCACAGGAACTGATCCTGAGTCTATAGAACATTGGAAAATTATCACCAAAGAATCCACAATTTCTAGAGCCACTTCCTTAAGTACCCTGGGATGCAGACCATCAGGCCCTGGGGATTTATCAGCCTTCAGTCCCATCAGTCTAACCAACACAATTTCTTGCCTAATATGGATTTCCTTCAGTTCCTCCATCACCCCAGATCCTCTGGCCACTACTATATCAGGAAGACTGTTTGTGACCTCCTTAGTGAAGACAGATCCAAAGTACCAGTTCAACTCATCTGCCATTTCCTTGTTCTCCATAATAAATTCACCTTTTTCAGTCTTCAAGGGTCCAACTTTGGTCTTAACTGATTTTTTCTCTTCACATACCTAAAGAAGCTTTTACTATCCTGTTTTATATTCTTGGATAGCTTACCTTCGTACCTCATCTTTTCTCCCCGTATTGTCCTTTTAGTTCTCTTTTGTTGCTCTTTAAACATTACCCAATCCTCTTGCTTCCCGCTCATCTTTGCTATGTTGTACTTCTTTTCTTTTCTTTTTATACTGTCCCTGATATCCCTATTCAGCCACGGTCGCCCCTTACTCCCCTTGGAATCTTTCTTCCTCCTAGCAATGAACTGATCCTGCACCTTCTGTATTATTCCTAGAAATACCTGCCATTTTTGTTCCACTAGTGTATCTTTCCAGTCAACTTTGGCAGCTCCTCCCTCATGGCCCCATAGTCCCCTTTATTCAACTGTAACACCTCCGACCTACCCTTCTCCCTCTCCAATTGTAGATTAAACCTGACCATGTTATGGTCACTGCCTCCTAATGGCTCATTAACCTCGAGGCCCTTTATCAAATCTGGTTCATTACATAACACTAAATCCAGAATTGCCTTCTCCCTGGTAGGCTCCAATACAAGCTTTTTCAGATGACACAGCTGTTGTCGGCCTCATCAAAGGGGGCAATGAGGAGGAGTATAGAGATACAATAAACAACTTTGTGGAGTGGAGTGCACACAATAACCTCCATCTCAACACCACAAAAACGAAGGAGATAGTTGTGGATTTCAGGAGGGGGAGGAGGAGGACTCAACAAACACCAATCACCATCAGGGGCACTGAGGTGGAGGTGGTCGCCAACCACAGGTACCTTGGTGTGCAGCTTGACAGTGAGCTGGACTGGAAGAGTCATATGGAGGCGGCGTACAGGAAGGGACAAAGTCAACTGTATTTCTTAAGGAGGCTAAGGTCATTCAACATCTGCCAACCCCTGCTGTGCAGTGTCTACCATTCAGTGGTGGCCAGTGCTCTGTTTTTTGCTGTGGCCTGTTGGGGAGAAGGTGCCCGCATAGCGGACAAAAACAGACTGGACAAGCTGATCAGGAAGGCCGGCTCAGTGGTCGGGGCTGAGCAACTAACGGTCCAGCAGGTGGCAGAGGCCAGAACTCTGAACAAACTGGGTTCAATAATGACCAACCCCACTCACCCACTCCACGCCCTGAAGGTGATCAAGAGCAGCACCTTCAGTCAGAGACTGATTGCACCAATGTGCAAAACTGAGAGATATAGGAAGTCTTGTGTACCAGCTGCTATAAGGTTTTACAATGCACAAAAATAACTTTGCACTTTTTTAGTATTCATTCATTGTATTTTAACTTATTAAGTATGGAAGCTATCTGTGGAAATGTGTGGTGTTATGTCTGTCTTGAAGCTGTTGTGGCACTGTAATTTCCTGTAAAGGATTATTAAAGGATCTATCTATCTATCAATCTAAGCTGCTCTAAGAATCCATCACGAAGGCACTCTACAAAGTCCCTTTCTTAGGGTCCAGTACCAACCTGATTTTCCCAGTCTACCTGCATGTTGAAATCTCCCATAACAACCACAGCATTACCTTTGCTACATGCCAATTTTAACTCCTGATTCAACTTGCCCCCTATGTCCAGGCTACTGTTTGGGGGCCTGTAGATGTCCAATTAGGGCCTTTTTACCCTTACAATTCCTTAGTTCTATCCATACTGACTCCACATCTCCCATTTCAATGTCACCCCTTGCAAGGGACTGAATTTCATTCCTCACCAACAGAGCTACCCCACCCCCTCTGCCCACCTGTCTGTCTTTTCGATAGGTATACCCTTGAATATTCAGTTCCCAGTCCTGGCCCTCTTGCAGCCATGTCTCTGTAATTACCACAACATCATACTTGCCAACTGAGCCTCAAGCTCGTCCACTTTATTTCTTATACTTCGCGCATTCATATACAACCCTTTGACCTCCGTATTCACGTCCCCCCTTGCACTGCTCGCCATTGGCCCTGACCTTACTCTTTTATCCCTTCTCGAACTTTCCTTCCTGTAGATTGGTTATTGCATGTGAATCAATCAGAGTAGTGTAGCATCATTAACCCCACCACTGTCCACTTTATATTAACACCCATTTCCTACATTAAGTAGTCTTGTAAGCGGTAGTGATAAACTAACAACCTGCTGTACCGCTCTACTATATGTTATGATTAAAGATGATTTAAACTTCAGACCTGTGTACATTAAGTCATTTGCACTTCCCATTAATTCGAGAAACGTTTGTAATTTTTCCTGTAGTCACTTCCCCTTCAACTCCATCTTTATACTCCCAATTTGTCAATCCCTCCCCCCCACTATTTAGTTTAGACCCACAGATGTAGCACTAGAAAACCTGCCTGCCAGAATGTTGGTCCCCCTCCAGTTAAGGTGTAACCCGTCCCTTTTGTACAGGTCACCCCTGCCCCAGAACAGATCCCAGTGGTCTATAAATCTAAATCCTTGCTCCCTACACCAGCCTCTCAGCCACACATTCAGATACCCATATCTCCCTGTTCCCATCCTCACTAGCACGAGGTACTGGAAGCAATCCAGAGATAACCACCCTAGAAGTCCTGCCTTTCAGTCTTCTTCCCAACTCTCTGAACTCATGTTGGAGAACCTCCTTCCTCTTCTTCCCGATGTCGTTTGTGCATACTACTGCCGGCTGTTCACCTTCTCTCTCTCGAGGATGTTCTGAATTTGGCTTGTGATATCCTGAACCCTGGCACCAGGGAGGCAACAGACCATCCTCGCATCTCGTCTGCCGCCACAGAATCTCCTGTCCGCTCCTTGGACAATGGAGTCACCCATCACAATGGCCCTGTCCGACGTCAGTCTCGCCGGTCGAGTCCCATCTCTAGGATTGGAGCCACCGACGTGTCCGCCGCTCGGACTGGAAACATCATCTCCCCCGACAGTTCCCAAGAGGGCGTACCTGATTTCATTAGGCACAGCCACCTGGATCTCCTGCACTCCACGTTTACCACCCTTTCTCTCAGTCACACACCTTCGTTCTTCCCGTATCCTCGGCGTGACAACCTCACTGTAGGTCCTGTCCAGGAAACTCTTGTTTTCCTGGATGGCCCCGAGGTCATCCAGCTGCTTCTCCAGTGCCCCAGCATGGTCCTTCAGGATGTCTGCCATTGATGGCACTTTTGAACTGTAATGTCACACTTTCAAACCAATTCCAGCGATGAGTTCATCACCACCCCAAGTTCATTGCCACCCTGTTCATTATCACCCCTACCTTACCAAAGTTCCCATACTCATCAAGTTCCACACCTTGGGGACAGTAAACCCAGAAGGATTTTTTGCTCATAAACAGAGACCTGACATGTTCATCAATGCATTAAAACCATAGCAATTAAAGCAGAAAAAACAGTTTAAAAAACATGAACAGTCTTCTCTTTGTCACACCACATCTCTAACTATGTGCCGAAAAGGACAAACTGGACTTGCATATGCAATATAAATCTGAGGATTGAGTACAAATATCTTTTGATTATCATTTTTGTTTACAATTGGGAAGAACAATGCTTTGGAGATTGTTAAATTAATTGGAAGAGAAAAAGAATGGGAGCATGAAGTAGAGTTGTAGAAGAACAGTATGAGAAATGTTTTAAACCAGGCTATGGAGCAGATTAGTGAAAAGATCTGGAGCTGCATGGGTCAGAATGTCCCAGAATTTGGGGTTTAGTAGGCGAAATGAGTATACGAACCAGCCAAAGGATGATTTAAATAAGTAAATGTTAGAAATATGAAGCTGATTTGGTCCATTTTATTTCTTGCTCTAACATTTCAATTTAAAAAAAATTAAAAATACAGATAAATAATATTGTTTAATTTAGAGATACAGAGCAGAAACAGACCCTTTGGCCCACTGAGTCCACACCGACCAGCGATCCCCGCACATTAACGCTATCCTAACACACTAGGAACAATTCTCATTTATACCATGCCAATAGGGTGATTTCACGAAAGGTCACTGGAGCGTAGATCCGCACCCACGTGACCGAAAATTTAAACTGGGGGACAAGCGTCACTTCCGGTGCATGTTAGTGAATGGGAAAACACGCACTTTCACACCCGTTAAAAACATCGAAAACGGCCAGTTTTTGAGCTGCAATTTACTGTGCCAGTCGGGGTGACCGTGAGGCACAGCTACCTAAATTTACAGTCCAAAAAAAAGATAGAAACTAAGGTAAATTCAAGAGGGAGCTGAAGGTGTAAATACAGCAGAAGTGCTTAGCGGGCATTTGCCGTGGAGATTTAAAGATCCAAAATATCGGGAATTATCGCGTTTGCTCGCTGCATTTCATCAAAAGTAAGGCATTATTGACTTTTTATCTTTATTCATTTGTTATATGAAAAGTATTAAAAGTTAAAAATCCGTAAGTAAAATTGCAAAATCGCCCATGGTTCTCAGGTGGGTTTTAACATGCAAAATGAAAACGCTTCTGAAGCTCCATTTACCATTTAAATAATCGTAAACTATCAATGCGTTTTGAAATAAATTTTACTGAGATGCAAGCTAAGGAATGGGATAATTGTCAGCTGTTTGTTGGACAAAAGCAGGACATTTTATTATTTGCCAAAATATATTTCTCAATGTTTCTTGTTTAAAGCCTGCACAATCACCCAAACTACTTATTTATTTATTTATCATCTAATAACAGACAAGCCTGCAGCATGGAATGATGTCAACAATCCTGATTGGGCACCCACTGTGAGCAGGATAGACAATGTGCACAAGAACGCCATGCACGTGCAACAAGAAGAGAGTATTAAAGCAGATTTGGTTGCAGCTCAAGCATCTATAGCTCTGCAAGTTGATGGCGTTCTTGTGCACATTGTCTATCCTGCTCACAGTGGGTGCCCAATCAGGATTGTTGACATCATTCCATGCTGCAGGCTTGTCTGTTATTAGATGATAAATAAATAAATAAGTAGTTTGGGTGATTGTGCAGGCTTTAAACAAGAAACATTGAGAAATATATTTTGGCAAATAATAAAATGTCCTGCTTTTGTCCAACAGCTGCCAATTATCCCATTCCTTAGCTTGCATCTCAGTAAAATTTATTTCAAAACGCATTGATAGTTTACGATTATTTAAATGGTAAATGGAGCTTCAGAAGCATTTTCATTTTGCATGTTAAAACCCACCTGAGAACCATGGGCGATTTTGCAATTTTACTGACGGATTTTTAACTTTTAATACTTTTCATATAACAAATGAATAAAGATAAAAAGTCAATAATGCCTTACTTTTGATGAAATGCAGCGAGCAAACGCGATAATTCCCGATATTTTGGATCAGTATAGAAGTTGGGATGTAATGTTAAAATTGTACAAGGCATTGGTGAGGCCAATTCTGGAGTATGGTGTACAATTTTGGTCGCCTAATTATAGGAAGGATGTCAACAAAATAGAGAGAGTACAGAGGAGATTTACTAGAATGTTGCCTGGGTTTCAGCAACTAAGTTACAGAGAAAGGTTGAACAAGTTAGGGCTTTATTCTTTGGAGCGCAGAAGGTTAAGGGGGGACTTGATAGAGGTTTTTAAAATGATGAGAGGGATAGACAGAGTTGATGTGGAAAAGCTTTTCCCACTGAGAGTAGGGAAGATTCAAACAAGGGGACATGACTTGAGAATTAAGGGACTGAAGTTTAGGGGTAACATGAGGGGGAACTTCTTTACTCAGAGAGTGGTAGCTGTGTGGAATGAGCTTCCAGTGAAGGTGGTGGAGGCAGGTTCGTTTTTATCATTTAAAAATAAATTGGATAGTTATATGGATGGGAAAGGAATGGAGGGTTATGGTCTGAGCGCAGGTATATGGGACTAGGGGAGACTATGTGTTCGGCACGGACTAGAGGGGTCGAGATGGCCTGTTTCCGTGCTGTAATTGTTATATGGTTATATGGTTATATCTTTAAATCTCCACGGCAAATGCCCGCTAAGCACTTCCGCTGTATTTACACCTTCAGCTCCCTCTTGAATTTACCTTAGTTTCTATCTTTTTTTTGAACTGTAAATGTAGGTAGCTGTGCCTCACGGTCACCCCGACTGGCACAGTAAATTGCAGCTCAAAAACTGTCCGTTTTCGATGTTTTTAACGGGTGTGAAAGTGCGTGTTTTCCCATCCACTAACATGTACCGGAAGTGACGCTTGTCCCCCAGTTAAAATTTTCGGTCACGTGGGTGCGGATCTACGCTCCAGTGACCTTTCGTGAAATCACCCTATTGACCTACAAAACTATACGTCTTTGGGGTGTGGGAAAAAACTGAAGATCTCGGAGAATACCCAGGCGGTCATGCAGGGCTCGAAATTAGCGGTTGCCTGGGTGGCAATGACCACCCAAAGTGCCGCGGGGCAACCTAAACGGCGAGTCATTTTACCCGGCTTGGCACTGCAGATACAGGTTTATACCGAAGATAGACACAAAAAACTGGAGTAACTCAGCGGGTCAGGCAGCATCTCTGGAGCAAAGGAACATGACGTTTTGTGTCATTAGGTGCGTGGTGACGAAATGACGGGCTCCGAACAGCGGCAACAGCGGCCGCTACAGCAGCTCCACCATCTCCTCCTCCCGCACCCCGCGTGCCCTGATAGCGGCCGCTGCCTGCCACTCTGCCAATGGCGATAACCGCTTTCAAAACAAACCCTCCCGCACGCCGAGGCCAGGAGGAGGGAGGGAGGGGGAGGCTTCCTTCCGCCGTCTGAAGCAGCTGCACCAAAGATCCTATAACTATTGGTGTTGGCTGGCAGAGGAGGGGAGGCGGTGGCGAGGAGATCCCAACTGCCTCCCCCTTTGGTGGCAGCACTTGGCGGTGGATAGGGTCAGCCAAGGCAGCAGGGCGATGTTGTCCGAGGAGCGCTGACCTTCCTTCCTCCCCAACTCCCCCTCTCACTCTCTCTCTCTCCTGTACTGAACCCCCCATTCATCCTGTACTGAACCCCTGATTCATCCTGTAGTGATCGCCCATTCATCCAGCACAGACCCTCTGATCCACACTGTACTGAACCTCCCATTCACCCTGTACTGATCCCCGCCCGGCCGGCTCCCGCGGTGGGGAGAGGCCGGGCGGGGAGTGGCCGCTCCGACGATCCGGGGCCTGGGTGCTGAGCGCTTGCTCTGAGGCCGACGGCTGGTGCTCCGGGCCCGCGTGGCGGGCTGAGGCCACGCCGAGGATCTGAGGCCGACAGCTGCTGCTGCTCCGAGCACGCAAGGAGGGAGAGGAACGGTAATCTCGAGATCCTGGGGAGGAGAGGAGGGAGAGTGGGGGGGGGGGGGGGGGGGGATTAAAGGAGAGGAGGGAGTAGGGAGGGAAAGTGGGGGAGGTGAGGCGGGAGAGTGGGGGTGAAGGGGGAATAGAGGGAGCAGAAGTGGGAGTGGGGAATAGAGGGAGAGGAGGGCAGTGGGGAAGGTCAGCAGAGATAGTGGAGGGGGATGGGGGAAGGTGAGGAGTGGGAGAGGTTGGGGTATAGAGGATTAGGAGGGTGTAGGGAGGGGGAGTGGAGTAATGGAGGGAGGGAGTGACTGAGGGTAGGGGGATAGAGAGGGAGGGAGAGCTGAGGGAGGGATTTGGGGAGGGGAGGATGGGAGGGAAAAGAAGAGGAGGAAGTGGAGGGGTATCCAGTGCTGGGGGTTGAGGGGAATTGTGCGGCACCTGCGCAGATGGGGGCTATGGTCAGCGGTGGAATATTGCATTGGGGGAACATGTTGCGTTGGGGGAACAGGTGAGTGGTGGAATATAGCGTTGGGGAACGGTCTGCATTGGTGGACCAGGCATCCCTTGTGACAGGGACTCGGGGTCCCACTTACACTAGTACAATATAAAAGCAAGTTGTTGTTTCAGCTGGATAGTGCACAGAAAAACATATTTAGGTTGCTAAAGTCTGAATATAAGTCAGCAGCCTCAGGAAGGTTGACCCAGGAACAGCTATTAATATCTTTGAAATCAAGTTGTACCAGTTTTGTATGGTATATAATGAATGGTATGTTATATAATGAGGGTGGCACGGTGACGCAGCGATAGAGTTGCTGCCTTACCACGATGACAGTGCCAGAGACCCGGGTTCGATCCCAACTACATAACCCCTCTACGATCCCTCCATAACCCCTCTCCCCTCCCTATGCCTCTTGACGTCATTGTGAGGTGGAAGCTGCTGTTTTTATGAAAACATTTTTTTTAAATGTAAATGAGAACCCATTGTGATGTCATTATGGAGTGGAGCACTGCTGATGGGCAGTTTATGTAAATTAGATCACATAGTGACATCATAGCTGTAACTGCCACTGCAACCAAATTATTTTTCTCAAACTGTATTTTGTAAAGTTGAAAATGTGAATAACTTGTAAATTATGCCATCAATTTGAACCTATAGACCCCAACAGCGCAGGCTCGGCTGACGGGTCCCCGTTGTGACACTAGAGAAACTACGGTTGCTGTCTGTATGAAGTTTATATGTTCTCCCCGTGACAGGGCTCTCACTTAACTTTTTTTCCCTGTTGCCAGCCGGGCAACATTGGTAGCTTTTTAGGTTGCCAAATAACAGTTTAGGTGGTCATTTAAGACGGATTGCAGTTTAGGTGATCGAACGAAGTGCGTAGTTACCAGTAGGAATTATGCTCAATGAAGCATTCACATATTATTTCTGCTTCAAATAAAGTCACAAACTAAACATACTCACCAATCAAAACATGATATATACCACAATGACATGGAGCAAAGTTACAATACAGTATCTCAACTCTTTTTGCACATTGCAATTAATGCAATTTCTATTATTTGCAATATTTCATCACTCAGAGAGGAGAGCTCAGGGAAAAGACGGGGAGAGCCGTGGAGGGTAGGGGGGTATCAAGGGGGAGGGGGGTAGGAGCCAGCGAGGGGGACCAGAGGGGAAGGGGCTGGAACTGTGGGGCGTTGCAATGGCGGTCCGTTTGGGACTCACAGTGGGCGCTGGACGCTCTCCTCCACTGGGATCAAACTCTGCTTTCTGTTTGGCGATATCTCCAACTCCGGGCTGGGTCGGGCCACTTCCAGTCCCTCTGAAAATGATGGAGATTTCCGCTGGCCACCCGCAGCGTCCCTCAGCTCCAGTATAGATGCAATGGCGCAGGAAGGGGTGGACCATCCCGGGGAGTGACAGGAGAAGAGACAAATGCGCGTGGCGCTGATTGGCAGGAGGAGATTGATCTGAGCACGCGCGGTTTTTACGATTTTTAAACCTCGCTAACTTTTACAATATACTAGCGATGGGAACGAAACCTGTTGCACTCGCAGCACAGGAGAACGGTGAGTGAGCTGATGAAAAATCGTAGCGCTATCGCGTACCGTTTTTGCGCAAATAAAAACAACCACGCAAACCGGAGGAGCACAAGATCAGAGTTTTAGTTATGTATAGATTTCTCCTCCATCCCTCCCCCACTCCCACCCTCTCCTTACAACAATGTAACAAATCTCGCATTGCACTGGGTGGAACACAGTTGACGGGCAGTATATGTAAATTAATCCCATTGTGAGGTCATCAGAATCAGAATCACACTTTATTCCCAAGTATGTTTTGCAACATACAAAGAATTTCATTGGCCAGGTCAGTCATACAATTAAAAGTAACAAATCACTCAAAAACATATTTTAACATGAACATCCATCACAGTGACTCCTACACATTCCTCACTGTGATGGAAGGCGAAATAAAGTTCAAGTCCTTCCTTTTGTTCTTCCTCGGTCGGGGGCCTCGAGCCCTTCGTTGACGGGACGATCTTGACTCCCGTAGCTGGCGGCGTTCAGGCCCTCCGCATCGAGGCATTCAGCTCCTGCATCGGGGGAATGTCAGCTGGTCGAGCCTTCCGCGGCGTTGGAGCTCCCGACTAGCCTCTCCCGAGACTGCGAGCCCTTGATGGTAAGTCCACGGTGGTCGTGGTGGGAGCAATCCCAGGCAAGGGATCCGCTCCGATGTTAAATCCGCGCCCCGCGGTTGGGCTCACAACAGTCTGAGGAGGCCTCCAGCTCCAGCGATGGTATGCCGCAGAGCCCGGAGAATGTGATCCGAAAATTGATCACATCTCTGGGAAGGTAGGAACTTGAAAGAAAGTTTCCCCCGATCCCCTCCCCTCTCCCCCCACAGAAAACAAACCAAAGAACATTGAAACAAACTTTTAACAAATTAAAAAATAACATAAGAAAGAAAAAACAAACAGACTGCTGGCAAGGCTGCCAACTCCCCAGCGTTCCTGGTGGTCTTACGTTGCTAACTGCCAGTGGATTTTGTAAAGTTAAAAATGTGAATAATTTGTAAAATATAACATCAGTCTCTGAACGAAACTTGATAAAAACAGACAAGACAATCGTGGGTAGGGTGATCCAAAAATTGTAGCGCTATCATGTACCATTTGGCTATAGTTCCGGGAGCATATGGGCACGCACGCAGACAGACAAAGTCACAAAAAAGATGAGTTTTAGTAATATACAAGTGGGACCTGTTGGGCCCCTGTCACACAGGAGGGCTGGTCCCCAATTGCAATATTCCACCACTCACCCATAGCCCCCAACTGCGCAGGTGTGTCTGACGGGTTCCCATTGTGTAGCAATGTTACAAAATTTTGAGATTTTAAAAGTCAAGTCTGCAATTTATCCCATCAGATAAAGCATAAAAATAAGTTTAATTTGACACCTAATTCACTTTCATATCTCAAGTATTTAAAAAGTTATGGCCATTTTCATACTCGGAAATGAGCATCTTGTTCCCTATTGATTTTCTATGGATATAACAAAAAAGCTGTGATCGTGAACAGTCAAAAGCCCATAACTTTCTTAAAAATTAAGAGAACTGAATGAAATTTTCAGTTATCATAGATTGAAGCATTCTGAAACAAATATAAAATAATCTTACTTTGATGACCTGAAATTAAAGCATATAATTAGTTAGTTACCTAATTGTAGCTAATTTCAGACTTCAATTACTAGATCTAAACATCTATCCATTTCTTAATAAAGGATTAACATTTTTAAATAGCCTAAATGTCCAAATAATATTCACAAATAATTCACAATAAAACATGATTTTTAAATCTCATTTACATTAATTTATAGGCCAAATGGAAGGAATTCAGTGTTCAATTGCTGTAAATAAATGCCCATTTTAAATCAGCTTTCCAGTGGGTCCCTGTGGAACGCGCTGGTTTAGAACGTTCACATTGCGGTAGATTTGTGCCCCCAAATGCCCAGAAAAATACTGCGGGATATAATGGGCCCAAAATGAGCTACTCGCAATATTAAACTTTGTATAAAGGGATCTTAAGAAGCCCTTTTTAATGTAAAAATATACAGCCTACCTTCAATTGTCTCTTTATGAGACCCTGCGGTTGCTGGTGGTCGCGGGTTTAGAGATTGATTTTTAAACTACTATAACTATTATACGAGACCTTTAAAACTAATAATAGCTTTTGCGACAGGGTCTTCCAGCGATTTTTCGTTAATAATTAACTAGGCTGAACATCTTCGATTTGAACAGCCTAGAGAAAATCGCGTTTTAAACCCGCCCCCCTCTAAACGGCGCCAAAATCGCGCACACCCGCAGCGACAGATTTTCAGCGACGCTTCAGGTAGGCTTTGCAACATACCTACATTGTGAATGCGAGATCCCTGTTGCGATGCGAATCACGGCAACCCTCCCCAACAGCGGCTCGCCATCCCTCTTCCTACCCCTATCCTCCTCCATTCCCTCTCATCCCCAACACTCCCTCCCCTCCTATTCACCGTCCCTCTTCACGGTCCCTCTTCTCTCCTCTCCCCGTAAATGTAAATGAGAACCCATTGTGATGTCATTATGGAGTGGAGCACTGCTGATGGGCAGTTTATGTAAATTAGATCACATAGTGACATCATAGCTGTAACTGCCACTGCAACCAAATTATTTTTCTCAAACTGCATTTTGTAAAGTTGAAAATGTGAATAACTTGTAAATTATGCCATCAATTTGAACCTATAGACCCCAACAGCGCAGGCTCGGCTGACGGGTCCCCGTTGTGACACTAGAGATTCCCGTTGTGATGCGAGTCACGGCATCCCTTCCCAACTGTGCCTCGCCATCCCTCTTCCTACCCCTATCCTCCTCCATTCCCCCTTCATTCCCCAACACTCCCCCACGGGAGACCTGGTCCCCCAATGTAACCTGTTCCCCATGGCAATATTCCACCACGCACCTGTTCCCCCAACACCATATTCCACCACTCACCCATAGCTCCCAACTGCGCTGGGGCTGCTCATTTTGCCATATACCCTCCCTCTTTTTAAACTTTTTTAAAAAAGTGCTCTTGCTGGGGCTTGCAGGACTCAGTGTCCTGGGATAACAACATTGTAGCGAGCAGGGCTACAATCCCATTGTGGCATCATAGCTGCAGGTGCCAGTGCAGAGGGAATAATTTTTTCTCAAAGTGGGGTTTTGTAAAGTTAAAAATGTGAATAACTTGTAAAATATAACATCAATCAGAATGAAACTTGATACAAAAGACCACAGGACCACAGTGAGTAAGGTGGTCCAAAATTTGTAGCGCTATCGAGTACCGTTTTGGTGTAGTTCCGGGATCACATGCGCAGACATCCATCCACACACTCGCACGCATAGAAACTAGATAGACAGACTATTGAACCCTAACAATATAAGAGGTAGAAAGACACTTGGTGGGGGAGCTGAAAGGTCACTGTGGGAATGCAACATTGAGGTTATCATCAGGCCGTTACTCCTGTCCTCATTTCTATGTTTGAAGGACATGGCAAAAAAATATCATCCCATCATTGCACTAACCAGTTAAATTCAAACGATTGAAGGAACTCAGTGGGTCAAAAAGCATTTCTGGAAGAATTGGAAAACATTTCTTCAGACTGTACAACTTCAAACCACTTTCTCACAGTCAGCAGTTAGCTGTAGGGCAAACCCATGGCTAAAAGTTCGATTCCAAAAGCAAAAGCATCTGCAACTTTGTAAATCTTAAATGAAAGCAGAACATGCTGGAAACACTCAGCAGGTCAGGTGGCAGCTGTGAAAAGAGAAACAGTTAATATTTCAGACTGAACATTCCTTATGAAATCAGAAAGGAGAGGAAAAAAAACACTGACTTGTTTTGGAACTGTAGCAGGGTTCTCTCCCTCCACATCCATCTGCCTTTCCAAAAGGCTCTTAAACTTCACTACCCTATCTGCCTCCACCAGCCGCCCTTGCAACGCATCCCAGGCGCCCACCACCCTGAGAAACAAATACTCTCATGTGGTCTGCTGGGGGTGATATCCCTCCCCTTATTGGAGAGTGTACTTCGCTGGATTCAGCCCCTCGATGTCCATCAGCGACATGACCCTAGCCTGCGGTCCTAGCTCCCTGACAGAGGCTTGACGTTGGATGTGACTCGGACACTTGCAGCCAAAGCAGCGCAGTCTTTGGTAGTGAAGCTCCTCTGGCATCTTTGGTGTGAGGCGCTTCCACAGGGAGGGAGGGAGGGAGGGAGTGGCGCCGCCTCCTCCACCGACGTCAGCGCTGGCGGCGGCTGGGCCTTGAGCAGCGGAGGCCGCGGTCGGTCGGCGGGGTGACGGACGGACGGACTGAAGACTAGGCCTTGGGCAGCGGCCGTTGCCGGGGTGACGGACGGACGGCGGCTGGGCCTTGAGCAGCAACATCCGCGGTTGTAGGTCGGACGGCGGCTGGGCCTTGAGCAGCGGACAGCGGGTTGTCGGACAGCTGGTGACCGGGCCTCGGACAGCGGGTATCAGTGTGTCCGACGGCCGGTGGTCGGCTCCGGGCGGGCGGGCGGGCCATGTGGGAGAGAGTGCGAGGCCCGTGGCTGCTGCGCCTCTGTCTGCTGCTATGGGCCGGGGATGCGGTGCCCATCTTACCGGCGGTGGAGGTGCAGATCGGCCCGGGGCAGCGGAACAACGGCACCAACACCCCCAACACAACGACGCAAGGGGAGAAGGCCAGGACGGACGGCGCCTACAACACGGCGTCCGGCTCCGAGCAGACCATGATGATCCAGCGGGCACTCTGTGTGCTGGTCGTGGTCACCGCCCTGGTGGTCATCTACTTCGTGGTGAGGACCATCAGGTGAGGACAGCGGCGGCTGGGGACCGAGGGGGATGGGGCTGGGAGTCTCTGCGCCGCTGACAGTGATGGTTGTGGGGCCCGAAACCTGCCAGCCAGCCCTTCTAGACGGTAGACACAAAATGCTGGAGTAACTCACTCAGCGGCACAGGCAGCATCGCTCCTCTATGATCTTTGGGCAGCATCCCTGGATATAATGAAGGGGTGACGTTTCGGGTCATAGAAACATAGAAAATAGGTGCAGGAGTAGGCTATTCGGCCCTTCGAGCCTGCACCGCCATTCAATATGATCATGGTTGATCATCCAACTCAGTATCCCATCCCTGCCTTCTCTCCATACCCCCTGATCCCTTTAGCCACAAGGGCCACATCTAACTCCCTCTTAAATATAGACTCTATAATATATATATATATAAATCTTCACAGACTCTGAAGTTACTCCAGCATGTTGTGTCTATCTTCAGTTTAAACCAGCATCTGCAGTTCCATCTGACACTGTCCTTCCAGACGGCCTGCCGCGGACTCGAGGCCTTGCCTAATGCCAGGGATTTGTGGCAGCGACTGTCGCTGTTGACAAATATCACTGACTAAAAGTTAACAGTTGGTCAGGTAACATTTCTGGAAAACATGGATAGGTGACGCTTCGGATGGAGGACACTTCTTAAGACTGATTGTGTGTGTGTGTGTGTGTGGGGGGGGGGGGGGGGGGGGGGGGGAGAGAAAGCTGGAAGAGAGAAGGAGCAGGACCTACTCCTGCACCTATTTTCTATGTTTCTATGACCAAGGTTGGCAGGTAGCAGGTAATCACTCCCATTATATGTCAGGTTTTGTCCTGATCCTCCTCGCTTACACATTTCTCAATGGATCCCAACCCGAAAGTCTGCTATCCATGTTCTCCAGAGATGCTGCCTGACCTGCTGAGTTACTCCAGCGCTATGTCTTTTTTTTTTGCACACTAGCATCTGCAGTTCTTTGTTTCTAAAAATGAACAGTTCCCAATTTGACAGTGGTGGTGACATTAAAGGCTGGCCCTGAAGTTGTGGCTCCCATTCTGACCAATGACCTGGAGAGCTGTTGGGACTTCAGCAATTGCTGTGCTGCCATCGCAGGGCTATATTGAATTTGTTGGAAGGAATCGTTCCAACATAGAATATAGTCTTGAGTTATTAGGGACAGCAAGCACTGCACCATTAAACCTTATGAGCCAGTAAATTAGATTATAAGTGATCTATACTTCAACTCAGTTTAACCATAACAGAAGAAATCAAAGTAGTTTATTTGTGCTCTCGAGCCATTCAGGAAGATGATTGGATGATACTCATCTCCAATTTCATTATTTCTGTTCCATTATACTTTATTTGTGTTAGAGAAGTAATAATTTCTCATTATCTATGAAATATAGGTGATGAGAGTATTCCAGTTGACCAAAACTATTTATGACATTTGAGAGATGAGGAATTCATCACCATGTTGCTGAATGACTTAACATTAGTGTGTGTATACATTGCTATTGATATCTTAGCATATAATATAAGGATGTACTGCTAAGGATGGTATATAGTTCAATACCACAGTGTTGTAGATGAGAGCAGAAAGTTGCAAAAGAGCATTGGACCCAGAGGAGTCAGAAAATATGAAACATCAGAGATTTTGGAGTCCAAATAATTGCAAGTTGTTTGGATTACTATCTAAATGGTGTCAAGTTGGGAAAAGGGGAAGTACAAAGGGATCTGGAGGTCCTTGTACATCAGTCATTGAAAGTAAGCATGCAGCTACAAGCGAATGGCATGTTGGCCTTTATAACAAGAGGAATCGAATATAGGAACAAAGAGGTCCTTCTGCAGTGGTACAGAGCCCTAGTGAGACCACACCTGGAGTATTGTGTGCAGTTTTGGTCCCCTAATTTGAGGAAGGACATTCTTGCTATTGAGGGAGTGCAGCATAGGTTTACAAGGTTAATTCCCGGGATGGCGGGACTGTCATGCTGAGAGAACGGAGCAGCTGGGCTTGTACCCTCTGGAGTTTAGAAGGATGAGAGGGATTCTCATTGAAACATATAAGATTGTTAAGGGCTTGGACACGCTAAAGGCAGGAAACATGTTCCCGATTTTGGGGGAGTCCAGAACCAGGGGCCACAGTTTAAGAATAAGGAGTAAGCCATTTAGAACGGAGACGAGGAAACACTTTTTCTCACAGTGGTGAGTGTAGAATTCTCTGCCTCAGAGGCAGGTTCTCTGGATGCTTTCAAGAGAGAGCTAGATAGGGCTCTTAAAGATAGTGGAGTCAGGGGATATGGGGAGAAGGCAGGAACGGGGTACTGATTGGGGATGATCAGCCATGATCACATTGAATGACGGTGCTGGCTCGAAGGGCCGAATGGCCTACTCCTGCACCTATTGCCTGTTGTCTATTGTTTTGTAAACAGTCAAATGACAGGTCAACTGAATTGGTATGTAAATTACTGTGCAAGCATGTTAATGTTGCCAGCAACATTGTAATTGATTATGCTTGTCCTAAACCCCTCAACAAAATGCAGCTAGCTGATTAGTTTATTATTGTCACGTGCACTGAGGTACAGTGAAAAGCTTTATTGTCACGTGTGCTGAGGTACAGTGAAAAGCATAATGAGTTGCCAAGAAATATGAACGTTACTGGTCACTCATTACAGATTTGCGGAGGACTTCTGAAATAAATTGGGAAACTTTAGTGGCACACTGTTAAGATTTCACAACATTCTTATCAACATTTCTTGAACAGGACACCACAACTTCAACAATTTATTCCAATGACAAATAAAGAATTCAATTCAATTCAATTCAATTACTTTGCCATCGTCTTTACCATTGATGTCCAGTCCCTTTACACTTCTGTTCCCCACCAGGAAGGCTTCAGAGTGCTCCGTTTCTTCTTAGAACAGAGACTTGACCAGTTCCCTTCAACTGACACTCAACTGCCTGGCAGAAACTTTCCTCGCCAGGGCTCGAAATTAGCGGTTGCCCGGTTGCCAATGGCAACCCACAGACCCGCGGGGCAACCTAAAAGCCATGCCATTTTGCCCGGTTTGGCAAGCACCCGGGACACCTTGTTTTATTCTGAGCTGGTCTCCTCTCTATCTTTCTCTCTCTCTCTCTCTCTCTCTCTCTCTCTCTCTCTCTCTCTCTGTCACTCTCCGTCTCCGCCTGCTATCCATGTCCATGTCTCGGGTCTCCTCCCGCTGTCCGTGTCTCAAGACTCCGCCCGCTCCTCGTCCGCCGGCACAGCCGGCCGCCTTACACATGCGCACAACCACGGCCAGCACCAAAGATCCTATAGCGAGGATCTTTGGCCAGCACATCATCGGCCGTGGTTGTGCGCATGTACCGCCCTGTACATGCGCATTGCCGCTGCAACTGCTCGGAGTTAGCCATTTTCTCCCTCCCTTTGCATGGTGGGAGATCTGGCTGCCATTGCTGTCCACTCGCCGCGACCGCTGAAAACCAACGCACACTCACTCGCTGGAGCTGGAGTAACTCCCTGGAGTAACTCTTGTTGCTTGGTTTCCTGGTTTAATTGTCCTATCTGGGACACATGACAATAAAACTCTCTTGACTCTTGACTTGGACTTAAACAAAAAAGGGTTCTTGGGGGGGGGGGGGGGGGGGGGGGGGGGGGGGGGGGGGGGGGGGGGGGGGGGGGGGGGGGGGGGGGGAAAGAGCTACCTTAAATTTAATTGCTTCTGGTTGGGTACCTATAGTAGGGTGAAGACTATTCCATGCTTTAATTGTGTGGCGGAACTCCATGGAGCAGCTAGCATCTCTGGATAGAATAAATTGGGTGACGTTTCGGGTAGAGACCCTTCTTTAGATTTCCTCTGGTTTTAGTGTTTTAGTTTAATTTAAAGATACAGCGTGGAAACAGGCCCTTCGGCCCACCGAGTCCACACCGATCACCCGTACACTAGTTCTATCCCACACATTAGCGACGCAAGTCAAGAGTCAAGATTGTTTTATTCTCTCATGTCCCAGTTAGAATAATGAAATCCTTACTTGCAGCAGCACAACAGAATATGTAAACATAGTACTCTGTAAACAATGTTATCAACGAGAAAACAACAGTGTATATTTATATATGAATATATGACTATACACACACACAATTTCCCTCCTTGGATTAATAAAGTTCTATCCTATAGTATCGTGTGTGTAGGAAAGAACTGCAGATGCTGGTTTAAACTGAAGATAGACACAAAAAGCTGGAGTAACTCAACAGGTCAGACAGAATCTCTGGACAAAAGGAAAATATTAAGTTTTGGGTTGGGTCTGAAAAAGGTTCCTGCACACCTTTGGAATGTGGAAGGAAATAAGAGCACGTGGAAAAAACCCATGCGATCAAAGGGAAAAGGAGCAAACTCCATACGGACAGCACCCATATGCTGGATCAATTCCGGGTCTCTGGCAATTTTAGGCAGCAACGTTATGGCCAATGT
The DNA here is from genome assembly GCF_010909765.2 of Amblyraja radiata. Taxonomy (NCBI): domain Eukaryota; kingdom Metazoa; phylum Chordata; class Chondrichthyes; order Rajiformes; family Rajidae; genus Amblyraja; species Amblyraja radiata. The sequence continues at coordinate 15,174,412 of NC_045958.1, forward strand.
ACTGCCCCATAGTCATGAACTGAATTAAAACAGTAGTTGTAAAGGGGGACATAGCATCACTTAGAGATTTAAGAGTGAAAATGGATAGTTTCTTTTTTTTTTATTAGTAACCAAAGTTATCAACGTATACTTTTTTGTGTGTTGGAAAATAAAATATAGTGGCACAGCTGGTGGACTTGCTGCCTCACACACTAGGGATCTGTGTTCGACCCTGTCCTCGGGTACTGTCTGTTGAATTTGCACATTCTCCCTGCAAGCTTGTGGGTTTCCTCCCACATCCCAAAGATGCATTGGCTTTGTAGGTTAACTTGCCCCTGTAAATTGCCCCTAATGTGTAGGGAATGGGTGAGGAAAGTGGGATAACAGAACTTGTGTGAATGGGGAGACAAAAATGCTGGAGAAACTCAGCGGGTAAGGCAGCCATCTATGGAGTGAAGGAAATAGGCGACGTTTTGGGTCGAGACCCTTCTTCAAACTGATGTGAGGGTGCAGGGGGTGGGAAGAAGAAAGGAAGAGGCGGAGACAGTGGGCTGAGGGAGAGCTGGGAAGCGGAGGAGAAAGCAGGGACTACCTGAAATTGGAACTCAATTTTCATACCGCTGGGGTGTAAACTGCCCAAGCAAAACATGAGGTGCTGCTCCTCCAATTTACGGTGGGCCTCACTCTGTCCACGGAGGAGGCCCAGGACAGAAAAGTCTGATTCGGAATGGGAGGGGAAGTGCTGAGCCACCGGGAGATCAGGTTGGTTATTGCGAACTGAGTGTAGGTGTTGTGCGAAGCGATCGCCAAGCCTGCACTTGGTCTCACTGAATTTGATCATACGCTGAATAATCCAGCCAGAATTTTGTTTGGAAGTGGAAAGAAATAATAGAAATTGCATTCTTTGCAACTTGTAAAAGGAGGTGAGATATTGTAATTTTGCTGCATGTCATTGTGGTATATATCATGTCTTGATTGGTGAATATGTTTAGTTTGTGACTTTATTTGAAGCAGAAATAATATGTGAATGCTTCATTGACCATAATTCTGACTGGTAACTACGCACTTCGCCCGAGCACATTATCGAACGTGTCATGAAAGCCGTCTTAAATGACCACCTAAACTATCATTTGGCAACCTAAAAAGCTGCCTAGGTTGCCCGGCTGGCAACAGGGGAAAAAAGTTAAGCAAGAGCCCTGCGCCCTCAACAATTTTTCTTTTGATTCCTTGCATTCTCTTTAAATCACAAGGGTAGCCATGGGCATTTGCTTGGGTCCCAGCTATGCCTGTTTTTTATTGGCTACATTGAACATTCTTTGTTACAAATGTACCCTGGCACCACTCTTCAAATCTTTCTCTGCTACATCAATGAGAGCATCGAGGCTACCTCCTGCACCTGTGCAGAACTTGGCAATTTCATCAACTTCGCCGCCAACTTCTACCCTGCCCTAACGTTCATTTGGACCATCTCTGACACCTCCTTACCCTTAATCTATCTGTCTCCCTCACAGGAGCAAAACTATCCACTGGCAACTACATCAATCCCACTAGCTCCCACAGCTACCTTGACTGCACCTCCTTACACCTACACCTCTCTTGCAAAGATGTAACCCTTTTCTCTCAGTTTCTCTTATGTTCTCAAGTTTGAGGTGTTCGTCTCTATAACATCTGAGATAAGTGTTCATCATTTCATAGAATTAGGCCATTCGGCCCATCAAGTCTACTCCGCCATTCAATCATGGCTGATCTATCTCTCCTTCCCAATCCCATTCTCCTGCCTTCTCCCCATAACCCCAGACACTCGTACTAATCAAGAATCTATCTATCTCTGCCGTAAAAATATCCAATAACGGCCTCCACAGCCTTCTGTGGCAATGAATTCCACAGAGTCATCACCCACTGACTAAAGGAATTCCTCCTCATCGCCTTCCTAAAGGAGCGTCCTTTAATTGTGAGGCCATGACCTCTGGTCCTAGACTCTCCCACTAGTGGAAACATCCTTTCTACATCCACTTTATCCAGGCCTTTCACTATTCGGTGAGTTTCAATGGGGTGACCCTTCATCCTTCTAAATTCCAGCGAGTAGACGCCCAGTGCCGTCAAACACTCATCATATGTTAACCCACTCATTTCTGGGATCATTCTCGAAGACCTCCTCTGGAACCTCTCCAGAGCCAGCATATCTTTCCTCAGACAAGGGGCCCAAAATTGCCCAAAATTACTCCAAATGCCAACTGAACAGCGCCTATGAACCTTATAGAGACGTCCTCTTCTTCAGTAAACATAGTTTCCACCTTGCAGTTGTGGATTGAGCCATGTTTTCTGCAGTTCTGCTCTCGCCTCCTCCTTAGGCAGAACAGGGATAAAATTGGCCTGGTTCTTACCTTTCACCCCACCCGCCTCCACATCCAAGGCATTTCTTCCACCTTTCACATAATATCTCGTCACAAGTTGCATCTTCTCCTCCACACCCATATTTGCTTTTTGCAGAGATCACTCTTGCCATGGCTCCTTGCTTCACTCATCCTTCCTCACCCATCCCTCACCCACCCCAACCACTTACACCCTGCAACTGCAGGAGTTGCAACACTAGTCTCTACACCCTCCGTTCAGGGACCCAAACAGCGCTTCCAGGTGAGACAAAGGTTTACATGCACCTGCTCCAGTCTCTTGTCCATTTACCTCAATGCCTGCTACTTGGCCAACTGAATTCCTCCAGCAGTTTGTAATTGCTCAAAACACCACCATGTGCTGCCTCTTGTGGTCAATATATATATTTCTGACCCCTACAGTAATTACAGAATCTCCCTTCTCCTCCAAACTTCTTGCATTATTACCATTTCAGGGTAGCAGTATAGTTTCTGAATTGATGTGAGCTATTTCTCTGCATCTTCCATAAAAATGATGTGGCATGGAATTGATCAAGTTGTAGTATATAATAAATAGAAGCAGCAACCTCTTGCACAGTTTGTTTCATGGCTAATGGGAGAAAAATATACTGGAAATCAGATTCTTTTTTAAATGGTGGGAACTGGCATAATCTGTTAAGAGTTAACTTTTCAGCTCAAGGATGAAGTCTCTTTTACCCGAAGTGTAACACTTTTTATTGCACAGGTCATGGCTCATCTTTCACCTTGGTTGCTCTTTCCTGCAATAATTTCATGTTTCTTGATTCCCTTTATATGTAAAAATCCATCATTCTCTATTTTGACATTTTCAACAATTGACCTTCACAGATCTGTCAGGTAGGGTATTCAGAAATTCAGTGCTATCTGTTTGAATAAATGTCTTGTTCTCTCCTGAGTGGCCAACCCCTTATTTTGACTCCATGGCCTTGGACCTATAAGCCCAGATAGGGGAAGCATTAATGCTGCAATCAATTAAGACCAAAATTGCATACTAAATTCTGACATGTGCCTCACAACACAGAATTCAGATACCAGCTGTTTGTAATTTATAACCAAAATAATGCTTGCAATTTTCTGATTCAGGCAGTTAGTGTTGATTATAGTACAGAATCTATGTAAACAACAACAACAATGCACGTTAATATGGAACTCTAAGAGTAATGAATGAATGAATAAGTTTATTGGCCAAGTATGTACACATACAAGGAATTTGCCTTCGTGCTCTGCTCGTAAGTAACAACGTTACATACAGTAACAATTAAGAATGACACATAAAACATTAAACAATAATAAAACATTATAGTTTAAACATGTGAATGAAATAAAATACCAGAGCAAAAGGAAGCTACCGACTTTTGGTTATTGAGTAGAGCTGTTTTTATGTCTGGCTGTGGCGGCTTTGACAATCCGGAGTCGCCTTCCAGAGGGAAGTGATTCAAAGAGTTTGTGGCCAGGGTGAGAGAGGTCAGAGATGATCTTACCCGCTCGCTTCCTGGCCCTTGCAGTGTACAGTTCGTCAATGGGGAGGGGGTGGGAAGGTTGCAGCCAACTACCTTCTCTGCTGATCGGACGATTCGCTGCAGCCTCCGGATGTCGTGCTTGGTGGCTGAGCCAAACCAGACCATGGTGGAGAAGGTGAGGACAGACTCTACGATGGTAGTATAGAATTGGACCATCATTGCCTGTGGCAGATTGTGTTTCCTCAGCTGCTGCAGGAAGTACATCCTCTGTTGGGCCTTTGTGACTGTGGAGTCGATGGTGCCCCCCCCCCCTTTCAGGTCCTTGGAGATGATGGTTCCAAGGAACTTAATAGGCTCCACAAATGTGATTGGTGTTGTTGATGGGGAGGGGGAGCTCTCCTAAAGTCTACTATCAATTCCACTGTCAAGAGCATTAATAATAATAATACATTTTATTTATGGGCGCCTTTCAAAAGTCTCAAGGACACCTTACAGAATTTAACAAGAGTAAAAAACATATAATCGGAGTAAAATAAATAATAAAGACATCACCAATACACAAATTAAAGACAGAATTCGATCCAAAGACAATAATGAAAAACACAATGTGAAGAGAGAGCAGCGGCAGCTAAACCGCGCCAGCGTACACTCTCCCTTCCGACAGCCATCTAGGACACAAACTAAAATAATCACTTACACACAAAAATCAACCCCCCACAATGGTTACCACTGTGGGGGAAGGCACATTGTCCAGTCCCCATCCCCAGTTCTCCCAAAGTCAGGCCTATTGAGGCCTCCACAGTTGCCTCTACGGAGGCCTGATGTTCCTGGCCGTTCTCGCCAGGTGCTGTTGTCCCGGCGTCGGGAGAGTCCTCTCAGCGGCTGGGCCACCTGGAACGGCCACTTCCTTACCGGAGGCCGCGGCTTCCGAAGCCGACAAGGCCGCGCCGGTTTGGAGCTCCCAGGCTCCCGATGTTGAAGTCGGCGCCGCCCGCTCCGCTCCGCAGACCCGCAGCCCGGAGGTGTTGAACGCGGCGGTCATAGCTCACCGGAGCTCCAGCGCGTTGATCCAGCGCGGCGACCCAGGCAAGGCATCGCCCGCTCCGCGATAGCGCTCCAGCGCTGTGCCGCCACTGAAGGTGCTGGGCGGTCCCCGCCAGGAAACGGCGCTCCACGCCCGCTGGTAGGCCACGAGGACGGGTCGATGGGGCAGCCCGGAGAAAAAGCTGCCTCACCGACCAGGTAGGGACCTAGAAATATAGTTACCCCCTTCCCACCACATTAAAAAGTCTATTTCTCCCACAAACAAAACACAGGACTCACTAGAACTACAAAAAAAAAGTGAATTAAACGGACGGCTGCTGGTTAGCAGCCGTTCCCCAAGATGGCTCCCCCTTCTATGAATTGAGCTCCAGGTTGTTACGAAGGCACTAGGACGGCAGCTGTCACTTCCTGTCTGTAGGCAGATTCCTCCCCATCCTGGATCATTCCAATCAGGCTTGTGTCGTCCGCAAACTTGAGAAACTTGACAGAGGAGTCTGTGGAGGTGCAGTCGTTGCTGCAGAGAGAGTAAAGGAGAGGAGAGAGTACGCAGCCTTGCAGTGCTCGTATGCTGAGGATCTGTGGGTCCAAGATGTGCTTTCCCAACCTCACATGCTGCTTCCTGTCTGTCAGGAACTCCACTGATAGAGGAGTTCAGGCACAGTCAACTTGGAGAGTTTGGAGTGTAGTAACTCTGGCACAATGGTGTTGAATGCAGAGCTAAAATCAACAAACAAAATCCTTGTATAGGTCCCCTGGTGGTCTAGGTGCTGGAGGATGACGTGCAGGCCTAGGTTGACTGCGTCATCCATTGATCTATTGGCCCGGTATGCAAACTGCAGAGGGTTTGTGATATTTTTCAGCTTGGCCAGCACAAGTCTTTCAAGGGTCTTCATCAATACAGAGGTCAGTGCGGCATGCCTGTAGTCATTAAGACCAGTAATCCTTGGCTTTTTGGGTACAGGGACAATAGTGGATACTTTGAAGCAGGCAGGGACAGTACAGGTTTCCAGGGACTGGTTGAAAATGTCTGTGTAGACCGGTGCCAGTTGTTCGGCACAGAGCTTGAGGGTAGAGAGGAAAACATTGTCCGGTCCTGTCGATAATTTATGGTGAGTTGGAGATACCTCGTACTAAAAATCGATAAAATTTGTCGACTGATTTGAACTACTCTATCATTAGCTCAGCAAGAATTGCATTGCATCTTGTACCCTCCCGCTGACTTTCATTGGTGATAAATTTGCAAGTTAATTGCTCTTTCAGCTTGCTGTAAAATCAAGTCTAATAATGAATGGAATAAGTAAAAGCTAATAAAAGATCAGTAATAGTAATGAAAGGGGTGTAAACTACCTAATTGTTGCAAAAACACATTTAGTTCATGATTGTCCTTCAAAGAAAATGTTATCCACACTTGCCCACCAATCTGGCTGATTCCTTTTCAACCCACCAAAATACATTAGCATCCCACAAGTTCAGGTGTAATCCAGGCTTGGCAATAAATGTTGGCCAGGCCCCCATCAATGTCCACTTTCTGGAAATCATTTTTTTTTCAGCTGTTGGAAATAAAAAGAAAATCACTTGAATACTTTCTTTCCCTTGATATATTTACTTCCCTCTATCGACATTGAATCCATCGAGCCATAGAACAATGCTCCATGGTCTTGTTATTTTTTCTATTTATTTATTTTCCCATTGTTCCTGAAGATCCTAGGTTCCCCGATCTTTTTGCTGTCATTGGCATTGTACATATCGATCATTTTTCTTTACAAAATAAAACATGCACAATTCTGTTCAAATAGCAGGATGCACCATTAAGGTTTTTGTGAGAAAGATAAATGTGAGCATGTTTGGTATGGAGAACAAAGCATGGTATTTACGTATGAACTATGTACAACATTTTCATAAATTTAATGTTTTTCTGTGTGCACGTAAGAATTTTTTTGAATCTTGGTAACAAGCTCAGTTATGCTTGGTGTCTCAAATACAATTTGTTCAATGGATTCACTGTTGAATCGATGTTGTTGTTTCAGCTTCTATATTTCTATTGTAATATGGTGAACAGGATTGAGGATCTGATACTGTTGGGGCAAATATTTTATGATGGCAATGGAATACGTGCTGGGATACAAATGACTTGCATTAAATTGGCCAGTGTAATAAAATTACAGTTATAAAATTCAGGGTAAACATTTCTGGCATGTTATGCAACAGAGTTCTATCATATTTATATCTAAATCTGTTGGTTAGTATGTTTGCTAATATTCATTTTATAACAAAAAATAAATTCTGATTTCATTTTATATCCTTCATAGTATTAGCAGCCAAAGTGCCTCAAAGCATAATCCAACCATGACATATAAAATGCGAGCTGCATTATCATCTGGAAGGGAGACTGTGTTGAATATCATCAAGCCTCAAATAGTTTACATATCACCTTCAAGAAGAGTTCATATACATGGAATTAGCTATTGCATTATGCTTTACTTTTTGTGAAGTCTGGACAATTAGGGAAAGGTAATAATTGCTACCTTTCCAGTTTAAGCCACCCATTTTATTTGCGGTGTACTATTTTGATGGGTTTTTTAAATATACTATTTGCAGTGGAATTCAGATAACCATTTACCTTTTAGCAAATACTATCAAGAGTAGATCGATACAAAATGCTGGAGTAACTCAGCGGGACAGGCAGCATCTCTGGAGAGAAGGAATGGGTGACGTTTTGGGTCGAGACCCTTAAACTTCATTCAATCCTTCTCTCCAGAGATGCTGCTTGTCCCGCTGAGCTACTCCAGTATTTTGTGTCTATCTTTGGTTTAAACCAGCATCTGCAGTTCCTTCCTACATCAAGAGTAGATTGTCTTTTATGAAATGTTTGCTGTTCTTGAAGATTATCTGAACACAATTGCCTACTGTACTTTCCTCCTTTTACTATAGCAATTACAGATTAAAAATACCTTATGGGTTGTATCGCATGTTTGAATCGTTGGGGAGAAAAAGGGGGTTTTCTTTGTTGTAAATGGTATCTCAATAAGGAATACGTTGTCTTGTATTGTTGCAAGATTTGTTGAATTTTGTCAATTGCTTATAGAAAATGTATAGCATAGAATGAGCCCATTTGGTCTGCCATGTCTATACCAATATCGTTCCCAATCGAGCTACATCTTGCTGCACTTGATTTCTCAGTCTTGATTTCTCAGGCTCTTTTTGAGAGTGGTAAGGGTTTCTGCCTCTACTATTCTTGTGAGGTATGTTCCAGACCTTGTCACTCAGGATGAGAAAAATATTCCTCCTCTCCTTTCAAATCCCTCTACCGATTAGTTAAAATCTGGACCTGTTGGTGTTTGACACATCAGCTAAACTGGGATTTATTATTACACTATGTAACATAAACAAAAAAATAGATGTGTTAGGGTATAAAAAAAAGAATAACATGCAGCAGTCTGGAAAATCTCAAAGAGCCTCATAGTATTAGGATCTACTTGTTCAGATAATATCACTTATTGACGGAGTCAAACAGGCTGACCATAGGATATATGATAAGATCCAAATTTTGTTGAATAGACAGCACAATCAGAGACTCCTTGCAGGAACCGAAAATGCTATTTAAAAAAAAAAGTGTTTTGCCACCACGCTCCTGAACTTGATTCTGAGCCACACGACTCTCAAGTGATTGTACCATGTTCTAATGCTCGCGTTCAAATAACTCTAATTAATTTAAGCCCCAGAGTCCCTTAATTAGGAAGACATACTTGTATTTGCATATTGTCTTTTATGATCTTCGGAAGTCCCAAAATACTTCAGAAAATTAGTTGCTAAAGTAGGACATTTGGCAGTCATTTTTTACACGGCAATTGAGGGGGGAAAAAGTTGATTTAAGGCCAGCTATTATTTAGTGAAGTTTTATACACAGGCCAATTTAGTAACTATTGCCACATAGTGCCACGATGCACAACTGCAGAATGTGTTGCAGAATGATGTGGCAGAAATGCATTTGTGATCTTCCTGATATGATTCATGGTTCATTAGTTCAATTTGCATGTATCCCATTGGTCTATGAATTGTAATGAAACTTAGTTGGAAATGATTTTATAAATAAACCATAATCAGTAATTAGACATTTAACACTATCTGCTCATTTAAAAAGTAAATCGATCACAGTTGATGGTGTGATTTTAATGAGTTAAATCCAGGAATTATTTTTTTGGAGTCATGACAAAAAATTGAAATATTGCTGACTTTAATCACCTACTAGACTAAGTGGGACCCGTTGGGTTCCTGTCACACGGGAGGCCTGGTTCCCCCAACGCAATCCGTTCCCCCAACGCAATATTCCACCACTCATCCATATCCCCCAACTGCGCAGGCGCGGCTCATTTCCCCTCTACCCCTGCACCCCATCCCCCTCCTCTTCACCCTCCCTCTTATTTTCCCTCTCCTCCCCTCCGCAATCCCTCCCTCATCTCTCCCTCCCTCTCCTTTCCCCTACCCTCAATCACTCCCGCCCTCCCTCCATAACTCCTCTCCCCTCCTTAACCCCCTCCTATCCCCCATTCCTCCCCCCCTATTCCTCCCCTATTCCTCCCACTATCTGTCCTCACCTCCTCCACTGCCCTCTATTCCCCACTCCCTACTTCCCCCACTTCTCCCTCCCCTCCCTGTATTCCCCCTCCTCCCCCACTCTCCCCCTCACCTCCTCCCTCTTCTTCCCCTCTCCTACCCCTCCCCAAATCCCTCCCTCACCTCTCCTTTCCCCTACCCTCAGTCACTCCCTCCCTCCATAACTCATCTCCCCTCCCTACCCCCCTCCTCTCCCTCTATCTCCCCTTCCTCCCTACTCTCCCTCCTCACCTTCCCCGCTTTCCCCTCCCTCTCCCTCCCTACCCCTCCTCTCCCTCAATCCCCCCACTCTCCCTCCTCACCTCCCCAGGATCTCGAGGTTGCCGCTCCTCTCCCTTCTTGCGAGCCCAGGACGAGCATCAGCCTTCGGCGCCCTCAGAGCCAGGCTCAGCGCCCAGGCCTCGGGATCCCGTGCAGGAATGCCGCACCGGTAGGCCGGTGACTGACAGCGGAGGTTTTTAAACCTTAATAATTTTAAAAATATACTGCCTTAGTCGAAAATCATAGCGCTATCACGAATATAATTTTGCGCAAATGTAAAAACGACGCAAATTGGAAGTTAAGATGAGAGTTTTAGTTATGTATAAATGTAGTTACTTTCTGCACCACAAGTCAACATGGTTCTCTATTTAAAACTTGTTCATGCAAGTGAGCTGAACATTTGGGAAGAATTATTTGCAGAAAAGTTTCTTGTATTACATTATGAACTAAGGGTTGGATGAATAACTGCGTAACAGTGATATACAAGGAGACATCAGAGTGTAGCAGATTTGGGTAGGAAGGTGTGTCCATTTACACCTGCATATAAATAATAATCGATAAGGATCTCACTTTTCCTTTTTATGGATTTATTATCTACTAAACTCCACGGTATGCAGATGTCATTGGTAAGACCAGGAGGAGTGAGTGTTTTTATTAAATTTATTGAATTGTTTTTATTGTGTTACCTATGAGTACTGCGTTTACAGACCTGTTATGCTGCTATGAGAACATAATTGTGACATTTTCAGTACATATGACAATTAAACACTCATGACTCTCAGCTTATTCTGCAGTTGTTCAGTTTTGAGCTGATGCCATGTCCATCTAAATGTATCCCAGTCAGCAGGTTGATAATCCCATACAACATAATGGAAGGTTGTGAATTTCAACTCCACATGAGTTCTGCATGTGTTCCCCTCAACAATTCTCAATGAGGCGTACATGAGCAGCAACATATGGATGCTGAAGCTAGGTGCATTTTTCTATCATCTTTGTTATTTAATTGATCCTCGGGTATTGGGATAGCGGTCATACATCATTCTTGGTGATAGATATTGAAATGCGCATCAGAGTACATTTTGGCTCCCAAAGTGTTGGCAATGCCATAGCAAGAGGGTCAAATATCTGAAATGATCTGCAAAATGTGGATGTAATTTCCTCGTCCTGATTTGAAACTGTGTCATATTTCAATAACAGTTAGTTTTTGTTTTGTTGCTCACTGTGGGTGATACTTTTATTAGGAACCAATAGTATTTTATGGGAAAATATTTTTTCACCATTCACACCTCCATATTCCTTTCATGCGTTTGTGTGTCAGGCCTCCCTGAGATGTTGTACTTAGAGGTAAAAGGAGATTAGGTTTATCATTTTGTTTGTGGTGTTGGAGATATTTACCAGTCAAAAGCGATTTATGTAATGTATTACGGATGAGCATTCTATAACATGGAATATCCTTAAAGGGAGCTGAATATCTGCACAGTTGGATGCATTTTTATGGTGGTGTTTTATTTATGTAACGGTCTGTTTATTTATTTATTTATTTATTTATGTGACCATTTCTGTCTAATTTAATTGTAGGATGAGGAGAATTAGCAGAAAAAACCGAAAGTATGGTATACTGAAAACTAATATGGAAAACATGGAAATGAGGCCATTAGATCAGGAGGATGAAGAAGAAGATGATACATTATTTGATGTACATCATTCAAGAAGGTGCGTACATTAACTAATAAATGGTCTCTTAGAAAAATTGGAATCTGAATAATAACTGAAATAGATCTCCTTTACTCTCTTCTGGTGCATACAGAGATGTTATGAAAACTGTTAGTTAACAAGGATAAACAAATTTCAATGTTTAAAAAGCATAATGATATATTAAACATGTATTCACAAATGGCAGTGGGTATATAGAACAAGCTGAGAAGAAGCTATAATGTGGGTTTAATAACAATGTTTAAGTGACAAATCTACAGGTACATAGATAAAAAAGATTTAGAGGGCAATGAGCCAAATGGTAGCAAATAAGCGAGACATCTTGGTCAACATGACGAGTTGGGCCGCAAGGCCTGTTTCCATGCTATATCATTCTTGTATTAGCTCTCAATCATACTTGTGCATATATTTTATGTTATTCATTAGTCTCTGGTACCTTTCCCGCCCAATACCATTCAATCTTTTCTGACCTGCCCTGTCCCAGGCATTCCTTTGTTTCTGTACAACTTGTACTTATTGTACTTACACTTAATTTATTGTTCTAATGCAGTAAAATGAAATGTCAGCCCTGTTTCTCCACAGGTGCTGACCACCTACTGCATGTTGATAACATTTTCTGCTTTCATTACAATAAAAGGACGAGCTTTGCTTTTCTTTATTAGTATCAATTATACATATTTCATAACCTTTGTTTTAAATCTCCTGCAATTAATTCTGAATTACAATTTAATCAAATTTCAAATACGTCTATGTCCAAATTGGAAGCTTAATTAAACAATCTGTAAAATTGACATTTTAATGCATGAATACCAAGAGGATATTTGCCAAATATATATATATATAATCTTTCAGTAGCCTTTAACTTCAGAATAGGTAAACTTGAATCTTAAAGGATTAATTGTAGAATTAAATAACTTGCTCAAATATTTCTGTGGATTTTCCAGGCACTTGCTAATGAAGAGATGCCACATAGTAAATTCACATTTTTTAATGCAAGGACAGTTTAAAAAGTACTATTTTTCTAGATAATGCACATTTAGAAAAAGCTAATCTTCCAACCTCGTTTATTGCTTTTGTTGCACCTAATGTGGTCCCTAATGTGGTAATTTGTTGCACCTCAGAGGGTGGTGGAGGCATGTTCTCTGGATGCTTTCAAGAGAGAGCTAGATAGGGCTCTTAAAAATAGCGGAGTTGAGGGATATGGGGAGAAGGCAGGAACGGGGTACTGATTGGGGATGATCAGCCATGATCACATTGAATGGCGGTGCTGGCTCGAACGGCCGAATTGGCTAATCCTGCACCTATTGTCTATTGTCCCCTCCAAGCATAGGCTAGTCAACTGTTTTTCAATACAATTCAATACAATTTCAATACAATACAATTCAATTTATTGTCATTTGGACCCCTTGAGGTCCAAACGAAATGCCGTTTCTGCAGCCATACATTACAAACAAATAGACCCAAGACACAACATAATTTACATAAACATCCATCACATTGCTGTGATGGAAGGCCAAAAAAACTTCTCTCTCCACTGCACTCTCCCCCCCGATGTCAGAGTCAAAGTCAAAGTCAAAGCCCCCGGCGGGCGATGGCGATTGTCCCGTGGCCATTAAAGCCACGCCGGGTGATGCAAGGTCGCGCACCGGGTCTTGGTGTTAGAGCCCCCGGCGCGCGCTCGCAGAGACCCGCCGCCATTCCAAGCCGCGCGGGGCGATGGTGTAAGGGCCCGCTCCAGGAGCTCTTCAACCCCGCAACTCGGGCGGGAGAAGTCGCCGTTGCGGAAGCCCGGAAAAGCGGACTCCCTCCAGGGACCCGCGGGCTCCCGGTGTTACCGTCCGCCAAACCCGCAGTTGCAGCCACCGAATCTCCGGGGGTCGGGTCGCAGCAGCGTCCACCACAGCTCCACCCGCTCTGGACTCGGCCAGCTCCGCGACGGTGAGGTGAGTAGTCGGCAGTTTTGTTGAATACTTGCACTCTGTCATGGAAGGCCTTGTGGAACGCCCAGTTGCTAGCCATTTTAACAAACTTCCCCACTGCCGTATCCAATTTGGATTTATCCAATTGCAAGTAAACGATCCCCAAACCCCCTACTATCCCCACCTCGCTGTGCACAAACCTTTGTTCCACTGCCTCATCACCGTGTTTGTTCCCCTTCCCCCTTCCATTCATCTCTAACCCTTCCCTATTCCCTTTGTATTCCCACTCTTTCCTTTCCCCCGGTGTCCCATTCTACCCATATCCCTCACTCTCGGCTTTGCATTTTACCCGTCCACTTCCTTTCTTATCTGACACCCTTTTGTCTTAATTTCACCTTTAGCCTTAAGGACCTGTCCCACTTGGCCGTCATTTGCATGCCATTTACATGACCTGGTAGCGTGTGGGTAGCACGGGGCGGGCGCATGGAGTGACGTGGAGGAGCGTGGAGCCGTGCGCGGTATTGCGCAGCGCGCCAGGATTTCGTGCAGTACGAAATCTTCGCGCACCACCGGCCTGTCGTGTAAATGACGGGTGATGTTTCGGGTCGAATGGGTGACGTTTCGGGTCGAGACCCTTCTTCAGACTGAAACATCCATTCCTTCTCTCCAGAGATGCTGCCGGTCCCGCTGAGTTACTCCTGCATTTTGTGTCTATCTTCAATTTAAACCAGCATCTGCAGTTCCTACCCACAGATTAATTTGATCTGCAGCTTGCTATTTTTCATTCACCTCTTTTTTTTGAATAGGGGCATTACATCTGTAGTTTTTCCAATTGCTAACACCACTCAAGAAACTGGAACATTTTAGAAAATCACCATAAATATCATAAACTGGGTAAATATTATAAACTGGGTATTCAAATGATGTCACGCACTCCAGATGGCTGTGCAGTCGCACGATGACGCGAGCGACAGTCGCGTGTCAGTCACTACCGGCCTGTCGCGTAAATGACGGCCAAGTGTGACAGGCCCTTTAGTTACTATCTCTATCTGCTAATCATCCCTATTTCTTGCCAGTTTCTGCCCCACCTCTCTTTTCTATCTTTTTCACTTCATTAATCCTAGAAAGGGTCGCATTCCTAAACGTTGTCTGTCAATGTTCCTCAATAAATGTTGCCTCACCTGTAGAGTTCCTCCAGCAGTTTTTTTAAATTTTGTATCATGAATCTATATCTGGCTTTAAAAAATATGTAAAAGAAGAATTTGAAAGACTTACAACACACTCTGAAAGGGGAAAAAATGCATTGTGTCTGCATTAAATTGTCAAGGTCAGTTAATACTGCATTCTTTTAAATAAGCCCTGTATCTTATAAATACCAATGTGCTGGTGACTAATGAGGAGACTGAGTACCTGTTATGAAGGGCGTATTTTTCACTGGGAAGCAAACATTATTGACAAGGCTAAGGTTTATTTGCATCCCTAGTTGTCCTTGAAGTTGCCTTCTCAAAAATATACAATTGAGTAATTTGGGATTGAGTTAAATTTAAATATTTTCAAATTAGATATCCTTAATCTGAGATTTGAAAGTTTTTAGAATATTCAGTGAGCTACATAAAGCTCATAGTAATGAGGGGGTGAAAAACACCAAATAGTGAACAATGCCTCGTATTCTATCTGGGTGGTCTACAACCCAATAGTATGAACATTGAATTCTCCAGTTTTAGGTAGCCCTACCCTACTGTGCTCCTCTCTTTCTCTTTTCTAATACACCTATGATCCTCCCATTTTTGTTTTCTGTCCCTTACCCTTGCTCCTCATCATCTATTTTCACTCTCTACCCTCCTGTTCCATCCACCTACTAACTACACATTTCTCTTGCTGGATCCCCTAGCTCATCTGGCTCAATTTATCTATCATATGTTGGTTTATTATCATCATGTGTGCTGAGATACAGTAAAAAACTTCATTTTCTGGCTCAGTCAAGTCACTATATACATGAGTACAGTCAAGCTGTACACGTGCAATAGATCATGTAAAAATAAAAATACCATGGAGCAGAATATATGAGTGCCATAATGAGATATGTTGGGTGAAAGGGACTATACCTTAGCTTAAGGGTGGGCATAGTGGTGCAGCTGGGTTTGATCCTGACCTCAATTGCTGTCAGTGTGGAGTTTGCACATTCTCCCTGTGACAACGTGGGTGCTTCAGTTACCTCCCACATCCCAAAATCATGCAGATCACATGGCCTTTATAAATTGCTCTTAGTGTGGAAGGAGTGGATGAGAAAGTGTGATAACATAGAACTAGTGTAAAGGGGTAATCAATGGTTGGCGTGGACTCAGTGGACCGAAGAGCATGTGTCCATGTTGTATCTCTTAATTTTTGAGAGGACCATTGAGTAGTCAGAAAACAGCAGAGGAGATGCTTTTCCTGAATCTGGATTCCTCAACCTTTTGCAACTTTTCCCTGGTGGCGATGGCGAGAAGCGGGAATAACCAAGCTATCAATGGTCCCTGATTATGTTGGCAGCGTTCCCGAGGCAGTGTGAAGTGTAGAAAGAATCGATGAGTGGACGGTTTATGCAATGGACTGAGCTATATCCACAATTTTGTCATTTCAGAGATGTTGCCAAAAGTGCCATTGGTGACTTATGCTGAACATCCCTAGTCTTCTGAGGAAGTAGAGGCATTGGTTCAATAACTTTAATGTGGCTATCCAATTAATACCTTCCTTACTTTTCAGTTTCCAGCATTACCCTTTACAGTATTTCGCTTTCTGGCAGCTGCTCCACCTCTATCTTCCCCTCTCCCCACAATTCTATCTGCCCTTTTTTTTTTAACTTGCCTGCTTCACCTATCAGTCAACAGCCTCTTTCTCTAAATTCCATCCTTCCCTCTCCCCTACCTCGATCCATTCACCGATCATTCACCTTCATTCCTCCTCACACCACCTATCATAGAAACATAGAAACGTAGAAAATAGGTGCAGGAGTAGGCTATTCGGCCCTTCGAGCCTGCACCGCCATTCAATATGATCATGGCTGATCATCCAACTCAGTATCCCGTACCTGCCTTCTCTCCATACCCCCTGATCCCTCTAGCCACAAGGGCCACATCTAACTCCCTCTTAAATATAGCCAATGAACTGGCCTCAACTACCTTCTGTGGCAGAGAGTTCCAGAGATCACCAGAGTTCTTCTCCAGAGTTCCAGAGATTCATCTGCTGGTTTCTGTTGCATCCCACCCCGCTGGCTATCTTCCCTCTTCACTTTCTGACCAGATGTAGGATTTTGACCCGAAATGTTGACAATTCCTTCCCGCCTGCAGATGCTTCTCGATCTGCTGAGGTCCTCCAAAATGTTGTTTTATTGCTCCAGATTCCAGCATCCGCAGTTTCTTGTATTTAGTAATGAAGTAAACTAGGCTTACACCTCACAAACTCTGACATGCCTAGTTTGACCACGAGAGTGGTTGGGGAAAAAGGTTTCAAAAATATAAATAAAATCTGAAAATGCTGTAAATACATGGCAGGTCAGGCAACATCTATAGAAAGAGAAAGAGAGTTGACGTTTGAAGTCAAAAGCCCATCATTCAAAATGATAAAATAGAAAGACGTTATTTTTAAGCATAAAACAATTTGCTGGTGAAAAAAGAACAGGCAATCAACAGACAGCTCAAGATTGAACTATTTGCAATTTCTTGTGTCTCCAAGTTATTTTTAAGGTGATGGAAGAATGGATAGAACAAAGGAATTAACTCTTGGGTTCTGCATGCAAGGTGCCATTGTGATTCTGCTTGCATGCAGAACACATTATTTGATAGTTTATTAAGGCAATTGAGGGAGAGAAGCCCTAAAATGTAGGTCTGAGCTGTTGTGGAAACCTGAAACCAAAAGAAGAATGCTGAAAATCCCCACCTAATGGGACAGAGTCAGTAAAGAGAGTTATAGCCCTGTCTCACTGTGTGAGCTGACCAACGAGGTACCCCGAGTGAAAGACTCATGGTTGTGTACGAGATTCCAAGTGTATGATCAAGAGTTTAACCGAGTTCCCACGGGTTTGACTATGTTTGCAGTTTACTTGTAATTTCTGCGATGTTCCACGTTCGTCTCCCGAGTTACTAAGTTCCTCTCCCGAGTTACTCTTGAGCCAACCGCTCATGAAGGTTGAATGAAGGTCTGTTTTAATAAGCAACAGTGTTAAAGAAGACATCTCCATCCTGCGGCTTTGAGTTAGGGAAAGGAAAGCGAGAGATGTATGCACAAAAGTATCGATGATAAAGGGAACAGGCCATTCATTGTTAGCTGCTCCAGTTTTATGTGTCCGTCTTCGGTTAAAACCAGCATCTGCTGTTCCTTCCAACACATTTCAAAGTGATTGAGGTTTTTTTTCGTAAGAAGAGATTTTTTTTTCACTCCCTGTCGCTGTTGTAAAAGGCTGCACGGATTCGTACATGGTGACTGGTCCTCTGAGGGGCAATGCGTTATGATGTAGTTTTGTTGAAGAGCTTGGAGAACAATGTTGACAGGTTGCATACAGTCAGTGTAACCACCAAGGTCATTAGATTAAGTTACAAAAAAATGTCCGTGTACTAACACATAAAATACTCCAAAACAGAGCTAATGCATAAAAAGTGCGGGCAGTGTTTTATTGAGTGAAGCTGAATCAATAATGATCTTATCTCGATTTACTTTTGAACGATAGTTCATTTTAAGCTGCTTCCTCATTTTTTCAGTGGCTGCCCGGTAAGAAAAACGGGTTTAACCGGAGATACATTTTAATATGTTGTCAACCTCCCGTGTTTATCTGAGTAATATGTTTTTGGCAATCTTCTTTCAACCAGTTCGGCTGCGGAGCAAAGATTACTGTACACTTTCCTGGGATTTCCGAAATAGTAGGTTCTTCTCCCGCCGCCGTGTTATTTTTTATGTGTAGGAAGGAACTGCAGAAACTGGTTTAAACAGAAGATAGATACAAGAAACTGGAGTAACTCGGCGGATCAGACGGCATCTCTGGAGAAAAGGAACTCGTGACGCTTCGGGTCGAGACCCTTCTTCAGACCCTTGTTTAATGCCTGACGAATAAATGTTCTGAAATGGAAAAGCGGAGACTTCGGATATTCCAAAGACGCAATAAATACAGATTGCACGTCATTTGGAAAACAACAAGTGATCCTTTGCAGTCTAAAATCAAAATTAACCCAGCAGCCAAATGCAGGGTGGCGATCCGAAACATGTTCTCCACAGATGTTAGTTCAGCACTTTTGTGTTTCAAGACAACAGCACCAGGGTAGTGGGAGATTGTGGCGGAAGTATTGAATGGAACACAAGCCTTGCTGTACTGTAGACTCTGCAGAAACCTGGTGGGTATGAGAGGGATAGAGGCTAAATGTGAGACGAGGTCATCCCTCAGCCTCCTGCACTGCAAAGAAATAAAACCTCAAACCTATCCACCTTCTTCTTGCAACCCAAGCCCTCCAGGAAGGACCTAGCTTGGCATGAACAAGTTGGACCGAGGGGGCTTTTTCCGTGCTGTAACATTCTATGACCCCCCATAACCAAACCATGTAAATCTCTCAGAGCAGGTGGCACGGAGATTGTGACAGAATCCCTGGTCTACAGGCAGGACACAAAGTTGGCGATGTATCGGATTCACAGGGACATTGGCCACCCCCTCGCCTCTCAGAGTATTTTTTCCCCCTACATTCTTCCTCTATTTGCGAGGACTCCCTTTAACTGAAACACTCCACTTGACCGCTCTCTACCGCAGGGATTTGCTCCCACATTATGTAATTGTTTAGAATTTACAGCATGGGAGCAGGACCTTTGGCCCACCGAGGCCACGCCAACCATCGATCACCCGTACCCAATTTCTCGTTTATCCCACTTTAGCATCCCACACACTAGTGGCAATTTACAGAAGTCAATGAACCCACAAACTTGTACGTCTTTGGAGGTTTGCTCCTCCGTTCTGCTGGTCACAATAATTATGAATTAACCCCCCCCCCACCCCCGGTCTCACGCACATGGAATTAGTTCTTCTCTATACACGGTTTAAAGACCCATATCAGGTTTACCGCTTAATTTCCAATTCATCTCACCCCCAATCTAAAAGAAAATCACTCCACAGTTCATTTTTAAAGAAAACGTGCCTTAAGGGGACTGCAAAGAGTTAATAACGTTTGCTACATACACTTCAGTAGTATATAAGTCTGTATATTTAATTCAAATATCAACATAAAATGGATTTGACGCAAATGTTCACTGTCATCATTTTAATATGGTAGTAAAAACAGACGAGAACCATGTAGAGAGTTTATAATATTGTCGACATACAGTAGGTTAGTGAACGACAGTCTTCTGTAAACCAACCTGTGCCCTGACAGGGATTACACCAGGCACTTATCTATTCCATCCTACTGTTGACTTATTATTTGAGGAAATTCACACCATGCCACACATTACCATTGCGGGTCGACCTAATTTCAGTGTTTAGTTACAACAGGCAATTTCTTAAACAATCTTAAATATTGTCAGATAATTTATTAACCTGGGGGCTGTAAGTGGAAACAAATGGAAAGTATATTTAGAACATAAACCCAGAAATATAATTGCTTTACCCAAAGAGTGACAAATGTTTGGAATAATCCTGAAGGCAGAGAAGAGTTCAAATGAAATCATGATAGTTGTAGACTCACGAGTCACTAAGGTAAACGCACAGGCCTCTACGTTCTTACAACGTGTTTAAATGTTTCAATTTGTTACTTCAAGAGTACATTTTACTCGTGGAAAACTTTAAACATGTTTGAATTTTTTCAAGAGTTAACAAGTTTCACGGGTACCTGCCATTAGCGCCACGAGTCGCTAAGCTGCGTCCACGAGTTCCGACGTTCCCGCTACGTTAATTGTACGTGATTTCCACGAGTTAAATTTGTTTTAAACTCGGGGTACCTCGTGGGTCAGCTCGCACCGTGAGACAGGGGTTTTAATGTAACAGATGGATAATCTTGCATCAGAGTTGCGACATGCTCAGAAAAATATTACCACCGGTTCTAATGAACAGTGCACAATCTGTAATGTGCTTTCCTTTTCCATGGATCCTGCCTGACTTGCTTAGTGTTCCCAGCACTTTATATTTTAAATTTTAATATTTTAAATTAGTAGCATTTGTGGCTTTAAAAAAAAAAAAATCAGTAAAATCAAAGTATATGAAATGGTTGAATTTAATATAAAGTCCTTGTAATCATGTGGAGTTGTTCCTCAAGCTTCCACTGGACCTAATTGGAACAGTACAGGAGGCCGCTGACACATAGGTGGATATAAAATAGAAAAATGTTAACAGGCAGCTGGCAACTCTAGTCACATCTATGGATTGAACAGAGATGCTGTGCAAAGTGGTCACCCAATCTGTATTTCCCAGTGCAGAGGAGATTATATTGTGTGCACATAATGAAATATTCAAGATGTTTTGCCTGAAAGGATTTCTCCGGTCGGCTAGTACTTGCAAAAGAAATGACCTCAATAAGGTGAAGATAGAACAATGGCCAGGCAATCATGGAAGAAGGTGATTTTTTTTCTGATTGCTGCTGATAGATGAAGGAAAGACACATCTGGTGGTGGAATCTTTTTTTAAAAGTGGTGACAATTTTTAAGGATATAATGCCGAGGCTGGGGAATAATAATTGAAGCCATATTGAAAAAAGTGCTTAAAGTGGCGGGTTTTAAGAGAGATAAAGGAAGATAAGTGTGGAAGAAATGAATTTCGAGGGAAATTAAAGGAAAATGAAAAGCAACAGAATTTGCAGGTTTGCTTCGAGACTTTATGGCATGATATCATGTAGAGATGGTGGCAGTAAACTGCCCACCAGTTCTCTGACTTCACAGCAGAATTAGCCGACAATTATATGTGCAGTAAACAACTTTTATATTTTGTTAGATACAACTATACGAAAATATACTATCTACTACATGGGTACCAATTATTTCATTAGTCATAACATACTTTGTTTTATGTCAATCTTATTCAACAACAGATGGTTAATACAAATCAAATGCAATACAAGGGCATCTTGACATGATCTCACCTTTTAGATGGCCCACGCCACCATCCCTTCTCCGAGCCAATCATAAGCACCCCATTTATAGTGGGTGATATACTGTAACTTCTCACAAAGGAAAAACAAGTTCCTTGTCTCCTCTACTATTTCATGTTTACATTTACCACCCACCCTTCAATACATTCCCAGACAAGAGGTAATACGTCTAATCTTACTTTGCCGATTCCCACGAACCTCTTCTGCACCTGATCAACAAGAGATGGGAATTGTCACATCCAAGCACCCTTTCGTAACCTTGTTCAATTCCAATCAAAATTAATTTGGAAGGATATTAATATTTTCTTCCACAATAAGAATCGAAGTAACTCCACAGATGAAGGCATGGCTGGAAACAGTGAAGCCAAGAGAGGAGATATACAGGTCCACCACCAATTTTATGGCAATTGGTAGTCCGGCACCTCCTTTAATCTTGTTAAAAATGATGAGAGCATGCTTGATATTCCCCTCTGAAGTCCCCCCCGAAAATGTGGCACCTCGGCTGATTTCGACCTCATCGGGACTTCTGAATCGATCGGCGGGTCGAATTTTCCCCCTGTGGCCGGAGCTTTGGAACTCTGGCCCGGCCAGAGCCGGGAGATTCATTCCCATAACCAACTTCCGTGTTCGATCAGTGGGTCAAATTTGCCCCCTGCAGCCGGGGATCTTGAACTGCCGCCTGGCCTGAGCTGGCAGATCCGTTCCCATAGCTGACTTCCCAGGCCGTTGTCTCGGCTCCTCAGCTATCGAGATGGACTTTTCTGGTATTGTTGGACTCCTCTCATGGTGAAAGAGGGGCAAACTTGGCAGATTTACAGAGCAATTTGAACAAAAGGATAAAAATGTTAAATTCAAGGTATTGATGGATCATGAGTAATGTAGATCAGCTTGCACACGCTCATGGGTGAGTGAATGATATGAGTTGTGGCACAAGCTTATATTTGCAATCCATAATGAGGCTTGAGGTCACAACGTTTGATACAGCCAAGATAAATTGAATCCAGTAATGCTGAAGAACAATTAACTATCTGCACCATTTAACCAGCATTTTATTTATTGGCTAGAGCAATTATGAAACAAATTTATTCATAAACCAAATTTAATGCTTCATGCACTTTGCTTATTATTCATTTCCCATGGACCTAAATTGCTGCTATCATTGGAAACAAAAATCATTTTTGGATCATCACTTTCCAAATGATCTCACAAACCTGTAATGTGAATACAGGCAACCACAGGTTATGGGGAGGAGGGGGGGTTACCTTCCTGAAAAATGGGCCATCTCATCATTTTCTGTTACACAAAGCTGTACCATCTTTACATTCATCAAGAAATAGACAATAGGTGCAGGAGTAGGCCATTCGGCCCTTCGAGCCAGGACCGCCATTCAATGTGATCATGGCTGATCATCCCCAATCAGTACCCCGTTCCTGCCTTCTCCCCATATCCCCTGACTCCGCTATCTTTAAGAGCCCTATCTAGCTCTCTCTTGGAAGTATCCAGAGAACTGGCCTCCACCGCCCTCTGAGGCAGAGAATGCCATAGACTTACAACTCTGTGAGAAAAAGTGTTTCCTTGTCTCTGTTCTAAATGGCTTGCCCCTTATTCTTAAACTGTGGCCCCTGGTTCTGGACTCCCAACATCAGGAACATGTTTCCTGCCTCTAGCGTGTCCAAACCCTATCTGTGAGATAAAGAAAAATATATTGTGGAAAAAAATATTTACTATTTTCTCACAAATCCCTTCCACATTTCAAATTTTTAAGTGAGAATTTATTAATTCTGTAAGGGAACTGTAACACGGAAGGGTTGCATGTGGCAGGTTATCAATGCCAAATTCTACTGCTAGGTGATTTAATTCATGGTGAAATGGACAGTACAGGTGCACAACCTTTTATCCGGAGTTCCGGAAACCGAAAAGCTCCGAAAACCGGACATTTTTTCCAGGATGTCGTCTGCACACCAAAGCTCGCGTTTGGCGCCAAACTTGACCCAAAACGACCCACGGTCAACCCAGGTCTGTACTACTGTAGCGGCTGCCTCCTCCCCGGAGACCGGGGAGACACTTAAACATCTGTAAATCATTGCTTAAATGTTAGTCAGTTAGTTTGGAGGGCTTTTATGTGAAGGGGGAGGGGGGAGGGGGGGTGAAGGGGGAAACTTTAATTCTTAGTCCCCTACCTGGACGGAGAAGCGGGGAGCGGGCAATGCCTTACCGGGTCGCCGTGCAGTACGCTCCGGAGCGATGTGGCTGCCGACTGCCAACATCGCGGAGCTGGGGGCTGCGGGCATCTGGCCGCGGGCGGCGCCGGTTGGAGCTCCGACCCCGGCAACTCTACCCCTGGCTGCGCGGCGCTCCAAATCCAGCGCGGCCCGCGGCCGGACGCCCGCAGCCCCCAGCTCTGCGATGTTGGGAGCCGGCGGCCACAGCGCTCCAGAGCTTACTGCACGGCGACCCGGTAAGGCATTGCCCGCTCCCCGGCTTTCCGACCAGGTAGGGGACTAAGAATTAAAGTTTCCCCCTTCACCCCCCCCCCATCACATAAAATCCCTCCAAACTAACTGACTAACATTTAAGCAATGATTCCCCGGTCTCCGGGGAGGAGGCAGCCGCTCCAGACTTTTCAAGCCGCCTGCGCTAACCACCTAACCTACTCTAAAAATCTTCCATTCGGTTATCCGAAAAATTCCGAAATCCGAGAAGTGTCTGGTCCCAAGGCTTTCGGATAAAAGGTTGTGCACCTGTATATGTTTAAGTAAATAGCACATATTTTAATGTTTCTATTTATTTCAATTATTTCATTTTTAATTGTGCATACTGACATCATTTATTTCAGAAATACTTCTGCATTTAGATTAGAGTCCTCCCTGCTACTTGTCTGAAAAATAATTTACGCAAAATAGTTTTCATATAATATTTTGTGCCATTATTAATGCTTCAACTATATTATTTTGCAACAGAAATTCTGCTACAGCTTGCAGATTGAGTACTTGAATATTCACTGTGTTAATACTCAGCAGTAATTAGCTTGTAGACATGTAGTTTGCATTTCTCACATCCTTTTCCTGAAGATTGTGAAAATACACTTATGCTGTTGGGAGTAATAGCATTATATTACTTATGTTGAATTTCCTATTCAGTGGAAGCACTGTGCCATGTATTGTAAAGTTGCTTCCATGATTTTTCCAAACCCCGACATTTTATTTTGGGAACCCAAAACTGCACCGACAATTAAATTAAGAATGTTTTGGTATTTGAATTTGTTCAAGTTCACATTTATTGTCACTTGCACCAATTGGTACAGTGAAATTTGAGTTCCATACAGCCATACGAATAAAAAGAACACAATACACAATAGTTGAACATCCATCGCAGCGGAATCAACGTTTGATATGGGTATATCATATTTATGTACAAATGGGTCAATCGGTGATAATGAAAGAAAGTGCTAGAGGTACCCAACAGGTTCAGGCATGCATGTCGGGGTAATTCGCAGTCATTCTATCTTTAAAAATTTTGTGGAAGAGCATAGGAGCCACGCAAGTGTTAATGGAGGGTACTGGTGAAAGACCAGCTAAAAGGAATGATTTGGCACAGTTAAACAGTTATCAAAGTCTGGCCAGCAAATCTAATTAAACAATGGGAAGGCGGCCTTTAAGGTGGAGATGTTTCAGTTATACTCCAGGTCCATTTCTGACTGAAGCCTGTGAGGAGATTTAAGGCAGAGCTCCCTGAATGAGCAGAAATTTGGAGAGCCGAGCAGCAAATTACATGAACTGGAAACAAAAATAGGCTCACTTGACCCTTTGAGCTTAATCTGATATTTAATATAATAATGGGTGATGTGATTGTAACACTAACTCTGCATTCTTTTTGCCCCCACAGTAAATTACACCACCATGCTTATTAGGTACCCTTGTACCTGCCTTGCATATATTCAAAGTCTGCCTTGACTGCAGCTGGGGAGGTAGAGTTCTTAAATAAGTGCCCCTCTATTTTAAAAGATTACCCCTGTATTATAGCTTCTACAGAGGAAGCAATCTATCCACGTACACTCAATCAATAGCCTCAGGATCTTGCATGTTTCAGTCAAATCTCTTACTCCTTTGAATCGGCAGATCTAAGCCTAGCTTACTTAAACTTTTCTAATCAGGCCATTGCCAGAGTGAGACCACGCGCAAACTGGAGCAACAGCACCATATATCCCACATGGGTAGCTTACAACACAACAGTATGATATTTCAGATCTCCAATTTTAGATAACTAACCAACAAATCCCCTCCCCCCCCTCTCTCTCTCTCTCTCTCTCTCTCTCTTTCCTGTGCCCCTCCTGGATGTGCATCTATTTGTCCCACCTCCAACCATCCTTTCTACTACCTCCTATTCCCTTGCCCGGCTTCAAATTTCATGCCTCTTATCTCACAGCCTTTTACCTTCTCATCCTGGCCTTTATCCAATCATCTGCCAATCAAACCTCCTTCACCTGTATCCACCTACCATTTGCCTGGCTTTGTCCTGCCCCTAACTCTCTTCCAACTTTCTCTTCTCAACTACATTCAGTCAGAAGAAGAGCCCCAAGCGGAAATGTTACCTGTTTCTGTCGTTCACGGATGTTGCCTGACTGCTGAGTTACTCTAGCACTTTGTGTTTTCTTAACCAGCATCTGCAATTCCTTGTGTCTACACCTATTCAAGGAGTTAGTATAGAAAACTTATGAAAGGCTTCTAATACTTTCGCATCCTTTTTGTTTAAAAATAACAGGTCACCTGTTTAAAATGGGTGAGGCAATATTTTTTCTCTGAGGGTCCTGAGTCTGCAAAATTGCTGTGAGTGGATGGGAATGTGACATTAATCTTATCACATCCAGAGCAGTCTTGAAGCTAGGTGACCACTTCTTGCTCCTAATTTATGTTTGGTGAGCAAAATTTGGTGTATGTGATATTACTTCCAAAAAGCATCTTGATTAGCAATAGGTCATTACCAGATTTGAAGATTACTGAATGAAAGGGGCAGTGGCATCATAAATTACAATTTAAATAACCGGAAACAGTTGCAGCAAAAGGGTCTTTTTCAGACCTCAGACGTTCTCTCAAGTTGGTAGGAGCACCTTAATATATTTTACTAACTTGGATATATAGGGAATAATTTTCAAAAGTTAGTGTGAATAGAATGAATTTAACTTGACTAAAAGAATGTAAAGTGACGTGTTTGAGATTTCTTTGATACTCATTTTACCAAATTAGTTTACCAAATTATTCACTATTCAATTAAGGTAAGACAATTTTTTTCCTTGCATTAACAAAAATAATATTTTTAATTTATAATGTTAATACAGATCGAACACTGAAATTTTCGGCTCGACAATACAATATTGAATTTTTTATTTTATTTGTGTGAAAGGAATTTTACAGTTTTTAACGTGGTACTGTGTGTCAGAATCGAGTAATTCCCTTATTAGCACTTTCTGTGAAATTCACGTAAGCACATCGTAGTTAATATATATTTGTATTTAGTATTTTTTGTCTTTCTAAATTACAGGTAGATAAAGCGAATCTTACGGTACGTTTTGCAAGAAAACCAAAAAGACAGAATTATCAAGACATCATCTGTTTCTTGCTCTACCAGATCAAGCTTTGTCTGTATAGTGTATCGCCACATACCATGTTATTGTACAGTAATTTTGTAGCCCTGCCACTCTAATGAAAAATATATTATTTTAATAAGGTAAAACGTATCTAATATAGGTGTAAATGAAAATGGAGAATTGTACGTTTCTATTTTAGTTTCTAAATGACAATTCCAATCTTTAAAATCTGTGGGGTGAATAACGAAGATATTTACCCAATTCTCTTGTAGATATAATATTAGTCACTTTTCAACTGAAGCAATATGAAAGTTTGGATTTAAAACAAATAAATCGATATTTTCTAGCTCAAACATTCATTTTATTTTTAAGGTTGGAATCAGAGTGCCAATATATATAGTGTCAGTAACAGGAATTTACAAACAAAATTGACTAAGATTTTAATATCAAAACAAATTGCTGTACCTAGCAACACTTAATTATTTTTACACTAATGTTTAAAGTGTTGGATTACGTTTTTGATATTGTAGATATAGCATGTGAACACATTATATAAAGACTAAAAAATCTCAAACATTTTGTACAGAATATGCAAACCAGCAAAATGTTTACAAAATATTTGAGGGATTTTGATTTATTTTCCTTTGCAAAAAAAATTTGGAAATTGAAGCTTAATATTGTTTACTTGATGTTGATCAATGCTTTTCAATTCAGTTATGAACATGATTTTTTGGGCAAATGATAGGGGCCTTTCTTAGGTAAATTGTAAGAGTTAATAAGTAGAACTTTGGTATTTCAAAGTAAATTAAATGTATTATTGCTAATTAATAGCATGATAAGACAGACGGCTTTGATTCTCCAAATTAAAGTCACCCATTTCATTTTGTATCTCCACATTCCAAGAGGACAAATTCATGGTAGATTTGGTAATAATGTTTTGAGTCCATTGAAAATATTTTTTTTGAATGATTTATCTTGTATGAGATTAATATAATTAATTGATTTTGTGTGTGCATCAATGAAAACTTAAAAGTGAAATGCTAACCAAGTAATACAAGTTCAGATAAACGCAGAAAAAATAAATGTTCATATGCATCATCATTCTACTGGTGTGTAAACAATGAATCAATAGTTTAAATATAGCACTAAAGCTTGCACCAATATGTTACTTTCCTTCATGTACTTGGTCGATTATCTCCCAGCATGAGTCATCTGCTTCATCGCTAACCTCTTACCCCTTGTAAGTTAAGGTTATAAGTGCCTTTTTTTTTGTTGATCTTTGGAGACTGGCTGCATCAAATTGTGCCAGTTAAACCACAACACTGGAATACTATCTATATTTCATAGCACTCTCCTTGGAGTTTAAAATGAATTGTTTCAGTAAAAACAAAATCCTGATTACATTTGAGATAGGAAATGGATTCCGTATTTGAAAACCAAATCAATTATACCACAATACTGATATAACTGATACATATAATAATAATAATAATAATAATAATAATAAATACTTTATTGACCCCCTCAGGGAAATTCAGATGTCCATAAGCCCCCAACCAACAAACCCACAGATTCAAAACGAACGCAGACAGAAAATACATAGAATACAATGTGGACACTACCTGAGAGCAATAATACTTAAAAAGACCAATAATTAACAGTTAAAAATTAAAAATTGCAGAATGCATCCCCCTACAGCCTAGCGGTCCGAATTATAAAATCTAATGGCTGCAGGGGTGAAGGATCTCCTGAACCGCTCCGTTCTACAGGGCAGGGAGAGGAGCCGGTTGTTGTTCCGAGTGCTCTTTTGACTCTCCAGAATTACATGGAGTGGATGCCCGGGGTTTTCAGGATGACCTGCATCTTGTGCCTCATACGCCTCTCGAGTACATCCATCCCAGAGTCTACTCTCCCCTCCAGCACTGAGCTAGCTCGTTTAACCAATTTGACCAGCTTGTTGTTGTTTTTTGCACTAATGCTGTTGCCCCAGCAGACAACAGCGTTCATACATAGAAAATAGGTGCAGGAGTAGGCCATTCGGCCCTTCGAGCCTGCACCGCCATTCAATATGATCATGGCTGATCATCCAACTCAGTATCCTGTACCTGCTTTCTCTCCATACCCCCTGATCCCTTTGGCCACAAGGGCCACATCTAACTCCCTCTTAAATATAGCCAATGAACTGGCCTCAACTACCTTCTGTGACAGAGAATTCCAGAGATTCACCACTCTCTGTGTAAAAAATGTTTTTCTCATCTCAGTCCTAAAAGATTTCCCCCTTATCCATAAACTGTGACCCCTTGTTCTGGACTTCCCCGACATTGGGAACAATCTTCCTGCATCTAGCCTGTCCAACCCCTTAAGAATTTTGTAAGTTTCTATAACCTCACATTTATCCACATTATACTGCATTTGCCATGCATTTGCCCAATCACCCAGCCTTGATCTGCCATGCATTTGCCCACTCACCCACCCACCCATACTTGAATCTGAAGAAGGGCTCCGACTCAAACCGTCACCTATTCCTTTGCTCCAGAGATGCTTCCTGATCCGCTGAGTTACTCCTGCATTTTGTGTCTATATTCAATGATACCAGATCAGTTTATTTTAAATGTTATTTTGAAAGACATCTTTGGACTAACAAGATGCTTAACCAGGTCAAGTCTTCAATGTTTGCTTTATTGGTAATACTGTTCAAACATTTTACTATGTCCCGTGCATGTTTATTGATTATAATATGAAAAGATCTACTTCTGACAGAACATTGGAATTCACAAAATAAACATCATTACATGGTTTCACAGATGTACCGACATGTTCACTTTTATAACTTGGACTTCGCCTGTGAATGTAAAAATGTATGGTTTCTATTCACCTTGGAAATACTTCAATGTTAAAATATTTTTTTGTGCCTGCTAATTGTTGAAAATTGAACTTTGCTCTATTCCAATATCATTCTAATCAAGCAGAAGATTCATTTTCTCAATTAAATCTATTGGTAGCCCAATTACTGAACATTTATTTTAATTTACTGCTGTACAAATTCAATTAACATGTGAATGTATGAGTTGACATATAACGTCATATTCTGCTTTGTTTTACTAAGTCACAGAAAACTGGATAACAGTCATACAAATTATAATATTGTCATTAGAGCTTGTAACAGTGATTTTAGTAAAGAATTTCTCACATAGCATAAAATGTATTTAATTCTTGTTTTGATGCAGTACATTGAGACATTCAGAACTGGTTACCAGCACTAACTGTGATAGAACATTGACTTCAGGGGAACAAAATGTGCAAAATGAGTGTGAATTCATTCAACTACGATATGCTGGTGACCATATTGTAATTTCTTCCCATTTTTGTTATTTATTTGTGATGTAACATATTTTGAGAAATGTATGAAGCTGAAAACTTGGGTTAATAAATCTCACTTTTTTGGCTTTGTATAAAAGCTTATTTGACTTTCTATACCTATTCTTCAAAATCAAATGTGGCCAGGTTGCAAGAACATTGAAAATGCCTTGTGGCATGAATTGTGACATGGTCTTCCCTAGCTTATAAAGTGTTAATGATTTTCTAGTCGATTGTTTTCAGAGTAAATAGATTGCAGTCACTGTGGATAACCAGTTATTCAAGGGATGGAAAATGCTAAAACGTAGTGGCAAAATAAACACCTGGAGGCAAAAAACTACAACTTTCTTTTAGAATTCAAGCTCATAATGTTTTTTTGATGTATAAATTAAGTCATTCATCTGTTGGGGAATAATAGGCAATTCAGGTTTAGATTATGATGGAAGAATTATTAAGGAAATCTCATACTTATTGTATCTAGTTGAAAAGTTGTCTATAATCTTATTACTGATTGGACATCCAGCAAAGCATCATAGAAATGCTGCGCACAAACGGGGTGTAAGATTAGTGACTAAAGTGGTGTTTAAAAAAAAAAATAGTCGTCATATCTAGGGATTGAAGTCATTTTAAAACTTATCCTGCTCTTGAGGAAGTCGCTTGGGATTATGAATGCCTTGCGTCTACTCCAACCACCTCAGAACTCTTAATAAGGCCAATGTGGGACAAGAAGTAGTCATAGGAAATAGTTTGTGGGGTAGGTATTGTGTGAGGTGGTCCACTGGTTCTTCTGCTTACAAGGGTGCTCTACCTAAATGCTTCCTTTTACATTTTGAGTGATCTTGGGCAAGAGTTTCGGGAGTCATGGAAGATATTGTGTTTCTTCCAGGAGACATTGAAACAACCTTAAATCATTTCCTCTGTCCACCTGCTAATCTCCTATGACAGAACTTAGAATGTTGTTCCAGTGATGTTTGATGTTTGGCTTTCATCTTAGAGAAATTCCCTTTGACCAGAATTATTGATAGGGAGGGAGAGTTGAAGGTGAGTTGTGGAAGCTATTGGATGCAGCATATTTGAATGTTCAAAAATGTGCCATTCACTGAATTAGTGCACAAAATCAACCCCTATGAAATGGGGCAATGCATTAGAATAGATTGAGGATCAGATAGGAGACAGAAAACGGAATAAAGTAGATATTTTCAAGTTGACAAACTACAACACATGAACCATCATAAGCCTTGGTCTCAGTTGTTCATAAGATAATTATTAATGACAAAATGTGATAGTTATGCCAAATTGTTGAACAAAGTTCAGTATGAAATTAAAGAGCACAGTGAAGACAAGTGTGCACGCATGACTTAATATGAGTGCCACGTGTGACACTATGACGGAAAAAATAGAAAAATATTTTGGCTTTACTTTGAAGGACGTAATAGTTTTAAAGATACTAGAGAATCCAAAACACCCAGTGCTGAGTTAATTTGCAGGTAAACTTTTGAGGATGCAATGGGATTGTGTTACCGTTTACTGCAAAAGAATAGAAGTCTAAGATTAAAGACAACTTTGTGTATTCTATACAAGATTTTGTAAGGCTTCATATGGTGTGCCACATAGTTTAATTTAGAAGTACAGCATGGAAACGGGCCCTTTGCCCAACCAAGTCCACGTCAACCTTTGATCACCCATTAACACAAGTTCTGTATTATCCCACTGCCTACATATTAGGGGCAATTTTATAGGACGTCTTTGGGATGTCGGATGAAACCGGAGCACTTGGAGGAAACCCACACGGTCACCGGGAGAACATGCAATCTCCACACAGATAGGACCTGAGGTAAGGATGGAACATAGGACTCTGGTGCTGCCAGGCAGTGCCTCTACTAGTAGTGCCACTGTGCCGTTCTAAGGTACCATTCTCCATGTATATAGGATATACTGGACATAGGGAGAGTGCATCCATTGTTTACCAGACTGATTCCTAAAATGATGAATAGTCGTAAACCAGGTCTTTATTCCCCAGGGTTTAGGAGAATGAGGTGATCTCAGTCAAATATTAAATGCTATGGAAGCTTGTTGGAGCCATTCATGATTTCTGAACATGTGAACAGCCGTATAGGATTGAGAGGAGGAGAAATGTCTAAATGGGCAGTAACTTTCCTCAGAGGACTGGATATTCAGTTGATAATAGAGAATAGATTTTGGATACCAAGCAAATGGAGGATATGAGGATAATCAAGGAAGCCGGAGGTGAAAGATAAAGTATGACTTTATTGAATAGTGGAATAGGCCAGTAGGTTTAAAGACTATTCCTGCTCCTACTTTTTTGTTACTGTTCATTGCATTTTTTTTTAAGAAAACCATCTTTAGAAATATCATGTACACAAGTTCCTACTTTGATTCTGTCCAGAAATAGTAAATGGCTGTTCACCACCATTTGTAAGGACCATTAAATCTCATAATATTTGCCTCTAGGTGGTGCATTTTCAATGCAGCTGTAGGAGGAAGAAAGTAAGGTCCAGTTATCAAATGAGAACAAACCAGTACAATCATTAAAAGGAGAAATAAGCAACTGCAAGATTTCCATTGTTAATTTGACGAAATGTGAGTACAATCATTCTGGAAGGATATGTGTATTAAATTTACAGTAAATATTAGTTATCACATTTATTGTTGTACTTCCACATAAAGAAATAATCTAACTAATGGTTTCAGTTGGGACCAGCTTAAGTTCACAAATAAGTCTTTCTTGTTAGGCCATCCTCGGTTATGGAGGACGCCTGTGCGTGACTTTGTTTAACGTGGGGAGACTGGTGCACAGACAGCCACCCATGGTCCTTGACAAATCTGGGTCAGGATCCAGTGGCACGGAGTCCAAGACGACTGGAGACCCTTTTCTGCTTCAGCCTTAATCTGCCTTCCCAGCCGCTGTGATGCTCCACTAAGATTAGCCATCATCCTCTGCCTGTTCCACCGTTGAGGTCTTGGTTGGATTGCTCTTTGTCAGAGACCTCCCCCTCGACCTTACCGCCATAGGTGGCCCTACCAGGAGCATAGCTCCAGACGGCATCGCTCTCAGGATATCAGGTCCACACAAGCTTCTCCACCACGACAAGGTGACAATCCACGGAGAAGGATTGTCCACGGAGAAGGATAAGTAAATCTACCATAAGACACTGGAACAAAACAAATTGTAAAACTTTCCTTAAATTCATATTACTAAAATACCTTCTTTGCTCCAATGCTACAGAACATTATAATGGGCCGTGTAGAAAAGGCTGACTTAAATTCCTTCCGCTTTTTCTTAAACTGGCTCTGTCAGAGGAAAGGAAGATGGGTGTTATGGAGAATACATTTTTGTTCAATAAAATACAATTCCCGCACCAGGTTGACTCATTACAAGGGGAAGAGGCAGAATAAATGGCAGCAGGCACTCCATATATATTTTCTTCAGCACCAAACAAAACTGTCCTCCAGAGGAAAGGCAAATCCCAAACTAAATAAGGTAAGTGGCAATATTAGCCAAGAAACACCAAGTAAGTGTGGTGTTCGTTTGGATGAATTCATTAAAATTTGATTCTCTCTTTTTAATTCTCTTCAATTTTAATTGAATCCCTAAAATATCAGTGAAGAATCAGCCAACAAATTGTTTTCTTATACCTTGATCTGAATGATCACTAATCAGAAGCTTTAGATGAACCAGGAGGTTCGCAATCTTCTGAGGACCAGATCTGCGGTGTTTACTTCATGCGATCCAGAATTATGCAAAACGCCAAGGTATGAACTCCAGAAAACTATTGAGAATGCGAAGAGACACTTCAAGTCTCTTGGGTAACAAGGAAATGGCAGAAGAGTTGAACAGGTACTTCGGATGTGTCTTCACTAAGGAAGATACAAACAATCTCCCAGAAGTACAGGAGGACAGAGGATCTAAGGGGGTCGAGGAACTGAAATAAATTTTTATTAGGCGAGAAATAGTATTGGGTAGGCTAATTGGACTGAAGGAGGATAAATCCCCTGGGCCTAATGGTCTGCATCCCAGCGTCCTCAGGGAGCTGGCTCTAGAAATAGTGGATGCAATGGTGATCATTTTCAAATGTTCAATAGATTCAGGATCAGTTCCTGTGGATTGGAGGATAGCTAATGTTATCCCACTTTTCAAGAACGGAGCGAGAGAGATAACGGGGAATTACAGACCAGTTAGCCTGACTTCAGTGGTGGGAAAGATGCTGGAGTCAATTATTAAAGAGATAATAATGGGGCATTAGGATAGCAGTAAAAGGATTAGTCCAAGTCAGCATGGATTTATGAAAGGAAAATCATGCTTGACTAATCTTCTAGAATTTTTTGAGGATGTGACAAGTAAAATGGATGAAGAGGAGCTAACGGATGTAGTTTTTCTAGACTTTCAGAAAGCCTTTGATAAGGTCCCACACGGGAGACTGGTGACTAAAATTAGTCACCAGTATTGGTGGTGGGGTGTTGACGTGGATATAAAATTGGTTGGCAGACAGGAAGCAAAGAGTAGGAGTGAACGGGTCCTTTTCAGAATGGCAGGCAGTGGCGAGTGGAGTGCCGCAAGGCTCGGTGTTGGGGCCGCAACTGTTTACCATATATATTAATGATTTGGAAGAAGGAATTAGGAGCAACACTAGCAAGTTTGCAGATGACACAAAGCTGGGTGGCAGTGGGAACTGTGAAGAGGATGTTAGGAGGTTGCAGGGTGACCTGGACAGGTTGAGTGAGTGGGCAGATGCGTGGCAGATGCAGTATAATATAGATAAATGTGAGGTTATCCACTTTGGTGGCAAAAACAAGGCGGCAGATTATTATCTCAATGGGGTTAGGTTAGGTAA
Source organism: Amblyraja radiata (assembly GCF_010909765.2). Lineage (NCBI taxonomy): Eukaryota > Metazoa > Chordata > Chondrichthyes > Rajiformes > Rajidae > Amblyraja > Amblyraja radiata. The sequence continues at coordinate 15,209,697 of NC_045958.1, forward strand.
GGGGGATGTAAAGCGAGACCTGGATGTCCTTGTACACCAGTCACTGAAAGTTGGCGTGCAGGTACAGCAGGCAGTGAAGAAAGCTAATGGGATGTTGGCCTTCATAACAAGAGGATTTCAGTATAGGAGTAAAGAGGTTTTTCTGCAGTTGTATAGGGCTCTGGTAAGACCACATCTGGAGTATTACGTACAGTTTTGGTCTCCTAATTTAAGGAAGGACATCCTTGTGATTGAGGCAGTGCAGCGTAGGTTCACGAGATTGATCCCTGGGATGGCGGGACTGTCATATGAGGAAAGATTGAAAAGACTAGGCTTGTATTCACTGGAGTTTAGAAGGATGAGGGGGATCTTATAGAAACTTATAAAAGGGCTGGACAAGCTAGATGCAGGAAAAATGTTCCCAATGTTGGGCGAGTCCAGAACCAAGGGCCACAGTCTTAGAATAAAGGGGAGGCCATTAAGACTGAGGTGAGAAAAAAAAATTTACCCAGAGAGTTGTGAATTTGTGGAATTCCCTGCCACAGAGGGCAGTGGAGGCCAAATCACTGGATGGATTTAAAAGAGAGTTAGATAGAGCTCCAGGGGCTAGTGGAATCAAGGGATATAGGGAGAAGGCAGGCACGGGTTATTGATTGGGGACGATCAGCCATGATCACAATGAATGACGGTGCTGGCTCGAAGGGCCGAATGGCCTACTCCTGCACCTAGTGTCTATTTCTTGATGAATGTAAAGATGGTACAGCTTTGTCTGGCTACACAGTTATGGATTGCGTGGTAAAACGCAATAAAGTGAGTCAGACGTTGTGAACTCAAGGACAAGCTTTATTAAACAAAAAAGAAATCCAAAACAAGAGCAGTGTTGCTGAGCCCAGAGAAACTGTGTGTCACTGCAGCAGGGCACACCCTCCTTCCTTTCTAACCCCGGCCCCTCAGTCACGTGCCTCTTACCACAAGATGAACAAGGGTTCGATTAAGCAGTGGCCCGACCACCAGATGGCGCCACACGACCCCCTCCAGAACTGGAGGAACAAGAACGAGCAGGCGGACGAATGCAACGGCCTGATCTCGTAACCACAGGATCCGCATTCGGAAACCCCTCAAGCACGGGCGACAGAGGCTGAGACAGCTGCACCGGCTGATCAATGTCCACATGAGCCGGCGTAAGATGTACCACTGATACATTCTCAGGCTTCCACCTACATCCAACACAAAAGTTGAAATGCCTTGCTGCAATACCCGGAATGGACTGTCATACGTGCATTGCAACGGCGTACGATGAGCATCCCGACGCAGGAACACATATGGGCAGTCCTTGAGGGCAGACGGAACATAGGAAAAAGCGACCCCGTGCTGGGACGTTGGAACGGGAGAAAGCGTGCCCACCTGCTCCCGAAGACACGACAGCACAGAGGAGGGCGACTCCTGCTGATCTCGCGCAGCCGGAATGAAATCACCAGGAACCGTAAGCGGAGTACCGAACACTAATTCAGCAGAGGACGTAGCTAGATCTTCCTTGGGGGCAGTACGAATTCCCAACAACACCCACGGTAACTCATCAACTCAATCCGGACCTGTGAGCCGTGCTTTCAAAGCATCCTTGAGATGGCGGTGGAAACGCTCGACCAACCCGCTGGATTGCGGATGGTAGACCATGGTGTGATGCAACTGAGTCCCCAACAGCCGGGCCATGGCAGGCCACAACTCAGAGGTGAACTGTGCACCTCTGTCAGATGAAATGTCCACCGGCACACCAAAACGAGCCATCCAATGAGCGGCAAGGGCACGAGCGCATGTAGCGGCAGAGGTATCAGCAATCTGAACAGCCTCCGGCCATCGAGTGAAGCGATCAACGATAGTAAACAGATGAGTAGCCCCTCTAGACGGGGGCCATAGACCCACAATATCAACATAGATATGGTCAAGACGGCGCTGGAGCACAGCAAAACCCTGCACGGGCACCTTGACATGCGCTGGATCATGGACGTCTGACAGGAGATACACGTTCTGGCCCAGTGACCGACCTGCTTACGCAGACCATGCCACGTAAACTTGGCTGCCACCAATGCAATCATCGCCCGGATGGATGGATGGATGAGCCAAACCATGAACGAGATTGAATACCCGGTGACGCCATGCTGCAGGAAGGATGAGTTTCGGTTGACCAGTCAACATATCACAGAGGACCGTGGCACCAGCAGGACCAAACCACACATCCTCCAACACCAAACCAGAAATAGCTGTGCGGTAGGCGAGCGCCTCATCATCGCCACGAAGCGCAGCCGCCAGGGCAGTATCATCAATACCCGGAGCCACCTCATGGATGGTGGTGCGGGACAACGCACCCACTACTAGGTTGCTCTTCCCGCAATGTGCTGGACGCAAGTCGTGTATTCCGACACGTAAGCCAAATGCCGCTGCTGCCGTACAGACCAGGTGTCCGAGATTTTTGCGAAACCGAAAGTAAGAGGCTTGTGATCCGTGAAAACGGTAAAGTCCCTGCCCTCAAGAAAATACCGGAAATGGCGAACGGCCAGGTAAAGTGCAAGGAGCTCCCGAACAAACGCACTGTACATCCATTCAGCCGGGCTCAGATGCAGACGGAAAAAGGCGAGAGGCTGCCAGCGTCCATCATTCGACTACTCGAGTACGACCCCAACAGCAGTGTCAGGAGCGTCAACCGTCAGGGCAATCAGAGCATCACCTCGCGGATGGACCAACCTCGTCGCGTTCGCCAGCGCCTCCTTCATGCCCTCAAACGCAGCCGTGGCCTCATCATCCCACACCACGTCACGCCGCTTGCTGGACAGGAACTTAAACAATGGCTGCATAATCCGAGCAGCCGCGGGTACGAAGTGATGGTAAAAATTGACCATCCCGACAAACCCCTGCACCGTGGATGGTCGAGGAAACTGCTGAATGGCCTCAACCTTACTCGAGAGCCACACCACCCCCTGCAGTGTAACATGATGCTCCAGAAAAGTGATGGAACTCAGACCAAACTGACACTTTGCGAGGTTGACGGCCAGTCCATATTCACTGAGACGCTGACGGAGCACATGGATGTGGGCACAGTGCTACTGATGAGAGTGACCGGCGTCAAGGATATCGTCTAAATAAATAAACAAAAAGTCGCAACCACGACCCACCGTGTCCAGGAAGCGCTGGAAAGCCTGCGCGGCGTTCTTGAGACTGAAAGGCACGCGGATGAACTCAAAAAGTCCAAAAGGGGGTAATGATAGCAGTTTTGGGAATGTCAGCCAGATGAACTGGAATTTGATGATAGCCCCTCACCAGGTCGATCTTCGAAAAAATTTGGCCCAATTGTAATGTGCCGTGAAGTCCTGGATATTCGGAAAAGGATATTGATCAGCCACAAGGCCTCCAGCCCCCATTCGCCTTAGGAACCATGTGCGGTGGAGAGGCCCACAGGCTATCAGAATCCCCACAATCCCCATCTCCTCCATCTGACGGAACTCAGCCTTGGTAATGCGAAGCATGTCAGTAGGCAGCCGGCGTGCATGAGCGTGAAGTGGCGATCCGGTGGTAGTAATATGATGTAAAACCCCATGTTTGGAAACGACCGACTGAAACTGAGGTGTCAGAAGGGCAGGAAACTCCGCCAATATCTGGGCGTAAATATTGTCAATAGCAGAAACCAGGTTGAGGCGAGGCAGAGGAACTGGTGCAGGGCGAAGAGAAATCGACTCAAAAGTGCCAGAATGCACGAGATGCTGCCCCCGCACATCAACCAACAGGGATTGTGCCCGTAAAAAATCAGCACCCAGCAACAGCTGGGACACGTCGGCTACAGTGAAAGTCCATGTAAAATGGCAGGAGCCGAAAATAAGCGGGAACGTGTGAAAACGTTCGGCCTACCGCAGGGGGTCAGTAAAATCCTCACCCGCGAGGAGCAGGCGGATATCCTCGGGCATCTGCTCCAGAAACACGCGCTCAAAAAGGAAATAGGGCTGACCATTCATCAAGGTGAGCATTTCACTCATCAGATCTGACGGCTTGCGACCACCGAGACCACCCATGTTCAGAATCCTCGCAGCCCGCACGCGCTTGCTGAACCCGAAAGTATGCAATAGGTGCGCCTTCAGGCCGTCATACTTGCCGGCAGCCTGCGGTTGGCGAAGAAAATGAACGATTACCACCGGCCGTGTCCTGATCCAAGGCCCCGACCACGTAATAATATTCTGTGTCGACAGCAGTAATGAGCTGGATATGAAATTGAGCCTCGGACTGTTGAAACCATACGTGCGGCTGCGACGTCCAAAACACAGGCAATTTAACCGCAACGGCGTTCTGCTGAACCGGAGGGCCGGCAACCGCGTTGGCCGGGCTGTTAGCTGCTTCCATTGAGCGATCCTAAACCACAGTTTTGAAGACGTCGAGGTCACCAATAAAGCGCAGTACAGTGAGTCAGACGTTGTGAACTCAAGGACAAACTTTATTAAACAAAAATGAAATCCAAAACAAGAGCAGTGTTGCTGAGCCCAGTGTAACTGCGTGTCGCTGCAACAGGGCACACCCTCAACTTCCTTTATAACCCCTGCCCTTCAGTCACGTGCCTCTTACCACATGATGAACGAGGGTTCGATTAACCAGTGGCCCGACCACCAGATAGCGCCACAATGGAAACCAAGGTGATCTAGCTCATAAGATTCAAAATTGGCTTGGAGGAAGGAATCAAAGGATTGTTGTGGAGGTTGTTTTTCTGTTTAGAGGTCTGTGACCAGTGCTCATAATATTCCAATTGAGGCCTTACCCCAGCCTTATAGAGCCTCAACATTACATCCCTGATTTTGTATACAAGCCCTACTGAAATAAATGCTGGCATTGAGTTTGCTTTCTTTACTACTGAGTCGACTTGCAGATGAACGTTTTGGAAATCCTGCACCTGCACTCCCAAGTCCCTCTGCATCGCCAGTTTATGGATTCTCTCCCCATTTAGAAAACAGTCTAAGCCTTTATTCCTATGACCAAAATGCATGACTCAGCACTTTGCTACACTATATTCCATCTGCCATTTCTCCACCCACTCTCCCATCCTGTCCAATTCCTTCTACAGAGTCCCTGCTTTCTCTATACTACCTACCCTTCCACCTATTTTCATATCGTCTGCAAACTTGGCCACAAAGCCTTCAATTCCCTTGTCCAAATCATTAATATACAATGATGGGTGTCCGCTGTTGTTTGTTATCGATATGAACACTTTGGATAACAGCGTAGTCTTCAGGCGTTGATAATATAGATGGTATAGGCAATAAAGATGGCGGCATCTTGATCAACTCTGCAAGTGAGCTGAGGAATGGCAAAAAGAGTTTAATTCAGATAAATGTGGAAATCAAACCAGGCCAGGGCCTTTGCAGTGAGCAGGGGGATTTTGAGGTACAAATACATAGTTCCCTGATAGTGACTTCAAAGGTAGATAGGATGATGAAGAAGAGTTTTGGAGCATTCGGGTTTTTTTTGCTCTGTTCCTCTACTTAAATCCAAGGCTGATCGATGTTTTAACGGATGATCTTAAGTACTTTATTTGGAAAGTGCGGGTGTTTAAGCATTGACATTACATTAAATAAGAAAAGGGAAAATCCATTTTCTGCTTGAATGGGTTAAGAGATGAGCACACATTTGTTAATGATAGTCGACAAAACTGAAAGTGTTCAACAAATTAATAACACATCTATCATAATGGAGATTAATTTGTTGAACATATCACTATGAATTCATATATGATTGGAATCATGATATTGTTGAAGAATGAAAGTAACTGAGAATGCTATGGACCAAACTGGTATTCATTGCACCAATTCAACTGTTCTATTTTATAACCAGAGATGGAAGATAAATGTTCAAATCCCACCAGCAAAATGATCCTGGAGAACATAAAGACACATGAAATCAGAAAAGGAAAAGGCCACTCGGACCATCAAGCTAGCTCGATAGATAGATTGATCTGCATGTGACCTCAACACACTCCCATCCAACTGTGGTAACTTTCCGTCTCCTTTACTTATTAAATATCTATCAACTGCCTCAGAAACATTCAGAGTGCTTCTACTGCCCCATGAGACAAAGAATTCCAAAGACAGATGAAAGAGAGACGACCACTTTTATTTACTTTACCTTATTACTTTATTGTCATTGTAGTGGTGCATACAACGGAATTCAGGCGCACTGCCTGAGCGCAGCACAAATGTACAAGATAAAAAATAACAATAATATAACAGGAAAAAAGTGAGAAAAATAAAAATTGTTCATACACTCACGTGCACATACTGTGACGTATACACATAGATTCACACACGCATACACATTATGCCTACGTATGCACCCTTACCAGAATATAAGATATTGCACTCAGAAGGTTATTGTCAGAATGGAAGATATTGCACAGAATAGTATTATAAAAATAAATATTATAAATTAATATCAGTATTGCACAAAGGTAGGTATTGTACAGTATAAATATTGACTATGGAGGGGGGGGGGGGTGCTTTCTGTGCAAAGTTCAGTGTAGTGATGGCCTTAAGGGCCTGTCCCACTTAGGTGACTTTTTAGGCGTGTGCAGGAGACTCTGTGCTCGCCTCATGATCGCGACATGTTCGCTGGTGATTCGCCACATGATCGCAACATGTTCATTGGTGGTTCGCTGGTGGTCTCATGGTCACGAGGAGTTCCCGCATTCTGGGAACTAGTCGCGGCTTCAGCATGGTCGCAGCAAATTTTTCAATATGTTGAAAATATTTCTGCGATCAAAAATTGGTCGCCATGGAGAAAATCAATACTTTTTTAGTCGTAGGTGCAGTGGTAGTGGAGTTGCCATGTAGTTGTAGGTAGTCGAGGTTGCCGTAGGTAGTTTTAGTTAATCTCCTTTGCTGACCGGGCATTTTCATTAGCTCATCGAGGAAAAAAAAAAGTAAGCACGAGTTTTCAGAACCAAGGAAAACTGACCGGTAATGTTAAATGACCAGTAAATTTCACAGATGTGTATCTCTGGCTTATTAAAAGTGTCTCCACTCATTCTCCCTCCCCTCTCCCGCTTTCTCCCCATCCCCCTCCCCGCCCCCCTCTTTTAAAGGACTTACCGTACGCTGTGCTAGTCGTCTTAACCTTCCTGTTCATCGCAGTGTGTGTCTGTATAACCTTGGTTTTGTACCGTGTGAATTTCAGACAGCGCTCCCCTGATTTCCCTGGCCCCCGCCTTTGCGATGTGTGTGTGTGCGTGCGTGTGTGCGGGTGTGCGTGTGTGCGTGCGTGTGTGCGTGCGTGGTGCGTGTGCGCGCGCGTGTGTTACACTCTTGACACTCCCCGTTCCACTTCCCGGTTTTTCAGCGAGTGCCGCGAGCTTGACACTTTCCGGCAGTCCGCTGAAAAATCGCCTAAGTGGGACAGGCCCTTTAGGGTAGAAACTGTTTATTAGTCTTGTGGTGTGCTCTTTGATTGACCTGTAGCGCTTTCCTGAGGGCAGAAGGGCAAACAAGTGATGGGCGGGTGAGATGGGTCCTTTAGGATGCAGGATGCCTTCCGCAGGCAACAGGAGCTATAGATCTCTTCCAGGGCAGGCAGATGTGTGTTGGTGATCTGGGCTGTGTTAATGACTCCCTGCAGAGCCTTCTTGTCAGCCGCAGAACTGTTGCCATAACACATACCATACCATGTGTCAGGACACTCTAAATGGAGCAGCGATAGAAGGAAACTAGCAGCTGTTGTGGCAACCTGAGTGTTAGAAACATAGCAAATAGGTGCAGGAGGAGGCCATTTGGCCCTTCGAGCCTGCACCACCATTCATTGTGATCATGGCTGATCGTCCCCAATCAATAACCCGTGCTCTTTATAATCTGATAATAAATCAAACTTTTCTTTTGTTAAAGTGACGATTCTTTACAGATTTTTTATAGATCATTTTAATTTTTATATGGTTACAATATTTTTGTACGCACTGCTGCATGTTCTGATCAACATTTTTTTGGTGTTAAAACTTTTGTATGTTTTAATATCAATAAAGGAAATGCTTGACATTTTGACGGCAAATTGATGTATAAAGATATTATTTTTCAAACTAATGTCTCATGGCATCACTTTCAAATATTTAAATAAAGCAAACACAAGCATTGCACTGCATTGAAAAGCAAATTATTTTCATATATTTTGATCAATAAAACAAACACAAACACAAGCATTGTACTGCATTTAAAATTAAAGTATTTTGGGAGGATGTGGGTGGCCCTGAAAAGGGATTTTTCTTGTGGTCGTACCATGTCGCGGGTGGATGTAGGTTGGCGTAGGTGTCGTCATAGATGTGGTCGTAGGTGGACGTCCTAAGTCGCCGGTTTTTCGGCGACCTGACAAGACTATGACAGTCGCCGGCACTCACCTAAAAAATCGCTAAGTGGCACAGGCCCATAAGAAAGCCAGTTTCATGTTAGATTAAATTTCACTTATATGATAGCCATGCATTCAATGTTTGCTTCTATTGTTATGGATTTGCTCAATGAGAGATCTGTACAAAAGTATTCAAATACTGAACAGAATGCTCAGTTGCCAAGAGAAACTGGTCACTATGATTAACTAAACATAAACGGTGACTCAGGGCGTTTAGGAAAATAAAAGGAAGGAAATCTGCTCAAAGCGTGGATAACCATCTTTCAACCTGATCTTTGCTTTCAACCGATGACATGCAGCTGTTTTTGTTGATGTTCATATTTTAAATTGCTTCTCACACTATGTTTATGTCATTCACTGATTATTTGGAATATCACACATGTGATCTCTTTGATTGTTGCCAGTTCTGGCCATAAGCTACTGCTAAATCAGACAAAAATATACATTGGATAAATAACCAGAATGCAGTCAACTTGCTCTTGCTGAATCAATTAACAAATGTGCTCTTATTTTATATTCCAGTTTCCTAATTAATTTGATTGGCTACACTGTACATTTTCACCTTCTCCAACTGACTGGAAAGCCTGAGACTACGTCCATGTGTATGTCAATCGAATGAACTTGAATCCAATGATGTGCTCAATAATTCCCTTGCATCTTCAGCTTAAGTTCACATGAATAAAAACATCTCTACTGGCTGCTTATTCAGTAGCCAAGATCCATTTAAGGAAATGTTTCTGGAAATTATAGCTATTATGCAAAATGTGTATTTAAAGTGGCACCTGTGAACTCTTCTGTGCAATCAAAATCTGCTGCGGGAATACACGATCTTTGTAGGACCAGGAGGGTTCTTAAGAAAATTAAGCAGAGTTAAAGGATCGTGAACATCTGTAAGAATAGACAATGACATGAACATAACACATAAAAGAGCTCTGAGCTAGAACCATAACTGGGAAGTCAGATAAATTGTCAGTCATAAAGGGTCTGTCCCCCTTTCACGACCTAATTCACAACCTCTGTCGAGTTTGCCCTTGACTCGTACTCACAGCATGGTCATCAGGAGGTCGTAGGTAGGTCATAGGTGGTCGTACGTAGGTCGTAGCAGGTCGTGATGCTAGTCGTAGGTACTCGTGGCATGAAGTAGGTCGGGGAGTTTTTTCAACATGATGAAAAATGTCCACGAGTAAAAAAGGTTGTGAATTAGGTCGTGAAAGTGGGACAGGCCCTTAAGGCTGTACAGCACAGAAACAGGCATTTCAGCCCAAATGGTTCATGTCAAATAGGTTAACGGAGCTAGTCCCACTTGCCTGCACTATAATAATAATAATAATAAATTTTATTTAATGGGCGCCTTTCAAACATCTCAAGGACACCTTACATAGTAATCGGAATAAAAACATATAATCGGAATATAACAAGTAATAAAGACATCACAGAGATACAAATTAAAAACAGAATTCAATCCAAAAACAGAAAATCAAAAACACATTGTGAAGAGAGAGCAGCAGCAGCCAAAGCGCGCCAGCGTCCACTCTCCCTTCACGGCAGCCATCTTGGACACAGACCTACAGGACTACAATTAGACAAAAAAAATCATCCCCCCACAGTGGATAGCACTGTGGGGGAAGGCACAATATCCAGTCCCCACCCCAAAGTCAGGCCTATTGAGGCCACCGCAATTGCCTCTGCGGAGGCCCGATGTCCCTGGCCGTTCTCACCGGTCCAACACTGTGCTGCCGCCGAGGCCGAGGTGCTGGGCGGTCCCCGACAGGAAACGGCGCTCCAAGCCCGCTGGCAGGCCACGAGGACGGGTCGACGGGCAGCCCGGAGAAAAGGCTGCCACACCGACCAGGTAGGGACCGAAAAATATAGTTACACCTACCCCCCACATTAAAAAGACCATATCCCCTACAAACAAAAAAACAGGACTCACTAAAAACTATAAAAAAAACGAATTTAAAACAGACGGCTGCTGGCTAGCAGCCGTTCAACAAGATGGCTCCTCCCCCATGACTATGACCCTTATCCTTCCAAACATTTTATTTTCCATATACCAATCCAAATATTTTGTATCATAATTGCACCCATCTCTACCAATTCCTCCAGTAGCGCATTCCATATACACACCACCTTGTGTGTGAACATTTTACCATACAATTCCCTTTTAAATGTCCCTTTTAATTATTTCCCCTTTATCTTTAAACCTATGCTCTCTAGTTTTAGATACCACAACTCGGTCAAAATATGACCATATTCGCCATATCTGTGGCCCTCGTGATTTTATGTTATCTCCTCAGCCTCCTGCCCTCTAGGGAGACAATGTCTTTGCCTATCCGGCATCTCTTTATAACTCAAACCCAGCAGACTTGGTACGTTGTTTTGCACCCTTTCCAGATGTTTTTTTAATGTGAAGGAAACTAGTCTAGAGAATGTATTATGCTAATGTAGGTAGAGGTCTGGATATTAATCTGCTTCCAAGTCAGAGCATTCAATCCAGCAGTGGTATTAAAACTTCCAAAGAACAATCGAGTACAAATGCGAACTAAATCCAGGTTTGCCAAAAAGCTTTCTTCAACTGAATGTACTGTATGTAGCTGCCAACATTGAGCCATTACAATAATGCGATCCAGCCCACACTTACAACAACCCAAACAATCTACTGTAGAAAATGGCACAGGGGGAATCATGAGATGGAAAGTAGTCAGCACCAGTCATTTCACAGACGAATATTGAGAAACATAAGAGTGGTCCTTCATTCTAGAAAATGCCAGAAGACTGCTTAAGGCAACAGTTAAACGCATCTGGATAATAGCTGGACCAACTTAGAGAAACTAAATTTAACAAATATAGAGCAATACAGGAAAAAGTGTCATGACAACATGTAATCTGTGAAGGTTTTATGTTTGGTTCTAGATTGTAATTACATGACTCAGGCATTGCTTGATATTTTCCACAGTTGGACAAATATCCTTTCCTTTCCTCAAACCCATTCAGTGACAATCCTTCCTCTTTTCCCCACAACCATAGTAGCCAAGGAAGCAGCTCGAATGTCGGCGAATGTCCCTGACGAGCTCAATGCGTTTTACGCACGCTTTGATAGGGAGAATACTGATGTGCCTTCCCGAGCCCCCATTGGCTGTGATGGCATTTCAGTCTCAGTCACAGAGGCCGACGTCAGGAAATCCTTCAGAGGGGTAAACCCTCGAAAAGCGCCTGGACCTGATGGTATACCCGGTCGTGTTCTAAAAACCTGTGCGGACCAACTGGCTGGAGATTTTACGGACATTTTCAACCTCTCACTTCTGAGGTCTGAGGTCCCCACCTGCTTTAAAAGGGCATCAATTATACCAGTGCCCAAGAAGAATAAGGTGACAGGCCTCAATGACTATCGACCAGAGGCACTAACGCCAGTGGTGATGAAGTGTTTTGAGAGGTTGATCATGGAGCAAATCAACTCCTACCTGGACAAAAACCTGGACCCACTGCAGTTCGCTTACCGCCACAACAGATCAATGGTGGATGCGATCTCGCTGGCCCTCCGCTCAGCTATGGACCACTTGGACAACAAAAACTCATATGTCAGGCTGTTATTCATCGATTACAGCTCGGCATTTAACACAATCATCCCCTCCAAGCTAGTTACCAAACTCGCAGAACTGGGTCTCTGCGCATCCCTCTGCAATTGGATCCTCGACTTCCTCATTCACAGACCACAGCCTGTTCGTATTGGTGGAAATGTGTCAGCCTCGATAACAATCAGCACGGGAGCACCTCAAGGCTGCGTGCACAGCCCCCTGCTGTACTCACTCCATACTCATGACTGCGTAGCCGGTCACAGTACGAACTCCATCATCAAGTTCGCTGATGACACCATTGTTGTGGGACGTATCACTGATGGGGATGAGTCAGAGTATAGAATAGAGATCGAGCAACTGTCCATATGTTGCCAGCACAATAACCTGGCCCTCAACACCAGCAAAACCAAGGAACTGATTGTGGACTTTGGAAGGAGGAGGATGGGAACCCACAGCCCCGTTTATATCAACGGGTCGATGGTTGAAAGGGTCAAGAGCTTCAAATTCCTGGGCCTGCACATCTCTGAAAATCTTAATGATCAGCCATGATCATATTGAATGGTGGGGCTGGCTGGAAGGGTTGAATGGCCTACTCCTGCATCTATTGTCTATTGGCCCCTTATAATTTTATGTACATTACTTACGTCCCCGTTACGTTTCTAGTTCCATGGCAAATTCTAGACTTCCTAACCAAAGTCCTATAAAGCTGAATCACATCCTCATTGTATGTTTTGACCAGCTTTGAACTGCGTTCTGTACTATTCCCTTTAATTTGAGAGTGAGAACACAAGTAGATAGAGTGGTAAAGAACGTAGATAGAGTGGTAAGAATTGCCTTCATGGCCAATTGACTGAGTATAAAGCCCCTGTCCCACTTACGTGTCCTTAGCACGCTTTAAGGAGCGACGGTCCGGCGAAGGTCGCACGTGATTTAATGTGCCCGCACAGCCATCTGGAGCGCGTGACGTCATTTGAAGATGGACACAAAATGCTGGAGTAACTCAGCGGGACCGGCAGCATCTCTGGAGAAAAGGAATGGATGACGTTTCGTGTCGAGACTCTTCTTCAATCTGAAAGAAGGGTCTTGACCCGAAACATCGCCCATTGCTTCTCTCCAGAGATGCTGCCGGTCCCGCTGAGTTACTCCAGCATTTTGTGTCTATCTTCAATTTTCTTGGCCCCGCTCTGGGAGTAGAAGTGGGGGCGGATCCGGACCGCAACGGCCGTGAGCCCCAGGCCAATTTTCGGCGATCGTTTGCCTGCTTCTGCTACTGTTGGAGGTGAGACGTTGCGTCGCGCCTGGGTCTTGGGCCTGTCCCACTTTGTCCGTCAGTTATGCGACAGGCCGTTGGCGCGCGAAGATTTCGTTCACTACAAAAAGTTCGGAGCCCCGGGCGATGTTGCGCACAACTCCATACCCCTCCGCGCTTCTCAGTGAGACCGGCCCCGCGCGGCCAAACGATGCCCGTGCGCCTCAAAGCGACGACGAGGTCGCGTAAGTTGCGTGCCAAGGACACGTAAGTGGGACAGGCCCTTAAGAGTCAGGATGTCATGATGCAACTTTATAAGACTTTGGTTGGTCCACATGTGGAACATTGTGTGCAGTTCTGGTGGCCCAATTAGAGGATTTGAAAAGGGTGTAGAGGAAGTTTATCAGAATGTTGCTTGGATTAACAAGGATTAGCTAAAGGGAGAGCTTGGATTGTTTTCTCTGGAAAGCGGGATGCTGTGGGGAGACCTGACAGCAGTATACAAAATGATGGGAGGTAGATGGGTAGACAGTCAGAAATTTTTTCCCAGGATCGAAAAATTAAATACTAGAGGACATAACTTTAAGGTGAGAGGGTCAAAGTTTAAAGGGATGTGCAGGGCAAAATGTTTACACAGAAGGTGGGTGAGTGCCTGGAACAAGCTGCCAGGGTTGGTGGTTGAGGCAGATATGACAGTGCCATTTCAAAGGCTGTTGGATAGGCATATGGATATGCAGTCGATGGAGGGATATGGATTATGCACAGGTAGATAAGAGATGGTCTTGGCATCATGTTCAACACAGACATTGTGGCCCAAAGGACCTGTTTCTCTGCTGTACTGTTCTATGTTCTAATTTTCTCAACTCCCCTCCTTCTTCATGTCCTCCAACTTTAACCTTAATTCTGTTTCTACTGAGTCAACTTGCTAATGTATGGAACTATGCCCACTCTTGCTCTTTACACTGTTCTTCATGCTAGACAGACACAAAATGCTAGAGTAACTCAGCGGGACAGGCATCATCTCTGGAGAGAGGGTGTTAGGCACTTCCCCCCCCCTGGTGAATGCTATGTACTTACTTCTCTGTTTCTATCCCAAGTACAGGCCTCGTGGCTGTGAGTCTGGAATCGAGGGGTTAAAGGCTCCTGTACCCGATTGGCCCAGCTGCGTCAGGTGACGGGTGACTCATTTGAAGTATAAATACGAGAACTTCCCAGGATTCCTCTCTTCGTCGTAGACTCTGACGGATGAGCAGACTGTTGGTGGGGGCTGAGGCAGCCTGACCACATGGCATAGAACTTTGTGTATTTTCACCATTCCTTGTTAACATATATTGTATTGGGACGGATAAGGGCTGACCTTAGAGTTTTCGTGTATTTTGGTTTCAGGGTTGTATCTCTTTGGGCAGGTTTTGGAATCTCCGGTTCGACGGCCCATGGTGTGGCTGGCTGGAGCATTGTTAAATTGTTTGTCGGTTTATCCAAATCCCTGACTGGGTTGTTTAAATCAGGTTTGAGTTTTGTGTTCCAATGAATTATTAAAACTGTTTTTTGAACCTGAACCTGGTTTTTGACTTGTGTTACGTGGCTCTGAAGTACCTGCATTCGGGAATCGTAACAAAATGGGGGCTCGTCCTAAGTTTTGAGGACCCTAGACGTTTTTAGGGGGTTATTTTTTGGTAGGCTTCTGGACTGAGGAAGTCTGTAAGTTGTGAAGGAATTTTTTTCTTCCCTGTTTGTGGTAGCATTAGTGCCCAGGTTTTAACTGGTGCTTTGGGGCTACATTAGAAAATGGAATTTAAGGTGAAAGAATTTGTTGAGGTTCCTAGTCGGGAGTTGTTTGATAGATGTACGAAGGAGCATTTGATTTTGCTGGCTGAGAACTATGCCGTGACTATTGACAAGCATTCAAAGAAACACTCCATTAAATCGGAGTTGTGGGCTGCATTGGTGGAGGGTGGAGTTTTGCCTGGTGGTGCAGACAGTCCCCCACCTTCTGTTCAGCCAGTTCAGAACATGGAGGCCATCATTAAACTGAAGGAGATGGAGCTTGAGTCACAGAGAATTGCCTCTTTGTTAAAAGAGAAAGAGCTCATGCATGTTCTTGAAATGAAACGGCTTGAGGAGGAAACCAAAAGGGCTGAATTTCAGTTGCGGGCAAAAGAAATAGATAATTCCCGGGTTTCTTCTAGGGAACGGGAGTTTGATATGAGCAAGAACATCCGCCTGGTTCCCCCATTTCGTGAGGAGGATGTGGACAAGTATTTCACAGTGTTTGAACGGGTGGCTTTGTCCTTGAAGTGGCCTAGGGACGTGTGGACCTTGCTATTGCAGTGTGTCTTTGTGGGTAAAGCACGGGAGGTGTACTCGTCTTTATCTGTTGAAAGCAGTCTGGACTATGAGTGTGTGAAGTCTACAGTATTAAGGGCTTATGAATTAGTTCCAGAGGCGTACCGGCAGAAGTTCCGGCGCTTTAGGAAGTTTGATAGTCAGACTTATGTGGAGTTTGCTAGGGAGAAGGAGGCACTTTTTGACAGGTGGTGCGCTTCTCAAGGAGTGAAGGATTTTGAGCTACTGCGGGCCTTGATAATTATGGAAGACTTTAAGAACTGTCTCCCTGAGAGGGTTACTACTTACCTTAATGAGCAGAAGGTGAATGAGGTGTCTAAGGCTGCAGTGTTGGCAGATGAGTATGTATTGACTCATAAATCTGATTTTGTTGGGCGATCCTATAGTATTGGTGCACGGCCGGTTGATCGTGGTGGTGTCGCCGGTGGCAGTGTCAAAGCTGTTTCTGTGCCTGCAAAATGCAGCACGTTGATACAGGGGGAGGTCCGAGCTGATAAGGTTGACGGAAATGTAAGGACTGATGAAGGTCCTGTGTGCTACTATTGTAGAAGGAGAGGGCACATGTTAAAGTCGTGTCCCGTTCTGAAGCAGAAAAATGCAAAGCCTGTGGCTTTGGTGGGTGCACAGAAGGCACCTGTCGTACCTGAGGTGCCTGAGTCTGATGAGTGTAGGAATTATTCTGCGTTCATCATGAATGGTTTTGTTTCTCTAGAGGATGGGGGTGATAGAGTTCCAGTATCCATCTTGCGTGATACTGGTGCTACTCAGTCCTTTATATTGGATGGTGTACTGCCGTTTTCTGGGGAATCATCGGTTGGGTCAAGTGTCCCAGTGGTAGGATTCGGGATGGATGACATGGTAGTGCCTTTGCATACCGTGCGTCTCGAGTCCGAGTTGGTTTCAGGCCGGGTAACTGTTGGGTTACGGCCGTGTTTTCCCGTTGGGGGAGTTTCTGTGATTTTGGGGAATGACTTGGCAGGAGGTAGAGTTTTAGTCACTCCTGAGGTGACGGCTGTTCCGATGGTGCAGAGTCCTGATAGATTGGCTATGCAGCATCCAAAGGTCTTCGCAGCTTGTGCTGTTACGAGGGCTATGGCTAAGAGCCAGGCGAAGTTTGAGGATGTGGTGGACCTGAGTGAGAGCATTTTTGGGGATCAGGATGATAGATCCTGTGTTGTGAAGGGTGTTTCTCCATCTCAAGATGGGATAGTGTCTGGAAATGTGCCGGTGTCACTGTCACGTGACCGGCTGGTTGAGGAGCAAAAGAGTGATCCAGGTTTATCTGATCTGTGCGACTGCGCAGTGCCTGAGGGGGATATGGATTCCACAGCAAAAGGGTATTTTCTAAGGGATGGCTTACTGATGCGAAAGTGGTCTCCCTTGGATATATCTGGGCATGATGATTGGAGCGTGGTTGATCAGATTGTGATGCCTCGTCGGTATAGGGACGAGATACTCTGTTTGGCTCATGATGGTCCTCTGGGTGGACATTTGGGGGTCAATAAGACGTATGACCGCATCTTACGGAATTTTTTTTAGCCAGGGTTGAAAAAGGACGTGAAACAGCACTGCAGGTGTTGTCACATTTGCCAGGTGGCAGGAAAGCCGAACCAATCGATTGTTCCTGCGCCTTTATATCCAATCCCTGTGGTCGGTGAGCCGTTTGAGCGGATTCTAGTTGATTGTGTGGGCCCTCTACCTCGGACAAGGGTGGGCAACAAGTTTTTATTAACAATTATGTGTGCGACTACCCGCTTTCCGGAGGTGGTCCCTTTGCGTAGAATTACTGCCCCTGCAATTGTTAAGTCTCTCACTAAGTTTTTTTCGTTGTTCGGTTTGCCCAAGGTTGTGCAAAGTGACCAAGGTACTAACTTCATGTCGAAGGTTTTTGGTCAGGTAATGAAGTTGTTGGATATTAAGCATTGTTACTCCAGTGCGTATCATCCTGAGAGCCAGGGAGCTCTCGAGAGGTTTCACCAGACTTTGAAATCTATGTTGAGGACTTACTGCCTGGAGTTTGAAAAAGACTGGGATGAGGGGGTTCATCTAGTTATGTTTGCGGTGCGTGAGGTCGTGCAGGAGTCTTTAGGGTTCAGTCCTGCTGACCTGGGGTTCGCGCATACTGTACGTGGTCCGTTGAGGGTCCTGAAGGAGAAATGGTTGCAGGATACAAAACGTTGTATTTTAGACCACGTCTGTACTTTTAGCTCTAGACTGAGGAGGGCATGCGAACTGGCAATGGGTAATCTTGCCTCTGCTCAGTCTAGGATGAAGGACTGGTTCGACAGGAAGGAGCCTGTGGAGGTTGATGGGTCGGAGCTATGTCCTCCTAAGCCTGTTTTGGCTGCAGTGGTGCTGCCCCCTGACACGGGTGGTGATGTGGGGGAGGCACGGTTGTCTGTGGCAGTAACGCAGGGAAAGCTGAGTAACTCTGAGGCTTTGGAGACGCTTCCCTTGCGGTTGTCTCATTTGACTGGCATATCCGTGGCAAGGATGATGTATTGGCTGATGCATTGTCGCGCCAGTGATGTCTGTGTTACTGAATAGTTGCTGAAATTTGGTGGTGTTTTTTTTAGTTCATTTTCAGAAACTTATTCAGTATCTTTGGGTGGGGGTGTTAGGCACTTCCCCCCCCCCTGGTGAATGCTATGTACTTACTTCTCTGTTTCTATCCCAAGTACAGGCCTCGGGGCTGTGAGTCTGGAATCGAGGGGTTAAAGGCTCCTGTACCCGATTGGCCAAGCTGCGTCAGGTGACGGGTGATTCATTTGAAGTATAAATACGAGAACTTCCCAGGATTCCTCTCTTCGTCGTAGACTCTGACGGATGAGCAGACTGTTGGTGGGGGCTGAGGCAGCCTGACCACATGGCATAGAACTTTGTGTATTTTCACCATTCCTTGTTAACATATATTGTATTGGGACGGATAAGGGCTGACCTTAGAGTTTTCGTGTATTTTGGTTTCAGGGTTGTATCTCTTTGGGCAGGTTTTGGAATCTCCGGTTCGACGGCCCATGGTGTGGCTGGCTGGAGCATTGTTAAATTGTTTGTCGGTTTATCCATATCCCTGACTGGGTTGTTTAAATCAGGTTTGAGTTTTGTGTTCCAATGAATTATTAAAACTGTTTTTTGAACCTGAACCTGGTTTTTGACTTGTGTTACGTGGCTCTGAAGTACCTGCATTCGGGAGTCGTAACAGAGGGAATAGGTGATGTTTGGGTGGAGACCCTTCTTCAAACTGACCCGAGGCGTCACCCATTCCTTCTCTCCAGAGACGCTGCCTGTCCCCCTGAGTTACTCCAGCATTTTGTGTCTATCTTCGGTTTAAACCAGCAACTGCAGCTCCTTCCTACACAAAAAGAAACTCTATACTTGCCTCCAGTTTCTGGTAGACAGACACAACATGAGGATACCATGTTGTACTGGTGTGCTGAACGTCTGCCAAATGGAGCAGGATGCATCTGGTCAATTAATGGGCAAATCATGCTCAGTCACTGTTTTGTGGAAGCAAATGTTGATGTGCTAATTAGGCCCAGAAAACTTGTTGTCTTTCACAAAAAGATAATGGTACTAGAACTGAGTATATTCAATAATGTTGCAAAGACTTCACAAAATAATATAAGAATCACAGAATGAAAGAAATATATAACTTGACCTATTTTCAAACATGGTTCTCTGATGAAATTCTTAGTAATTAACCAAGCACTTATCTAGTACATTTATCTCCTGTCATCTGATCCTTTTCAGAATGCACCACAATCTAAGGTTGCATTGTGCCTTTGTACTCTGTCAAGGTACAGATAAGAATGTTGTTGATGTCTTTCTGCAGAAGACTGGAAAAAGGAAGCCATGGTAATCAACAAATCATTATGAAAGCTGCACATAGTAAAAATAAAATAGGTGCACCTAGATCAGTGTTTCAGGTTTCAACAGGATCTCAGTTGACTTTTGAATTGCCAAAAAGAAGAGCTGTTATCTAGGTCTCCTATAGCCTGCGAACATACTTGACCATGTTTTTGTTGTGCAGTTAATATGTAAAGACTATCACACTGCGGCACAGTGGAGCGGGTTCAATCCTGACTGTGGGTGCTGTCTGTAACGGAGTTTGTACGTTTTTCCCATGACCTGTGTGAGTTTTTTTCTCCGGGATCTCCCACACTCTAAAGACGTACAGGTTTGTAGGTTAATTGGCTTGGTGTAGTTGTAAATTGTCCCTAGTGTGGGTAGGATAATGTAAGTGTGTGGGAATCGATGGTCGGCGTGGACTTGTTGGACCGAAAGGCCTGTTTCCATGCTGTTTCTCTAAGGGCATTCTACAGGGCAATGGATTGGGCAAACCTTAATTGAGTGCCATGTTTGCTTTAATGCAAATTAAACTATAAACCCAATATTTGTTCTTTCAATTAGCATGATTATTTGGATTAGGAAATAGAGGAGAGGAAAACATTGAAATGTACCCATAGTTTAAAATTACTGCAATTATTATCCATGACAAGATCTGAGTGTTCAATAAATAAGTAAGGCTGCTTTCAATTCCAGAGCTCAGACTAACGGAATGAATGTTGCCTGTGCTAGCAATCAGAGTTCATCTGAGATTGGTACTTACAGAGGTGATTGAGAAACAGTAGAGAAAACATTACTCTGTAATAATCTTTACGATGTGTGCCCAGGACTGCTTAACTCGTTAGTGTCCAGAGCTCAAGGAAAATAAAATACTCACCAATGTAACAAAATGATATCTCAACATAAGTAAAATATACCAGTTGGGAAATCTTAACTAAATGTATCTATCTATCTAAACATAACTAAAACTCGGATCTTGTCCTCTTCCGGTTTGCGCGTTTTCTCTATTTGCGCAAAAACGGTTCACAATAGTGCTACAATTATTCGCCAGCTCACTCACCGTTCTTCTGTGCTGTGAGTGCAACACGTTTCATTCCGATCGGTGGTATATTGTAAAAGTTAGCAAGGTTTAAAAATCGTGCATAGATCCATCTCCTCTCCTGTCACTCCCCGGGACGGTCCGCCCCTTCCTGCGCCATCGCGTCTTTACTGGAGCTGAGGATGGCCGGAGGAGGTCTCCAACCGGACACCATTTTCGGAGGGAATGGAGTCGGAGATGTCGCCGATGTCGCCAAACGGAAAACGGAGACTCTGATCCCGTCGGAAACAACCCCTTCCCCTCTGGTCCCCTCGCTGGCTCCTGCCCCCCTCCCCGTGATGCCCTGTCTTTTCTCCGAGCTCTCTCCCCCATCCCCCCCTGCCCACACACCCCTCCCCCTGCCCACACACCCCACCTGCCGCCCACACAGCCCTCCCCCCTACAACCCCCTATCCACACACCCCCTTCCCCTCCACAACCTCCCCGCCCACGCACACCCCTCTCCTCCCCACCTCCCACACACCCTCCCCTCCCCTCCCCCACAACCCCCCCACCCCCACACACCCCTCCCCGCCACCCAAACCCCTCCCCACCCACACACATCCCTCCCTGCCCACACACATCCCTGCACCGCCCACACACACCCCCTTCCCTGCTCACACACACCCCCATTCCCCCCACACACTCCTGCCAACACTCCCCCCTCCACTACATACACCCCCTCCCACATCCCTCCTCCCTCAAACACCCCTCCCTCCCACACACACCCCTCCCCTCCCAATGGGTGAGTGGTGGAATATTGCATTGGGCGATGGGTTCTTTTGGGGGACCAGGCCTCCCATGTGACTGGGACCCAACGGGTCCCACTTAGTCTAGTGTATAGATGAAAGCATACAGTTATACAGCACCTCTGTACATAAATCTTTCGCACAATCCCATAATTTCCTTTCAAATGTCATTACTTCACCGCACATAAAGAACATATAACAGTCCTCCTTTGCTATATTTGTGCACAGTAGTCAACATGGACTTCAAGGAATCTTTTGTCAGGTTTTCACTGGATAATACCCATTCCCAAATATATATTAACACTTCCTCATATTTCTGCATTACTGGCCTGCCAGGAGATCCAGCACTTAAAGCTATTATGTAGACAAACTACTTTTTCTTGTGGCTTAAATTTTGACACTTCTAGTCCTATTTGGGTTGGTTGAGACTCAATCTTGTACTGCATCTCCTATAACATTTCAACAGTGCTTTGAAGTTGTTGAATGAGGTGATGTTCAATAACATTGCATGGTTTGTAATGGTGTGGTCATCTGCATTAATTGTCTGCTTCCACTTTCGAAGGCTGTGTCCATGACTGTCAAAAATCTGGTCCACTCCCTACTCATTGGGATGATTACCACAGCAACACATTGTGGTATTTTAGAAGGTCTCGACCCAAAACGTCACCTATTCCTTTTCTCCAGAGATGATGCCTGACCGGCTGAGTTGCTCCAGCATTTTGTTACTCCAGCATGAGTTACTCCAGCATACTCCACCAAAGAGAGTGGTAAGTCTGTGGAATTCTCTGCCTCAGAGGGCGGTGGTGGCAGGTTCTCTGGATGCTCTCAAGAGAGAGCTAGATAGGGCTCTTAAAAATAGTGGAGTCAGGGGATATGGGGGGAAGTGTTTAACTGCAGATGCTGGAAAATCGAAGGTAGACAAAAGTGCTGGTGAAACTCAGCGGGTGCAGCAGCATCTATGGAGCGAAGGAAATAGGCAACGTTTCGGGCCAAAATTACAGAAGAAGGCAGGAACGGGGTACTGATTGGGGATGATTAGCCGTGATCACATTGAATGGCGGTGCTGGCTCGAAGGGCCAAATGGCCTACTCCTGCACCTATTGTCTATTGTCTATTTTGTGTCTAACTTCAGCATTTTGTGTCTACCTCCAGCCAGGGCCGTCTTAACGCATGGGCACGCTGGGCAATTGCCCGGGGCCCCACGAGCATAGGGGCCCCATGCTAATCTATGTATGTTGTGACTTGCTGTCAATCAATAAATACTCCAGACATCTCACACACTGATCAACTGACATGTACTGTCCGGTACGTTCGAGGATGTGAGCCTGTGGAACGTTTCATTAAGTTCATCCCCATCATTTCTCATGGGGCAAAGAATCTAGCAAACACTGTTGTGGATTTCCTTAATGAGAAAAAAATTCTGGACACAGCCTCAACTTGCTGGGAGTAAAAGCGGCAGAGTGTTGTCTTTGACTTTGTTCAGTGTCTGTATTCCTTTTACTCTGCTTCTACACATCAATGGAATGTTCTGGCATATCTTTAGGAAACAATGTTGTGGTCAAGCGTCTGTCTGACACCAGATGCTCGTCACATTTTGTTGCTGTTCATGCTCTGTATTGGGGTTTTGAGAAAATTAAACATGCACTGGATTCTGTATCAGCTGACACTGAACAGGAAGTGAACACAAGGCGAGAGGCAGAAGGACTGAGCGAGAAAATGGAGAACCTGGAAACTATCTTTCTCACATTTCTTTGGAATTACATTCTTGAAAGAGTGAACAAAACAAGTAAGGCCCTGCAGCCAGAGGATGTGAACATACTTGTTGCCATAAATCTTCCTGAGTCTCTGAAAACCTATCTTCAGGAAATTAGAGACAAATGTAGTGAATATGAATTGAAAGCCAGGAGTAGATGTCCAGATTCAGATTATAGCGATGTGAAAAAATGGGAACGAAGACGAGATGTGTAGGTAGGGGCCCCAGTGCACTGCTTTGCCCGGGGGCCTATAATGCTGTTAAGACAGCCCTGCCTCCAGTCAACATTTTCTGATTGCCTATAACCAAGAATTGTGCATGGAGGTTTACCCAGATTTTCTTCTGCCATTCTTTCAGTATCACAGCCGCGTGTTGCCATTTTATACTGTCCTAGTTTGTAGAAAAATCATAGCATCATGATAATGGGTTTATGTCTTCAGACAGATCTGTCTAACCACTGAGTGTGTATTTATACATCTGCTGCAAAACTGGGCCCTTATTGTTCAGCTCCAGCTATTTCCTCTGACAGGAAAGGGAAGCATTGCTCAACACCAGTGCAGTAAAAATACCATTCTCTATTTCACTGGTGGCCTGTTCATAAAATGATCTCATGAAGGCACCTGCATTCTACTTTATTCTCATGTGCTCTATATTTAACATTGAGATGATGGCATGGCCCACCACTTAGTGGGGTGGAAATGACATGTTCCAGAATCAGAGAATTGTGAACTGCAAATAATGTAAACTGTCTGATCAGCAAGAATTATTGAAACTTTGTGCTTCGTTTAGTTTAGTTTAGTTTAGTTTCGAGATACAACGTGGGACAGGCCTTGAACTCACCGAGTATGTCAACCATTGTTCACCCGTTCACGCTCGTTCTATGTTATCTAATTTCCCGTCTGCTCCTTACAGATTTGGGCAATTTTCAGAGGCGAATTAATCCGCAAACCCGCACACCTATGGGATGTGGGAGGAAACTGGAGCACCCAGAGAAAATTCATATGGTCACAGGGAGAACATGCAAACTCCACACAGACAGCACCCGAGGTCAGGATCAGACCTATGTCTCTGGAGCAGCTCTACTAGCTATTCTTCACAGTGAATGGTCAGGCACTGGGGAGTGTTGTAGAATAGAGGAATCTAGTACAGTTACATGGTTCCCTGCAAGTAGCAGGTAGATAGGGTGACAAAGAAGCTCTTGGTGCACTGGCCTTCATTATTGGCTTTTAAAAACATATAAGGTATTGAGTATAGAAATCGGAATGTTATGGTTCAATTGTACAAGATATCAGTGATGCCACACTTGGAGTACTATGTACAGTTTTGATTACCCTGCTGAAGGAAAGATGCCATTAAAATGGAAAGTGCAAAGAAGATTTACGAAGATATGGCCAGGACTTGAGGGACTGAGCTATAGGAAGAGGTTGGGCAGGCGAGGACTATATTCTTTAATGCGCAGGATGATGAGAAACAATCTTTTTTTTAGATTTTTTTTTATTTTTTAAATTCAACTTTATTGTCATTGCACATAGTACAAGTACAGGTACAAGGAAATGCAGTTTTGCATCTAATCAGAGTGCAAAGTAGTAAAGTGCTGATTAAGACAATATATACAAATGAGGATATATTGGTGTATGTACATAGGCATATACATATATACAGATAGTTGTTAAGGTGCAGAAGATTGACATGTGCTATATTCTGGTGAATAGAGCTTAACTATAAATTCAGGTGGTCAGGATGCTTTCAATGGTACAGTGGTAGAAGTGGTAGACAGGATCTGATGGGACAGGTGAGCTTTCTTAAGCCTCCTCAGTAAGTAGAGGCGCTGCTGCGCCTTTTTAGTCAGTTTGGCGGTGTTGAGGGACCAGGACAGATCCTCAGAGATGTGTACCCCGAGGAATTTGAAGTAGGAGACGCGCTCCACCTCAGTCCCGTTTATACAGAGATGTATAAAATATTGAGGGGAATAGACAGGGTAGAAGCACAGAGTATTTTACCCAGAGTAGGAGAATCAAGAACCAGAAGGCACGGGTTTAAGGTGAGAGGAGAATGATTTAATAGAAATCTGAGGGGCAACCTTTTCACAAATAGTGCGGGTGGGTATATGGAATGAACAGCTGGAGGAGGTAGTTGATGCAGAAACTATAACAAAATTTAAAAGACACTTGGACAGCTACATGGATAAGAATGATTTAGAGGGATCTAAGCCAAATGTGGGTAAATGGGACTAGGGCAAATGGGACATCTTGGTCGGCAGCAGCAGGTTGGGCTGAAAGACCAACTGTACCACTCGATGACTCCATGACCATGATCATCCATGATCATATTGAATGGCGGTGCAGGCTCGAAGGGCCGAATGGCCTACTCCTGCACCTATTTTCTATGTTTCTATGTTGCTATGACCTCAATCTGCACATGGCATTTTTTACTTTTGGACAGCAAACAGAACCTCTCATCTCCATCATCCATAACTATTTTAATCACTGTCCGAATCTCGCAACTGCAACCATCACATGCCAGTTTATTTACATGATGGTGTTGTACTAAATATGACTTTTCTTGAACTAGTCATCAGATTTCCCCTGATCTTCACTCCAGAAGCATGTTTTGTCTTTCCTTAATAGCTCAGATAGTGTCATAAAGTATATAAGTATGGATGTCAGGATGTTATGATGTTGGTGAGGTGCCATTTGGAGTACAATGTTCAGTTTTGGTCACCCTGCTAGAGGAAAGAGCAGTGTAGGTTCACGAGGTTATTTCCCAGGATGGCGGGACTGTCATATGTTGATAGAATGGAGCGGCTGGGCTTGTATACTCTGGAATTTAGGACAAGAGGGGATCTTATTGAAACATGTACAATTATTAAAGGTTTGGACACACCAGAGGCAGGAAATATGTTCCCGATGTTGAGGGAGTCCAGAACCAGGGGCCACAGTTTAAGAACAAGGGGTAAGCCATTTAAAACAGAGATGAGGAAATACTTTTTCACACAGAGGGTTGTGAGTCTGTGGAATTCTGTGCCTCAGAGGGCGGTGGAGGCCAGTTCTCTGGATACTTTCAAGAGAGAGCTAGATAGCACTCTTAAAGATAGTGGAGTCAAGGGATATGGGGAGAAGGCAGGAACGGGGTACTGATTGTGGATGATCAGCCATGATCACATTGAATGGCGGTGCTGGCTTGAAGGGCCAAATGGCCTACCCTTGCACCTATTGTCTAGACAATAGATGCAGAGGTAGGCCATTCAGCCCTTCTAACCAGCAATGCCATTGTCTATTGTCTGTTGAAAGATGTTGTCAAGCTGGAAAGTGTGCAGCAAAGACTTACGAGGATGTTGCCTGGGCTTGAGGGCCTGAGCTATAGGGAGAGGTTGGGCAGACTCTTAAAATGCAAGAAGATGAGGGGAATATGGGCAAGTGATTTCAGTATAGTGTAAATAGGGCAGCTTTGTCATTATGGGTAAGTTGGGCCAAAGGGCCTGTTTCTGTGTTGTATGACTATCACTCTGAATGTCAAAAACCATAACATTTAAAGGTCATCACTTAAGTGAAGTGAATATTATGCCCGGAAGCCATTAATATGTGATTAATATGTCTGGATGCCACCCAGAGCCCGTTTCCATGCTGTATGATTCAATGACTCTAAATGTCAAAACTGTAACCTTGAAAGGCCCCTACCCAGTGCAATAATTAATTAGTCTGGAAGCCATTCCCATGCATATCTGGCCAGAACACTAATGCAGGCATTTGCAATATCCCCTGGTGCATGCACAAGTCCCCTGGTACATTTGTAAACTCTGCAGACAAGCCAATCCCCCCCCCCCCCCCCCCCCCCAGGGCAGGGCAAGCGGGGGAGCGCTGTCTGAGTGAAATTCACACAGTGCAAAGCCAAGGTGATACAGACACACACCACGATGAACGGGAAGGTTGGCGCTGTAATTAAGACGGCTAAAGCACAGTGTACGGTAAGTCCTTTAAAAGAGGGGGGGAGAAGAGGGGAAAGGGGGGTAGAAGGAGTGGAGACAACTTTTAAGAAGCCAGAGATACACGGCTGTGAAGCTCGGCGGACATTTACCATTACCGGTCGTTTTATCCTTGGTTCTGAAAACTACTGCTTATGTTTTTTTTTCCCAATGAGCCAATGAAATTCACCGGTCAGCACCAGCTACAACCTACAAGAACCTACGAGATCCTTCGATCTCCTGGCAACCCACTAGGACCTCCTGGCTACCCACCTACAGCACGAGAATTCTCGCTACTCTCCATGGCTTGTTGAAAAATTTGCGGCGGCCATAATGAGGCCGCGACTAGTTCCCAGAATGTGGGAACTCCTCACGACCATGAAGGCGACTCCCCGGCAACCACCCGCTAACATATGGCGACCATGTGGCGACTGCAGAGTCTCCTGCAGTCGCCTAAGTGGGACAGGCCCATTAGGACATTTGTTGAATCTTCTCAAAATATCTCGAAGCAGCGTTGATAACTTTGTTCCAGAAAACATGTTTTATTGTGACATTGTGTTTCATAGTGTCTCAGCAGAGCATTCAATGTAGGGACTACAAAAAGTGCCAAAGATTATTTGAACCACATGGAATACAAATAGAGACACAAGGATCTGCAGGTGCTGGAATATTGAGCAAAACACAAAGTGCTGAAGTAACTCAGCAGGCCAGGCAACATCTGTGGAGGGAATGGATATGTGACATTTTGGGTCAGGATCCTTCTTCAGACTCTAAAGTATGTAGAAGGGTCCCGGCCCAAAATGTCACCTATCCATTTTCTCCAAACATGCTGCCCGACCAATGAGTTACTCCAACACTTTGTGTTTTGGAATACAAATATATTCCTATGAGAAGAAGGAAAGCAAAAGCAAAGTCTAAGGTTATAATGATGAAAAAAATCCTTAAAATATTAAAATAACTACAAGCTAAAGTTGGTGGGAGGTTTGTTCAGTTGTTTAGTGCATGGAATTTGACTGAAAACTGATCCAGAGGAGACTTTCCACTATTTGACAAAGTTTAGAGCTGAGTACATTCACATCTAATCAGACCAACAGGAGCTGTTACAAATAAAATGAAAGATGATTTTATTTGCATGAATCTTCTTGCTTTCAAGAATGACAATAATCTTTCTTCTTTCTGCGATGATTTGTACACACTTCAATAATTTATTTGAAAGCGAAATCTGTCTTATTCACACGTTGATAGAATATCACCCTCCAGCAGCAGTTATGCCCCTAGGCATGAATCAACTCTTTGATGATTCTGACAACATTATACTCTTTCAGCTCATGCTGCAAAAATAATTTATTGCATTTCTTGGACTGTATCAAGTGATGTATAATGGGCTACTTCCCACTTCTAAGCAAAATCTGTCATGTTTATGGAATGTTTTAATAATTTGTAATGGTGGAAACTAATAACAACAGTGCCGCATTCAAACACCAATGCACTGCAGGTTGACAGTGGAGTATAAATTTTCTGGAGTGCATATATTCACAGTCTACTTAATCAAAACAAATAAAGTAGTTCCAGCGTTGGCCTCAATAAATTACAACGTTGGCTCCTGATTCATGCTCTTGTATTAAACCACCTGTCTCCTGGGCACAAGGTAGTTGCGAATTCTTGAAGTGCGGACTGAATCCTAGAGACTAAACCTATGTGAAGCTCGGTGACAGAATTCAATTAGTCCTCACAGAAAGTAGAGGAACAGTATGAGAGAGAATCTACAGAGAGCTATAACATTGATATGAATTGTTGCTGAGATAATAGCTACAATTCATAATTCTGGAGCTGGATTTCTTTTTACAGAATAGACCGAATGGGACATCTTTCACACATCCTCCCTCTCTTCCTTAAATCTTTCT